>NC_060128.1:174677233-175388483 GCF_021461395.2 Schistocerca americana | reverse complement strand
TGTCTCTGACAGAATTACAATGTCATCGGCGAACCACAAAGTTTTTATTTCTTCTCCATGGATTTTAATTCCTACTCCGAACTTTTCTTTTGTTTCCTTCACTGCTTGCTCAATATACAGATTGAATAACATCGGGGACAGGCTACAACCCTGTCTCACTCCCTTCCCAACCACTGCTTCCCTTTCATGCCCCTCGACTCATAACTGCCATCTGGTTCCTGTACAAATTGTACATAGCCATTCGCCCCCTATATTTTACTCCTGCCACCTTCAGAATTTGAAAGAGAGTATTCCAGTCAATATTGTCAAAAGCATTTCTCTAAGTCTACAAATGCTAGGGACGTAGGTTTGCCTTTCCTTAATCTAGCTTCTAAGATAAGTCGTAGGGCCAGTATTGCCTCATGTGTTCCAATATTTGTACGGAATCCAAACTGATCTTCCCCGAGGTCGGCTTCTAGTTTTTCCATTCGTCTGTAAAGAATTCGTGTTAGTATTTTGCAGCCGTGACTTATTAAACTGATAGTTCAGTAATTTTCATATCTGTCAACACCTGCTTTCTTTGGGATTGGAATTATTATATTCTTCTTAGTCTGAGGGTATTTCGCCTGTCTCATACATCTTGCTCACCAGATGGTAGAGTTTTGTCAGTACTGGCTCTCCCAAGGCTATCAGTAGTTCTAATTGAATGTTCTGTACTCCCGGAGCTTCGTTGCGATTCAGGTCTTTCAGTGCTCTGTCAAACTCTTCACGCAGTATCATATCTCCCATTTCATCTACATTCTATTCCATTTCCATAATAATGTCTTCAAGAACATCGCCCTTGTATAGACCCTCTATATATTCCTTCCACCTTTCTGCTTTCCCTTCTTTGCTTAGAACTGGGTTTCCATCTGAGCTTTTGATATTCATGCAAGTTGTTCTCTTTCCTCCAAAGGTCTCTTTAATTTTCCTGTAGGCAGTACCTATCTTTCCCCTAGTGAGATAAATATCTACATCCTTAAATTTGTCCTCTAACCATCCCAGCTTAGCCTTTCTGCACTTCCTGTCGATATCATTTTTGAGATGTTTGTATTCCTTTTTGCCTGCTTCGTTCACTGCATTTTTATATTTTCTCCTTTCATCAATTAAATTCAGTATTTCTTCTGTTACCCAAGGATTTCTACTAGCGCTCATGTTTTTACCTACTACTTGACCCTCTGCTGCCTTCACCACTTCATCCCTCAAAGCTACCCATTCTTCTTCTACTGTATTTCTTTCCCCCATTCTTGTCAATTGTTCCCTTATGCTGTCCCTGAAACTCTGTACAACCTCTGGTTCCTTCAGTTTATCCAGGTCCCATCTCGTTAAATTCCCACCTTTTTGCAGTTTCTTCAGTTTTAATCTACAGTTCATAACCAATAGATTGTGGTCAGTCCACATCTGCCCCTGGAAATGTCTTACAATTTAAAACCTGGTTCCGAAATCTGTCTTACCATTATATAATCTATCTGAAACCTGTCAGTATCTCCAGGCTTCTTCCATGTATTCAATCTTCTTTTATGATTCTTGAACCAAGTGTTAGCTTGTTTTGGAGGATCATGCATTCAAGTAAAGGACTCACTAAACTTTGAAATCAAACTTTTAATTGCTTCAATGAAGAGCTATTATTTGAAAACTGCTGAACTGAAGTTCTGGAGTACGGCATAGTAATTACTAGAATCTATCATATCTCTGACTAGTCAGCTACACGTTCATTTCTAGACAAATTTGAAACCTTGCTGAGTGGGTTGCAGGTAGAAAGTTAAGTAACATAGGAGTAAGAGCTGATGACAGGTTGGCAAAGTCTCTGTAGAACTTGCTATCTACAAGTGGCCTAATATTAAACTTTAGCAAGTACACTAGAGTGACAGTATCTTCTGTAACATGTATAGATAATATAGTGAGCAGTATGAACTATGGTGCTAGAGAAAAGTTCATGTTGTGTTTAAGGATATCTGACCATTCAACTATTTTTATGTCATTGCCAAATGCAGTTAAAACTGTAACAGTGAAACAAGTCAGGAATTTCGGTCAAAGAAATGCGAATACATCTGTCTCAAGACTAAATGCAACTTCCTGGTCATTCAGCAACCAGTGATCAGTAAACACAAACTACACTGCTTTTTTATAAGAATTCACGAGTATCTTCAATGAATTTTACCCTTTATAACAGCACATGACAAAAACTGTAAACACTCTTAGATAGCTGAAGGCATCAGGGCTTCTTGTATTAGAAAGAGGAAACTGCAGATGGAAGCAAAGAACAACTGTGATGCAGAGTTTGTGAGCAAAAATTTCCTATCTCTCTTGTCTCCTCCTTTTGTAAATAGGTCAAACTTCTGCATATTTCTGCCTGTCCAGAAAGCAGCCCTCATCAAATGATTGAGTTATGTGACAGAGTTGGGGTGCAATATTATCACATTTTGGCTTTGTTATTTTTGCTGGAATGTCATCCCATCGCACAGACTTTAGGTTTTTTAGAAATTTTTAATGTTGACCACATCATAGCAGGATACATAAGAAATTTGAATTCTCCTGAACTGAATTACATAATATTGGGATGCGTGTGTGTTGGAGGGAGATCACCAGTTTTGTTTGAAGCTATAAAATAAATGATGAATTCTTCACATGTATATCAGAGTTTATTTCAAATTTAGGATTAAAACTTTTTGATTTTCCAATACCTCTTTCTGTCTTAATCTGCCCTACAGCTTTTGATTTATTTGACATATATTTACTGTTTGTCTTTTGTTTTGCCTGTTTGACTATTCTGCCAAATATTCTTCGGTTTTGTTTACATACCTCACAAACTCTGCATCACAGTTGTTCTTTGCTTCCATCTGCAGTTTCCTCTTTCTAATACAAGAAGCCCTGATGCCTTCAGCTATCTAAGAGTGTTTACAGTTTTTGTCATGTGCTGTTATAAAGGGTAAAAATTCATTGAAGATACTCGTGAATTCTTATAAAAAAGCAGTGTAGTTTGTGTTTACTGATCACTGGTTGCTGAATGACCAGGAAGTTGCATTTTAGTCTTAAGACAGATGTATTCGCATTTCTTTGACCGAAATTCCTGACTTGTTTCACTGTTACAGTTTTAACTGCATTTGGCAATGACATAAAAATAGTTGAATGGTCAGATATCCTTAAGCACAACATGAACTTTCTCTAGTGCCATAGTTCATACTGCTCACTATATTATCTATACATGTTACAGAAGATACTGTCACTCTAGTGTACTTGCTAAAGTTTAATATTAGGCCACTTGTAGATAGCAAGTTCTACAGAGACTTTGCCAACCTGTCATCAGCTCTTACTCCTATGTTACTTAACTTTCTACCTGCAACCCACTCAGCAAGGTTTCAAATTTGTCTAGAAATGAACGTGTAGCTGACTAGTCAGAGATATGATAGATTCTAATAATTACTATGCCGTACTCCAGAACTTCAGTTCAGCAGCTTTCAAATAATAGCTCTTCACTCAAGCAATTAAAAGTTTGATTTCAAAGTTTAGTGAGTCCTCTACTTGAATGCATGATCCTCCAAAACTGTTCTCCCCCCCCCCCCCCCTCCCCTGAAAAGCTCATTGCTAAATTATAACCTGAAAGTGAATATAATTTATCAAGTTTATATTTCAACTTTTAAGATTTCATCTTTCTTACTGATGGACTGCCTCAAACAGTGTGTCATTTAATTATTCATTAAATGTGGCACCTGCATAGGTGCCCTTCCTGTTCTTTTGTTTCTTGTGAACCAAAATCCAAGGGAATTGTTTCACTCACTTTCCGTGAGAGCACCCAGCACAGTAAGACTTATCTCTACTTTCATTGACGGGAGAGATCTCTTCTAGAGCATTACTTATGTTCGAAGCTAGCATCTTTTTACCATATTAGTTTGGGTGTATTCTATTGTGTGTGAAACAGTTTCTTTCATAGTAGTAATGTCTGTCACCATAACATTCACAAACTTGGTGCAGTATCTTGACAGCTTCAAATTAGTCGGTGTTACTTCTGTTTTAACGCATGACCAGTCTGGTAGGTCATACCTTAGTGGCCAACTTGTTAAGATTACATTGGTGAAATCCGAGAACCACAGTACTGTAAACAGCTTCTTAATAAAGGCACTGACTTCATATTTCTGTAGATGTTATTAGAACCCCCTATGAACACAACACAATCAGTCCTTGGGAGATCAGAACATTCTTTGTTAATACTCATCGTTATACTGTCAAAATTTGCTCTGTTTTTTGAAGCCAGAAACTTGAACACTATCATTCATTGTTCATCAATAATTTAAGAATTTTGTGTGCATGACTATTGCCAAATAGTATAACTTTCTTCTTCTGTAACCATTTTTCCACTGCGGAGCTGTTGTTAGATGTAAATTTCGTGTATGCCTTTGAAAAAAACCATTATTACACGAAGCTGAGATGTCCACACTTTCCTGGTATTTACGGCTGTCTTCTTTTGATCAAGTATACTTTGTGAGGTGAATCAACATGTCTGTCTTGTTTACATTACATTCTTTGCTATGATCATCTAGTGATGGAGAGTGGTGTATTTTCTCTTCCCTAAATACACTCTTATTTTCCAGAGCAGTATACTTTTTGTTTAGAGTAAACATATCACTTTGAAGTGCTCCTTTCTTCTGATTGTTTCTAAATTAGCATTCATATGCATCAGAAACGCACATAAGAGAGGACAGTAAATGATCGTCAGTTACAAATTTTATGCTTACTTTGGAACATTTCTCATGAAACCAGTGTTGACAATTAATTATTGATAATGTTTTTCATTGGATAGATAAAAAATCTACTCACAAAGTGGCAGCAGAGAACACATGTAAGACTGTTGTGCTTGGTAAGCTTTCAGAGCCAGTGGCTACTTCTTCAGGCAGAAGTTTTAAGGGGAAAGGTGAAGGAAAAGGACTGTTGAGGTCTACGAAAAGGGGTAGATTTTGGGAAAGTCATCCAGAACCATGGGTCAGGGGAGATTTAACGTATGGGATGAGAAAGAAAGACAGATTGTTGGGAACTGCATCGGACAAGATATGAAAAATCAGAGAGCTTACAGGTGGAAGATAGGGTGGTATGGAAGACAGAGATTACTACTAAAACATCGTACATGAGTTAATAAGAGTGAGAAGGTAAGTGCATTGTATGTAATGGAAGTGGGATGGGGCAGTGAAAAATAGATGGGAAAGACAGTGAAAGATGTAGAAAACTAAAACGGAGTGAAGTAAAGAGTAATTAGTGAAGAGAAGCTGAGGCAGAAGAAATTAACGTAAATGAAGGCCAGGTAGGTGGTGAGAACCAGGGACATGCTGTAGTGCTAGTTCCCACCTGCAGAGTTCTGAGGAACTGGCATCTGGGGAAGAATCCATATGGCACATGTGGTGAAACAGGTGTAGAGGTTACGAATGTCATGTTGTAGGGCATGCTCTGCAACAGGATATTGTGAGCTGCCTGTATATACCCTCTACCTATGCCCATTCATCCTAATCGATAATTTGGTAGTAGTCATGCCAATGTAGAAGGCTGAACAGTGTTTACGTAATAGCTGGTATATGCGTTGTTTTCCATGTGGCTCTCCCTTTGATAGAATATGTTTTGCCTGGTACAGGGCTATTATAGGTTGTGGTTGGATGGTGCATATGGCAAGGTTTGCAGTGGGGACGGTCACAGGGGTAGGAGCCATAGGGTAGGGGAATGGGTCCAGAAGGAGCACAGGGTCTGACAAGAATATTGCAGAGATTGGGAGGGCAACAGAAAGCTATTGCAGGTGTGATGGGCAAAATTTCAGAAAGAATGCGTCTCATTTCAGGGTAAGGTTTTAGGAAATCATGGCCGGGTCAAAGTAGTTGATTAACACATTCCAGACCAGGATAATACTGAGTTATCAATGGCATGCTCTGAAGCTGTTTTGTGGATGTATCAGCAGTACCAGGACCGGAAGAGATGGCCCAGAAAATCTGCTTTTTAACTAGGCTGGTGGGGTAATTGGGTGTGAAAGCTGAGGTGAGAATGGCGGTGTATTGCTGTAGAGTATCTGGATCCGAACAAATACGTTTGCCTCGGATGCCAATGCTGTAAGGGAGGGGAACATTTGACATGTGAAGGATGGCAGCTGTCAAAATGTAAATGCTGTTGCTTGTTGGTAGGTTTAATGTGGAGGGAAGTGTGTAGCTGGCCTTCGGGGTGGATGAGATCACCATCAAGAAAAGTGGCATGGGATTCGGAATAGTACCATGTGAAATTTAATTGGGAGAAGGTATTAAGAGATTCCAGGAATTTTAGTAGGTCAGCCTCACCATGCATCCATATGGTAAGATGCCATCAATGTATCCAAACCAAACCAGGGGCTGAAGACATATGGATCCCGGGAAAGCCCCTTGCAAGTGACCCATGAAAAGGTTGGTGTAGGAAGGTGCCATTCTGGTTCCCATGGCTGTACTCTTAATCTGTTCATGTGTCTGCCCCTCAAAGGTGAAGTAGCTGTTGGTTTACATGGTCTGTCTACTGCAGGAAATTTCTCTTGTCAGAGCCCACCTAATCCCTAACCTATGACATCCTTCCTACTCACCTTATTCAACTTTACTTACCAAAAACTATTTCACATTTGAGGGGCAGATACACGAACAGATCAGGGGTACGGCCATGGAAACCAGGATGGCACCTGCCTATGCCAACCTTTCCATGGGTCGCTTGCAAGGAGCTTTCCTGGGACCCGTAAGTCTTTAGTCCTGGTTTGGTTTAGATACATTGATGTCTTTACTGTATGGACTCATGGTGAGGCTGACCTGCTAAAATTCCTGGGATCTCTGAAACCCTTTGCCCAATTAAATTTCACATGGTCCTGTTCTGAATCCCATGCCACTTCCCTTGATGTTGAACTCATCCTCACCGAAGGACAGCTGCACACTGCTGTCTACAATAAACCTACCAACAAACAACAGCACTTACATTTTGAAAGTGCCATCCTTTACATGTCAAGCATTCCCTCCCATGTAGCCTTGGCATCAGAGGCCCACATGCTTGTTCAGATGCAGACTCTTTACAGCAATACACCACCATTCGCACCTCAGCTTTCACTGCAAGTAATTACCCTGCCAGCCTAGTTAAGTAGCAGATTTCCCAGGCCATCACATCCAATCCTGGTATTGATTCCTTCGCAAAACTGCTTCGAAGCACACCATTGGTGACTCAGTATTATATTGGTCTGGAATGTGTTAATCAGCTACTTCAACAGGGCCATGATTTCATAAAATCGTGCCCTGAAATGAGATCCATTCTGTCTGAAATTTTGCCCACTACACCTAGAATAGCTTTGTCGCCCTCCCAATCTCTGCAGTATTCTTGTCAGACCCTATGCTCCTTCTGCATCCATCTTCCTACCCTATGGCTCCTACCCCTGTGACTGTCCCCACTATAAGACTTGCCATATTCACCCTCCTACCACCATCTACAATAGACCTGTACCTGGCAAAGCATGTACTATTTAAGGGAGAGTCAACTGTGAAATGACACTAATATACCAGCCTTCCACAGCGCCATGACTACCACCAAATTATCAATTAGGATGAATGGGCATAGGCAGAGGGCATATACTGGCAACTCGCAATATCCTGTTGCAAAGCATCCCCTACAACATGACATCGTAACCCCGGCACCTGTTTCACCCCATGTCATCTGGATTCTTCCCCCAGTCACCAGTTTCCCAGAGCTCTGCAGGTGGGAAGTAGCACTACATGTCCTTGGTTCTCACCACCCACCTGGCCTCAATTTACATTAATTTCTTCAGTCTCAGCTTTTCTTCACTGTAACTAATCTTTGCTTCACTCCATTTTAGTTTTCTACATCTTTCATTGTCTTTCCCATCTATTTTTAACTGTTCCGTTATGTACAAAGCAGTTAGCTTCTCACTCTTATTAACTAACGCATGATGTTTCAGTAGTAATCTCTGCCTTGCATATTGCCCTCTCTTCCACCTTTAAGCTCTCAAGTTTTCAAATCTCGTCGAATGCAGTCCCCAATGGTCTCTTTCCTTCTCATATCATACAGTAAATCTCCCCTGACTTGCAGTTCTAGACGACTTTTCCAAAGTCTACCCCTTTTTCTTCGACATCTCCAGTCCTTTTCCTTCAACCTGCTTCCTTCCCCTTCAAACCATCTGGATGAAGGAGCTGCTGGCTCTGAAAGCTCACCAATCACAACTGTTCTCTCTCTCTCTCTCTCTCTCTCTCTCTCTCTCTCTCTGTGTGTGTGTGTGTGTGTGTGTGTGTGTGTGTGTGTGTGTGTGTGTGTGTTTTTGCCTATCGAATTAAAAAAAAGACAGTTGCTACACTGGATGCATTTTAACACTTTCTTATCACAAATCTTGTAGTTGTTAGCACTTTAAAGTTCATTTTGACTGGATTTTTGGATCACCCTGAACACACATCAAAATCAAAATGAATAAACCTAAGCAACTGAAGAACTACTATGAAACAAAGTTAATGGTTTTCACTTCACAGATTACTCATGCCAGTTACATTGAAGAATGGTATACCTTCAACTTTACTGTATTTTAATAGTATCAGCTTTAAAATCCAGAGGGAATGACACAGGATGATGATATTGATAATGAAACAGCATTGTGCTACTGTATTTTAAGTACTACAAGATGCTGCAGACTGTTGGATAAGTCTTAATTTTTAAACACCTTTTTAAAAAATTACATTCTCCTATTTATTAGATTGCAAAGCCAGACTATAAATTCTTAGTTTATAAAACTGAACTGACTATTAAAATGAGTGGAAACCATCATCTGAACTTAGGAAAGGTTCTTCTTCTCCCTCTTCATCATCGTTATCCTCTTCGTACATACGATCATCTTCACTGCCATAGATAGTGTTACTTATATCACACTTCTTGAAAGATTTAACATTGTCTACCCTCCGTCAAGATTACGACTGTTTCATCCACGTACACGCATTTAATTGTGGGTAGTCTTAAACCTCCCTTCAATGTGAATACATGTTGGGTTTCATGGATCATCCATTTGTTCCATTCCTCTCTCGTACACACTTTAAATGATTTACTTACCATGTCATCAAGAGGTTGCAATTGTGATGCTGTTCTCCCAGAATAACAGCAAGCTCTGTATTTTTGTCTCATTTTTCTCTTTCACAGAATTTTTCAAATGACTACTAAACTAATACATCACAAGAAGAAAACTCTTATTCAATAAAGCACCTTTCCTTCTCTCACACTCACTGTTACTCCATAATCTCATACCATCCTCATCCACCCTCCCTTGTCATGTACTGTTCTAACAAAAGTATTGTACTTTTACTGATAACACAAATCACTTTCAGTTAGTCCACTGGCACTGCAGATGACAATGCTGTGTTACAGGCTAGACAGTGTTCTGGGTTTGTGATGGTTGGGCAGGAAGTACAGTGTTAGCAAGCTCGTGAATCCACGCAACTTATGGTCATTGCGTCGGTGCACTGCTGCTGCCAGTTGACTCCAGTGTTCATAGATGGGTTTCCTGTGGCATTGAATATATGACCATTTTCAAGACTGGAGGTAATTTTAAATCTAACACTAGGCATTTTTATATTAATTTAGAGTATATATTCACCTGAATTAGAGGCAATTTTTCAAAGGAAAAATTGCTTATTATAGTCCCTACAGTATGGTACCTCTTTAATGGCAGACTAATTCATTCCATTCATTTACACTGCATTTATGAATCACAACATAAAAATGTTCAAAACAGAGATCTCTGGCACCAGGTACAGTGCACACTTTGCCTTGTTGATCAAAACATATTGCTGATGTCAGAATGGTATTGTACAAAGTTCTTCCTCATTCCATTGTATAGAACTTCACACTCGGGTATTAGGCACCTGCAGTGGGTGGACCAAGTGACAAGTGGCATGTGCACGTGTCTTTAAAAGCTGTCTGTTCAGGAGGTCATTGTTGAGTACCATCAGAATTATGGCCCAAATTTTTGCATGGGACCAATTGTTGGGACTGATGCCTTGCAAGTGTGCTTTCATATCTTTAAAATATGAGGTCAGGTTGGTGATGATCCCTAGTGAGAGGATTAGTGGGTTTCAGTGATGGTAAGCCCACATAGAACATGCCACATAAGTGAGAATGTTCTTTGTGTACTAGTGTTCCAGCTCACATGCTAGAGGGCTGTGAACTGGATAACAGTTATTCAGTAGCTGCATAACTCTCTGTATCCCATCAGAGAAAAATCTTCTAGCAGCAGAGGCACGGTGTGATGGCTTCGTATGCCCTCCTATTTCATGTGTTAAGATATATGCAAAATTCTTACTAATTTTCTTCTCAAAATTTTGATATGTAAGTTCCTACATTAAGCATATGTTGTGCTAATTACCAAAATTGCAGAAACAAATCCCCTCCACACACATTATTATTCTGATCATTCAGTTTGTTGTTCTGGTTGCAATGAGATAATTAGTTTCATTAAAAATGTTGGAATCAAAAGTTATTGCAATTACAAAATTTCATACGTTATGCATAGGGAGCATCTTATGAGCTTATATGTAAATTCAAAAGATGAAACTACTTTGAAACTGAAGAGTTCTTTTTTCTCTCTTCAGTGGGACCCATACCAGATAGGACTGAGAGAGTATATTGAACGTATACAGAGAAGGGCAGCACAATGGTTACAGGTTTGTTTAACCCATGGGAGTGTCTCACAAAGATACTGAAGGTACTGATGTGGAAGACTCGTCAAGATAGATGTAAACTCTACTGAGAAAGTCTACTGACGAAGTTTAAAGGAGCAGCTTTAAGGGGCGGATATAATAGAAAATGTAAACATTTATTTAAAAAATAATTTCAGCCACATTTATTATTGTACAAATATAAAATTTTGCATGTGTAAAGCAAGAGCTGTGTTTTAATGGAAAAATATAATAAAAATATGCAGGATTAATATTTTGCCAGAAATTTGACTTTTTAATTTGTTTTTTTTTTTCATAAAAAAGCCATAACTCAAATTCTAATCATGCAATCAATCTGAAAATTTTATTGTTGTGTCCTGAGAAGGGCATGAGACCATTGACGTACAGTTATTAATGTATGGTACAAACTGTGTCATTAACAGTTTTTAATTTTGCAAATCCAAAATAAACTTTTTTCTACATACAGTCATTTAAAAATCAGAATATAATTGCAGGATCTCATACTTCTCAATTCCAGGGAGACAGCTACAAGTTGTGAACAGTTCTGGAAAATTTCACAACATTAGCACAATACTTTTTGAGAAAAGTCTTCTAATAATGTAAAACAAAGAAAATGAGGTTCAAAGACTCATACATCTACAAGTAATAAGCTCACCTCGATTTTGAAATCCTCTATACTGATACTCATTCTCCAGGTTTCTCTTCTCTCCTCTTCAAATCTGCCTGGCCTGTATTTGCAAGTAAGACTCTGATCTGTTAACTTCCTTGACCTTGCTCTCGTCGATGGTGTAAAATGCTTTGGTTGTAAACACACCAGGATCTATACCAACTGTCCTCAACACTTCAATTCTGCCATTATTTCCATTATTGTAACATAAAACTGCATTATAGACACCTATTTTGAGAACTTAAAAGTCCACAGAATGTACTTTCTGACCATCTAATCAAAGTTCAATTATTGAGGCTTTCATTTGCATTTTGTCTCTTTTTTCGTGAAGACACTTGCTCAATAAATCAGGGTTTGCAAGAAACTGGAATGTGGGCATAATTGCATTCATAACAGCTTCTGGTAATGAAGGTTTATGTGAATATGTCTCATTTCTGTTGCTGAACTTACACCAATTATCTTTTGGACACAGATTGTGCATTGGTGTTTGGTCAGTAGATTGTTTTTGGCAAAAAAAAATTGCCCGCACAGCACACCTCATTGCTTCTAAATTGTGTGTCTCTTTCCTGATAGCTCTGCCACAAAACAGAAGAGAATCAGTTTCTTTCAGAGTAAGCCATCCGTTTCCACCTAGTGGTTTTCCATCAAGTACTTTACCTTTCTTCTCTTCCAGCAAGTGGCGAAGCCTACAACCAAGCCTCTTTTGGATGTGGCCACACGTTCCAACTTTTACATTGTTGTATTGTACAGATTTTTGTCTGTTACAGCTTCAAATGAAGTGGAGTCCCCATAACCAAGGTATTTAGTGTATCATCAGATATGGAGAACATCCTCACAACTGCAGCAGCCTCCATGCCCTCACTTGAGCCACTATAATTTTTGGTGCATACTACTACATGCTTTTCTTGCCACAGTTTCTCACTGTCTTCATTGTTGCACATTTTCCTTGTTGCACACTGGTGGCAGTATTTAGATATAATTTCTACATCTAAAACTTTACCTGAGTCAATACCAATAACAGCTGCAACTCTCCACAGAGATGTGTGACCCCTTTTCAGCCAGGTGCCATCTACAGACACACACAGGTCAGTAATATTTGTAGGAGATACACTCTCATGAATATCTACCCCAGGATCTATTTCTTTTTGGTTTGTTTCTTCGTAGGAACTTTGGCAGTATCGCATACAGCATCATTCATGTTTTTCAAACCTTGCGCAAGATGGAAGCATGATGAGAGAACCGCACAATAAATTACCTCCTTCCCTGCCATGCCCAAGACATCTTGGAGCATATGCTAACCTAAGATTGCTTTCATAGGTACCAGTGTCAATTTTTTTGTAGGAGAAAAATGAAAAGTCATAGCCACACAAATTACAAATTAATTTAAAATCACAAGCTATTCCCACTCTTCTTTCTTCAACAACAATCATGCGTTCTGTATTTGTACAACTAACATGTGAACATGAAAGCTTTGTAGCCTGGCAGAGGAGCTGTAAATTAATACGTCTGAATCCAGTGAAATCCATATCATCATCATTCACGCACATGCCCAATTATCCTGTCCCAAGTTTCATAGCTGAAGATTTCCATGAAACCTCCATTTCCTAAACACAGTTTTTCCACCACCCTTAATGCATGAATCTTGACTTCCATGTAAGGGTTTGCAAATTCAACCTTCTACCTACTAATATGTGTTAGTATTGTCAAAACATAAACCACGTGCAAGAAAGTTTTAAGCCAAAGATATAGATGTCAGCCAAAGATACTGAAAGAAAATAGCCTTCACACTGACACAAATTCCAGAAGCAAGCAGTTTCTCAAATGTCGGAAAAGGTGATAGTGGCCGCCAGTGCAGAGTTAATCAGTTTAACAATATAAAGGCATTTCTAAAGCTGCTATCATGATAAAATTCACACACAACATAGATTAAACTGTGTAGATCAAGAAAATATTTTCAAAAAATTGAATTTTTTTTGGACCAAAATCCATAACACCCCCCCCCCCCCCCTTAATGTTGGGATCAAGAGTCTGAGGCCTCATCCAAAAATAGTTAATTCACGAAATATTGCCGAGAAACAAGTTTCCACAGTAACCGTTGGCAGGTTTGGCCTCGTGGAGCAATCTGTTTAAAGAACATGGACCTACTGTGGATGATACAGATAAACATATCCTTTGTAGAGCACTTGCTACACGTTACTTTGTGATGCTCCCACTGCTCCCTGCGTCATCACTGTTTTCACCTCCTGCTACTTGTATCCCACCCGTTTACCAACCTAACAATGAGAGCTCCCCAGTGGTGGGGTCGACTTCTTGAAACCAAATATACAATGAAGTATGTCAAGATCTCGGGTATCACACTCTGCAGTCATTCATACTGGTGGGCCCTCATTTGTGAGTAACTGATGAAAAAAGAATTTTGTGATTTTGGGTGGCGCTCAATACTGTATCAGAGAGAGTGCTTGCATGATCTAATAGATAGAGTAAGCACTTCACATGCAGGAGGTTGTGGATTCAAATCCTTTCTGATGCCTTGAATTTTTTTTGTTTTTAAATCTTTATCAAAATAACTTTAATCATTATTTTATTCAATTAACTGGTTTAAGTGTGAGTTTTTATTTCTAATCCTTTGTCACATCATTTTAATCACTGTATGAACTTTCCTATTTGTTTTTCTTTATATCACTTCTATCCATTTGGAAATTTTGTGAATGTTCATTTAATTATATTTATCTATTATAATATTCAGTTAATTGAAAATTCAGTTAAAAACAAAGGATGAAATAATCTGTTTACACTCCCTGTGCCATGGCATGAAAATGTATTTTTCATTTCAAGATGTGCAGTTTTTTTGCTTGGTAATCATCAAACATACATATAAAATACAGCCTAAATTCCTATTGCACTATGGACAAAATAGTGCAGATGAAGAGTTACGTGAAAGGACTACTAATTAAAATGAAATTCAAGAAAAATGAGGAATAGATATAATGAATACAATAAACAGGACAAAAAATGTGATGATAAAAACAAAACAGAATTGAAATTAATATGTTGAAATTAACTGGACACATGTAAACAAGGATTTCAAGTGGAAAGAGGACAGGAATAAAAAGGAGAGCAAATGCATAAGTTTATATGATGATTAAAATAATGAGACAAAGGAATGGAATTAAAAATTAAATTGATGATAATTTTTAGTCAGTTAATTGATCTAAATCATTTTGATAAAGATTTAAAAATAAAACAATTGATAGCACCAGACAAGATAACCCACAATCTCCTGCATGTGAAACCCTTACAGTATTAATTACATCACACAACGAGTCTGTGTAACAACTTTTTACACTTTTGAGTCACACAAAATCAATCTTTTTTTGTCAATTACTCGCAAGTGAGAGCCCACTAGGCTGAGTGGCTATAGTGTGTGATATTTGGGATCTTAACCTACATAACAGTAGAAATGGTTTCAAAAAGTCAGTCCCATTGCTTGGGGGGGGGGGGGGGGGGTGTCCTCTCCTTGTAAGATTAACATGATAAGCTAATGTTTATACTTGATTATGCTGAGAACCATGAATTACAGTTGAAAGGTAATAGATAAATGCACATAGACAACACAAAAGAAACAGTGGCTGTGTGAATCATGAGAATGTCACTACACATTCCAAAACCTACTTTATGCAGTTAGTGGATTCCCCTACTTTGCCAGCTGCCCGCAATTGCTGGTCTCTGGATGCAAACAACCACCTTGAGCAGTGAGATCATCATCTTGAGTTTCCCCGTTCACAAGATGAATGTCCACAAGCTCTGCAAATTGTACTGATAGGACTGTGCCACGTGGACAAACTGTACCTGATTAACATCTCGATTCCTATTATGATCTGCTCCATAAACAAAGAATATCTTATGGACAAAGTGTGAAACAAAATGCCAGCATGGAAACAAAAAAGGTAATTAGTCACTGATGAAGGCCATTGACATACACATCACTTGGAAACAAGATTCATAGGAGAGTGGATGAAACAAAAATGCAGCTGTAAGAATGCTATGTGCATTACTTCTTGACAGTTATGTGAAAAGATAGTTTACAGCTGATACAATCTTTATTTCACTTTCCTGCCTATCCATATATCAAAATGTTTTGTGGATCGTCTCCTTTATTTTTTTTGTGTGTGTGTGTGTGTGTGTGTGTGTGTGTGTGTGTGTGTGTGTGTGAAACTGCATTATATATTAAATGTCAACAAAACCGAACAGGAGAACTATTTGTACTTATAATATTTACTAAGGTAAGTCTTTCCGCTCCCGGGATTGGAATGACTCCTTACCCTCTCCCTTAAAACCCACATCCTTTTGTCTTTCCCTCTCCTTCCCTCTTTCCTGATGAAGCAACCGTTCGTTGTGAAAGCTTGAATTTTGTGTGTATGTTTGTGTGTGTGTATCGACCTGCCAGCACTTTCGTTTGGTAAGTCACATCATCTTCGTTTTTAGATATATTTACTTCACCATTGTGTAGAAATAGCGATATATCACATACTTTTGGATATAAATTTAAGTGCTTTCTTCTTGTACAATACTTTCATTATTCATAGTAGTTTTGAACGTTTCATTTTGTTGTGTTCCTTGTCTGCATATAATATTGCAAATATTTGCATTTATGTTTTTATTTTTTTTTAAATTGACATTTAGTATGTAGTGACTTATTTCATGACAGAATATGATAGTGAACCATTCAGTGTGTGATGCAAGGGTAAGAGGGAGCTTGTGAAAACTTGAACAGCACGGTACTGAACTTTGCCCAGGGCTTAAGTCAGGCCATCAAGTCTGAGGATTATGTGGTTGGGAACACAAGTCATCGAAAAGTAATTTCATTGTTCACTGTCTACACTGCTGAACTGTAGATATATTCATGTGTTGGTGTAAGATAATCAGAATCTGACCCAATTGTATTCCACAGGCCTCATAAAGAAAAAGGACCATCACATGTAAGGAATAAATGACAATAATTGGTGGCATACCTTAAGAACAAAAATAACACATGAGTAATTCTAAAACTCTAAAGGTTGACTGGAGATAAAACAATGTTGATTCCAGGTTTGCAGTGGGATTACATCATTAGGAAAGTGTGAAGTCATCCAAAGGGTGAGGTGCCAAAGCAAGGTTAGTACCATACAACACAACCAAAAGAAAGGGCAGTCACTGCAAGCAACATCAACAAATGAGCAACACTGGCAGGAAAGTTTCACTGTGCCGCCACAACAGATCTTCTACTTAAAGGTCAAACACAGTATTGCCAGCTCCGTTTATAATCCTTACAACAGCATTGTCTTCCAGTAGTCAAGTTGTGTGATCAATGTATTAGGCAGACCACTATGTGAAAATTGTTGTTGGATGTATCCTGAGTGAAAAGCGCATAATTTTCCTGCATCAAGCGATGTGTTAATGTTCAGACACAGTTCTAATACTCATCACATTCTTGTGGGAGTGGGTTGTACAAAGTTGAGTAATTCTTCTTATCTATGTTGTGATAAAGTGAACTGATGGTTTACTTGTTATACTCAGAAAAGTAAAGGGTCCATTATCCTATCAACATAAGCATTGTCACCTGGTACAACAGCAATGATGTAATATTATATGCGTATGTATGTTTTAGAAAACTGCATGAAAAGAAACCATTAGGCATAGCCGTATAATAATAAACAACAAAAAAGTCTCCTACAAAATGTGCCCACCTAGGGTCAGTATATTTGCAGTGATGAGTGTGCTGATCTCACATAGGTCTTTGGGAGATGGGCACTGTCCCCTAGATCTAGTCCTCAAACAGATCTCTTGTGTCCTCTTCCCACCACCTCCAAAAACCAGCTACAAAGGAATGCCCTCTTTGCCATCCAGTACCACCCGGGACTGGAACAGTTGAACCACATTCTTTGTCGGAGCTCTGTTTATATCATACCCTGAAATTTGGAACATTTTACTCATGGCCTACCTCACCTCTTCTAAAGTGGCAACTCCCACAACATCCTAGTCCATCCCTATGCCACTCTCAATCCCAGCCCCTTGTCACAGGAATCATATCCCTGTGAAGACAAAGATGAAAGACCTGCCCAATCCATCCACCCAGCACTTCCTATTCCAGTCCTGCCACAAGCTTATCCTATCGCATCAGAGGCCAGACCACCTGTGAAAGCAGCTGCATCTTGTAATAACTCTGCTGCAATCATTGTGCAGCTTTTCATATTGATAGGACTCCCAACCATCTGTCCACCAGGATGAACTGCCACCGCCAGACTGTGGCCAAGAGAAAGTGGATCATTCTCTGGCATAACATCCAGCTGAACATACCACGGTTGATTTCAATGGCTGTCTCACAACCCAGGCCATCTGTACCACCAACTTTTTTGAACTGTACTGATAGGACTTATCACACTCCCAAAATCGTCCAAGCCTCAGCCTACAGTAACATACTGTCCGCACATCATTCACGCAACCATTTCTGCTCCCTGTGTCTTTTCACATCCCCTCACCCTCATTGTGCTCCGCTCTCTGCCAATGCACCCACTGGTCTTTCTCCTTCTCTGCTCCTACCTTTCACCACTCCCCATTTTCCCCTCTCCCAGTGTCATGATTCTCTGTAGGGCGGCCTTGTCTGGCTACCATCTAGTCCCTGCAGTACTCTCCCCCACCCATAACCTGGGACTTTTTGCCTTCCCCAACAGTCAGGACTGCTACTTGCATTCGGTGCAACGCCATTGCATTCTGGCTGGAGACAGTGGTCATTTGTGTGTGAGGTGTGCTTGCTTGCTTGTATGAATGTAAGTATTTTTTTTTTCTTTTCTGAAGAAAACCTTGGCCAAAAGCTCAGTCTTTTCAATGTGCCTGTCTGGGGCTCCACATGTCATTTTTATGGTGAGTGCCAACCTATCATTTTCATAATAATGTTGGTACTTCAATATGGACTTTCTGTTGTTTAATAAGGAACTGATCAATAAAGAAATTAAAGTGAAAGCACAGGATACTCAAAATTACCATAATGAAATTCCTGTTTGCTCCCTCATGAAAACAAGTAATGTTCTATAAACTAAAAGTGCTGAGATCCATCTCAGTGTGTTTATTGCTGCAGTATTGGAAGTTACACTTAGTGAAGGTACGTATGCGGTGAACAAACTATTGTTTTATGTAAAATAACTATTGTCTTTCTTTTGAACTTGACTACAAAATAGCTGTATTTGATGATGCTACTTTATTACAATTGATTTTCAATGCTCTGATGGCTTTGTCTCCAGCCACTTACCTACATTTCCTTGAATTAACATTTTTAATTTAATTACCCTCTTTATAAAATCATCCTCCATAATGAGTATTTATTCTTATTTGTTCATACTTTCTTCATCTCCTTTCCATCTGCAAATGTCTCTTCGCTGCTACTGTATTTGTTTGTGGATTCATTAGTTTGTATCAGAGCAACTTAAAACAGATGTCATTATTGAAAAGTTAAGCATAAAAGAGAGCAAAAAGTTTATTTATTTTAATACTGAAATGTACAATTGCAAGAGAGACTGCCGTGTGATCCTAAGAAAGCAACATAGCAGAATTGGTAGCGAGGTAACGTTCAGTCTTATTACATTTAGTGATGGAATTACCTTTCTAAAACAAATGGAAGTTTCAACATGGAAACTCCAGGAGCTATGCTCTAATAGTGTTTATTGGTTTTAAAACTAAAGATATACAGGGAAAAATATCAAGATATTGGACAGTCACAAAAATCTGATAAATCAGTAAACAAAGTAAAACTTGGAGAAAGCAGTACCAACTGAAAAGTAGTAAACACATTTTAGTGGACAACAGACACACTGAAATCACTGAGGTCTCATAAACTATTTGTGAAACTAATAATTTTGTTTCTGAATGGAAAAATTTCCAAAGAAAAATTACTTACAGAAGATAAATGTAATGTCCTATATTAATTTGTATTACTACAGGAACTGGACACAATGCTACACTCTCTAACAATGACATACACCTTATCATATTGCAGCAGTGGTTACTGTAAAACAAAATGTATCTTCATTTGACATCTGAGTAGCAGGTTTTCTCTGACAGCTTCCTTGCATATTCTAGGACACGGGATGCGCTTCTTCTCGTTGTAGGGTCATTCACTCTCTACAGGGATGGCGGCTTACATGAGGACCTGCAACAATCAAGAAAACCAAATGATGTCTGGGAGCTGTGTCAGGCACTTGTCAAGACACGTTATTTACTCACTCAAGTCAAAATCATACGCACATAGGATACTACAGTTCGGAAAGTTCCTATGCAGTTAAGACGGGCACAGGCTGGAAATGATTTCCATGGGTGGCTATACAAGCCTGAACCCACTTTTTGAAAATACTTTCTGCAGATCTGATAGTGATATGCTTCTCATAAGTGCAAGTATTTCAGTTTTAACTACAGTGTGTCCTGTGAACCTGGAAAAAGCCAGGCATTTTCAAAATGTTTTCTGTTCCATACCCATGTCGATGTATCACCATCTGTGATTTCAAATAGCATTTTAATATTTAAAGGGGAATCTACGTGCTATACACACAATACCTGATTTGGGAGGACGACAGTTCAAATCTGCATCCGGCCACCATGATTTACATTTTCTATGATTTCCGTAAATCACTCCAAGCAAATGCTGGGATGGCTTCTTTGAAATGCGGCAGACTTCCCTCCCCAACCTTCCCTAATCCGATGGGACCAAGCACCTCGCTGTGTGGACCCCTCCCCCCAAACAAACAAACCAACCAACCAACCACAATACCTGTTGGTGATACAATGTTTACACAATATTCCAGCACTGTTTCATACTTGTCGAGCCGTCTCATGAGTTGGGGCTGACAATTTCAACATCAACAAAAGTATCATACTCTTTTCGCAATGCACATTCTTTGTACAAACACAAAATGAAACATGAGGTGAAGGAAGATGAAAGAGGAGGAATGATTATTGGAAAAAAATGAAAGCTAGCTGAAATCAAAGAATTAGAAACAAAAAGTGCACATGTTGAGTGAAACCTCAAAGATTTTGGCATAAATAAAAAATGTAAGGAAATAATTTATTCATTCTTACCATGACAAATTTCTACAGTTCGTACCCTTTAGTCAGCAAGTTACAGTGTATATAACTTTGTAAAACCAGAATTTTTTTTTGGCTGCAAATCAAAATACAGCAGTTACTATTTTAATTACAAATATTTCTTTAGTAGTATAAATCACACCACAAATAAAATAATTTTTATACATATTCTAATAAATATAAAGTTTTGAGAAAAGGATGTTTCAGTCACAATTTAATAAAAAAGTAACGAGGAAAAAATTTGCTCCGAAAAAACTTTGAATTTGAAAATGATCAATCGCGCAACACCCTATAACTCACAAAGCATGCAAAAGTGAGTCCAATGCACTTCAGATTTTGCTGCTCCCCAAAGTAAGAAGGCCAGTGGAGTAAGGTCCAGTGAGTGAGCAGACCAAATGTTTTTTGAGATGACATGTTTCCCAAAAAAACCGTTCTGCAAGATGCATAGTGTTGTCAGTTGTGTGCACAGTAGCACCATCTTGTTGAAATATAATTTATTTCGTTTGTGTTGCCATCTTCTGCAGCAGCTGTTAACATCTGTTATGTTATTTCTCTTCAGTTGACTGCAATGTATTTATTTTCAAACCATCTTCTGTGGTATTAGGTAAATTAGATACACAGGTTTGTACATTTATTTTTTGATTCTTTTAGATTAAAAACATTATGAAGTTGGTCTGCAAGCTACTTGGGGTGTTTCTTTATGTAATCTGTCCCCCCAGGGGGTCCACAAATCTTTTGTGGATACGTGTGTGGCGAGCACGGGTCCCCGAGCTAGTGCAGCTCTCTTTCCTTTCCGGGCTGCATACCTTCCTTTTCCGCCTCCCCCCCCCCCCTTGTCCCTCGTTTTGGGAGTGTGTTTTGTGTCTAGGTCTGGAGATGGACGCTTGTGACTGTAAGATGTAGTTTCTCTTCTTGGAAAGTCGCTGTCCTCACTTTGTCCTCTTTTCCTTGCCTCTTCTCCTCTGTGGCACTTCTTTCCTTTCTTTGTTCCTCCATTTCTCTTTCTTTCCTCTCTGTGTCTGAAGGCCGACCTATTCGTTCCCATGTGTAGCTGGTGACAGGGTAACGTGTAATTCCCCGCCCCAGGTAGACAAGTAGAACCTGTATGTACTCCCTGGTAAAGGCCAGGCCCAGGGATGGGTGATTACCCGAACTGGTACCTTCCCAATGTGCCAATTAGTCCCTCAGTCTGTTTCTCGTAAGGTGTGACCTGAGGTGTGGACAATCACCTAAGGCGGGAGTGCCCTCAGAGAGGGGTCCCAGTGAGGAAGGAGTGTGCCATTGGAGATGCCGCTAATCATGGGGGATACTTTCACAATGGTTTCCTCTACTTCTGCACACAACAGAAAGCTAGACGAGTCAGTCACAGACCCTTCTTCCATCAGTGTCACAGTTCCTAGTTGGTTCTTGGTCTGATGAAGGTCAAGACTTCTCTAGTCAACCCTTTCATTAAACAGAAAGGTGTCGATGCAATTGCATGTTCTGTAAAGTCTTGTTCCTGATTAAAAAATTGGCACCTTGTTATCAGAAACAGTCAGTGCTCTCCAGGCACAAAAATTGCTGTGAACTACACTGCTACACAACTTCCAAGTCCAGGTGGAAGCACCCTGTGCTTTAAATTCATCACACAGGGTGGTTTATACCCACTCCCATGATGGGTTATCCAATGAGGACATTCAAAATTACCTGTCTGGCCTGGGCGTAATGGCCGTACATAGTCATGAAAAGGATTGACAAGGGCTTGGGACCGACCTGTACTATCTTCTTGACATTTGACAGAGTTAAACTTACATCGAACAGTAAAGCGGGATGTGAGATCTTTTCAGTTTGCCCTTACATCCCCAACCCTACACATTGCTATCAGTGTCAGCAGTTTAATCACACCAGCCAGACTTGTTCCAATCCGGCCAAATACATTACATGTGGCAGGGGTGCCCATGAGGGTGCTTGTCCACCTCCATCCCCTCGATGCATCAACTGTTTGGGTGACCACACTGCTTCCTCCAGAGATTGCCCTATTTTCAAAGATGAACAAATTATTTAGGAAATTCGAGTGAAGGAAAAGGTGTCTACATGTGCTGCTCGTAAGTTGTTCGTCACTAGAAAGCCCATTGTCCTCTCAGTGGATAAATATAGCACTGTCCTTGCATCTCCTTGGCCTACTAAGCAAGTTGCCACAGACTTGTGATCTTACCTTTAGCGCCACAGTCATCAGGTCGGCTAGCCAAAAGATCACCTGTTCAACCTCTCCACTCTAAGGCTCACCCTTCATCAGCTCTTGCTAAATCACGGGCCCTAAAATCGGACACCCAGATTTCAAAAAACAAAGAGCCTACTTGCAAAGATTTTTTACGTGCACTAACCTGCCAACCATCAATTCGTCCCTCTCAACATCCTGCTTCCAAGAAGGCTCAAAAGAAACAAAGTTCCTCTCCTTCTCTGCCACAGCACGTCTCATCTACAGCACCACCTAATGGTAGCCGAACTTGGCTGTCTTCTGTGTTGCTGAGATGCACCGCTGGCGGCCTATCAACCAGCCGATCACTGGTGGCAGGAGCTGCCTCGTGTGCGACCTATGGATCAGGATCTTCTGCCTTCGGCTGAATGCCATACCACGCCATCAGCTGCCAGCTCTCGGTGGTCGTTGATTTGACAGCAACCGTGGCGAGATTTTTCCCTTTTCTGTCCACCCTATGTCAATTATCCATTGCAACCTCCACGGAATTCGCTCCAATTGGGATGAGTTGTTGAGGCTCTTATGATTCTACTCCCCGGTGATCCTCTGTCTTCAGGAAACAAAGCTATTTACCCACGATTGCTTTGTTTTCCCCCCATTTCCAATCAGTCCGGTTTGTTCTCCCCTCCGTTGATAGCACTCCAGGGGACTTTGTTCTTCTCCCTGATACAGTCCATTGTCACCCAGTCTCCATCAACAGTTCCTTTGAAGCTGTTGCTGTACATCTTTCACTTTCTGGATTCACCTTCTCTCTTTGTACCATATACATTCCATCATCCACACCAATGGCAACAGCAGATCTCCTCTAATAACCACTACCCGCTTTGTGGGATCTCTACGTCCTTGTCCGTGAGGCTCCCTATTGATTGACCTCTCCCACCAAGCAGATCTTGTTTTCCTCAACACTGGGGAACCTACATTTTTGTCTGCCTCCATGTCAAACTTTTCTCATTTGGACCTTTCGGTCGGTACTGTTCATCTAGCTCAGCGTTTTGAATGGTTTGTTCTTGCTGATACACACTCGAGTGACCATTTTCCATGTGTCATTTGATTACAGCCACAACTGCCATCTATGCGCCCAAGATGCTGGAAGTTTTCCCAAGCTGATTGGATCCTTTTTTGTCCTCTCTAATGACATTTGATGACCGTCAATTTCCTAGCATCGACGATCAGGTCACTCATGTTATGGAAGTTATTCTTACAGCCACAGAATGTACAATACCTCGTACCTCCCATTTCCCCCGGCACCCCCCAGTTCCTTTCTGGAATGAGACATGCTGTGATGCAATACGTTTTGCACCACCATCAAACATTGGCCAACTGTGTCTGTTATAAGTAATTACATGCGCAATGCTGTTATCATCCACGATAGCCAGAATGCAAGCTGGGACTTCTTTACTATCTCCTTCACTCCCTCAATCTGTAGTTTGGAGTCGAATTCAACACATATCCGGCACTGATAGTTTCTCCCCGATCTCTAGGTACCTTAGTGGACCCAGTTGCCATTTCTAACTCATTGGGTCAACACTTTGCTGTGATTTTGAGCTCTTCAAATTACCAACCAGCCTTTGTCACAAAGAAACGAGCAGTTGAAGTGTGACCTCTTGCTTTCTCCTCTCAAAATCGCGAAAGCTATAACAGTGTTCTCTCTATGTGGAAACTCCAACACACACTTTCATCCTCTTGCTCTTCTGCCCCAGGACCCGATGGCAACCTCGTCCAAATGTTGTTGCATTTATCATACCGTAGTGTGCATTACGTCCTTTGCCTTTGTAACCGAATTTGGACAGACAGTACCTTTCCCAGAAGATGGCGGGGAGCTATCATCATTCCTGTTCCAAAATCTGGAAAGGACAAACATCTCCCCTCTAGCTGTCATCCCATTTCTCTCACGAGTAGTGCATGTAAGGTTTTGGAGTGTACGGTCAATTGCTGTTTAGCCTGGTGGCTGGAGTCCCGAAACCTTTTAGCACCTGCCCAATGTGGTTTCCAAACGCATCGTTCTGCAGAGAACAGGCATCCACGGCACACTGTGCTCTTGGGGGTTTCAAGGTTCGCTACCCCTTTTTGTTCATGAACACTACTCTCTCCTTAATGGCAGGAATGGCCTGGGCAGTGAGTGGGATAGATCTGGGAGGAAATGGTAGTGGCAAATAGAACATGCAGTTATATGTGTACTTTTACTATTACATTAAGTGGCCAATCAGTTTAAAGAGTGTGTGGTTTACCAAGTTAATCTGATCATTTATGAGTTGTTTCTTTTCTGTTATGGTTTTTTAGATGTGGTACTTTTCTTGTAAGGTTAGTAGTTTTGTGTTGTTTACCCTTATGATTTCCATGTCTGTGTCGTTGGTTGTAATTTAATGTTGGTGTTGGTGTAAGTGTTCTGCAAAAGTTGAATGATTTGTCCTATGCTTCCATGTTCTTTGTATCTGGTGTCAAATGTCCTGCTGGTTTGACCTGTGTATCTTCCATCACATGTATTGCATTTCAGTTGGTATGATGCAGATCAGTTTTTTCCATTTTTTTGGAAGTATTCCTGAATTGAGTTGTTGGTTTGGTGTGCTATTTTTATGCCTTGTGTTTTTTGAAAATATTGTGATTTTTGTGTGTGTGTATATACACACACCCATTTTTTACTTTCTTTCACACTTTGTGCTGCATCTATTCTTGTATTTTGTGTATGATTTTGACCTTGTGTTGGTGACAGTTGGGTGTTTGTCCTTTTCTGTTTCTTGTTAAGCTTTGTTACTAAGTTATCTTTGTATCCATTGTTTGCAGCTATTTGTATTATAGTAGTAGTTTCTTTTTTGTAATTGTATCTAATGGTACTCTGTTTAGTCTGTGGAGCATGTATTTAAGTGCTGTCTGCTTTTTAGAATTGGGGTGTTGTGATGTTCATGTATAATTGTTGTTGGTTTTTGGTATATGGCAAATTTGTGTTGTTTTGAATCTTTATGGTGATGGCCAAGAAATTTATCTGTTTTTCTTATTCTCTATTACAAAATGTATCTTATCATGAACAGAATTATGTCTGTGTGTAACTGGTCAATTTTATTGTTTGGTTCATCTGTACAAGATATCATCCATATATCTAATCTAGTATAGGATGTTGTACCTACTTGGCACTATTTTGTTAAATATAATCTGTTCTACATGGTTCATAAATATGTTTGCTTTTGTTCCAGACACTGGGGATCCTATTGGAAATCCTTTACTTTGTAAATATAATTCATGATTGAACTGACAATTCTAGTCTGTTGTTAGCTCTAGAAGCCTGATTGTTTCTTTGGTGTATTCATGTGGAAGTGTACTGTGTGTCCTAAGATTTTGTTCTATAATGTTTATTGTTTTAGTTATTGGTATACATATACATCAAATGACTGGAGGATTTCTGTGTCTGCAATTTATATGTCTTCTATGTACTGAATCAATTATGTGGTGTTCCTTATAGTCCTGTCTCCTTGTAATTTGTAGTTTTCTGATAAGATTTTCAACATGTATCTTGCAAGTGGGTAAGTGGGAGCATTTCTATAATTCACAATAGCTCAGACTGGGAGATGTTTTTTGTGTAACTTTGGTTGGCATTGTAGAGAAGGTGCAGCTGGATTTGCTTGTATCAGTTTTCCTTTTGCACTGTTTTCAGTTGTATGTTCATCTTTTAGAGTGTATCTCAGCTTCATTTGGAATCTGTCTGTTGCCTCTGATTTTAATTGTATAATTTTATTTTTGTGATGGACTCTTGTGTCTTACTGATGTATTGATCTTTACCCATGAGAACCACTGTGTGTCCTTTATCTGACTTCGTGATGATGGGGTTGTCTTGCTGTAGTTTCTTTCTAAGTTTTGTCAGTGTTATAGAATCTGTATTGCTTCAGTTTCTTCTGCTTTCTTTCATCTGTGTTACGTTTTTGATTTCATTACATAGAAAATCTCATAGTTGAATCAGAAAGCATTCTCACACAGGAAAACAGAAACAAAGTAAGTGAGGTAAAAATTGGTCTGACTAGATAGCTAGTCAGTAATGAAATCAAAAACATAACACAGATGAAAGAAAGCAATACAGATTCTATAACACTGACAAAACTTAGAAAGAAACTACAGCAAGACAACCCCATCATCACGAAGTCAGATAAAGGACACACAGTGGTTCTCATGGGTAAAGATCAATACATCAGTAAGACACAAGAGTCCATCACAAAAATAAAATTATACAATTAAAATCAGAGGCAACAGACAGATTCCAAATGAAGCTGAGATGCACTCTAAAAGATGTTGAACATACAACTGAAAACAGTGCAAAAGGAAAACTGATACAAGCAAATCCAGCTGCACCTTCTCTACAATGCCAACCAAAGTTACACAAAAAACATCTCCCAGTCTGAGCTATTGTGAATTATAGAAATGCTCCCACTTACCCACTTGCAAGCTACATGTTGAAAATCTTACCAGAAAACTACAAATTACAAGGAGACAGGACTATAAGGAACACCACATAATTGATTCAGTACATAGAAGACATATAAATTGCAGACACAGAAATCCTCCAGTCATTTGATGTATATGTATACCAATAACTCAAACAATAAACATTATAGAACAAAATCTTAGGACACACAGTACACTTCCACATGAATACACCAAAGAAACAATCAGGCTTCTAGAGCTAACAACAGACCAGAATTGTCAGTTCAATCATGAATTATATTTACAAAGTAAAGGATTTCCAATAGGATCCCCAGTGTCTGGAACAAAAGCAAACATATTTATGAACCATGTAGAACAGATTATATTTAACAAAATAGTGCCAAGTAGGTACAACATCCTATACTAGATTAGATATATGGATGATATCTTGCACAGATGAACCAAAAATAAAATTGACCAGTTACACACAGACATAATTCTGTTCATGATAAGATACATTTTGTAATAGAGAATAAGAAAAACAGATAAATTTCTTGGCCATCACCATAAAGATTCAAAACAACACAAATTTGCCATATACCAAAAACCAACAACAATTATACATGAACATCACAACACCCCAATTCTAAAAAGCAGACAGCACTTAAATACATGCTCCACTGACTAAACAGAGTACCATTAGATACAATTACAAAAAAGAAATTACTACTATAATACAAATAGCTACAAACAATGGATACAAAGATAACTTAGTAACCAAGCTTAACAAGAAACAGAAAAGGACAAACACCCAACTGTCACCAACACAAGGTCAAAATCATACACAAAATACAAGAATAGATGCAGCACAAAGTGTGAAAGAAAGTAAAAAAATGGGTGTGTGTATACACACACACACACACACACACACACACACACACACACACACACACACACACACACACAAAAAAATCACAATATTTTCAAAAAACACAAGGCATAAAAATAGCACACCAAACCAACTCAATTCAGGAATACTTCCAAAAAAATGGAAAAAACTGATCTGCATCATACCAACTGAAATGCAATACATGTGATGGAAGATACACAGGTCAAACCAGCAGGACATTTGACACCAGATACAAAGAACATGGAAGCATAGGACAAATCATTCAACTTTTGCAGAACACTTACACCAACACCAACATTAAATTACAACCAACGACACAGACATGGAAATCATAAGGGTAAACAACACAAAACTACTAACCTTACTAGAAAAGTACCACATCTAAAAAAACCATAACAGAAAAGAAACAACTCATAAATGATCAGATTAACTTGGTAAACCACACACTCTTTAAAACCATAACAGAAAAGAAACAACTCATAAATGATCAGATTAACTTGGTAAACCACACACTCTTTAAACTGATTGGCAACTTAATATAACATTAAGTACACACATAAGTGCATGTTCTGTTTACCACTACTCTTTCCTCCCAGATCTGTCCCCATAATCACTGTCCAGGCCATCCTGTCGTTTCCCCCACTCTACCTGTGGAGCAAACAAGAAACTTGAAACCCCCCCCCCCCCCCCTCACATCTCTACCTACAAGACAATTTCACTTACTCAGTATGGAATGTAACAATATAAGAAAAGCTGAGTCGGATAGATACAAAAAGATTCACACAATTATATCTTTTGGGCAGTGAGGCCTTTGTCAGCAGTAGACACCTTGCACACACGTCTGCAGTCCGAGAACTGCAACCACACTGCTAGCAGCAGCACCGGTGCATGATGGGTGTGGCAGACAGTGTAGTGTTGCAGTTAGACGGAGGACAGGAGAGAAGATGTGGAGAGGGAAAGGAGAGAAAGAAAAAGAAATTAAATGAGTGGGTATGGCGGATAAATGATGGCTGTGTAGTGCTGGAATGGGAACAGGGAGGGTCTGGATGATGGGTGACTAACAAAGGTTGAGGTGCGGAGGGTTACAGGAGCATAGGATATATATTGCAGGGCATGTTCCCACTTGTACAATTCAGAAACACTGGTGTTGGTTGGAAGGATCCATATGGCACAGGCTGTGAAGCAGTCATTGAGATGAGGGATATTATGTTCGGCAGTATGTTCAGCAACAGGGTGGTCCACTTGATTTTTGGCCACAGTTTGTTGGTGGCCATTCATGGGGACAGACAGCTTACTGGTTGTCATGCCCATATAGAATGCAGCATGGTGGTTGCAGCTGAGCTTTCAGATCACGACTGGTTTCACAGGTATTCCTGCCTTTGCCAGGATAGGTGGTGATAGTAACCGGACTGAAGGAAAGGGTGGTGGTAGGGGGATGTATGGGACAGGTCTTGCATCTAGGACTATTACAGGGGTATGAGCCATGAAGTAAGGGGTTGGGAGCAGTGGTTATGTAGGGATGGACGAGTAGTATATTGTGTAGGTTCAGTGGACGGCAGAATACCGCTGTGCGAGGGGTAGGAAGGATAGTGGGCAGGACGAGAGGTAATTGAAACCCTGCAACTGAATTACATTCTCCGCCAGGGTTTCGATTACCTGTTGCAATGCCCTGAAATGAGAAATGTCCTTCACTGTGGTATTCCGCCATCCACCAAACCTACATAATATACTCGTCCATCCTTACACAACCCCTGCTCCCAATCCTTTACCTCATTGCTCATACCCGTGTAATAAACCTAGATGCAAGACATGTCCCGTACATCCTCCGGTCACTAACATCACGTATCCCATCAAAGGAAGGGCTACCTGTGAAACCAGTCATGTAATTTACAAGCTAAGTTGCAACCACTGTGCTGCATTCTATGTAGGCATGACAACCAACAACCTGTCTGTCCGCAGGAATGCCCATCGACAAACTGTGGCTAAAAGACAAGTGTACCACCCTGTTGCTGAACATGCTGCCAAACATGATATCCCTCATCTCAATGACTGCTTCACAGCCTGTGCCATATGGATCCTTCCCACCAACACCAGCTTTCCTGAATAGCGCAGGTGGGAACTTTCCCTGCAATACATCCTACGTTCCCGTAACTCTCCGGGCCTCTACCTTTGTTAGTCACTGTCCTCACCCATCCAGCCCCAGCCCCCTCCCCAGCCATCATTTCACTGCCACACCCAGTCTTTTAATTTCTTTTTATTTCTCTCCTTTCTGCTCCTTACCCCTCCCCCTCCGCACCTTCTCTCTTGCCTCCAGCTAAAGTACAACACTTTACTGTCCACCACTTCCATCATACTATCCCTCCCCCTCCCTGTCCCATTCGCCACTCCCATCGTGCACTAGTGCTGCTGCTCGCAGTGTGGTTTCAGTTCTCTGAGACTGCAGGTGTGTGTGTGTGTGTGTGTGTGTGTGTGTGTGTGTGTGTGTGTGTGAGAGAGAGAGAGAGAGAGAGAGAGAGAGAGAGAGAGAGAGTCTTTTGTTGTGCTTATCATGACTCAGCATCTCAGTTATGTGGTGAGTAGCAACTTTATTTCTCATGATACTTTGATGACTGGCACAAAAAAAAAATATTAAACAGCAATAGGTGAGAGATTGCTGTTCTTAATTTTATTTCCAGAAACATTGTTTTGTTTTTTATCTAAAGCATAGCTCCAATTTTATTAAAATATTTATGACCATGTAGAAGAAGACCAATTTCAGCATCAGCAATATTTAACCTCACAAAGCAAGTATAAACTTTGGATAAGGTCCTGTATTATTCACATCTATTACGAATGACACAAAAAAGGAAGTTTCAAACTACGTTAGCATTTTTTTTTTCCAGCTTGAATCTTACCCTTCATTGCAGATTAGGCTTGCAAAACAAATGTGTATGTTGTGAGAAAGTTTTGCAGTGATGATTCTGTGTATAGGGACACATCAAAATGAGAACCATTGATAAGTTTCTGCAGAATGGAGATTTCTAATGCTTTGTGCCAGATAATGTTCCCACAATGTTCTCAGCTTTGCGCGGGAATTTTTAGGAGTGAAGTTTGTTGAGCAGGGGCTGCAGATGTCGGCTCTGTATTAGTTGTCTACGTTTCTCCCAACTGAGCATTCCTTTGCAATGTGACACGAGTACATAACAAAGTATTTCATCCATTTGCCAGTTAGCCTCAGTGCCTGGAGACAACAGTGGCCATTTCACCTTCGTGTAGAATTATGCTCATGTATTGTGACACTTGGGAAATACTAAAACCTTTTGTCAGAATCGACACAGGTTCTGAAAGCAGCCAATAGGGAGTAAAGCACACGCAATGACTCGAAGCAGAATGATCGTATAAAATTAATTATTGGAAATGTAGCCCAGCAACAAAGGAAGTAGCTTAAAAAGAATCCTCATACGACCAACACTATGATATCGCTCATCAATATGGGATCTGTACCAGAGAGGACCAACAGACAAAATTGAGAAGATCCAAAGAAGAGCAGCACTTGTAAATACAGGTTCATTTAGTAAATGTGAAACCAGCACAAAGGTGTTCAAGCACCTGCAGTGGCAGACACTGTAAAGAGTTCGTAACATTACGGTCTGCTATTGAAAGTTCTGAGACCATACATTCCTAGAAGAGTCAATCAAGATGTTGCTTCCTCCTGCATATACCTTGTGAAAAGAACATGAAGATTAATTTAGAGAGATTTAAGCCCACACCTCCCGCAATACCGTGCGCAACTGGAACAGTAAAAGACTCCGGTAAACTACGTACCCTCCACAACACACTGTGGTAGGGCTTGCGGAGTATACATGTACATATAGATTCTGGTGCTTAATTTTTCACAAAACTAATGTTACGTCTTTTTTTAAAAACTAATTTCTCGTTTGTGATGGCTAGCATCTGCTTTGGCAAATTCTGCAGACAAATCCTAAAGACAAAAGTTTTCCTTTGCTAGCCTTGCAGTGCAACTCTGTACACAAGGCTGAAGAAACTGCTGCCTAACAAGACATTTATCCACGTTGTCAGTTGATTATTAAGTATGGGAATTTGTTTTCTTCTCTGAGTTAGGTACTCTAGTATCACTCCCCCCCCCCTCTTTCTCTTTTCTTCTTCCTCCTCCTCCTCCTCCTCCCCCCCCCCCCCCCCCCCCCATAATTTTCACACTGTTGACTCACAGTTTAATGTTTAATGTTTTGCCTGCATAACCTGTCAGCTTTTCTGTCTGCACTATCACTCCTTTCTCATTATAATTAGTAAATTTATTTAAATTTGTAGCAGCTGCTTGGAAAGTCATTTTCTACAATCTCTCTCCACACCTACATTATAACATAATAACACTACTTTGGTCTAGGAAATGGCTGTACCTATTAACATGATGAAGTAAGTTCATACTCTGGCCTGATCCACAGTTCACTTTCTTAAATGTGAAATGAGAGGGAATGCAGTTCTTAATCAATGAACAGTCCAATACCAACACAAAATGTGTTGGCCGACACCCATGTGTGAGAGATTAAAAACATTGTTTTTCTAGACGAAAGGATGATTCTGCAGCTCAGGGTATTAATTTGGTAGGTTTTCCATGAATGTCGATACAAATGAAAGGCTAATTTTTTGTTCTTAAATCCAAAACATCTTCTGTGCCACACATGGTCAGTAATAAAAAGTGGGCCTTTTTTTTTAACAAATCTACGGTAAGCTGTATATAGATAAAAATTCTTCGATAAATAATGTACAAATATGGCAACTGTTAAAGCCCAATATATGCAGGAGTACATATAACAAACCAAATAATTGTCATGAGAATATGAATTTCACATAAGATTGTAATATTACAGATTATAAATGGAAGTAGTGACTAATTTATTATATGAAAGACTGTACGAACACTCCAGTCTTATGAAATTAATTGTGACAGATTTTATAGTTAGGAACTGGAATTCAATTGTTATAAACTTGTATAATAATACGCTATGGAGACCCCTCTGCCACCCTATGTCTAACTGTTTTGAGCTGTTTTCTGTAGATGATTATCTGATGTTTTTGTCTTGAGTGTTTTTAATAAAATGGTATTTACCAGATGTATAAAATTATTTACTGTTAAAATCTGGACCATCAAATCCTGTTATTAAGACTGGAACTAGGATTACAACGAAACTTCCATTCATCAATGTTAAGCAATGGAAAGTCCTGGTCAGAATATCAACAGTATTATGAAAAGGACAGATTGCTACTCACCATAAAGATGGCACATTGAGTTGGAGACAGGCACGACAAAACACAAGCTTTCAGCCAAAGCCTTCATCAGAAAAGAAAAACCACACACAGATTCACAGAAGCAATACGTCACACACACGACCATTATCTCCTGTCACTCAGGCAGGGGCACCTGGAAACATGTCATATGCCTGAAGAAGGCTTTACTCAAAAGCTTATAAGCAACTTCTACCTGTCTGCAACTTAATGTCATCTTTACAGAGGATAACCTGCACCTGCTCAACCACCAATATGAAATTACTAATTTTAGCAGGGAAGTGACATTTAAAGGTAATACAGCATCAGAGACAATGTTGCTGAATAAGATAGACCAGCTTACCAGCAGTCGTGCAGCTGCGGAGGCTGGAGTTGCGGGGTCGTGCAGGGGTTGCAAAAGGGGCGGTCGCTCTCTACAGGCCGCACACCAGTGTGGCAGCTGGGATATCGTCCTCTGCCGCCTGGCGCACCGACACTGTCACTGCATTGTCAAAGTCACCACTCGACACGAGGCGCACTGCTGTCACGCCACAAAAGATTGTCTCCTCAGTGCTTCCTGTGCAGACATAAATTACAGTGTGCAATGCTGGTGGCCAGGGTTGCGTAGAAAGGTGTAGTTGTAAGTCCATCAATAAATGATACATAGAACACACACATTTTGATGTTATAAACTTAATGAACCATGGACCTTGTCATTGATGGGGAGGCTTGTGTGCCTCAACAATACAGATGACCGTACTGTAGGTGCAACCACAACGGAGGGGTATCTGTTGAGAGGCGAGACAAACGTGTGGTTCCTGAAGAGGGGCAGCAGCCTTTACAGTAGTTGCAGGGGCAACAGTCTGGATGATTGACTGATCTGGCCTTTTAACACTAACCAAAATGGCCTTGCTGTGCTGCTACTGCGAACGGCTGAAAGCAAGGGGAAACTACGGCCGTAATTTTTCCCGAGGGCATGCAGCTTTACTGTATGGATAAATGATGATGGCGTCCTCTTGGGTAAAATATTCCAGAGGTAAAATAGTCCCCCATTCGGATCTCCGGGCAGCGACTACTCAGGAGGACGTCGTTATCAGGAGAAAGAAAACTGGCGTTCTACGGATCGGAGTGTGGAATGTCAGATCCCTTAATCAGGCAGGTAGGCTGTTGTTGTTTTCAGTCCTGAGACTGGTTTGATGCAGCTCTCGATGCTAATCTATCCTGTGCAAGCTCCTTCATCTCCCAGTACGTACTGCAACCTACATCCGTCTGAATCTGCTTAGTGTATTCATCTCTTGGTCTCTCTCTACGATTTTTACCCTCCACGCCGCCCTCCAATACTAAATTGGTGATCTCTTGATGCCTCAGAACATGTCCTACCAACCGCTCCCTTCTTCTGGTCAAGTTGTGCCACAAACTTCTGTTCTCCCCAATCCTATTCAGTACCACCTCATTAGTTATGTGATCTACCCATCTAATCTTCAGCATTCTTCTGTAGCACCACATTTCGAATGCTTCTATTCTCTTTTTGTCCGAATTATTTATCGTCCACGTTTCACTTCCATACATGGCTACACTCCATACAAATACTTTCAGAAACGACTTCCTGATATTTAAATCTATACTCGATGTTAACAAATTTCTCTTGTTCAGAAACACTTTCCTTGCCATTGCCAGTCTACACTTTATATCCTCTCTACTTCGACCATCATCAGTTATTTTGCTCCCCAAATAGCAAAACTCCTTTACTACTTTAAGTGTCACATTTCCTAATCTAATTCCCTCAGCATCACCCAACTTAATTCGACTACATTCCATTATCCTCGTTTTGCTTTTGTTGATGTTCATATTATATCCTCCTTTCAAGACACTATCCATTCCGTTCAACTGATGTTCCAAGTCCTTTGCTGTCTCTGGCAGAATTACAATGTCATCGGCGAATGTCAAAGCTTTTATTTCTTCTCCATGGATTTTAATACCCACTCCGAATTTTTCTTTTGTTTCCTTCACTGCTTGCCCAATATATAGATTGAATAACATCGGGGAGAGGCTACAACCCTGTCTCACCCCCTTCCCAACCACTGCTTCCCTTTCATGCCCCTCGACTCTTATAACTGCTATCTGCTTTCTGTACAAATATTAAATAGCCTTTCGCTCCCTGTATTTTACCCCTGCCACCTTCAGAATTTGGAAGAGAGTATTTCAATCAACATTGTCAAAAGCTTTTTCTGAGTCTATGAATGCTAGAAACGTAGATTTGCCTTTCCTTAATCTTTCTTCTAAGATAAGTCGTAGGGTCAATATTGCCTCACGCGTTCCAACATTTCTGCAGAGTCTAAACTGATCTTCTCCGAGGTCGGCTTCTACCAGTTTTTCCATTCGTCTGTAAAGAAATCGTGTCAGTATTTTGCAGCTGTGACTTATTAAACCGATAGTTAGGTAATTTTCACATCTGTCAACACCTGCTTTCTTTGGGATTGGAATTATTATATTCTTCTTGAAGTCTGAGGTTATGTCGCCTGTCCCATACACCTTGCTCACCAGATGGTAGAGTTTTGTCAGGAATGGCTCTCACAAGTAATGGAATGTTGTCTACTCCCGGGGCCTTGTTTCGACTCTGGTCTTTCGGTGCTCTGTCAAACTATTCACGCAGAATCATATCTCCCATTTCATCTTCATCTACATCCTCTTCCATTTCCATAACATTGTCCTCAAGTATATCGCCCTTCCACCTTTCTGCTTTACCTTCTTTGCTTAGAACTGGGTTTCCATCTGAGCTTTTGATATTCATGCAAGTTGTTCTCTTTCCTCCAAAGGTCTCTTCAATTTTCCTGTAGGCAGTCTACCTTACCTCCTAGTGGGATAAGCCTTTACTTCCTTACATTTGTCGTCTATCCATCCCTGCTTAGCCATTTTGCATTTCCTGTCGATCTCGTTTTTGAGACGTTTGTATTCCTTTCTGTCTGCTTCATTTATCGCATTTTTATATTTTCTCCTTTCATCAATTAAATTCAGTGTCTCTTCTGTTAGCCAAGGATTTCTACTAGCCCTCGTCTTTTTACCCACTTGATCCTGTGCTGCCTTCACTATTTCCATTCCTCAAAGCTACCCATTCTTCTTCTACTGTATTTCTCTCCCCCATTCCTGTCAATTGCTCCCTTAAGCTCTCCCTGAAACTCTGTACAACCTTTGGTTTAGTCAGTTTATCGAGGTCCCATCTCCTTAAATTCCCACCTTTTTGCAGTTTCTACAGTTTTAATCTACAGTTCATAACCAATAGATTGTAGTCAGAGTCCACATCTGCCGCTGCAAATGTCTTACAATTTAAAATCTGGTTCCCAAATCTCTGTCTTACCATTATATAATCTATCTGAAACCTTCTAGTACATCCAGGGTTCTTCCATGTATACAGCCTTCTTTCATGATTCTTGAACCAAGTGTTAGCTGTGATTAAGTTATGCTCTGTGCAAAATAATAGCAGGCAGCTTCGTCTTTCATTTCTTAGCCCCAATCCATATTCACCTACTACGTTTCCTTCTCTCCCTTTTCCTACTATCGAATTCCAGTCACCCATGACTATCAAATATTTGTCTCCCTTCACTACCTGAATAATTTCTTTTATCTCATCGTACATTTCATCAATTTCTTCATCATCTGCAGAGCTAGTTGGCATATAAACTTGTAATACTGTAGTAGGCGTGGGCTTCGTGTCTATCTTGGCCACAATAATGCGTTCACTATCCTGTTTGTAGTAGCTTACCCGCATTCCTATTTTTTTATTCATTATTAAACCTACTCCTGCATTACCCCTATTTTATTTTGTATTTATAACCCTGTATTCACCTGACCAAAAGTCTTTTTCCTCCTGCCATTGAACTTCACTAATTCCCACTATATCTAACTTTAACCTATCAATTTCCCTTTTTAAATTTTCTATGAGGTTCGCCGATGACATTGTAATTCTGTCAGAGACAGCAAAGGACTTGGAAGAGCAGTTGAATGGAATGGGCAGTGTCTTGAAAAGAGGATATAAGATGAACATCAACAAAAGCAAAACGAGGATAATGGAATGTAGTCGAATTAAGTCGGGTGATGCTGCGGGAATCAGATTAGGAAATGATACACTTAAAGTAGTAAATGAGTTTTGCTATTTGGGGAGCAAAATAACTGATGATGGTCGAAGTAGAGAGGATATAAAGTGTAGACTGGCAATGGCAAGGAAAGTGTTTCTGAACAAGAGAAATTTGTTAACATCGAGTATTGGTTTAAGTGTCAGGAAGTCGTTTCTGAAAGTATTTGTATGGAGTGTAGCCATGTATGGAAGTTAAACATGGACGATAAATAGTTTAGGCAAGAAGAGAATAGAAGCTTTCGAAATGTGGTGCTACAGAAGAATACTGAAGATTAGGTGGGTAGATCACATAACTAATGAATAGGTATTGAACAGAATTGGGCAGAAGACGAGTTTGTGGCACAACTTGACCAGAAGAAGGGATCGGTTGGTAGGACATCATCTGAGGCATCAAGCGATCACAAATTTAGTACTGGAGGGCAGCGTGGATGGTAAAAGTTGTAGAGGGAGACCAAGAGATGAATACAGATTCAGAAGGATGTAGGCTGCAGTAGGTACCACAAAAACAAAAACATGGACGATAATCACAGGTTAACTGTGAACTACAATCATGGAAAATCTTTATCGGAAATTTTAGGCATAGATTGTAACCTTCAAAAATAATTTGTTCAAGCGACAAGGCCTATGTATTTTATGATTAAAGTTACTGTACTGGATCTTTTTGGGTTGTGGTAGATGGACATCAGCTGTCTACATGTTCTTATTTCGCTTACCGGTGTTTTTATTCCAGTAGGCTGGTGATTGTTACATGAAGTGGTTTTGCAAATGTGGTGCATGTGTGTGTCTTTCCACTTTACAGTGCTTTAGGTGTTCAGAGTATCTTACACCAGATTTTGTTTTGTCTTTCACACGCATGCTGACTGAAATTCATTGAAGGTTAATTGACGTGTCTGCACTACTTTCGAGTAGGCTCCTACTTGTAGAGGTTAACTCGAGGTCTATTAAAAACTCCAGTACTCACAGTAAAGATGCAATTCTGCTTCAAGTAAAACTAAAAGTGACACTGATATTTGGCATCTGGCATTTACATCTTTCCAATAATTGGGCCTCTAGCACATTCTGAAAATACAGTTTCAAAGTTTGTGTGTAATACGTTGGATACTATTTATGATGCCCTGAATACTAATTCAAAAGTTAACATTTTCACTCTTGCATCCCAAATTTTTAATTTATTCTGTACCGAATTTTAGAGCAATGCTTGGTGCAAGTGCACTAAAACACACTGTAATATAGCTGATTTTCTTTATTTAACGCTACACTCAATCTGAAATAATACTGCCACCAAAAATTTTGTTTCATTCTTTCCCAAATTGATTGGTGAAGTGTTCAAAGATCAGCAAAGTTTCCAGTACTAGAATCTTATCATATGATATACCTTCTGCCAGCATTGCTTTAATATTCACTGTTTTTGAAATAAAATGAGCTGCTGTGAAACTAAAAATCTAGCTTTCATGAATTACATAATTCTTACTCAAGTGAGTAAGCAAGTATTATTTACTTAATGAAAAGTAGATTTGAGGTTTCACAGCACCTCTCTTTGTTCTAAAAATGGTATATATTAAGGAGACATTATACGTGAAATTTGTTGAAATTTGACATTTTCTGTTTTCTACTCCATAATGTACTTTGGACTTTCCTGAACATTGAAATCACACAATTGTGAGACCTTCAAATAATATTTTGAATGTTGACATATGACTGTCAAATTTCGTGACTACGCATATACTGCCAGTGTTGAGCAGTCATATCTAGGGAACTACACAGTCTGGAAGGTTGTGAATTGCTTTGTTTTGTGTCTACTGCTACGTCTCAGAAGTTGGTATTACGAATAAACAAATCAGTCCTTTGTTTCTGATACTAGTTTTCGTTGAAAGTAGTGTGATTATCGGCTACTTTTGTAGTAAGCTAACTTATATTTCTTTATATATGTAAACAAAATGACTAAGTGTAGGTCGTTAGTGATAACTGTGTGGAGCGCTTTCTTTCATCGAATACCAACTGATGAAAAGCCATGTCATGCTTTGTGTGCACCTCTACCAAACACTTGGTGTAAATACAGGCAAGCTGAATTTTCTGGAACCCTGCATGAATTTACGCATGAGCATTCTCTTCCTTTGGCAGTAATGGAGGCAATCAAACCTATTTACAGAGATTTGGTGAATCCTGAGTTACTAAAGAAGTGTTTACATGGGAAGACCCAGAACGTGAATGAGTCAGCCGGCCGCTGTGGCCGAGCGGTTCTAGGCACTTCAGTCTGGAATCGAGATGCTGCTACGGTCGCAGGTTCGAATCTTGCCTCGGGCATGGATGTGTGTGATGTCCTTAGGTTGGTTAGGTTAAAATAGTTCTAAGTCTAGGGGCTGATAACCTCAGATGTTAAGTCCCATAGTGCTTAGAGCCATTTGAACCATTTTTTGTGAATGAGTCCTTCATGACTCTAAAGCTAGCAGTGTCTGATGCTGTAATATCTTTTAATGGTGGAAACTATGAAAGACGTAAGGTTCTGGAGAAGTTAGGCGTATGGTTTGGACAGAACACAGCTAAAGGACTGCGGGAACTGGATGAGCTTTGCGTACGTAAAGCAGAGTTAGCTGCTCAGCAACAAAAGAAGCAAGAAAGAAAAGGAGGAGGCAAGCACTGGGCTGAAGAAGACTCAGGGTGCAGGGTGGACCACAAGGCTCTGTGTTTGGACCTTTACTTTTTATATTTAAATGACTTGCCCAGCACCATGTTATGTAAATCCACACTCTATGCTGATGATACAACTTTTGTTACAGCACGGAAAGATTTAGGAAAATTAAACGAGGAAAGTGAGGCTCATCTCAGAGCAGCCGAGTGGTTCCAACTCAATGACTTGCATATAAATCATGATGAAACTGTAAATATTCTCTTTAGCTTGTGTGTTAAGAGTGATAAGATTGTGTGTCAGCTAAACTGCTTGGGATCCATCTTGACTCAAAATTAACGTGGAAGAGTCATACCGATTATATTTGTTCTAAGTTAGCATGTGTGACATATGTGTTAGGTAAACTAAGGTCATGTGTTAGTGGTAAGTTATTACTCAATGCATACTATGCCTTTTTCCACACCCATTTAATATATGCCACTTTGTTGTGGGGAAACTCACCTGGAGCAAAACAAGTTTTCACTTGGCAAAAGAAGGCAGTCAGATGCAGCCATGGAGTCAGAAGTAACGAGTCTTGTAGACCATATTTCAAAAATCTAAAAATACTAACAGCTGCAGCCCTCTTTATACTAAGTTGTCTGATACACACAAAAGAAAACCAACACAGTCACAAACTACGACAATCTATCCATCACCATGACACACACCGAGCGTGGTGGGGCAGTGGTTAGACACTGGACTCGCATTCGGGAGGACGACGGTTCAATCCCGCGTCCGGCCATCCTGATTTAGGTTTTCCGTGATTTCCCTAAATCACTCCAGGCAAATGCCGGGATGGTTCCTCTGAAAGGGCACGGCCAACTTCCTTCCCCATCCTTCCCTAATCCGATGAGACCGATGACCACACTGTCTGGTCTCCTTCCCCAAAACCAACCAACCAACCAACCATGACACACATATAAAACAGCAAATTGACATCCCAGTTGCCAGACAAAAGAAAACTCAAGATAGTTGCAGGTACATGGGAGTAAAACTATTTAACATGTTGCCAATAGAGGCACATAATGTGTCACTGAATGAGTTTAAAAGTGTCACAAAGAAATGGCTTAGAGAAAAAGCTTTCTATACAATAGAAGAGATTATAATGTGTACTAAAGATGATCTTAAGTACCGGTACTAATATAGTTTCACTTGGATTAAGCTTATACATGTAAATATAATGCAAATACCTTGTGCAGCATCAAGGACAAATTTTTGTATCTTATTAGACAATAATGATCTACAATATATTACACCATTTCTGTTAGTTATGTAAACTGTATATGTACACAAATGACATCAATTGCATTTTAATGCCCAAAGATGGATAATAAAACAAATAAAAAATAATAAAAAAAACAGACTATGGGCCAGGGCAATTCTAGTGCATAGAAGACGCAGAAATCTAAGTCTGTATATGAATTTGTAATAAAAAAGTTTTAAACCTCAATATCTATGAACTACATTTTTTACAATAAATGACCCGTTTCTAAAAAAGTACTGATGGTAGAGAGATGAGAGATTCAGCACATATGTAACTAGAATAATTAAAATACCCTGAGTTGTTTTGTTTCTATGTTTATTTATTTACAAAATTCTGTCAAAAAATTGAGTGACAAAAAGATAACACGCCCAACAATACAATTTTAGTAATAATTGTAGTTCAGTGTATCTGGAAAGGTGCATTCACTAATTATGGGAACTGTGAGTTGGTGTTTTAAAAAGTTTCCAAGATAATTGGCCACAAAATTCGATAATTTAACATTGGCGGCATTGGACATACAATGTCCTCTAAGTGCAATCCTGGCAGTAGATATAGTGAGATAATCAGATTATAGTACTGGAAACTTTGCTGCTATTTGAACACTTGGCCAATGGATTTGAAAAAGAACATAACAAAATCTGCTGGCAGTACTACTTCAGTGTCTTTTAGGGCATTTGCATGAAGCATAGCTCCAAAATTCGAGGTAGAATAAATTACAAACTTCGTTGTATTTGTGGTGCAAGAGTGAAAATATTTGCTTTTAAATTAGTATTCAGGGCATCGTAAATAACATCCAACGTATTACACAAAAACTTTGAAATGTATTTTCAGAATGCGGTATAGGCCTAATCATTGGAAAGACGTAATTGCCAGCTGTCAAATATCAATGTGTGACTTCTAGTTTTACTTGAGCCAGAATTACATCTTTAATGACAGTATCGGATGTTTTAATACAGCTCAAGTCACACCTCAAGGCAAGCACTAGAACTCAATTTACTTGAAGTTGTGCAGAAGTACCTCAGTTAACCTTGAGTGACTGTAATTCAGCGTACATGTGAAGACAAACACAAAGCCCAGACTAAGATACTCTGAGAACATAAAACACTGTGAAGTGGAAAAACGTATGTGAACTACATCATGGAATGGAACTACCAGACTACTGGTATAAAAAACGTTAGTAAGCAGGAACAGTAATTTGTAGACAGCTAACGCCCATCTACCACAAGATCCACTACCGTGACTTTAATCGTAAGATACATCATCCTTGTCACCTGAACAAATTATTTTTCGAGGTTATAATCTGCACCTAAAATTTACAATAAATATTTGACCTGCTTGTGGTTTCCAATAAACCTGGAATTTCAGTCTATAGAGTCTGAACTATATCCCGATTACGATATCTTCCATCCTCAGGATGCCACAAACTACTCCTGTGACTAAGCTCATCAATTTCTCACAGTCCACGTTTCGTTTCTTGTTGGCCATCATGACAGATATATACACAAACCCGTTTTTAATTTCACCGACTGTCGTCCGAAATCTGTACGTTCGGGTGATGAGATCGCTACATTGTGACTTTGCACGTAGTGGCGTACTGATTTGAAAAGAACGGCCTTCTTCGGACGATGTCGGTCGTCGGCGGAATCCACCGATATCGGTGACACTTTGACCGCAGGGTAAATACAGAGAGAGTGGCCATAGGTGAAGTTGTCCGTGATTGGCTGATTAGCTTTGGCGCCATTTTTCTGCCAAACGTCTCTCGCGCATCCTATGTTCGCCTGCTTTTGAGTTGAATTGAAGTTCAGAGGACTTTTGGAAACGATTAAAAGGTATTTGAATTATTGAGAGACTTGTTATGCGTTGTGCATGCATGTTCGATTTAATTGTACATCGTTTATAAAGCTCTTATTTCTTTAACAGTTCGTGCATACTGGTAGCATCACAAGCTTTCTGACAGTCCTTGCTGGAAACGGAAACTTCCTGTAATTGTTGTGCCTTGCTCATTCGACTTTATAGCGTCAAACTTTATTTTGTTCCGAATCAGAACACTAGGCATTATTTTGGTTTCAATATTATTGCCTGACTGTTGACGCAGGCAAGTTGTAAGCACGTTTTCCGCAGTTGTCGTGGTTGCTGAAACATTATTCGTAGCAAATAATTGTAGGTACTCTTGAAGACAGTTTTTAATAGGCCTGCTTACTGTGGGGTAGAAGGGATACGGTAGTTTTCTTGTTATATTTGTTCGTTATTACAGTAGCCTACATTTAACTATACCTGATTTTTGTAATCTTTTTCGTTTGTTATCTACAAGAGATATTCAGTATACAGGGTGAGTCACCTAACATTACCGCTGGATATATTTCGTAAACCACATCAAATACTGACGAACAGATTCCACAGACCGAACGTGAGGAGAGGGGCTAGTGTAATTGGTTAATACAAACCACAAAAAAATGCACGGAAGTATGTTTTTTAACACAAACCTACGTTTTTTTAAATGGAACCCCGTTAGTTTTGTTAGCACATCTGAACATATAAACAAATACGTAATCAGTGCCGTTTGTTGCATTGTAAAATGTTAATTACATCCGGAGATATTGTAACCTAAAGTTGATGTTTGAGTACCACTCCTCCGCTGTTCGATCGTGTGTATCGGAGAGCACCGAATTACGTAGGGATCCAAAGGGAACGGTGATGGACCTTAGGTACAGAAGACACTGGAACAGCACATTACGTCCACATGCTAACACCTTTTTATTGGTCTTTTTCACTGACGCACATGTACATTACCATGAGGGTTGAGGTACACGTACACACGTGGTTTCCGTTTTCAATTACGGAGTGGTATAGAGTGTGTCTTGACATGTCAGGCCAATAGATGTTCAATGTCGTGGCCATCATTTGCTGCACACAATCTCTGGCGTAATGAATGTCGTACACGCCGCAGTACATCTGGTGTAATGTCGCCGCAGGCTGCCACAATACGTTGTTTAATATCCTCTGGGGTTGTAGGCACATCACGGTACACATTCTCCTTTGACGTACCCCACAGAAAGAAGTCCAGAGGTGTAAGATCAGGAGAACGGGCTGGCCAATTTATGCGTCCTCCACGTCCTATGAAACACCCGTCGAACATCCTGTCAAGGGTCAGCCTAGTGTTAATTGCGGAATGTGCAGGTGCACCATCATGCTGATACCACATACGTCGACGCGTTTCCAGTGGGGCATTTTCGAGCAACGTTGGCAGATCATTCTGAAGAAACGCGACGTATGTTGCAGCTGTTTGGGCCCCTGCAATGAAGGGAGGACTAATGAGGTGGTCGCCAATGATTCCGCACCATACATATACAGTACTTGGTCGCTGTCGCTCTACCTGTCTGAGCCAGCGAGGATTGTCCACGGACCAGTAATGCATGTTCCGTAGATTCACTGCCCCGTGGTTTGTGAAACCCGCTTCATAGGTAAACAGGTAGAACTGCAACGCATTCTCTGTTAATGCCTATTGATAGAACTGCACTCGATGATTAAAGTCATCACCATGTAATTGCTGATGTAGCGACACATGAAACGGGTGAAAGCGGTGACGATGCAGTATGCGCATGACACTACTTTAACTCAGTCCACCGGCTCTCGCAATGTCCCGTGTACTCATGTGTGGGTTCATGGCAACAGCAGCTAACACACCAACTGCACCCGCTTCTCCTGTGACGGGCCTGTTACGGACCCGTTTGCGTGCTACGACCGTACCTGTTGCATACAGTTGACGGTAGATGTTTTGCAATGTGCGGCACGTTGGATGCTCTCTGTCCGGGTACCGTTCTGCATACACCCTGCAGGCTTCAGCTGCATTTCGCCGACACTCGCCATAGATGAGTATCATCTCCGCCTTTTCAGAGTTCGAATACACCATGGTCACAGTTCCTACAACACTACACTATCACAGACGTCTGGTAACACGGTGTACTACAGTTGGTCTGCGTGCGGAGACGAATGCAGAATAACAATAGCAGCAAGCGCTACATGCGGACACTGCGACAGCTAGACCAAACCACAACAGTACACTACAGCCACACTCGTAAACACGGTCGTCATCGTAAATATGTCCCTGCAGATGCTGCTCGCCGACCGTGGCCCGTGTTTGTTACAACACGCAACTGAACATCGGAGGTTTCAAGCGTCAACTTTAGGTTACAATATCTCCGGATGTAATTAACATTTTACAGTGGAACAAACGGCACGGATTAAGTATTTGTTTATATGTTCAGATGTGCTAACAAAACTAACGTGGGTCCATTTAAAAAAAACGTAGGTTTGTGTTAAAAAACATACTTCCGTGCATTTTTGTATGGTTTGTATTAAACAATTACACTAGCCCCTCTCCACACGTTCGGTCTGTGGAATCGGTTGGTCAGTATTTGATGTGGTTTACGAAATATATCCATAGGTAACGTTAGGTGACTCACCCTACATATATATATATATATATATATATATATATATATATATATATATATAACCTTTCAGACCCGACATGCACAATTGTGTGGGTGCGGTTTATTTGCGTTGAGCATCATATTATTCCGCTATGCAGTTGAGCCCCAAGTCACGCGATGTACAGGAATTGCTGTTTCGTATACAACACGATTTATATCGATATATCGTTACAGACGCGAGATATTGTGTCTTAATCTTTGGTAATTTTCAAGATGACGGGTCGGAAGCATGTCGGTCGAGGTAAACGTTTATTGTGCTTTATTTATTGCGTTTTGACATTTGGAAAAATGTGTTTGAGATTCCGAAAGGTGTACAAAAGTAAATAAAAATATGCCCGCCACAATTATTTGAATACTTTCATAGCTACAATGACTGTAACATCCACACGCACAATTGTGCGTGTTGGGACTATTTTACCGGCATATAGTCGTTTTCGGTCGATGTTTGTGGTTACGATTCGGAACAGATTACGGAATAGATAAGTCATTTTACTATTGTATTTACGCATTATTTTCACAGTTCGTTTGTTTGTTTCGTTTTAGGGCTTACTGACGAGGAAATTCTAGCCGTATTAGATGACTATGAAGTGGAAGTCTGCAGTAGTGATGACGAATTGTTAGATACAACTTGGACTCTTCCAACGATCAAACCTAGACTTGGAGAAAGCTCTGAATCTTCTGACGAGGAGGAAAATTGTAACAATGCTTCTGCAACAATACTACCAGTTGCTCCAGAAGTTCAGGACAATTTTCCCAGTCAACACAGTAGAAAGAATTCTAAAAAACCAGTGGATACACATCATCGTTTGTCCACTTGGAGAAAAAGACCATTCACCTCCAAAATTTTTGCGCACTCAGAGAGTGAGGTAGAAAAGGAAATTAAAACTCCAATGAGCTATTTCAGCGAGTACTACCCAGAAGATTTTTTTCAGTTAGCATCTGACTGCATTAACAGTTACTACTATTCGAAGAAAGGGAAGTTGCTTCATACAAATCCTCAAGAGATAAAAAAGCTGTATGGCATGCATGTACTTATGGGATGCATTAGATATCCTCGTACACGTATGTACTGGCAGAAGTCATTGCGTATGCCAACTATTGCAGATTGTATGCCTAGAGACAGGTTCTTCACTCTCAGAACTGCACTGCATGTTGTGGACACTAACTACATTCCACGTGAATCAGAAACTAATAGATTGCTGAAGCGTCTTAACAAATCTCTGTTTGCAATGCGAATTTTGTCAGACATAGGGGATATAAAAACGAAAAAGCTGGCATACTATGCTTACTTTCATTCCATAATGTCATATGGGATTATTTTCTGGGGTAATTCATCAAGCCAAGCTAAAGTTTTCCGGGCACAAAAACGTGCAGTAAGAATTATATGTGGTGTGAACTCAAGAACATCCTGCAGAAGCCTGTTTAGGGAACTAGGGATACTAACTACAGCTTCCCAATATATTTATTCCTTAATGAAATTTGTCATTAAAAATATATCACTTTTTCAAACCAACAGCTCAATTCATGGAATCAATACTAGAAATAAGAATAATCTTCACAAGGATTTAAAGTCACTTAGTCTTGTACAAAAAGGTGTGCATTATTCAGGAACACACATTTTCAATAACTTGCCAGCAGCCATAAAAAGCTTAACAACCAATGAAATTCAGTTTAAGAGAAGCCTAAAGGATTTATTGGTGGCCAACTCCTTCTACTCCATTGATGAATTTCTGAGGAAAACCAACTGATTTGTATATAAGTACAACATAACTTCTGCACAATTTCAGTGCAGTAATGTGTTCACTGAAAATTTGTGTGTGTGTGTGTGTGTGTGTGTGTGTGTGTGTGTGTAAGTATAATCTAACTTCTGCACCATTTCAGTGCAGTAATGTGTTCATTGTAAATAAGTATTACAGTAGTTGTATTACATGTTTCTTACCTTATAAATAAATATAAAACTTTTTTATTTTAAATTCAGTGCAATAGTATTTGTAAAATGACTCTTAGTGTTCATTAAAAAATGACGATCATTCCACTTGGGACCTGTGGAATGGTACATTAGCTTATTTGTTTTAGTTTAAATATTTGTCATGTATTGTTGTTTTTCTGACATGTTCCACATCCTGGAGGACCTCCTCACCACGGATCAATTGGAATGAAAGTAAATCTAATCTAATCTAATCTGTGGAAAGTACAACCTGCAATTAATGTTGTACGCAGTGCTTGTTTGAGATTTCCACGCCCGTCTGAAAATGATTATTCCATTGATGAGCAAATGGTACCATTTACTGGATGCTGCACATTGTTTCAGTATGTTCCAAACAAACCGCGCCCTTTGGGAATTAAAAACTTTGTTTTGGCAACAACGAAAGATTTAGTACTAGATTTTGAATTTTATCAAGGTAAATGAGCTCCTCTGCCAGATGTTGGCCTTGGTCTTGGGCCATCTGTAATACTTCGCCTTGCTCAAACATTACCTCAAGGTGCAAGACTATATTTTGACAGATATTTTACAGCTTTGCCATTATCGCAACAGTTACTTGACCTAGGGCTGGAAGGAACAGGAACCATAATGAAAAACAGAGTGAAACGAGTTCACCTGACAGAAGGAAAAAGACTGAGGAGAGGAGATATGGAAGAATTCTGCAGGGACGATGATAAAATAGTCATTGTCCAGTGGAAAGATTCAAAAGCTGTGACCCTTGCCTCTACTTGTACAGGATGTGAACCTGTAAGCAATGGTGAGAGATCGAGTAAACCAGAAAAGAAGTACATCTTAGTGCCATGTCCTGCAGTCGTAGTGAAGTACAACATGTGTATGGGAGGAGTGGACCTCTGCGATCAAATGATGGAGACCTACAGGACTTTCTTGAAGACAAGTGGACTTTAAAAGTTTTGATTCATTTACTTGATTTGGCTTGCGTCAATTCTTGGTTACAATACAAAGTTGAATGCGAAGCCAGTAAAGTAAAAATAAAAACACTTTAGATCTTGGATTCCGACAAGTAATTGGGGAAACGCTAATTTCTTTTTCTTCAGGACAGGAACATGAAAGTGAATTCGATGAAGAGCCACCAAATACAATGCACAAACCAGCAAACACACCATTTGATGAGAAGCGGCTGCACGAATATCATCACTGGAGAACTGTTGATGATTTGCCTTCAGCTCGTTGCTGCAGGCAAAAAAATTGCAAGAAGAGGACGAGAACAAGATGTCTGAAGTGTAATATTTAGCCGGCCGTTGTGGCCGTGCGGTTCTAGGCGCTTCAGTTTGGAACCGCGTGGCCGCTACGGTCGCAGGTTCGAATCCTGCCTCGGGCATGGATGCGTGTGACATCCTTAGGTTAGTTAGGTTTAAGTAGTTCTAAGTTCTAGGGGACTGATGACCACAGATGTTGAGTCCCATAGTGCTCAGAGCCATTTGTAATATTTATTTGTGTTCGTCAAAAGACAGTAATTGCTTTCGTGAATATCACTGCAAGAAATGACATAAATATGTAAGATAATCCCGACCCACACAGTCGTGTGGGTTCAAAATTTGTATCAAAATTAAAAAATAAAATTTTCTAAGCAATTGGTACACGATTCTATAATTTTTTAGTTGCAAAAATACATTTATTTCAAAATTTTCATTTCAAGTTTGGGTGGGGGTCTGAAAGGAAGTCTTAAGCAGTTGTTTACTTGTGACACGCAAAAAGTTTGAAGACGTGACAAGAAGTACTGATACGTCTTACACTTTTTGCATGCCACAAGTAAACAACTGCTTACGACTTTCATTCATCTGACGTAATATAGGTACGTTAAATGTTTAGCGTTATGCACTTCTGATACAAAACAAGTACTATACACTATATTTTTTTATTTATGTTACTTTCATTGCAATATGTATAGTAAACGAACTTTAAAGGAGATAAATGCCTGTAACGAATAATTTTTACAGCCACTGTACCAAATTTTCCTGTGCAATACGCAGTAGGCTGCTATGAGTATATTATAGCTGTAAAGAAAGGCATTTAACGAATGATTTCGCCATATTGTCTTGTACTTTTGATTCGGTGAGTGTGTACTACTCCACTACTGGCCATTCAAACGTCCCGCCCGCAGTTTGGCAGAAAAATGGCCGCCGTATCGGCCTCTATACAGGCTCTCTACTGTACGCTAGCGCCCTCATCCACGCAGCGTGTCTATGGCAGAACGAGTACGCCACGTACCTGGCTTGGAGTCCATTCCGCAGATGGAGTCGGCCACGTTGAGGGCGGCCGTGTCCAGTCCCTCTGAGCCGCCCAGCTGCACGTAGTCAGGCATGCCGCGGTTCTCACACTGAAACACGACACAGCGCCGTGTTACACATTACACCACTGCAGTGCCACGCTCCCAGGACAGCCAACTGGTATCCTAGGCCATCTCTCGACTGCTCTGTAGGACGCTGTCATTTAGTGAGTCACATAAGTTACTGCAGACAGTCTATGTTCTTGCAACATCTACATCTACATGATTACTCCGCAATTCACATTTAAGTGCTTGGCAGAGGGTTCATCGAACCACAATCATACTATCTCTCTACCATTCCACTCCCGAACACCGCGCAGGAAAAACGAACACCAAAACCTTTCTGTTCGAGCTCTGATTTCTCTTATTTTATTTTGATGACCATTCCTACCTGTGTAGGAAGAGAAGTTCATGGTTCAGAGTAGTTTCAGGGGTAAGACAAGGCTGCAACCTGTCTCCACTGTTGTTCATATTATTTATGGATCATATGTTGAAAACAATAGACTGGCTGGGTGAGATTAAGATATATGAACACAAAGTAAGGAGTCTTGCATATGCGGATGACTTAGTTGTGATGGCAGATTCGATTGAAAGTTTGCAGAGTAATATTTCAGAGCTAGATCAGAAATGTAAGGACTATGGTATGAACATTAGCATCTCCAAAACGAAAGTAATGTCAGTGGGAAAGAAATATAAACGGATTGAGTGCCAAATAGGAGGAACAAAGAACAGGTGGACGGTTTCAAGTACTTAGGATGCATATTCTCACAGGATGGCAACATAGTGAAAGAACTGGAAGCGAGGTGTAGCAAGGCTAATGCAGTGAGCGCTCAGCTACGATCTACTCTCTTCTGCAAGAAGGAAGTCAGTACCAAGACTAAGTTATCTGTGCACCGTTCAATCTTTCGACCAACTTTGTTGTATGGGAGCGAAAGCTGGGTGGATTCAGGTTACCTTATCAATAAGGTTGAGGTTACGGATATGAAAGTAGCTAGGATGATTGCAGGTACTAGTAGATGGGAACAATGGCAGGAGGGTGTCCACAATGAGGAAATCAAAGAAAAACTGGGAATGAACTCTATAGATGTAGCAGTCAGGGCGAACAGGCTTAGATGGTGGGGTCATGTTACACGCATGGGAGAAGCAAGGTTACCCAAGAGACTCATGGGTTCAGCAGTAGAGGGTAGGAGGAGTCGGGGCAGACCGAGGAGAAGGTGCCTGGATTCGGTTAAGAATGATTTTGAAGTAATAGGTTTAACATCAGAAGAGGCACAAATGTTAGCACTGAATAGGGGATCATGGAGGAATTTTATAAGGGGGGCTATGCTCCAGACTGAACGCTGAAAGGCATAATCAGTCTTAAATGATGATGATGATGATGATGATGATGATTCGGAAGAGAAAGTTGGTGACTGAAATTTCGTAAGTATGTAAGTACGCTGTTTAGGCTTTTATATTGGTAACGCCACGTAGCGCTCTGTATGAAAATCACTGGCTGTGCCGTGTGCAGTCTGTGGCTAGTTTGCATTGTTGTCTGCCATTGTAGTGTTGGGCAGCTGGATGTGAACAGCGCGTAGCGTTGCGCAGTTGGAGGTGAGCCACCAGCAGTGGTGGATGTGGGGAGAGAAATGGCGGAGTTTTGAAATTTGTAAGACTGGATGTCATGAACTGCTATGTATATTATGATTTTTCAACACTATTAAGGTAAATACATTGTTTGTTCTCTATTAAAATCTTTCATTTGCTAACTATGCCAATCAGTAGTTAGTGCCTTCCGTAGTTTGAAACTTTTATTTAGCTGGCAGTAGTGGCGCTCGGTGTATTGCAGTAGTTCGAGTAACGAAGATTTTTGTGAGGTAAGTGATTTGTGAAAGGTGTAGGTTAATGTTAGTCAGGGCCATTGTTTTGTAGGAATTATTGAAAGTCAGATTGCTTGGCGCTAAAAATACTGTGTGTCAGTTTAAGCACAGTCATTCACTAATTTTTCTAAGGGGACGTTTCAAGTAGATCTCGCCGCGACGAAAAACGTCTTTGCTTTAATGACTTCCATCCCAACTCGCGTATCATATCTGCCACACTCTCTCCGCTATTACGTGATAATACAAAACGAGCTGCCCTTTTTTGCACCCTTTCGATGTCCTCCGTCAATCCCACCTGGTAAGGAGCCCACACCGCGCAGCAATATTCTAACAGAAGACGAACGAGTGTAGTGTAAGCTGTCTCTTTAATGGTCTTGTTGCATCTTCTAAGTGTCCTGCCAATGAAACGTAACCTTCGGCTCGCCTTCCCCATAATATAATCTATGTGGTCTTAGCAACTGAAGTTGTTCGTAATTTTAACACCCAGGTACTTAGTTGAATTGACAGTCTTGAGAATTGTACTATTTATCGAGTAATCGAATTCCAGCGGATTTCTTTTGGAACTCATATGGATCACCTCACACTTTTCGTTATTTAGCGTCAACTGCCACCTGCCACACCATACAGCAATCTTTTCTAAATCGCTTTGCAACTGATACTGGTCTTCGGATGACCTTACTAGACGGTAAATTACAGCATCATCTGCGAACAACCTAAGAGAACTGCTCAGATTGTCACCCAGGTCATTTATATAGATCAGAAACGGCAGAGGTCCCAGGAAGCTTCCCTGGGGAACACCTGATATCACTTCAGTTTTACTCGGTGATTTGCCGTCTATTACTACGAGCTGTAACCTTCCTGACAGGAAATCACGAATCCAGTCGCACAACTGAGACGATACCGCATAGGCCCGCAGCTTGATTAGAAGTCGCTTGTGAGGAACGGTGTCAAAAGCTTTCCGGAAATCTAGAAATACGGAATCAACTTGAGATCCCCTGTCGATAGCGGCCATTACTTCGTGCGAATAAAGAGCTAGCTGCGTTGCACAAGAAAGATGTTTTCTGAAACCATGCTGATTACGTATCAACAGATCGTTTCCTTCGAGGTGATTCATAATGTTTGAATACAGTATATGCTCCAAACCCCTACTGCAAACCGACGTCAATGATGTAGGTCTGTAGTTCGATGGATTATTCCTACTACCCTTCTTAAACACTGGTGCGACCTGCGCAATTTTCCAATCTGTATGTACAGATCTATCGGTGAGCGAGCGGTTGTATATGGTTGCTAAGTAGGGAGCTACTGTATCAGCATAATCTGAAAATAACTTAATCCGTGTAGAATCTGGACCTGAAGACTTGCCCGTATCAAGCGATTTGAGTTGCTTCGCAACCCCTAAGGTATCTGTGGTGTCACCGCCAGACACCACACTTGTTAGGTGGTAGTTTTAAATCGGCCGCTGTCCATTAGTACATGTCGGACCCGCGTGTCGCCACTGTGTGATCGCAGACCGAGCGCCACCACAAGGCAGGTCTCGAGATACGGACTAGCACTCGCCCCAGTAGTACGGACGACGTAGCTAGCGATGCACACTGACGAAGCCTCGCTCATTTGCAGAGCAGATAGTTAGAATAGCCTTCAGCTAAGTCAATGGCTACGACCTAACAAGGCGCCGTTAGTAACATTGCATGTATCTAAAGAGTCTCACTTGTATCGCCACTATCTCCAGATGTACCAAAAGGATGGATTAAAGTTAAGTATTCCAGAAGCTACGTACTTTTCTTTATAGCATTCGTTACGTATCCTGTTACAGACCTATCTCTTGCCTGCGTTAACTAAACGCGTGCCTTTCGGCTACTTCCGTGGCGTGGCTGTCTTGCTACGCCACAATAGTATCTACTTCTAAGAAACTCATGCTAGCAGCTGCTGGTGTTACAAATTCTGGAATATTCCATTCGTCTTCCCTGGTGAAGGAATTTCGGAAAACTGCGTTCAATAACTCCGCTTTAGCGGCACAGTCGTCGGTAACAGTACCATCGGCACTGCGCAGCGAAGGTATTGACTGCGTCTTGCCGCTTGTGTACTTTACATACAGGAGTGTTATGAACAGTAAACTGCTACTTACTCCAAACTTGAGTGCTATGCTTACATTCTGCCACACTCAATTTCTGTTGATCAATTCTGTGTAAATGGAAGGTGGGGAGGGACGGAAAGGAAAGCAAAGGGAGAGCATCACTGCTGTCAGCTGCATTGGGACATTACACAGAATCAGCGGCGACGAGAGAAAATGTGTACCGTCCCAAGATTCGAACCTGATGTCCCCTGCATACTAGTGAGAGATGCGCTAGCTGCTGTGCCTCACAGCCGATTCACATTCCCACCGAGCGCCACCTGTCCACAGTCCCCCTGCCCATTTCCAACGTGTTCGCTATCCTGAGATTCTGCAACACGAAGATAACGGGATGCATCACACTGCCTTGCAAAATGAGTGATACGGATGGAAGGGAAGGAGGAAACGAAATGAAACTTACAAGCGAGGCAAAACGTTTGGAAAGCGGATTCAATGCAAACTTCGTACACTCGTAGTACCCCATTAGGATAACAAAATGTGTAAGCAGTAGCGCGTACTTCTCAAGCGTTATTGAGAAAATCGCAAGATAATTTCGGTCGTCCAATACATATCTGTGCAGGTCCATTTTTGTCATGAACCGGCGGCAGTCGACTGGCTATACTTATGGTCTGGGTGCAGAGGATTCGGTGGTCTGTTGGATTGATAATAGGTTCATATACTTAGCCGGCACGGTAGCTCAGCGTGTTCGGTCAGAGGACTGCTTGCCCTCTGTAATAAAAAAAAACTGAGTAAAAAGAATCAACGATCAACTTGAACGGATGTCTTGTGACGTCCGCATAGACCAAACGCAACGGACTATATCGAACAAAATGGAAGAAAAAGCGCGTTCGGTCAGAGGGTTAGCTACACACGGTAGTAAACAAAACTGAGTAAACGGATCAACGAACAACCTGAACGGGTGTCATGAGACGTCCGGCCCGAACATATACAACGAACAAAACAGAAGAAAATAAGATCAATAAAGAATTAAAAAAAAGAAAAAAAACTGGTTAGCGTTCAAGCCCCGTAACCATTGGGTCGCTGGATCGAGTCCCGTTCGTCAGTTTTTTTTTCAGTTCCAACACAGTCATTTCTTTTACTATTTATATTACAATTGATATAATGGGAAAAATACGTGTAATCGGATAAACTTCTATTAAATTTACAATGTTATTATCACAAATAATATAATTTACTATCGACTAGCAAACGACCAAACGCATAAAGTTCAAATGGCTCTGAGCGCTATGGGACTTAACTTCTGAGGTCATCAGTCCCCTAGAACTTAGAACTACTTAAACCTAACTAACCTAAGGACATCACACACATCCATGCCCGAGGCAGGATTCGAACCTACGACCGTAGCGGTAGCGCGGTTCCAGACTGTAGCGCCTAGAACCGCTCGGCCACTCCGGCCGGCAAACGCATAAAGTGATTATGAAAATGTATACTTGTCCGTGTCTTCAAAATTGTTCGTACTTAATCGAAATAGAACGAGAAATTGCTTCTCGTGAAGACGCTATTAAAGTACAGTCGATTCTGCATGACCAATTAGCAGCGCCGATATTTAAGGAAATGCTGCGTTATGCATGGTTTGCTTCCAAATTATCTACATGGATACTCTGCAAATCACATTTAAGTGCCTGGCAGAGTGTTCATCGAGCCACCTTCACAATTCTCTATTATTCCAATCTCGTATAGCGCGCGGAAAGAATGAACACCTATATCTTTCCGTACGAGCTCTGATTTCCCTTATTTTATCTTTGTGATAGTTCCTCCCTATGTAATTCGGTGTCAACAAAATATTATCGCATTCGGAGGAGAAATTTGGTGATTGGAATTTCGTAAGAAGATTCCGTCGCAACGAAAAACGGCTTTCTTTTAATGATGTCCATCCCAAATCCTGTATCATTTCTGTGACACACTCTCCCAAATTTCGCGATAATACAAAACGTGCTGCCTTTTTTTGAACTTTCTCGATGTACTCAGTCAGTCCTATCTGGTAATGTTCCCACACCGCTCAACAGGTTATTGAAAATGTTAACGAGGTTTGTTTCCCCACGGAAAAGCTCCAAAGACCTTGTGTATACGGAAACATAGCATTTATTCAATGCAGCTGGTGCCGTTTAACTTTACGTTTTCCATGTTTTTACGAAAAATACCATCCTACAACTTGTGCTCGTAATGTCGAAAGCGACGATTAATTGTACATCTTTCGAAAGCCGTCTGTGCCGCTCATAAACTTGGAGGTAACAAGTCGCTTAGGGCTCCTTTCAGGTATGAAGGATTCCTCAAATCACGCACAAGCATACATTTTCAGTTTGGTCGTTTACTAGTCGATAGTTATGAATATTATATTATTTGTGATAGTAAAAATTTGCAGACTGCCAAATAAGATTGTAAATTTAATAAAAGTTCATCCGATTACACGCATTTTTTCCCCATTATATCGATTTTAATATAAATAGTAAAAGAAATGAGTGTGTTGAAAATAAAAAAAAACTGACGAACGGGACTCGATCCAGCGACCCAACGATTACGGCGCTTGAACGCTATCCACTAGGCTTCCGCCGCTTCCTGGTAGAAATGGCCACGCACAGGTATATGTTTGAGACCGAAATTATCTTGCGATTTTCTCAAAGCGCTTGAGAAGTACGCGCTACTGCTTACGCATTTTTTTGTCCTAATGGAGTACTACGAGTGTACGAAGTTTGCAGTAAATCCGCGTTCCAAACGTCGTGGCCTCACCTTGTTAATAGGTTAGAGGATGTGTGATATTATTTGAGTGACTACAAAATGCAATGAAATTTCCAAAGAAATGGGCTACATGGAGCCAATTATCAGCATGACGTTTAAGCCTCTCTGGTCTAGATCCATGCACTAATCTCGTTGGGAAGGGCGTAATAAGATCGTTGTATCCCCTCCTGAGGCAAACTAGCCAGCTGTTGTAACTAACTGATCCTTGATATCTGGAATACTGACATTGAGACGGAGTTGACATCTGCACTGGTCCCACACATGTTCTGTCGAGGACCGATCTATGGATCTCGCTGATCAGAGGAATACCAGACACAAGCATCTCTGGGCGAGCGTCGTCCTCCTGAAAAATGCCACCACGATACTGTCACATAACAGGTAAGGCATGGGGATGCAGGATGTCTGTTGTGTACCACTGTGCCATCAAACTCTTTCACACACTACCAGACGTGACCTCAAGTCGTACGCGATTCTCCCCCACACCAAGATGCATAGGAACAACAACACTGTGCCTCTCCAAAACGTCGGAAGAATGGGTCCTCTCACCAGGTCACCGCAATGCTCGCCGACGGTCGACATTCGGGATAGTGCAGAACTGTGATCCACTGCTGAACACTGAACACAACGTGAAGCTATTTCTCATTAGTCCATGCTTCCCAATAACGGCATCACTCCAAACACTACCGTTCGTATTGCGTTAACGGCAGCCTACGCATGATACGGTGATTGCTTTGTCTGGCTCCTACTGGTGTCCCTCCAGTGATGGGGAATGAAAAAGACTGTTTCAGGGAGCCCATTACTTGCCCTGGGATGGCACGTACAGTTAAGACGTGTTTGGCGCACAAGATGGCTATCTGCCCTAGTGGTGGTCAGATGTGGTCGACTGGGACCTCAACAACTAGCATGCCAGCCCCCACGTTCCCACGCAGTCCAACATCTAGCCAGTGATACATCAGAATGTTCCACAAATTTGGATGTACGATTCGACCAGATGACCAAATAGAGATAGAAAGGGGACTGTGTGATTCGCTATGCCGATTTTCACTAAGTTTTGGCCTTAACTGCGAATGAAGTTGAGAATCTGGTAAATGTGTTCAACATCTGTAGTATCGATAGAATCATATTCTTTGTAAGTCTGTGTTTTGAGACCAAAGATATTAGAGTAAGCCAGAGAAAAAAAAAAAAAAAACTAAAATTTGTGGTAAGATCTTATGGGACCAAACTACTTAGGTTATCGGTCCCTAAGCCTACATACTACTTAATCTAACTTAAACTAACTTACAACTTACGCTATGGACAACACCGTGCCCGAGGGAAGACTCGAACCTCAGAAAGGGGGGGGGGGGGGGGGGGGGGAGCCGCCTGGACCGTGACCAGACGCCTGAGACCGCGGGGCGCAAAGTCAGAGAATAGTGCAGTGCAGTGTGTGTTACTCAGTCTGGTTATGTACTAGGTTTGAAAACGATGGAAGCTGGCCTGCCCTGAATTTCTTCTTGTTGGAACATTGCGTATGGTCAAGGTTTACTGTGGGAATATTATAATGCAACATATGGTTTTGTCTTATAATTGAAACAAGTGTGAAGGAAAGTAATTGTACACAGGAAAATTATTAAAAATATATTGCTAACTTGTCTTGTTAAGAGATCTTTATGAAAGGGTGTATTGTGGTTTTGCTTAATGAAGCATAGATATCTTGGATTTTTTGTTCTCAGTTATCAGTCGTTAAGTTTAGTTTCTCATTTTTCATTCTTCAACGTTATGAATGTGTTTGTACACTCGCATTGCACATAGCGAATTGTTCAAATGGCTCTAAGCACTATGGGACTTAACATCTGAGGTCATGAGTCCCGTAGACTCAGAACTGCTTAAACCTAACTAACCTGAGGACGTCACACACATCCGTCCCCGAGGCAGGATTTGAACCTGCGACCGCAACAGCAGCGCGGTTCCGGACTGAAGCGCCTAGAACCGCTCGGCCACAGGGGCCGGCTTCGGGAACTGTGTGCTGCAGAAGAATTTTTTGTCAAAACTGGCGAGATACCGTCTTGTATTACGCATCGAAAGCAAGACAAATGATATTCGATTTTTGACAGTCCCATCATTATCCCAATAGTGACAGGTTGGAGCACAGACGAGCGCTCCGTGTGCACAGGTAGGTCAATGAATTTATGATTGGCACAGTGTGCTTGTGAAAATAATAGCACGTCTGTTCAGACGTTTGATACTAGTACAAGATTTCAGTAAAGTGCTATTTTGTAAATTTTCAAGCCGTTTCATCAGATGCGTTAATTTTTTTGTTCATTTGTTATGTAATTACTCTACAATCACAATTCTCGTACAGTGACTGTTTGCAAGAGTAAAGCTAAAGATCAGCTACATTCAGGGCTGACTCATTTTGTTTCGCAGTAAGATAGTGTATACAAATTCTGTCGACAACTTATTTCTTTCTCGCAGGCGAATTGTTTAATGTACCAGCTAGTCCGAATTTCGCGTCGTGTAGAGTGAGCTTCACATATTTCCGATAAAAATTAAATTTTCTCGTAGTTCTATTGGGTTGCACTGACGTTTACATATTTCGATATAAAAATAAGTTTTATACAATGAAGAGCCAAAGAAACTGGTACTCCTGCCTAATATCGTGTAGGGTCCCCGCGAGCACGCAGAAGTGCCGCAACATGACGGGGCGATGACTCGACTGATGTCTGAAGTAGTGCTGGAGGGAACTGACACCATGAATCCTGCAGGGCTATCCATAAATCGGTAAGAGTGCGATGCGTTGGACATCTCTTTTGAACAGCATGTTGCATGGCATCCCAGATGTGCTCAATAATGTTCATGTCTGGGGAGTTTGGTGGCCAGTGGACGTGTTTAGACTCAGAAGAGTGTTCCTGGAGCCATTCTGTAGCAATTCTGGATGTGTGGTGTGTCGCATTGTCTTGCAAGAATTGCCCAAGTCCGTCGGAATCCACAATGTTTGCAAGGATGCAGGTGATCAGACCGGACGCTTACGTACGTGTCACCTGTCAGAGTCGTATCTAGACGTATCAGGGGTCCCATATTAGTCCAACTGCACACGATCCACACCATTACAGAGGCTCCACCAGTTTTAACAGACCCGTTTTGATATGCAGGGTCCCTGAATTCATGAGGAGTTCTCCATACCCATACACGTCCGTTCGCTCGGTACAATTTGAAACGAGACTCGTCCGACCAGGCAACATGTTTCCAGTCATCAACAGTCCAATGTCGGTATTGACGGGTCCAGGCCAGGAGTAAAGCTTTGTGTCGTGCAGTCATCAAGGGTAAACGAGTGGGCCTTTGGCTCCGAAAGACCATATCGATGATGTTTCGTTGAATGGTTCACACGCTGACACTTGCTGATGGTCCAACATTGAAATCTGCAGCAGTTTGTGGAAGGGGTTGCACGTCTGTCGCGTTGAACGAGTGTCTTCAGTCGTAGTCGGTCCCGTTATTGCAGGATATTTTCCCGGCCGCAACGATGTCAGAGATTTGATGTTTTAGAGGATTTCTGATATTCACGGTACACTCGTGAAATGGTTGTATGTGAAAATCTTGATAACCTGCCATTGTAGTAGCGGTAACCGACCTAACAACTGCATTTTCTTTGGCGCTTCATTGTTGTTGTTGCCGTGGACTTCAGTCATGAGACTGGTTTGATGCATCTCTCCATGCTACTCTATCCTGTGCAAGCTGCTTCATCTCCCAGTACGTACCGCAGCCTACTTCCTTCTGAATCTGCTTAGTGTATTCATCTCTTGGTCTCCCTCTACCATTTTTACCCTCCACGCTGCCCTCAAATATTAAATTGGTGATCCCTTGATGCCTCAGAACATGTCCTACCAACCGATCCCGTCTTCTAGTCAAGTTGTGCCACAAACTTCTCTTCTCCCCAGTCCTATTCAATACCTCCTCATTATTTACATGAGCTACCCACCTAATCTTCAACATTCTTCTGTAGCACCACATTTCGAAAGCTTCTATTCTCTTCTTGTCCCAACTACTTATTGTCCATGTTTCACTTCCATACATGGCTACACTCCATACAAATACTTTCAGAAACGACTTCCTGACACTTAAATCTATACTCGATGTTAACAAATTTCTCTTCTTCAGAAACGCTTTCCCTGCCATTGCCAGTCTACATTTTATATCCTCTCTACTTCCACCATCATCAGTTATTTTGCTCCCCAAATAGCAAAACTACTTTACTACTTTAAGTGTCTCATTTGCTTATCTAATTCCCTCAGCATCACCCGAGTTTACTCTACTACATTCCACTATCCCCGTTTTACTTTTGTTGGCGTTTCATCTTATATCCTCCTTCCAAGACACTGTCCATTCCGTTCAACTGCTCTTCCAAGTCCTTTGCTGTCTCTGACAGAATTACAATGTCATCGGCGAACCACAAAGTTTTTATTTCTTCTCCATGGATTTTAATTCCTACTCCGAACTTTTGTTTTGTTTCCTTCACTGCTTGCTCAATATACAGATTGAATAACACCGGGGACAGGCTACAATCCTGTCTCACTCCCTTCCCAACCACTGCTTCCCTTTCATGCCCCTCGAATCTTATAACTGCCATCTGGTTCCTGTACAAATTGTACATAGCCTTTCGCTCCCTATATTTTACTCCTGCTACCTTCAGAATTTGAAAGAGAGTATTCCAGTCAACATCGTCAATAGCTTTCTCTAAGTCTACAAATGCTAGAAACGTAGGTTTGCCTTTTCTTAATCTAGCTTCTAAGATAAGTCGTAGGGTCAGTATTGCCTCACGTGTTCCAACATTTCTACGGAACCCAAACTGATCTTCCCCGAGGTCGGCTACTACCAGTTTTTCCATTCGTCTGTAAAGAATTCGCGTTAGTATTTTGCAGCTGTGACTTATTAAACTGATAGTTCGGTAATTTCCACATCTGTCAGCATCTGCTTTCTTTGGGATTGGAATTATTATATTCTTCTTGAAGTCTGAGGGCATTTCGCCTGTCTCATACATCTTGCCCACCATATGGTAGAGTAGTGTTAGGGGTGTCTCTCCCAAGGCCGTCAGTAGTTCTAATGGAATGTTGTCTACTCCCGGGACCTTGTTTCGACTCAGGTCTTTCAGTGCTCTGTCAAACTCTTCACGCAGTATCGTATCTCCCATTTCATCTTCATCTACATCCTCTTCCATTTCCATAACATTGTCCTCAAGTATATCGCCCTTCCACCTTTCTGCTTTACCTTCTTTGCTTAGAACTGGGTTTCCATCTGAGCTTTTGATATTCATACAAGTGGCTCTATTTTCTGCAAAGGTCTCTTTAATTTTCCTGTAGGCAGTATCTATCTTACCCCTAGTGAAATAAGCCTCTACATCCTTACATTTGTCCTCTAGCCATCCCCGCTTAGCCATTTTGCACTTCCTGTCGATCTCATTTTTGAGACGTTTGTATTGTTTTTTGCGTGCTTCACTTGCTGTATTTGTATATTTTCTCCTTTCATCAACTAAATTCAATATTTCTTCTGTTACCCAAGGATGTCTACTAGCCTTCGTCTTTTTACCTAGTTGATCCTTTGCTGCCGTTACTACTTCATCCCTCAAAGCTACCCATTCGTCTTCTACTGTATTTCTTTCCCCCATTCCTGTCAATCGTTCCCTAATGCTGTCCCTGAAACGCTGTACAGCCTCTGGTCTAGTCAGTTTATCCAGGTCCCATCTCCTTAAATTCCCACCTTTTTGCAGTTTCTTCAGTTTTAATCCACAGTTCATAACCAATAGATTGTGGTCAGAGTCCACATCTGCCCCTGGAAATGTCTTATAATTTAAAACCTGGTCCCTAAATCTCTGTCTTACCATTATATAATCTATCTGAAACCTGTCAGTATCTCCAGGCTTCTTCCATGCATAGAACCTTCTTTTACGATTCTTGAACCAAGTGTTAGCTATGATTAAGTTATGCTCTGTGAAAAATTCTACCAGGCTTCATTGTATGTTAACAATACATGGAAGTAAGTATAGAATTTGACCTATGCAAGGAAAGCAAAGGAACAAGACCTTTGTAAATCACCACATGCTCGACTGCCCTCTAGACGCGAAGCTGATTCTCAGCAGGTAGGCCACTTTCCTCATCACGAGTGCTGCTCGCTCTTTGGTTTACCGAGGCACTGTACAGCGTATTGATACTGGTAGGAATGTCGTCGCGACTCACCCTGTGTATGGTGCCGGTCTCTATCTCGAGCAGGCCGGAGCCCGCCCCCAGCGGCGGGGGCGGCGCGGCGCCCGCGGAGGCGGCGGCGAGGCCGCTGGCGCTCCTCTTGCTGCCGGCGCCGGCCAGCCCCACGCTGAGGGAGAGCACCTTCAGCGAGGCGGGGAACAGCGTGCTGAGCGTGCAGTTGACCCGCCGGCCGTAGTTGCGCAGCGTGTACACGTCGGACACGCCCTCCAGCAGGATGTTGCACGCTGCACACAGCACGAGAGCAACAGGTAGGGGGCGTGTCTCAGGGGCCAGACCACGGCACACTGCAAACTTTTTGGGTCAAACTGTAACAGGTGATGTTAGGTCCACAATAGATACGAGGGTTGCCAAGAAGGTAATGCACCGCATTTGTTTCGCGAACAATTCTATATCGAACATAACGAAAATTACACACACGAAAGAATGGTGTTTTATCTGCAGGCCCAATTTTTCCACGTCATCTCCATCCCGTTCTATGGCCTTCCTCCAGCGCAGAACAAGGACGTGTGTGCCCTGCCGGTTCAAGTCCGTGACCTGGTGGCGGAGCCAGTGTTTCACTGTCCTCAAAATGTCTTCCACGAATGACATCGTTTAATGGCCCAAACAAGTGGAAGCTCGCCGTAACAAGTCGGGTATGGTCGCAGTAGAGAGGATATAAAATGTAGACTGGCAATGGCAAGGAAAGCGTTTCTGAAGAAGAGAAATTTGTTAACATCGAGTATATATTTAAGTGTCAGGAAGTCGTTTCTGAAGGTATTTGTATGGAGTGTAGCCACGTATGGAAGAGAAACATGGACGATAAATAGTTTAGAAAAGAAGAGAATAGAAGCTTTCGAAATGTGGTGCTACAGAAGAATGCTGAAGATTAGATGGGTAGATCACGTAACTAATGAGGAGGTATTGAATAGAATTGGGGAGAAGAGAAGTTTGTGGCACAACATTGACTAGAAGAAGGTGTCGGTTGGTAGGACATGTTCTGAGGCATCGAGGGATCACCAATTTAGTACTGGAGGGCAGCGTGGAGGGTAGAAATCGTAGAGGGAGACCAAGAGACGAATACACTAAGCAGATTCAGAAGGATGTAGGTTGCAGTAAGTACTGGGAGATGAAGAAGCTTGCACAGCATAGAGTAGCGTGGAGAGATGCATCAGACCAGTCTCAGGACTGACGACCACAACAACAACAACAATGACAGCCGACTGCTGCAAATCGTAGAGCTCCGCCGAACCGCTTTCCCAACCCCATCCTCCGTGCCCAGCGACTAACTGTACTACTGTCGACAGCACATGCTCCATAGACTTTGTGAATATTCCTCACAGTTTCTTTCTTTCCTTTCTTTTGCTTGCGCCGTTTTTCCCGCGGATACGCAGGCTCGGCGTGGTTATTCGGATGTGGCAGTGTTAGTTGAAGGGGTGGCCGGATGCCCTTCCTGCCGCCCCCCCGTACCCCCCGGGAAGGAATTAGTGTACCCCAACTGTCTGCGACTAGTGTAATCCATGGAATAGTGTGAAAGTGTTCAGATATCTGCGAGCCGCGGAACTGAGGCGGGACGTGGGGACCAGCCCGGTATTCACGCAGGGGGATGTGGAAAATCGCCTAAAAACCACATCCACGCTGGTCAGCACACCGTCTGTCGTCGTTAATCCGCCGGGCGGATTCGATCTGGGGCCGGCGCGCCTACCCGAGACCAGGAAGCAGCGCGTTAGCGGCTCTCGGCTAATCTGGTGGGTCCTCACAGTTTCTTTCTGTACAGTGGGAAATTCGATGACGGCACGTTGCTTGTGACGTACATCACCTACAGACGCCATTTTGAAACTGTTCTACAGCTACGAAATGTGTCGGAAATGATGGAAACTTGCCGCGCTCACTCGGCAGACTTAAATTATATTGAGATAGGGAACCAATGGTTGGATATGCATGTTTTTTGTGTTGCGGACATACACACTGTACACTACGTAACAGCCGGCCGCTGTGCCCGAGCGGTTCAAGACGCTTCAGTCCGGAATCACGGCTGCTACGGTCGCGGGTTCGAATCCTGCCTCGGGCATGGATGTGTGTGATGTCCTTAGGTTAGTTAAGTTTACTTAGATCTAAGTCTAGGGGACTGATTACCTCAGATGTTAATTCCCATAGTGCTTAAAGCCATTTGAATCAATTTTTTGAACACTACCTAACAACAATGCAAGTGTTCAAAGCGACGACCGCCGGTGTCAATGCATGTACGAGCTCTGTTCAAAAAATTCCGGAACATTCGTTAATTTGGTGCCAATGGTGTGTTGGAGCGAAATGCGGTTTGCATCCCTGAATTTAACGTGTAACTGCTGGAAGTTTCGCTGTTGTATGTCTGTTATTGTTCAGTACTGTATTAAGTAGAACGTTTTGTCGCACAGTTTGCGAATTTCGAGATGACAGAATTACAGTAGCAACGTTTCTGCATTCAAGTTTTTACAGAGACACACCAAATAATGCAGGTAGCCTACGGTGATTAATGCATAAGCTGTACTCGGTGTTACGAATGGTTCACGTGCTTTGATACTGGCAGGACGGAAGATGACCCTCATTCAGAACGCCCTTCACATCTATCGACGAAATTGTGCTTGCCAATCGATATTGCAGAAGAATTTAACATTTCACTTGGATCATGGCGTGAAATTCTGACACAGCATCTTGGAACGGATGGTGTTGCCGTCAAGTTCGTCCCCACGGCTTATTAGATAAGAACAGAAAAACCTTCGCCTCGCAATTTGTGAAGAACTTTTGGACCGTGCAAATGAGAACGAGATGTTCCTTAAGAGAATCGTATGTAATAATGACACCAACGTTCAGTCTTCGCAATGGGTCGGGAAAGGTTTTCCAAGACCAAAAAAAACCTCGTCAGGTCAGGTCAAATGTCAAAGACATGCTGAAATTTTCTTTGAATTCGAAGGATTATTTCATCATGAATTCGTGCCACAGGGACATACTTACGAGGGTAATCCCAAAAGTAAGGCCTCCTATTTGTTTATAAGTATAGAACTCTGTGTGGCAGTTGGTCACACTGGTATAAAGAGTGCTTCACGCGCTGTGTGTAAACATGCGCACGCCGCGCTGAGGCGCTCAGTCTTGGCTTGGCAGCCCTTGAGAATAGAACTCCCGTTGGATGTTACCGCCAAGTGCGAATTGCGCGCAGGTATTAGGTTCCTGAACGCAAAGGGTACTGCGCCGATTGAAATGTACCACCAATTCACGGAAGTGTATGGTGAGTCGTGCATGGATGTCAAAAATGTTCGTAAGTGGTGTAGAGCGTTTGCAGCTAGTCGGACCGAAATTCACGACGAACAAAGGAGCGGGAGACCGTCAATTTCTGAGGAGACAGTGTTGAAGGTTGAGCAAAGCACGCGTGAAGATCGGCGGATCACCCTGGATGATCTCTGCACGTTGGTTCCTGAGGTTTCCCGAAGCACCGCTCACAGAATTTTAACGGAAACATTGAACTACCGGAAGGTGTGCGCAATATGGGTGCCACGCATGCCGACTGAGGACCACATGCGGCAACGAGTTGATGCTTCCCGCGCATTTCTTCACCGCCTTGCAGCCGAGCAGGACAACTTTCTGGACTAAATTGTCACGGGAGACAAAACCTGGGCATACCAATTTAGTCCTGAGACGAAGCAACAATCGCGCCAGTGACGGTATCCTTCTTCGCCAAAGCCGCGGGAATTCAAACGAACACAGTCTGCCGGTAATGTAATGACAACAGTTCTTTGGATCGGAAAGGGGTATTGTTGGTCGACTTTATGCCCACTGGGACCACAATTAACGCTGACATGTACTGTGAGACTCTGAAAAAACTCAAACGGGCAATTCAGAGCCGGAGAAGAGGAATGTTGAGCAAGGGCGTACACATTCTCCGTGACAACGCTCGCCCACACATCGCTCGGCAAACCGTTGCTCTCCTGCAACAGTTTCAGTGGAACATAATCACCCACCCACCCTATAGTCCTGACATGTCGCCCAGTGACTATCACCTGTTCCCTAGGTTAAAAGAACATTTGGCCAGAAAGCCATTCAGTTCCGACGACGAGGTGAAAGAAGAGGTTCATAACTTTCTGAACAGCATGGCGGCGAGCTGGTATGACATGGGCATACAGAAACTGCCACAGCGTCTACAGAAATGCTTCAACAGAAATGGTGATTATGTCGAGAAATAGCTAAATGTTCAAGCTGTAAACTGATGTAAACCATTGTAGAAATAAACAGGTCTATGTACTTATAAACAAAATAGACCTTACTTTTGGGATTACCCTCGTAAAATCGATGATACTATCGGGACGTATTGCGATACCTGCTAGAAAATGGTATAAGCAAACGGCCCGAATTATGGTGAGGCAATTCATGGCTCTTGCATCAGGAGAACGCAGCCGCACATTCATCGCCGTTGGCAGCCGCACATTCATCGCCGTTGGTGCATGGCTATTGCACAAAAGCACTGTGTTGCCTCATCCTCTGTACTCTCCAGACCTAGTCCCTGCGGTTATTTTTTTTTATTTTCACACCTGGAAACCCTGTTGAACAGGACGAAGATCGGCAACGATGACATAAAAGAAAATTCGCAGACGGCGCTTCGCGCGATGCAGCAAGAGGCGCACCAAGACTGCTTCCGAAACTGGAAACTGCATTGGAGGAATCTTGAAGGAGACCATGAGCAGTAAGTAAAACGTAAGTGTAGAAAAAGTTTCACACAGTTGCGGAATTTACACTACTGGCCATTAAAATCGCTACACCACAAAGATGACGTGCTACAGACACGAAATTTAACCGACAGGAAGAAAATGCTGTGATATGCAAATGATTAACTTTTCAGAGCATTCACATAAGGTTGGCGCCGGTAGCTACACCTATAACGTGCTGACATGAGGAAAGTTTCCTACCGACTTCTCATACACAAACAGCAGTTGACCGGCGTTGCCTGGTGAAACGTTGTTGTGATGCCTCGTGTAAGGAGGAGAAATTCGTCCCATCACGTTTCCGACTTTGATGAAGGTCGGATTGCAGCCCGTCGCGATTGCGGTTTTTCGTTTCGCGACATTGCTGCTCGCGTTGGTCGAGATCCAATGACTGTTAGCAGAATATGGAATTGGTGGGTTCAGGAGGGTAATACGGAACGCTGTGCTGGATCCCAACGGCCTCGTATCACTAGCAGTCGACATGACAGGCATCTTATCCGCATGGCTGTAACGGATCGTGCAGCCACGTCTCGATCCCTGAGTCAGCAGATGGGGACGTTTGCAAGACAACAACCATCTGCACGAACAGTTCGACGACGTTTGCAGCAGCATGGACTATCGGTTTGGAGATCGTGGCTGCGGTTATCCTTGACGCTGCATCACAGACAGGAGCACCTGCGATGGTGTACTCAACGACGAATCTGCGTGCACGATTAGCAAAACGTCATTTTTTCGGATGAATCCAGATTATGTTTACAGCATCATGATGGTCGCATCCGTGTTTGGCGACATCGCGGTGAACGCACATTGGAAGCATGTACTCGTCATCGCCTTACTGGCGTATCACCCAGCGTGATGGTATGGGGTGTCATTGGTTGCACATCTCGGTCACCTCTTGTTCGCATTGACGGCACTTTGAACAGTGGACGTTACATTTAAGATGTGTTAAGACCCGTGGCTCTACCCTCCATTCGATTCCTGCGAAACCCTACATTTCAGCTGGATAATGCACGACCGCATGGGTACGGAAAATGTTCGACTGCTGCCCTGGCCAGCACATTCTCCAGATCTCTCACCAATTGAAAACGTCTGGTGAATGGTGGCCGAGCAACTGGCTCGTCACAATACGCCAGTCACTACTGTTGATGAACTGTGGTATCGTGTTGAAGCTGCATGAGCAGCTGTACCTGTACACGCCATCGAAGCTCTGTTTGACCAATGCCCAGGCGTATCGAGGCCGTTATTGCGGCCAGAGGTGGTTGTTCTGGGTACTGATTTCTCAGGATCTGTACACCCAAATTGTGTGAAAATGTAATCACATGTCAGTTCTAGTATAATATATTTGTCCAATGAATACCCGATTATCATCTGCATTTCTTCTTGGTGTAGCAATTTTAATGGCCAATAGTTTATTGAACAGACCTAGTATTGCAATGGTGCATGCAGTACTTCCACACTTTCACAAATGTACCGGGTGTCTGTTTTACACTGGAACAGACGACAGGTGACAAGCAGGTTAAATCTCTGAGCACCGAACAGACAGCCGGCCGAAGTGGCCGTGCGGTTAAAGGCGCTGCAGTCTGGAACCGCAAGATCGCTACGGTCGCAGGTTCGAATCCTGCCTCGGGCATGGATGTTTGTGATGTCCTTAGGTTAGTTAGGTTTAACTAGTTCTAAGTTCTAGGGGACTAATGACCTCAGCAGTTGAGTCCCATAGTGCTCAGAGCCATTTGAACCATTTGAACCGAACAGACATACCGTACACAACTTAGCCCATAGCACGCGTGTCATGTGGCAACAGCACGCAACGCACCGGCGCGGTAACGTGAGCCGCTCGCACACCACTATCCCTGGTGTCAGTCCTCCATTGCGTGAGACAGCCTGTGACGTGTTCCTGTGAGATTTAGTTCTGTGGGAGACGCGTAGTCAAAGATGGAACGTAAGTCGTCATGGGAGTTGGCAGACATGCTTTTCATTAATGATGCGGCAGGATGTAGTGCCTGTAAAGGAGCACGGGTTTACAGAACATTGCCAACAGATGGCAAGTTAATAGGAAGTAGTTTATCTCCGTGGATGCCAATTTAACGAGGGACGGGGTCGTTCACGCCACAGAGAGCTGGCCAAGGTTTCTGCCAAAGACATGTCCAAACACCAGACTTTCGGAGATGGTACCGGATCGTGTAGCCAACCACATAAGCACCTATCAACTTGCCCAGGATGTAGTGCCTGTAAAGGAGCACGGGTTTACAGAACATTGCCAACAGATGGCAAGTTAATAGGAAGTAGTTTATCTCCGTGGATGCCAATTTAACGAGAGACGGGGTCGTTCACGCCACAGAGAGCTGGCCAAGGTTTCTGCCAAAGACATGTCCAAACACCAGACTTTCGGAGATGGTACCGGATCGTGTAGCCAACCACATAAGCACCTATCAACTTGGCCATGAAACGCTCATTTTTTGAAGGATAGTGTGTGTAAAGTACTGAAGAAATATCGGTTCATCTCTGGCGTAGAGAACGTATGCAAGCACTGGTGCCAACGGTGCTTCAGCCCCACGTTAACCTCTGTCAGTGGATTATACACCACGGTAGTGTAGTACCGAACTTCATGCTTGTTTACTGTTCATAGATGAGGCATCATTTAGCCTTGATGGTGTCTTCAACTACCACGACAGCCATGTCTCGAGTGAGGACAATCCCCAGGCCAACCACATCGGTGGACACCAGTAATGATTCTCTTGTCAATGCACGGGTGGACCTTGTCCAATACCATCTTAACAGGACTTTATTTGCTGCCTCCTCGTTTGACAGGTCCGTGTTACCTAGTGTTCCTGTGAGATGTACTTCCACAGTTCTTTGAGACTGTACCCCTTGTTTCCGTGAAAGGGTGTGGTTTCAACATGACGGTGCACAAGCCTACTTCGATGTTTATGTCCGCGAGCTGGACGTGGAAGTGGAGGCCGTGTCACATGGCCAACGCGACTGCCTGATCACGCGCCTCTGGAATTTTTCCTCTGGAATTACATAAAGACGTTGGTGCATGCAACCCCTGTAGAAACGGATGAAGATCTGCTTGCTAGGATCCGAGGTGCCTGTGATCTTTGAGAGAGTGCCGTATTACTTCATGCGCCATTGCCACGTAAGCATTGAGACTGGCGGTCGTTACTTTCAACAATTACTATGAGCCACAATATTGTTCAAAAATGGCTCTGAGCACTATGGGACTTAACATCAGAGGTCATCAGTATCCTAGAACTTAGAACTAGCTGCGCCTACAAGACATGCAGGGGTGTACGTGCACCAATCATAATCACACCCCACACCATCAAACCACAACCTCCATATAGGTCGCTTTCAAGGACATTAAGGGGTTGGTGTCTGGTTCCTGGTTCACGCCAGATGAGAACCCGGTGAGAATCACTGTTCTGACTATACCTGGACTCTTCCGTGAACATAACCTCGGACCACTGTGCCAATGACCATGTACTGTGTTCTTGACACCAGGCTTTACGAGCTCTCCTGCGACCAGGGGTCAGTGGAATGTATCTTGCACGTCTCTGGGCGAATAAGCCGTGTCTGTTCAATCGTTGTAGACTGTGTGTCTGGAGAGAAATGTTCCAGTGGCTGCAGTAAGGTCCCGAGCAAGGCTACATGCAGTACTCCGTGGCCGTCTGCGGACACTGATGGTGAGATATCTGTATTATTGTGGTGTTGTACACTGTGGACGTCCCGTACTGTAGCGCCTGGACACGTTCCCTGTCTGCTGGAATAGTTGCCATAATCTTGAGATCACACTTTGTGGCGCACAGAGGGCCCTTGCTACGATCTGCTGTGTTTGACCGGCCTCCAGTGGCCCTAGTATTCTACCCCTCATAACGTCATCAATATGTGTTCTTTGAGCCATTTTCAACACCCAGTCACCAATAGCATTTCTGAAAACGTCTGCACACTTACTCGCTGCACCGTACTCTGACATGTACCAATACACCTCTGCGTATGTGGACTGCTGCCAGCGCCACCGTGCGACGACCGCAGGTCAAATGCACCGCATGGTCATACCCCGAGGTGATTTAAACCCGCAAATCGCCCACCAGAGCGTTGTTCCACCATGTATCAGCATTATCCTTAATTTATGAGCATGAGTGTAGAAATTCTGCCGATGTCTGTCCGACGCCCAAGGAATTCGGCAGACTATGGCTGTTGACCGGGGTACTATGAGGGCTGATTCAGTAGCGGAAACAAACATCTACAGATGAAATGCAAATAAAACTAAAAATTAGAAATTAAAAAAATTCTTTAGTGCAAACAGTAGTATTAGTAGTTCGCGAACTGGTTAACTGTTTTATTGTAGTTTTGTAGTACCAGAAATAGTTTAGTATTAAAAAATTAAGTATCAGGAATGAACAGTTAGTATGTAGTCAAAATATCCACGGGTGTGCTGCCGGTCTATAGTGTCCAACGGGCACAATATTTCGGCGATCATACATGTCGCCATCATCAGGTGAACTGACGGACTGAGCTCCTGTGAAAGTGCCGGCACGGAGATCCGTACGCTATGGCTGCTCAGAGGGAACTGGGTTCGTTCGCGGCGGCGGGTATGGAAACCTACTTGCTTTTTCTGTTACGTGGACGACACGTTCGTCATCTGGCCACATGGTATGGATAAACTCCTTGACTTCCTTACACATCTAAACTCCATACACCCCAACATCAAATTCACTATGGAGACTGAAACGGAGGATAAATTACCTTTCCTTGACGTCTTGGTCAAGAGAAGGGCTGACGGCACCCTAGGTCATGGGGTGTATCGGAAGACTACGCACACTGATCTGTATTTGCACGCAGACAGCTGCCACCACCCTTCACAGAGGAATGGGGTACTTAAAACTCTAGTACATAGGGCGCGCACTATCTCTGACGCAGAGAGTCTACCACAGGAACTGGAACATCTGAGAACTGTATTTCGAAAAAATGGGTACTCAGAGTGGCAGATTCAACGTGCTCTCCGCCCAACCACTGCAGCACAACCTCTTGAGATGGATGAAGTCACGAGGCAGGAGGTAGGCACTGCATTTATTCCATACACAGGCGCACTCTCGGGGAAAATCGCTCGCATTCTGAAGAAACACCGGGTCGGAACTGTGTTTTGTCCTCCAAATAAAACTCGTGCACTGGTGGGGAGTGCCAAAGATGACCTCGGTTTGAGGAAGGCCGGCGTGTACCAGATTCCGTGTCAATGTGGCAAGTCGTATATTGGTCAGACGATGCGTACCGTCGAGGATCGATGCCGTGAACACCAGAGGCACACTCGCCTGATGTATCCGAGCAAGTCGGCGGTCGCTGAACATTGTTTGTCGGAAAATCACGCCATGGAATATGACCGCACGAGGATTCTGGTACAGACTTCGAGATACTGGGACAGCGTTGTTAGAGAGGCCATCGAAATTCGCACCAATGACGACCTCATAAACCGTGACTGTGGCTATAATCTTAGCAAGGCTTGGGAACCAGCGATCGGGTTAATCAAGAGTAAATCGAGCAAACGTATAGTTGTGACGACCACGGCGGACAGAGCCATCACTCCGACGTCATCTCAGACGCCGTCGCAATCTGTTCCACTGCACGACCGTGGCGCGGGGCGCGGACGGCGGAGGGAGCGCGCCGCGGGCGGAGGGTATTTAAATCGGCCGCCGCCGCGAACGAACCCAGTTCCCTCTGAGCAGCCATAGCGTACGGATCTCCGTGCCGGCACGTTCACAGGAGCTCAGTCCGTCAGTTCACCTGATGATGGCGACATGTATGATCGCCGAAATATTGTGCCCGTTGGACACTATAGACCGGCAGCACACCCGTGGATATTTTGACTATCAAATACGCCGGGAGAAACTCAAGAATCACAGTTAGTATGTAGATTTATTATTATACAAGAAAGTGTGATTTGTATGGCAAATTTTTGCTTTTCAGGTAATAGACTGTAATTCAGAGGAATAAATAGACAAATAAATAAATACTGCCAGTATATATTTTATACCCTTTCTACATCGGCCATTACTTATTTTAACGTCCAAATAGCAAAACTCACCTCCTACTTACAGTGCTTCACTTTCTGATCTAACTTACTCAGGATCACCTAAAGTAATTCCACTACATTCTTCTTCTTCTTCTTCCTCTTCTTCTTTCGTTTCACCCTCTTTGGGGTATGCTGGATCAATCATTCCTTTGTGTGTTGTTCTTTTCTTAGGGCCCAGTATTTCTTCATTCTTTCTGATTTTCTTCTCCTCTCTTCTTCCGAGATGAAGGGTTTGGACTTTTGTGTAGATTTGTGTTGGAACCTTATGTTTTCATCTTTAGTAATTAATTTAGCTGTTCGATCAATAAGTGAATTTTCTGAAATCTCTAATTCTACTAGATCTTTCTCAGTTTCTTTAAACCAGTTGGGTTTCGTTTAGCGGTTACGGAAGAAGTCAAAGATTTGTTTAGGTAATCTGTTGGAATTCATTCTGAGAATATGACCATAAAAATTTATCCTCCTTTTTCGCATAGTATCTAAAAGTTTTTCAATTTTCTTGTAGTGTGTTTCATTTTTGATGTATATAATCTTATTGTCTTGAAATTTTGGTCCTATGATTTTTCTTAAACTTTTTCTTTCCTTCAGCTCAATTTTCTCCCTTTGGCCTTTGAAATTCATGTTAAGTGTTTCTGCTGCATACAGTGCTTCTGGCTTAATCACTGTCTTGTAATGTGTAATTTTGGACCCCCATGAATGGGATTTTTTGTTGTATGTATTTTTTGTTAGTTGGAAGGCCAATTCAAGTTTATTTTTTCTGGATTCCATTGCTTTGCTTTCCCCAGCATTCCAACTAATCCATTCTCCGAGATACTTGAATTCTTTTACTATTTCGATCTTCTGTTCTTGAACTTTGAGGTATTTACGTGAGTGCTTGATGTTTGTCAATATCTTAGTTTTTTCGAAGGAGATATGAAGACCTACTTTAGCTCCTTGTTTCTTTAGTTCAAGGATTTGCTCCCGCGCTTCTTCCATTGTTTCAGCAAACAGGGCCATAACATCTGCAAAAGCAATGCAATTTACTTTAAGGTTCTTCCTTTTGCAACCCAGTCTTATACCACTCTTAATATTTGTGTTCCATTCTCTGACTACTTTCTCAAACGCACAATTGAACAGCAAAGGTGAGAGCCCATCCCCTGTCGTACTCCCGTTTTTATTTCAAAGGATTCCGATAATTTGCCCATAAATTTAACTTTCGAAAATGTATTTGTAAGGGTCGCTTTTATGTTAGTTGATTTCTTATCCAAACCCATTTCTTCCAGGACTGATAATAGAGATTCTCTATCAATCGAATCGTATACTTTTTTGAAAGCAATGAAGGAGATTACGTATGTCTTTGTCCTTGATTTTTGGTATGACATAACGTTTTTGAGGTTTAGTATTTGTTCCGAACATGATCTACCCTTTCTAAAACCTCCCTCGTATTCCCCGACTTGCGGGTCCAATTGCGGCTCTGCCCTGTTCAAAAGGACTTTAGAAAGGATCTTGTACGTTATATCCAGCAGTGACATTCCTCTGTAATTGTTGGGGTCCGTCTTCAAACCTTTCTTGTGGATAGTGTGGACGAGAACTGTTCTTCATTCTGCGGGGATCTCTTCTTCTTTCTAGATTTTATCGAAAACACACTTCAAGTATGTAACTGCATTTTTGTCAGCCTTTTTCCATAGTTCGGCCACTATTTGGTTTTCTCCGGACGCCTTGTTGTTTTTAAGTTCTGAAATAACCTTCTGTAGTTCTTCAGTCGTCGGTGGTTCTGAATCCGGCTTCTCACGGTTATTTGGGATGGATTCAAATTTTTGGAGGATGAGTTCACAATTCAAGAGTTTCTCAAAGTAGCCTGCTAGTATTTATCAATTTTCCGTGTTATTGTGAGGAGGGTGGGTGCTTTGTATCTTGATAACCTTTGTTTGAAAGTTCTATAAAAGCTCCTTGAGTTGTTTTTAGCAAATTCTTCATCAATTTGGCGGATAGTTTTGTTTTCATGTGTCTTCTTAATCCTTTTTATATTTTTATCTACCAGTTTTCTAACTGTTATGAAATTCAATCTGCTTTCTTCTGTTTTCTGTGACTGCCAGTTTTGCCATGCCTGTTTTCTTGTTTCAATGAGGGCATCACATTCCAGCGACCACCAGGCATGTTTTTTTACTTTTTATGTTAGGTGCTGTCCGTTCGGCTGTAGTAATGAGGTTTTCCTTGATATCCCCCCAGCTTTGTGTCTGAATGGTTTCGGTTGCTTTTGTGAATTCATCTGATTTTAATTTCTTTTCTGTGCTATACTTCCGACCCTTAATTTGTTTCATGCTGCGTTTCCTGTTTGGGATGACTTTGAACTTAATTTTAGAAAGGTAGTGGTCTGAATCCAAGTTTGCACCCCTGAGTACCCTAACATTCATGATTTCTTTGCTAGAAACCTTCTGGGTTGCCACATGATCAAGTTGAAATTCCCCAATGCTAGGATTTGGGGATATCCATGTCTTTTGTCTTCGTGTTAGTTTCTTGAAAGCTGTGGATTTAAGAACTAAATTGTGTGCTTGGCAAAGTTCTATTAACCTCACACCATTTCTGTTTGTTCTCTTGTGTGCAAGATAGTCTCCAATTATTTTCTTATATCTTTTTTCTTTACCAATCTGTGCATTAAAATCTCCAAAAAGAATGATGATGTTTTTACCTGGAATTTTCTGAATAATGTCATCTAGATGATTCCAAAAGTCCTCCACTTTTTCTTTGTTTTTCCTGTTATCCTCAATTATAGGGGCATGTGAATTGATAATTGTGTAGATTTTGTTTGTGCTTGTGAATGTAAGACTTGAGATTCTTTCTGATTGGGAATCAAAGTCAACTATTAAGCTGAAGATTTGTTTGTTGATTATAAAGGCTGTTGCAAGGTGTGGTAGATTTTTCATTACTCTCGGTCCCACTTTACCTCTGTAGATCCTAAAACCTTCGGAATCGAAGGCATCTGTATCCATGTATCGCGTTTCTTGAACGGCTGTTATAAGTACGTTGTGGTTCTTTAGCATATCTGTCAGATGTTTTAGTTTTCCAGTTTTCAACAATGAGTTTGCATTGAAAGTTGCTAGGTACGTTGATTGTCTATGTTGAAATTTGGAGGAGATTCCAAGACACTCCGACTTGTCTTTGTACAATGTTGCAGACTCTCCAGAATCCGAATGTCTGCTGATGTACGGTGGATCGTCCACCTGGGGTAAAATACACTCCTGGAAATGGAAAAAAGAACACATTGACACCGGTGTGTCAGACCCACCATACTTGCTCCGGACAGTGCGAGAGGGCTGTACAAGCAATGATCACACGCACGGCACAGCGGACACACCAGGAACCGCGGTGTTGGCCGTCGAATGGCGCTAGCTGCGCAGCATTTGTGCACCGCCGCCGTCAGTCTCAGCCAGTTTGCCGTGGCATACGGAGCTCCATCGCAGTCTTTAACACTGGTAGCATGCCGCGACAGCGTGGACGTGAACCGTATGTGCAGTTGACGGACTTTGAGCGAGGGCGTATAGTGGGCATGCGGGAGGCCGGGTGGACGTACCGCCGAATTGCTCAACACGTGGGGCGTGAGGTCTCCACAGTACATCGATGTTGTCGCCAGTGGTCGGCGGAAGGTGCACGTGCCCGTCGACCTGGGACCGGACCGCAGCGACGCACGGATGCACGCCAAGACCGTAGGATCCTACGCAGTGCCGTAGGGGACCGCACCGCCACTTCCCAGCAAATTAGGGACACTGTTGCTCCTGGGGTATCGGCGAGGACCATTCGCAACCGTCTCCATGAAGCTGGGCTACGGTCCCGCACACCGTTAGGCCGTCTTCCGCTCACGCCCCAACATCGTGCAGCCCGCCTCCAGTGGTGTCGCGACAGGCGTGAATGGAGGGACGAATGGAGACGTGTCGTCTTCAGCGATGAGAGTCGCTTCTGCCTTGGTGCCAATGATGGTCGTATGCGTGTTTGGCGCCGTGCAGGTGAGCGCCATAATCAGGACTGCATACGACCGAGGCACACAGGGCCAACACCCGGCATCATGGTGTGGGGAGCGATCTCCTACACTGGCCGTACACCACTGGTGATCGTCGAGGGGACACTGAATAGTGCACGGTACATCCAAACCGTCATCGAACCCATCGTTCTACCATTCCTAGACCGGCAAGGGAACTTGCTGTTCCAACAGGACAATGCACGTCCGCATGTATCCCGTGCCACCCAACGTGCTCTAGAAGGTGTAAGTCAACTACCCTGGCCAGCAAGATCTCCGGATCTGTCCCCAATTGAGCATGTTTGGGACTGGATGAAGCGTCGTCTCACGCGGTCTGCACGTCCAGCACGAACGCTGGTTCAACTGAGGCGCCAGGTGGAAATGGCATGGCAAGCCGTTCCACAGGACTACATCCAGCATCTCTACGATCGTCTCCATGGGAGAATAGCAGCCTGCATTGCTGCGAAAGGTGGATATACACTGTACTAGTGCCGACATTGTGCATGCTCTGTTGCCTGTGTCTATGTGCCTGTGGTTCTGTCAGTGTGATCATTTGATGTATCTGACCCCAGGAATGTGTCAATAAAGTTTCCCCTTCCTGGGACAATGAATTCACGGTGTTCTTATTTCAATTTCCAGGAGTGTAGTTTACATCACACACTTTCGTGATTGATGAAAGTAATTTTGGGTGTGACCCAAAGGCCACAAAAAAATTCAACCAAGATTGTGAATCCTGGAGGTAGTTCTTCCGCTATCTCCGCCGTTAGGAATCTGAACTTACTCTTCCGCCTTCAAGACCGTTGACCAGGTTTCACCTAGTAACCCTAGGCAGGGGCCCTTACAGGGTACTACCATCTGGAGCCAGATGGACCCAGGTTTTTTAACGAGGTGTTACTACTACTACTACTACTACTACTACTACTACTCCTCCTCCTCCTCCTCCTCCTCCTCCTCCTCCTTCCTCATCACTTGCGAAATGAGGCCCCGGACTTGGGACCAGCAGTCGTGGAGCTTCCACTACATTCCATTATCCTTGTTTTACTGATATTCATATTTTGATATTGTTTCAAGACACTAGCGACTTCGTTCAACTGATCTTTCACGTCCTTTGCCGTCTCTGTCATAATTACAATGTAACCTTCAGCTTTCCAAATTTCTCCTAAATTTCCTTTACTGCTGGCCTTACGCACAGGTTGAGTAATACCGGGAATAAGCTACAACCCTGTCTCCTGCCTTCCTCTACTGCTTCTCTTTCATGTTCTTCAACTCATAACTTCTGTCTGGTTGTTTACAAGTCGTGAATAACATTTCACTCGCTGTACCTTATCCCTTGTACATCCTGAATTTCAGAAGCTTATGAAAATTTTCTCTAGCGAGTTTGTTTTTCTCGAATGTGTCTTCTAGTGGTAGCCATCGGGCCAGTATTGCCTCGTGTATTATAAATTTCTTCCGGCACCAACCTGTTGTTCACGCAGGCTGGCTCCTACCAATCGGTCCATTCTTCTACACATTGTTACTTTACTGAAATGGCGAGCGTGTTTGTAGCGAAATAGAATGCTGAGAGCTTGGCACACCCCTACGTAATGTGGCTGCTGTTATTGCTATTCGCCCGTTACACATTTACTTGATGCTGACAGTAATGGGCATTTTACGACGGCTGAGACATCGCAGAGCCATCAATGGGGCTTAGGGAGCCAGGCGGCTACATTTTACGGTGCCAGGGCGGTAGAGATTTACTATTAGTGTGAGCCACTCATGGCACAGTGCACCCCCTCAAACCGCGGAAGCCCTGTCGCCTTAGAAGTTGGCCAGACTTCTGACCGACTTTTATCATCTAGCAAGCGCCACTTCCTCTGCAAACTACATGCTCAAGTACGTCACGAGAAACCACAGGACGTCAGGACCTCACGGCAAGAACCACGGTTATAGCTACATTACTGGCCATTAAAATTGCTACACCACGAAGATGACGCGATACAGAAGCGAAATATAACCGACAGGAAGAACATGCTGTGATATGCAAATGATCAGCTTTTAGAGCATTCACACAAGGTTGGCGCCAGTGACGACACCTACAACGTGCTGACATGACGAAAGTTTCCAACCGATTTCTCATACACAAACAGCAGTTGACCGGCGTTGACTGGTGAAACGTTGTTGCGATGAATCGTGTAAGGAGGAGAAAAGCGTACCATCACGGTTCCGACTTTGATAAAGGTCGGATTGCAGCCTATCGCGATTGTGGTTTATCGTATCGCGACATTGCTGCTCGCGTTGGTCGAGACCCAATGACTGTTAGCAGAATATGCAACCGGTGGGTTCAGGAGGGTAATACGGAACGCCGTGCTGGATCCCAACGGCCTCGTATCACTAACAGTCGAGATGACAGGCATCTTATCCGCATGGCTGTAACGGATCGTGTAGCCACGTGTCAAGAGATGGGGACGTTTGCAAGACAACAACCATCTGCACGAACAGTTCGACGATGTTTGCAGCAGCACGGACTATCAGCTCGGAGACCGTGGCTGCGGTTACCCTTGACGCTGCATCACAGACAGGAGCACCTGCGATGGTGTACTCAACGACGAACCTGGGTGCACGAATGGCACAACTTCATTTTTTCGGATGAATCCAGGTTCTGTTTACAGCATCATGATGGTCGCATCCGTGTTTGGCGACATCGCGGTGAACGCACATTGGAAGCGTGTATTCGCCATCGCCATACTGTCGTATCACCCGGCGTGATGGTATGGGGTGCCATTGGTTACACATCTCGGTCACCTCTTGTTCGCATTGACGGGACTTTGAACAGTGGACGTTTCATTTCAGATGTGTTACGACCCGTGGCTCTACCCTTCATTAGATCCCTGCGAAACCCTACATTTCAGCAGGATAATGCATGACCGCACGTTGCAGGTCCTCTACGGACCTTTCTGGATACAGAAAATGTTCGACTGCTGCTCTGGCCAGCGCATTCTCCAGATCTCTCACCAACTGAGAACGTCTGGTCAATGGTGGCCAAGCAACTGGCTCGTCACAATACGCCAGTCACTACTCTTGATGAACTGTGGTATCGTGTTGAAGCTGCATGAGCAGCTGTACCTGTACACGCCATCGAAGCTCTGTTTGAATCAATGCCCAGGTGTATCAAGGCCGTTATTACGGCCAGAGGTGGTTGTTCGGGGTACTGATTTCTCAGGATCTATGCACCCAAATTGCGTGAAAATGTAATCCCATGTCAGTTCTAGTATAATATATTTGTCCAATGAATACCCGTTTACCATCTGCATTTCTTATTGGTGTAGCAATTTTAGTGGCCAGTAGTGTATCAAAGTATGTGATATAGACGGCCGTATATTTTATTTGCATTTACGAAGAAGCTTAAATATTTTACACCGCCAAGGGACGGTACAACCCAGTATTTGGCTCTGAGCTCTGTGGGACTTAACTTCTGAGGTCATCAGTCCCCTAGAACTTGGAACTACTTAAAGCTAACTAACCTAAGGACAACACACACATCCATGCCCGAGGCGGGATTCGAACCTGCGACCGTAGCGGTCGCGCAGTTCCAGACTGTAGCGCCTAGAACCGGTCGGCCACTCCGGCCGGCACAACCCAGTATGTGATATGAATTTCAACTTGATACGACTAGCCCTTTCTGAGAGAAAAGTGTTCTTAACAGTGGGACAGACAGACAGACGACAAAGTGGTCTTCTAAGTGGGTTTCCGCTTTTCACCAACTGCGAGAAGGAAACCTAAAAATGACCTTGTGGGTGTATCGTACGGGTCCTTGCAGTCGGTGGGCGAGATCCGTGAAGTGTCGCGCAGGTGACGCTGCAGACCTGACGCAGCCGCAGGGTGTATTTCCTGACGGCACGCCTATATGCAGCGGTATTTTTCGTACGTATTTTGTCCCTGCGCGGTGTTGGCGGTGCACTTGAGGGAGCCGCCACTCCCAGAGGCACTTGCACACGGCATGGCAGGCAGCAGACAACCCCCCCCCCCCTCTCCCCCTAGTCCCCACCGCCCTCCCCCCACCACTCCTCCCTGTGTGGGTCGCCGCCGCTTTTTGCGGAGAACACGCTGCAAATTAACTCGCGGCCCCCTCTGGGGACCGCAGATATGTACACACGTCCAGGCTAAAAATGGCGAGGAGGCAAGAGTGCCTACTACAGAAGATAGTTCTGTGGCTGACGTGTTGCGGTGCGGACGTGTGCTCTTTGCTCAATTCGGTATATGGACGAGCGGAGCGCTCTCCGACACGCGAAACGTGGCCAGTTATTCCCAGAGGGGTCTGACTGACAGATCAAATATGCCTTCACAAATACCACGGGCGCCTGTGACGCGAAAATTGTGTGATCTCAATTTCTTACATTATTCCTATAGGCATCATCTACCCGCCAGGTTAGCCGAGCGTCCTCGACTCGGTCGCGGATCGAATGCGACGAGGGCCGGTCTGCCGGTCAGCCTGGATGTGGTTTTTAGGCGGTTTTCCACATCCCCCTAGGTGAATATCGGACTGGTCCCCACGTCCCGCCTCAGTTACACGGCTCGCAGACATCTGAACACTTTTGCACTATTCCATGGATTACACTAGTCGCAGACAGTTGGGGTACACTAATTCCTTCCCGGGGGGGTACGGGGTGGCGGAAAGGAATGGCATCAGGCCACCCCTTCAACTAACATTGCCACATTCGAATAACCATGCCGACCCTGTGTGTCCGCGCGAAACACGGCACAAGCAAAAGAAAGAAAAGAAAGAATTGCTATAGGCATCAACTATATATTGTCCATGTTATCGTGGTGAGGTGAGACAGTCATTATGAAGGTGACAGCGATCCAGTGCTGTGAAATGCAAATACCACAGCAGTCTCTGATCGCAAATATCTGTTCACTCAATTACCGGTTTCAGTCATTATCGTCATCTTCAGATGATTTGTTTTTATGAAGTTAATACAGTAAGCATACACGGATCAGCCGAAACATTGTGACCACCAGGTTAATAGCTTGTTTGGGCGTCTCTGGACTTAAATACATCACCGACTCAGCGTGTCAGAGATCCGACAGTATATCTACGCACTGGTCATGTAATTCTCGTAGCCCGCATCTCGTGGTCGTGCGGTAGCGTTCTCGCTTCCTACGCCCGGGTTCGATTCCCGGCGGGGTCAGGGATTTTCTCTGCCTCGTGATGGCTGGGTGCTGTGTGCTGTCCTTAGGTTGGTTAGGTTTAAGTAGTTCTAAGTTCTAGGGGACTGATGACCATAGATGTTAAGTCCCATAGTGCTCAGAGCCATTTGAACCATATTTTTAATTCTCGTAAACAGCGGGCCGCTGGTTTGTGCACGCGGTGATTTTGCCAGATGGCGATCCAGATGGGTTTCATTGGACTTACATCAGGCGAATTAGGTCGCAGAGACATCAACGTGAGTTCACTATAATGTTCGTCAAGCCACTGTAGCACGGTTCTGGCTCCGAGACACGACCAGTTACACTGCTGAGAGATGACGTCGCCGTCGGGGAAGAAAAAAAATGGTTCAAATGGCTCTGAGCGCTATGGGACTTCACTTCGAAGGTCATCAGTTCCCTCGAACTTAGAACTAATTAGACCTAACTAACCTAAGAACTTCACACACATCCATGCCAGAGGCAGGATTCGAACCTGCGACCGTAGCGGTCGCGCGGTTCCAGACTGTAGCGACTAGAACCGCTCGGCCACCCCGGCCGGCGCCGGGGAAGACATCAAGTATGAAGGGACGCAGGTGGTTCGCAGCTGTCAGCGTGTCTTCCATTACTACCAAAGGTTCCATGCAAGCGCAGGAGATTATCAACCATACCATAATACTGCTCCCACCAGCCTGCGTCCGTACGCGCAGCGCGTTTCGAGCCCCCATTCGACTCGACGACGGCGTATCTGACGATGACGATCGACCTAGCGTAGCAAACATGTGATTCACCCGAAGAGCCGCCACGTTTGCATTGATCGACAGTCGAATCCCGATGGTCCCGTGCCCACTGCAATCGTAATTGACGATGTCGTCGTGTCTGCTTCGGAGCTCCGTGTTCAACAATGTACGATGAACGGTGTGCTGCGAAACACTTGGGCGTGCACCAGCAGTGTCCTCTTTCGACAGAGACGGCTCAGATCACCATCTGTCCTAGTTTACAGAGCAGACAAGTTTCCGAACCCCGCATTCTGTGAAGAGCTGTGGACGTTCAACTACACTCATGTTCATAAATTAAGGATAATTGCAGAATGTGGTGCCACACAACGTGGCACTACACAGATGACGCTAATAGCATAGCCACATAGGGAAGGCACGACACACGACACACATCTGTAAGTCCACGGTATTGGCGATACGTTGAGAAAAACGCCCCGAAACACATGTGCTACAAAACACCACTGTTTCCTGCGCATGTACCCCGATATCAATATGGGATATGATCACCATGCACACGTACACAGGCCACACAACGGGCTGGCATACTCTGTATCAGGTGGTCGAGCAGCTGCTGGGGTATAGCCTCCCATTCTCGCACCAGTACCTGTCGGAGCTCTTGAAGTGTCCTAGGGGTGTGAAGACGTGAAGCGATACGTCGACCGAGAGCATCCCAGACGTGCTCGATGGGGTTTACGTCTGGAGAACAGACAGGTGACTCCATTCGCCTGATACCTTCTGTTTCAAGGTACTCCTCCACGATGGCACCTCGGTGGGCCGTGCGTTATCATCCATCAGGAGGAAGGTGGGACCCACTGCACCACTGAAAAGGCGGACATACTGGTGCAAAATGACGTCCCGATACACTTGACATGTTACAGTTCCTCTGTCAAAGGCATGCAGGGGCGTACATGCACCAATCATAACCCCACCCCACACCATCAAACCACGACGTCCATAGAGGTAACTTTCAAGGACATTAAGGGGTTGGTATGTGTTTCCTGGTTCACGCCAGATGAAGACCCGGCGAGAATCACTGTTCAGACTATACCTGGACTCGTCCGTGAACATAACCTGGGACCACTGTTCCAATGACCATGTACTGTGTTCTTGACACTAGACTTTTCGGCTCTCCTGTGACCAGGGGTCAGTGGAATGCACCTTGCAGGTCTCTGGGCGAATAAACCATGTCTGTTCAGTCGTCTGTAGACTGCGTGTCTGGAGACAACTGTTCCAGAGGCTGCGGTAAGCTGCCGAGCAAGGCTACCCGTAGTACTCCGTGGCCGTCTGCGGGCAATGATGTTGAGATATCGGTCTTCTTTTGGTGTTCTACACTGTGGACATCCAGTACTGTAGTGCATGGACACGTTTCCTGTCTGCTGGAATGGTTGCCAAAATCTTGAGATCACACTTTGTGTCACACGCAGGGACCGTGCTACGACCTGCTGTGTTTGACCAGCCTCCAGTCGCCCTAGTATTCTAAACCTCATAACGACATCAATATGTGTTCTTTGAGCCATTTTAAACACGCAGTCAGCATTAGCACGTCTGAAAACGTCTGCACACTTACTCGCTGCACCGTACTCTGACACGCACCAACACACCTCTGCGTATGTGGACTGCTGCCAGCGCCACCGTGCGACGACCGCAGGTCAAATGCACCAAATGGTGATACCGCGAGGTGATTTAAACCCGCAAACCGCCCACCAGAGCGTTGTTTCATCATGTATCAGCATTATCCTTAATTTATGACCATGAGTGTAGTTAGTGGCTTGTGGTAGTTTCAGTGTCTTACGTCTTTCCATAGATGCTCACGACTGTAGCAAGTGATCATTCGATCAGCTTCGTCGTTTTCGAGATACACGTTCAGAAAAAAACTAAACTCCGCCAAAACAGGCCATGAAGGCGCAACGGTACCGACCGGCCGCCGTGTCATCCTCAAGCCCGAAACATCAGTAGATGTGGATGTGGATATGGATATGGAGCGGCATGTAATCAGGACACCACTCTCCCTGCGTATGTCAGTTTACGAGACCGGAGCCGCTACTTGTCAATCAAGTAGCTCCTCAGTTTGCCTCACAAGAGCTGAGTGCACCCCACTTGCCAGCAGCGCTCGGCAGACCGGATGGTCACCCATCCAAGTGCTGGCCCAGCCCGACAGCGCTTAACTTGGGTGATCTAACAGGAACCGGTGTTAGCATTGAGGCAACTCGTTCACAGGCTCTACGGAATAAGAGGCTGCTCTTTGTAAAAGACGCTTATCTCAATCGACTTCCCCATTTGCAGCCCATATCTTCACTAGTGTGATCCCCCGTCCGCGTCTGTCCGCTTATATACTATTGTGACTGCGTCACGTCACTGCAGCACCACCAGGAATGATTAAAAGCTCAGTGGGCAATGGTCATAACGTTTTGGCTTATCACTGTATAGAATATACTGCCATAAATTCAATCTTAAGATGAACAAAATGATTGATGCGGATAAGTGAATTAACAAATGTCTGCGAAAATACAATTTTGTGGCATTTACAAAAAGTTCATGCTATCTTTGCTGTCTTCATTGTGAAGATGTAATTCTCCGGGCTCGCCTAATCTGTGCAAGCTTCTTTCTCTCGGAATCACTATTGAAACGCCGGCCGCTGTGGCCGAGCCGTTCTAGGAGCTTCAGGCCAGAACCGCGCTGCTTCTACGGTCGCAGGTTCGAATCATGCCTCGGGCATGGATGTGTGTGATGTCCTTAGGTTAGTTAGGTTTAAGTAGTTCTAAGTTCTAGGGGTTAGTTAGGTTTAAGTAGTTCTAAGTTCCAGGGGACTGATGACCTCCGATGTTAAGTCCCATAGTGCTTAGAGCCATTTGAACCATTTATTGAAACCTACATGTATTTGAAAAGCTGCTTGCTCTATTCAAACATTTGTCTCTTCATACAAGTTTTACGACCCCCCCTCCCCCTGTGGCGCTTTCCACCCCGTACCACCAATCCTTCACACAAACAAGCACATAAGTTCCTCCATTACGACACTTTTTATATACCGGGCGAACAATTCTTTCTAGCAATGTCGCTACTACTTTGCTTACAACCCTCGTATTTGGTGATCGGTTGAATATTTCAAACAAACTTTTCGGGGCTTACATCACTAAACGATGGCATGTTGCAATGATGTATGGGTGGGATGCCTAGCCGTCGGCTTGCAGGGGCAACGAAATTTTTTATTTTGTGTGGGGGAACGGCGGGTATTATGGGCCATTTAAGGAAAAATGTAAATTACAAAATATATTTGTATCTTATTCATGAAGATAGTAACTGTTCTCGAAAGAACAGATACCATTGATGGCCATGCAGCTTCTCTAGAATAAATGATAATTAATTGAAACGTCAGCTGCCGACACATGTTGTTGATATACCTTGATAGGGAAATGTGTGCCCCGACCGGGACTCGAACCCGGGATCTTCTGCTTACGTGGCAGACGCTCTATCCATCCGAGCCACCGAGGACACAGATGAATAGTGCGACTGCAGGGACTTATCCCTTGCACGCTTCCTGTGAGACCCACATTCTCAACTGTCCACAATCTACATACGTAATGTACCTGATAGATATTTGCCCATCCACTCATTACTCGCGCATACTAAGGTGACGATTCCCGTAAGACTACGGGCAACCTGTGCGCATTCGCACAGACGGAGATCAATGGCTTGGTAGTCTTTAACTACACTACTGGCCATTAAAATTCCTACATCACGAAGATGACGTGCCACAGACGCGAAATTTAACCGACAGGAAGAAGATGCTGTGATATGCAAATGATTAGCATTTCAGAGCATTCACACAAGGTTGGCGCCGGTGGCGACATCTAAGACATGCTAACACGAGGAAAGTTTCCAACCGATTTCTCATACACAAACAGCAGTTGACCGGCGTTGCCTGGTGAAACTTTGTTGTGATGCCTCGTGTAAGAGGAGAAATGCGTACCATCAGGTTTCCGACGTTGAAAAAGGTCGGATTATAGCCTGAGTGCACGGATGGCAAAACGTCAATTTTTCGGATGAATCCAGGTTCTGTTTACAGGATCATGATGGTCGCATCCGTGTTTGGCGACATCGCGGTGAATATACTGGCGTATCACCCGGCGTGATGATATGCGGTGCCATTGGTTACACGTCTCTGTCACTTCTTGTTCGCATTGACGGCACTTTGAACAGTGGACGTTACATTTCAGATGTGTTACGACCCGTGGCTCTACCCTTCATTCGATCCCTGCGAAATCCTTCATTTCAGCAGGATAACGCACGACAGCATGTTGCAGGTCCTGTACAGAAAATGTTCGACTGCTGCCCTGGCCAGCACATTCTCCAGATCTCTCACCAACTGAAAACGTCTGGTCAATGGTGGCCGAGCAACTGGCTCGTCACAAAACACCAGTCACTGCTCTTGATGAACTATGGTATCGTATTGAAGCTGCATGGGCAGCTGTACCCGTACACGCCATCCAAGCTCTTTTTGACTCAATGCCCAGGCGGATCAAGGCCATTATTACGGCCAGAGGTGGTTATTCTGGGTACTGATTTCTCAGGATCTATGCACCCAAATTGCGTGATAATGTAATCACATGTCAGTTCTAGTATAATATATTTGTCCAATGAATACCCATTTATGATGTGCATTTCTTCTTGGTGTAGCAATTGTAATGGCCAGTAGTGTATATATATGAAGATAGTAACTGTTCTCGAAAGAACAGATACCATTGATGACCGTGCAGCTTCTCTAGAATAAATGATAATTAATTGAAACGTCAGCTGCCGACACGTGTTGTTGATATACCTTGATAGGGACAGTTGACTCGTACACCTTGTAAAGACTCCAGCGTGAAATTACGCATGGCCCATTCACAGAACGTAACTCTCGCACGGAAATCGTTCCCATGCAGCTCCTGGGTCAGTGACAGGCGGTACGTGTGAAACCTGTGGCCGTGTACTATACACTACATAGATGTGAGACTGACACCAGCGACTGCAGCAACGGCTCGTAAGCTGACATGATAATCGTGGCGTACTGCAGCTAAAACAAACACCTCCATCTCCTCACTTCTTGCAGTTCTTCGTCTGTTACTGCGGCGCTGCACCAAGCTGCCTGTTTCCCGAAGTCGTTGTTCGGCACGTAAGAACGTAATGGCTGCCGGAGCTCTTCGCCTAGGATACCACACGGCGTACGCCGTGGCTGCTTCAATGGCACCGTGTCGGCACTCGCCGAGCATCAGCAACATGTCAACGTACTTGTTGTTCGTGTATGCCATCTTTATCCGATGTCGGTAACTGTGGTATATTGAGCCCCGTTTGTTTGAGTGGCTCGAACTGTCCGGTATACTGCCGTGTGCGGCGACAGTTGGCAGTCTAACAGCGCGTCGAGCAAGCTTCTCGCTCCGTTACAACTCGGCCGCACCACATTTAGAAGGCGCATTGCGTTATGCGCAGCGTGTGTGGTATCTGCCCCTGAAACTTTGAAGGGCTGTAGCTCCCAAACTAAAAGTGATAGGAATGTAATTTAAATTGATGTATACACAGCTGGTGTTACTGACTCCAGTGCATGACAGAAACAACTGATGTTCCATTTAAAAAATCGTATCTTTTTGCTGTAACTCTTTGGATAATAACACAATAAACTATGTTCATAGCTCCGCAGACAGTGTAACGTTTCTTATGGTGATCTACCGCAATAAATATTTCCGTCGCCTATCACTTACTAGCTTACAGAGGCATCTACATCTACATCCATACTCCGCAAGCCACCTCTCGGTGTGTGGCGGAGGGTACTTTGAGTACCTCCTCGGTTCACCCTTCTATTCCAGTCTCGTATTGTTCTTGGAAAGAAAGATTGTCGGTATGCATCTGTGTGGGCTCTAATCTCTCTGATTTTATCCTCATGGTCTCTTCGCGAGATATACGTAGGAGGGAGCAATATACTGCTTGACTCCTCGGTGAAGGTATATTCTCGAAACTTTAACAAAAGCCCGTACCGAGCTACTGAGTGTCTCTCCTGCAGATTCTTCCACTGGAGTTTATCATCTCCATAACCATTTCGCGATTACTAAATGATCCTGTAACGAAGCGTGCTGCTCTCCTTTGGATCTTCTCTATCTCTTCTACCAACCCTATCTAGTACGGATCCAATACTGGTGAGCAATATTTAAGCAGTGAGCGAACAAGTGTACTGTAACCCACTTCCTTTGTTTTCGGATTGCATTCCCTTGGGATTCTTCCAATGAATCTCAGTCTGGCATCTGCTGTACCGACGATTACCTTTATATGATCATTCCATTTTAAATCACTCCTAGATAATTCACGGAATTAACTGCTTCCAGTTGCTGACCTGCTATATTGTAGCTATATGATAAAGGATCTTTCTTTCTATGTATTTGCAGCACATTACACTTGTCTACATTGAGATTCAATTGCCATTCCCTGCACCATGCGTCAATTCGCTGCAGATCCTCCTGCATATCAGTACAATTTTCCACTGTTACAACCTCTCGCTAAACCACAGCATCTTCCGCAAAAAGCCTCAGTGAACTTCCGATGTTATCCACAATGTCATTTATGTATATTGTGAATAGAAACGGTCCTACGACACTCCTCTGTGCACACCTGAAATCACTCTTACTTCGGAAGAAGACTTCTCTCCATTGAGAATGACATGCTGCGTTCTGTTATCTAGGAACTCTTCAATCCAATCACGTAATTGGTCTGATAGTCCATATGCTCTTACTTTGTTCATTATACGACTGTGGGGAACTGTACTGAACGCCTTGCGGAATACAAGAAACACGGCATCTACCTGGGAACCCGTGTTTATGGCCCTCGGAGTCTCGCGGGCGAATAGCGCGAGCTGGGTTTCACACGATCGTCTTTTTCGAAACCCATGCTGATTCCTACAGAACAGATTTCTAGTCTCCAGAAAAGTCATTATACTCTAGAATAAATGATAATTAATTGAAACATCAGCTGCCGACTGTTGTTGTTGATATACTTCGATAGGGACAGCTGAAAAAGTGTGCCCCGATCGGGAATCGAACATCTTGTACAGACTCCAGCGTGAAATTACGCATGGCCCATTCACAGAATGTAAATCGTTCCCATGCAATTCCTGGGTCAGTGACAGGTGGTACAGGTGAAACCTGTGGCCGTATACTACACGCCACACAGATGTGAGACTGACGCCAGCGACTGCAGCAATGGCTCTTAAGCTGACATGACGATAGTAGAGTACTGCAGCTAAAACAAACACCTCCGTCTCCTCACTTCTTGCTGTTCTTCGTTTGTTACTGCGGCGCTGTACCAAGCAGCCTGTTTCCCGAAGTCGTCGTTCGGCACGTAAGAAAGTAATGGCTGCCGGAGCTCTTCACCTAGGATACCTCACGGCGCACGCCGTAGCTGCTTCAGCAGCATCGTGTCGGCACTAGCAGAGCATCGGCAACATGTCAACGTACTTGTTGTTCGTGTATGCCATCTTCATCCGATGTCAGTAACTGTGGTATATTGAGCCCCGTTTGTTTGTGTGGCTCGAACTGTCCGGTATACTGCCGTGTGCGGCGACAGTTGGCAGTCTAACAGCGCATAGAGGAAGCTTCTCGCCCCGTGACACCGGCCATGTTACAACTCGGCCGCACCATATTTAGAAGGCACATTGCGTTATGCGCAGAGTGTGTGGTATCTGCCCCTGAAACTTTGAAGGGTTGTAGTTACCAAACTAAAAGTGATTGGAATGTAATTTAAGTCGATGTATACACAGCTGGTGTTGCTGATTCCGGTGCATGATAAAAACAACTATCGTTCCATTTAAAATTTTGTATCTTTTTGCTGTAACTCTTTGGATAATAACACAATAAACTATGGTCATAGCTCGGCAGACGGTGTAACTTTTCTTATGGTGACCTACCACGATAAATATTTCCGTCGCTTGTTACTTCGTAACTAACAGAGGAAAACACATTTAGTGAAACACCCAGTGTGTGTGTGTGTGTGTGTGTGTGTGTGTGTGTGTGTGTGTGTTTTGTGTGTGTGTGTGACGCCTGTTCTTTCGGACGTGTCCAAAAGAACGGACACCATTTGATCCGGCAGCCACTGTGAATTAAGAGGCAAAAGAATTACAGATATTGGCTGTCAGTGGGCGTCGATTCAAATCAATGGGAAAGTTGAAAATTTGTGCCGGATTGGGATTCGAACCCGGATCTGCAACTTAATAGTTAGATACGCTCACGACTGCTCCATCCAGACACAGTGATCATCGCAACTGTACGTAACAGTACCGTCGCCTAACAGCAAGACATGCCAGTAATGCAACTACCAAAGCAAACCTTGCAGTGCGCAGTATCAACGTCTTTCCTATAAAGCTGGGTAGCCATACGGTGTACAGTTTCTGGTCCACAATACACAGTATCGTTTGAAGGAATGTGATTAAATTCAGACAAACAGTTCATGAATTTCCAAGGAACCATGCTACTTTAAGTAGGGGGAGAATGTTCTACATGGAGCATATGAACACGATATTTCCTGGTCGGTGTTTCTATGTAGTGATCGATTTTAGAATCACATAAAGGAGATTAAAAAATGGCTCTGAGCACTATGGGACTTAGCTTCTAAGGTTATCAGTCCGCTAGAACTTAGAACTACTTAAACCTAACTAACCTAAAGACATCACACACATCCATGCCCGAGGCAGGATTCGAACCTGCGACCGTAGCGGTCGCACGGTTCCAGACTGTAGCGCCTAGAACCGCTCGGCCACCCAGGCCGGCACATAAAGGAGTACGCGGTAGAGAAAGTCATAAGGAGTTACCACCATGGTCTACGGTTTTTGTTGCTATGAGACGTTAGGTTGTGTTTTGTGCACCATTTCTGTTTATTAAGAGTTCTACATATTTAAGTGCTGGATAATACCGGGTGATCAAAAAGTCAGTATAAATTTGAAAACTGAATAAATCACGGAATAATGTAGATAGAGTGGTACAAATTGACGCACATGCTTGGTATGACATGGGGTTTTATTAGAACCAAGAAAATACGAAAGTTCAAAAAATGTCCGACAGATGGCGCTTCATCTGCTCAGAATAGTAATAATTAGCATAACAAAGTAAGACAAAGCAAAGATCTTCCGTACAGGAAATGCTCAGTATGTCCACCATCTTTCCTCAACAATAGCTGTAGTCGAGGAATAATGTTGTGAACAGCACTGTAAAACCCGCATGTCGTGGTCGTGCGGTAGCGTTCTCGCTTCCCACGCCCGGGTTCCCGGGTTCGATTCCCGGCGGGGTCAGGTATTTTCTCTGCCTCGTGATGGCTGGGTGTTGTGTGCTGTCCTTAGGTTAGTTAGGTTTAAGTAGCTCTACGTTCTGGGGGACCATAGATGTTAAGTCCCATAGTGCTCAGAGCCAAGCACTGTAAAGCATGTCCGGAGTTATGGTGAGCCATTTGCGTCGGATGTTGTCTTTCAGCATCCCTAGAGACTTCGGTCGATCACGATACACTTGCAACTTCAGGTAACCCCAAAGCCAATAATCGCACGGCACGGAGTGAGGTCTGGCGACCTGGGAGGCCAACCATGGCGAAAGTGGCGGCTGAGCACACGATCATAACCAAACGACGCGCGCAAGAGATCTTTCACGCGTCTAGGAATACTTTTTTTTTTAATAATAATACCCCATGTCATTCCAAGCATGTGTGTCTATTTTTATCTCTCTATCTACATTATTCCGTGGTTTATTAAATTTTCAAATTTATACTGACTATTTGATGACCCGGTATATTAAGCCTATTTGCAACACATTCTTCAGTTACAGAGTTTTATGGTGAATAAAATTCTGTATACTTTTAAAATTCATTACATAACGTGCGGACAATGAAGCCGTTTTTCGTCAGGCGCTCCCCATTTTATACCTTGAAACATAAGGTGGTCTTCTACGACGTCAAATGTGCAAATAAAATCAGTTTCTTCAGTATCGTAACATTTCTATCCGTCTCGAAAACGGTAATTTGTGTTATTCTCCAATACCTTCTATTTCAATAAGTTTTTAATTTATTACTGGTTTTTAATAACACTACTCCTTAATATGATTTCACATACTGATTACTAATATGTAGTGGAGTAATGATGTAACACAAAGGCTATTAAATATGGTACTGACAAGATTTTTCTCGATTTCAGATTTGAAGAGCATATTTATTCAGATTTACATTGATATCCTTATCACCTAATAGCGATAGTGAAAAGCACTGTAATAAACACGGGTAGGAATCAATTAGAAAAAGTATTAGGTCTACAACTTTGCTTCCGCCGTTTTGCAATAGACGGCAGTAGCCGCAAGTGGGGTTCAGGTGGTTGGTCGTAGGTGTAATACAATAAGCTTAGGCATCTGTAAACATAATGCCAGAAAAATATTAGTCGATTTGTGATTGCATCGTAAGGTTATTCTCGATTAAGTACGCCAACTTACGTACCCATTTCTCGCCATTTGCGGGCAGTTTTAATTTTCTGCTTTAACATGAAGAAATCTGCGGCTGTGGCTCTTAAAACGCAGGGCTGTGGCTCTTAAAACGCAGGGTAAGAGCAATGGTGAGGGAATTATTAGTGGAAGAACGTGCAGAGAATGTTTTGAACGACTTAAGAACGGTGATTTTGATGTCGAAGACCCGCATGGTGGGGGAAGACAGAACGTTTTTGTAGCTACTGAAACAGTCGGTCACAGGACATCATTATCGAAAGCAAATGATGCCTTCGAGTCCAGCACTGAAACACAAACGGCCACAATACAGCGATAGACACGTAAAGGTTATTTTGCAGCAGGTCAGTGCTCGACCCCATGTCGCAAAACCCGTCAAAATATACATGGAAACGTTGAAATGAGAAGTCCTATCCCTCCCACCGAATTCTCCATACGTTGCTCTCTCTGACTGCCACCTTTTTCGATCAGTTCAAAACGGCTCTGAGCACTATGGGACTTATCATCTGTGGTCATCAGTCCCCCTAGAACTTAGAACTACTTAAACCTAACTAACCTAAGGACATCACACACATCCATGCCCGAGGATTCGAACCTGCGACCGTAGCGGTCACGCGGTTCCAAACTGAAGCGCCTAGAACCGCACGGCCATACCGGCCGGCTTCGATCAGTGGCATAGAGTCTGCCTGGCCAGCACTTCCGATCATATGAACAAGTGCAAAATTGAATCAATTCATGGATCCCCACAAAAGACACCCAGTTCTTCCGCGACGTGTTTCGTATGCTATCACAAAGATGAGAGAATGTAGTGGCCAGCGATGGGCAATACTATGAATCATAATTTTTTTGCAAGTTTTTCACAATAAAGCCCCGAATTTCGAGAAGAAAGCGGCGGGAGTAAAGTTGTTGACCTAGTAATCATTAACCAAAGTGTAAGGCAAGTGAGTGGGCTATTATCTAACCTTTTTAATATTTATGACGACTTCGTTCTTCGTAGATGGGAATGTGAAGCAAAGAAAGGAATGAAGTTAAGGAACGAGCAAGATCTGAATGTGCTTCTGTTTGCAGATGATACCGTTGTTATTCAAAAGAATGAAAATTGCTCAAATGGCTCTGAGCACTATGGGACTCAACTGCTGAGGTTATTAGTCCCCTAGAACTTAGAACTAGTTAAACCTAACTAACCTAAGGACATCACAAACATCCATGCCCGAGGCAGGATTCGAACCTGCGACCGTAGCGGTCTTGCGTTTCCAGACTGCAGCGCCTTTAACCGCACGGCCACTTCGGCCGGCAAAAGAATGAAGATGACCTCCAAAGACGAGTACAGCAGCTGAACGAAATATGCAACAAGTAGAACTTCAAAATTTATAGTAATAAAACGAAAATAATGATATTCCAAGGAAAATATCCAGACAGATGGACTGTTTTAGATAATTCAGTTTTAGAACAAATTTCTCAAATGTCTTATTTTAGCTGTGCCGTAAGTCTTGATTTTGGCACTCATGTGGAAAATAGAAATACAAATTATGAACCAGAGAATTACAGACTTAGGCTGCGAGCGGGCAATGATATAAATCGACGTCAAATGTTGAAAATTTATGCTGGACTGGGATTCGAACCCGGGACACCGCATACACACATAATTAAGGCGATGACGGCCAATGATCCCTTCAGAGCAGATGCACACCAGTCGCGAACTCTTACGGTAATCGGCGGAATGCCGCGATTAATCAGAATAATGGGCGAGGGGCACTAAATAGTATTGTGCGGACGACTTGAGAACTTGTGTCTGACGGGATGCGAGTTAGGCTGTGTCCGGATGGCGCAGTCGACAGCGCATCTGCCTGCTGAGCAGTGGGTCCGGGTTCGAATCCAGGTCTGGTACATATTATCAACTTTCCCCATTGATCTGAATCAATGCCCGCTCGCAGCAAATACCTGTACTTCCTTTGTCTGTTAATTCACAGTGGTTGCTGAATACTGGATCAAAATGGTATCTGTTCTCTCGGACATGGCTCAAGGAAAACACACACACACACACACACACACACACACACACACACACACACAGTTGTCTCTGTTACCATTAACAGAACATTGGGTCATACGGTACAAAAACACGTGTAAGTGGGCTGTTTAGGTTTTTATATTGGTAACGCCACGTAGTGCTCTGTATGAAAATCACTGGCTTTGCTGTGTGAAGTCTGTAGCTAGTTTGCATTGTTGCCTGCCATTGTAGTGTTGGGCAGCTGGATGTTACCAGCGCGTAGCGTTGCGCAGTTGGAGGTGAGCCGCCAGCAGTGGTGGATGTGGGGAGAAAAATGGCGGTGTTTTGAGAGCGGATGATATGGACGTGTGGCCATCAGAGACAGTAAATTTATAAGACTGGATGTCATGAACTGATATATTATGACTTTTGAACACTATTAAGGTAAATACATTGTTTGTTCTCTATCAAAATCTTTCATTTGCTAACTATGCCTATCAGCAGTTAGTGCCTTCAGTAGTTAGAATCTTTATTTAGCTGGCAGTACTGGCGCTAGCTGTATTGCAGTAGTTCGAGTAACGAAGATATTTGTGAGGTAAGTGATTCATGAAAGGTATAGGTTATTGTTAGTCAGGGCCATTCTTTTGTAGGGGGTTTTGAAAGTCAGATTGCATTGCGCTAAAAATATTGTGTGTCAGTTTAGTGTTGTTCAGAATAAGTAAAGAGCGAAATGACTGAGTAAGTTCAGTTCCGCTCAGCTGTTTGAAAATCAAGTAACGTAAGGGGTTTACCAGCACAGTAATTCATTAATTTTTCTAAGGGGACGTTTCACACGTCATGAAAGTCTATAAAGTGATGCCTGTTCCCGTGTTATGGAAGCGAAAGCTGGGTTTACACACATACACACACACACACACACACACACACACACACACACACACACACACACGAAATTCAACCAGCAGATTGAGGTCCAGATTCCTAAAGAAGACTGAGGGCTGCACAAGAACATAGATGATTAGTATGAAGATATTAGAGCAGAATTAAATATTTTCAACATGAATGAAAAAAATTCGAAAATATCGTGCAGATTGGAAACAACACATCATGAGAATGCCAGGTTACTGAATTCCACAGAAGATGCTGAACTACGAGCCGAATGGGAAAGAAAGATATTGAAAGACTTCGAAAAAGATGGGAAAGATACAGTTTGTGAGTTCGGAGCAGGCGTCAGCCTAATTCTTGAAGGGAAGATGATGGAGGTGGTGATAATGATGGTGAGATGACGATGATGATGTATTTGACAGTGTTTCACCTTGGAACAGTTTACCAGATTTGGAAACACCTTAGTTTTCCGATATAATTTTTCTAATTAAAAAAACAAAGTTCAAATGGCTCTGAGCACTATGGGACTTAACATCGGAGGTCATCAGTCCCCTAGAAGTTAGAACTACTTAAACCTAACTAACTTAAGGACATCACACACATCCATGCCCGAGGCAGGATTCGAGCCTGCGACCGTAGCAGTCGCGCGGTTTCGGATTGAAGCGCCTAGAACCGCTCGGCCACCGCGGCCGGCTTTTCTAATTTTAGAAAAAGGCTGCAGTACAAATAAAATGAATGTTACCATTTCGAAATGGAAGAAGAAAATACATTTTTCTTGCCGAGCTGGCTAGAGGTGAAAGTAAAGAAAGTGTTCCAACCCCAAAACAGTCTCCACTTTAGGTGGTATACTATGTTAAGTATCAGCTATTTTCAAGAGAGCAGTTAATGTCACGTCAAACATTGATGACTCTGCAAAAAATGATTAATTTTATGTCGGTTATTACCTTTGGTATTTGAACGGACTGATTAATTTCAAGAGGGCGTTGCCAAATTCAAAGGAACCGGTGAACTTCACATTAAACGTTATTGGTGACGCTGTAACACCAGAAGGAGAGTTACTATATTAAGTTAACTGGATTGGATTGTTTGGGGGAAAGAGACCAAACAGCGAGGTCATCGGTCTCATCGGATTAGGGAAGAACGGGGAAGGAAGTCGGCCGTGTCGTTTCAAAGGAACCATCCCGGCATTTGCCTGGAGCGATTTAGGGAAATCACGGAAAACCTAAATCAGTATGGCCGGACGCGGGATTGAACCGTCGTCCTCTCGAATACGAGTCCAGTGTGCTAACCACTGTGCCACCTCGCTCGGTTTGAGTTAATTACAGTCAGACAAGAGAAACAGCTAGAGAAGGGGAGACTTTTCGTACATTTGGGGAAAAATGTTAGCTATACTACTACTTTCCATATAAAAGTCGACGTCCTGGCTGCATGACTGGTCATCACCCAACCCAAATCACTACGGATATATAAACCTGAAATTTCGGGAAGCTGTGGATCTGATACTGTAGGCGTCGTTTAAGAAACCATTTTAGGGGATGAAAGGCATTATGCAAATATATCGCTCTTAAGGCAATTTTTACACTAGAACTCCGAAAACTGGTATTTGGCTTCTCAGTCAGAAAACAGAAAATGTGTTGGAAATTCAACCACTAAGGCGGTAAAATTTTCTTGAAAATAAATAATTACTAATGAACTAATAAAGAATTTTTTAGACTGGATATATGACAATTTATATTTGACTTCTCGGTTACAAATAAAAAGGTACCTGTTTCACTGTTTCTGCAAATTGAAGCCCTTAGGGAGTGCAATTCGAGGATGAAAATTTTGAACAAAATATTTCTTTACATTAAAAAAAATTTGACGCTGAAGTTATGAAAATTAATATGTCACTTCTCTATGAAACGTAAAGAAATATTTCTTAGGAGACGAAGGGTCAATGGAAGTATCTCCAAAAGAACGCAAGAGGCACGATTAACAAAGACTTTCGACTCCAGCTGCCAGAATCGATTTTTTGTCAGAAGTGTATTCGTGAAAGACTGTGTTTATATGGCCTTAATTAGCGTGGAAAGCTTAGAAGGTGTTGCAACTTGTGGACAACATAAAAATTCTATTAAATAAAAAAAAGTCTCTGCAGGTCATTCACTCTACGCGAGCGAAGCAGAGGGCGCTGAGGTAGCTCCTGCAATAATTAGGACCCATGCGGAAGGCAGAAATGAATTTTAATTAACAGGCCCAAAGGGGAAACGCCTACGCGAGAGAGGAAATCGGCGCATCTGAAATGTTTACTCACTCGACAGACAGTACTACAAATAAAAACCGAGCAATATTTCCGTGAGTTAGCTTGTAAGTGGAGAACGTATATATTGTATGGCATCTCGTCGGGAGCAGAAGTGACATGTTGTTAGCCACTGCTGAGTGAAACTAAAGACCTGACATTTATTGGACGTGTAAATGTACTTCGGTGCTTGTTAAGCTCATTTGGGGAGGAAAAAAATCAGCGAAAAAAAGTTTAATTAGGTTGCAGTAATTGGAGTCGTCTGTACGGCTAAACAGCTGTCTGTCAAACTAAATGGTGTGCTAAAATTTATCTTATAAAAAGATTTTTACTGTAGGAAGACATTTCAATTTATTAATGGTTATTTTACTACGAGTAATAGGTAACGTCAATGATTAATTGACAATTTTTGATGAAATGAAAAAGATACCTCTGTTAGAAAACTACATTCATTTTTTCTAAAAGGAAACAAATAACTTTTGAAGGAAGCGGAGACTCTCTCCAGCAACGTTTTATGTCTCTTTTAGCCTTCATTATACTACGAGGTAGTGTTACCGAAATCCAGTATTGTACATTCTTATGAAATAATGAGATTTTCTCTCATAAGTGTCGGCGTCTGCCACTTTTTGTAGCGAAGCTTGATGTCACCGTATTGAATCTGTTTAATGAATTTACCTGTTTCTCGTGGGTGTGTCACGAAATTGTTCTCACAGTGTTTGAAGGCAAAGCGACCGATGGCTCATCGAGTAATGTACGAGGGTCGTTCAGTAAGTAATGCCCCACATTTTTTAAAAAAACGCCATTAATGTACACAGACAAACGTCCTTGTTGGTGCTTCACATTTGATGTTTGTTCCCTGCGCCAGTAAAGTTTCGAACCGCCTGGCAGATGGCAGAGCCGTAGTACAGCGTCAAAATGGCGCCTACATACGACTCACGTTACTAGCAGCCTGCTGTTACTGAATTCTTGTGTGTAGAAAAAGTAACTGTCGTGACCCTCCGTAAACATTTGTGTGCAGTGTATGGCGCTGCTGCAGCTGATAGGAGTACAGTTGGGCGATAGGTGAAGAAAGTAAAGGCAGAAACAGAGCTCCGTGATCAGTCACGCTCGGGACGTCCTGTCACAGCCACTGCTCCAGACAAGCTGAATCGTGCGGATGCCATTATTCGTGCCGACCGGCGCATCACAACTCGACAATTGGCTCTACAGTTGTCGGTCAGCAGTGGAAGTGCGTCTGCAATGATCGAGACTCTCGGGTAATCAAAGGGCCGCTCAGGATTGGTTCCACGAATGCTCACGGCGAACCGCATGATTCAAAGAAAGACCATTTCACCTGCCGGCCGCGATGGTCTCGCGGTTCTGGGCGCGCAGTCCGGAACCGCGCGACTGCTACGGTCGCAGGTTCGAATTCTGCCTCGGGCATGGATGTGTGTGATGTCCTTAGGTTAGTTAGGTTTAAGTAGTTCTAAGTTCTAGGGGACTGATGACCACAGCTGTTAAGTCCCATAGTGCTCAGAGCCATTTGAACCATTTTTGAACCATTTCACCTGAATTGTTGGAGTGTTTTGAGACCGATGGAGAGGCCTTTCTGTCACGGATCGTTACGGGGGACGAAAGTACCACTTTGCACCGGAAGCAAAAAAGCAGTCCATGGAGTGACATCATCCTCATTCACCACGAAAGAAGAAATTCAAGACAACCCCCTCCTCCGGGAAAGTCGTGGTGACAGTCTTCTGGGATTGTGATGGCATCATTCTCGTGGATGAGATGCCAGGAGGGTCAACCATCAATTCAGAGGCATACGTGAAGACTGAATAAACTCAAGAAGCGTTTCCGACGTCTTCGATCGGGCAACAGCAGAACTCTCTCTCCAACACGATAATGCACGAGCACACAGAAGTTTGAGAACCCTACATCGTCAAATTGGGTTGGACATCATCGCCTCATCCACCCTACAGTCCAGACCTGGCACCCTCGGACTTCCATCTCTCTGGGCCGCTTAGAAATTCTCTACGGGGAACACACTTTGAAGATGGCGAGGGTGTCACTCACGCTGTGAAAACATGGCTAGGCCTACAGGACAAGAGCTTTTACCAGCAGGGAATATATGCTCTTCCACAACATTGGCGTACGGCCATAGAACGTGATGGAGAGTACATAGAAAAATAGGACATGGACAAGACATGTTGGTGGATATTGTTTCCTATTTTTGACTCTTAACAATAAATGTGTTCCGAGAACAAAAGTTGGGTATTACTTATTGAACGACCCTTGTAGTTTAAGAGTTTTATTCTCCACAAGTCGGTCAACGAGCCTTCAAACAGTGATGATGCTCAATAACCACGAGGGAGTGATACATCAAAACAACGTAACAGATGACGGCAAAAAGGTCTAAAACAACAGTGAATCATGAAAAAGTTGTGCGACATAAGCGAAGAGTTGGTAGGCGTGTTTCTACATCTAAAAGTCCGCCCCATTAGCTGAATGGTCAGCGCGTTGTATTGCTACGCACGGGGGCCCGGGTTCGATTCCCGGCTGGGGAGGGCGATTTTCTCTCCTCAGGGACTGGGTGTTGTGCTGTCCTCCTCATAATCTCATCCCCATTGTTAACGGCGCAGGTCGCCCAGTGTGGCGTCGCACTCAACAGGACCTGCACTTGGCGGCCGAAATTCCCGTCTGGGACCTCCCGGCCACTGAAGCCATACCATCATTTCCATTTTTTTACATCTGAAAGAAGACGTCTATTCATGAGCCGCGTCAGTCGCGTAAGAGTGGCACTAGTAGCGGCACCAAAAGGATGTAAATCAGATTTGCTTTAAATACGCACTGTAACGGTCTTTAGCGTTAGTTACCTTAGAGATTGGACGTGGTGAGTTAATGTTAGTCAAGAACGCATTTAAGGTGACTAAGACGCCATTATCAGCACCTCACTAAGTTTGAATGAGGCCGTGTGTAGTAGGGCTACAAGAATCTGGATGTTCCTTCTGCGATACTGAAGAAGCACTTGGCAGGAATGTGGCCACTGTACGTTTCTGGTGGTAGCGGTGGTCTCGGGAATGTATGGTCGCAATGAAACGTGGTTCCGAACGGCCGCGTGACACTAGTGAGAGGGTAATTGCATTGTTTAATTCATGAATTTCGGGCGTATTATAGTATTTAAGAGTGTAGCATCGCGTTTTAGTACCTGAATAGTGTAAAATCGCGTAGTCTCCTTCCGCCGCCGAGCAGCGTGTCAGCAGTGCGCAAGTAGCAGCATTACTGTATCTATTAGGCAATATTGTATTTTAGTAACCGTTTAAATTTTGTGTCGAATTGTTTGTGCTCTCTGTAGATTAGTTCAGACGTTCTTTGCACAACAGTTTTTAGCATGGATAGGGACTGCAACTGCTGTGTTCGGATGCAGGCTGAGTTGGCATCCCTTCGCTCCCAGCTTCAGGCAGTGTTGGCTTCGGTCACACAGCTTGAGGCTGTTGCCAATGGGCATCACTGTGGGGGTCCGGATGGGGGTTTGTCGGGGACGGCCAGCTCGTCCCACGCATCCCCGATCGGACTACGACTGTGGCTGCCCGGGATACTGTCCACATTGAGGCTGATCCCTCACCTGTAGTAGAGTGGGAGGTCGTCTCGAGGTGTTGCAGGGGGCGAAAGACATTCCGGAGGGCTGAACGGAAGGCCTCTCCAGTTTGTCTGACGAACCGGTTTCAGGCTCTGTCTCAGGCTGATACTGATCTTCGGCCTGACATGGCTGCTTGTCCTGTTCCAGAGGTTGCCCCTCAGTCTGCAAGATCCGGGCGGTCGCAGAGGGTGGGCTTACTGGTAGTTGGGAGCTCCAACGTCAGGCGCGTAATGGGGCCCCTTAGGGATATGGCAGCAAGAGAGGCGAAGAAAACCAATGTGCACTCCGTCTGCATACCGGGGGGAGTCATTCGAGATGTGGAAAGGGTCCTTCCGGATGCCATGAAGAGTACAGGGTGCACCCATCTGCAGGTGGTCGCTCATGTCGGCACCAATGATGTGTGTCGCTATGGGTCGGAGGAAATCCTCTCTGGCTTCCGGCGGCTATCTGATTTGGTGAAGACTGCCAGTCTCGCTAGCGGGATGAAAGCAGAGCTCACCATCTGCAGCATCGTCGACAGGACTGACTGCGGACCTTTGGTACAGAGCCTAGTGGAGGGTCTGAATCAGAGGCTGAGACGGTTCTGCGACCGTGTGGGCTGCAGATTCCTCGACTTGCGCCATAGGGTGATGGGGTTTCGGGTTCCGCTGGATAGGTCAGGAGTCCACTACACGCAGCAAGCGGCTACACGGGTAGCAGGGGTTGTGTGGCGTGGACTGGGCGGTTTTTTAGGTTAGATGGCCTCGGGCAAGTACAGAAAGGGCAACAGCCTCCAAGGGTGCGGGGCAAAGTCAGGACATGCGGGGACCAAGCAGCAATCGGTATTATAATTGTAAACTGTCTAAGCTGCATTGGTAAAGTACCGGAACTTCAAGCGCTGATAGAAAGCACCGAAGCTGAAATCGTTATAGGTACAGAAAGCTGGCTGAAGCCAGAGATAAATTCTGCCGAAATTTTTACAAAGGCACAGACGGTATTTAGAAAGGATAGATTGCATGCAACCGGTGGTGGCGTGTTTGTCGCTGTTAGTAGTAGTTTATCCTGTAGTGAAGTAGAAGTGGATAGTTCCTGTGAATTATTATGGGTGGAGGTTACACTCAACAACCAAGCTAGGTTAATAATTGGCTCCTTTTACAGACCTCCCGACTCAGCAGCATTAGTGGCAGAACAACTGAGGGAAAATTTGGAATACATTTCACATAAATTTTCTCAGCATGTTATAGTCTTAGGTGGAGATTTCAATTTACCAGATAAAGACTGGGACACTCAGATGTTTAGGACGGGTGGTAGGGACAAGGCATCGAGTGACATTATACTGAGTGCACTATCCGAAAATTACCTCGAGCAATTAAACAGAGAACCGACTCGTGGAGATAACATCTTGGACCTACTGATAACAAACAGATCCGAAATTTTCGACTCTGTATGTGCAGAACAGGGAATCAGTGGTCATAAGGCCGTTGCAGCATCCCTGAATATGGAAGTTAATAGGAATATAAAAAAAGGGAGGAAGGTTTATCTGTTTAGCAAGAATAATAGAAGGCAGATTTCAGACTATCTAACAGATCAAAACGAAAATTTCTATTCCGACACCGAAAATGTTGAGTGTTTATGGAAAAAGTTCAAGGCAATCGTAAAATGCGTTTTAGACAGGTACGTGCCGAGTAAAACTCTGAGGGACGGGAAAAACCCACCGTGGTTCAACAACAAAGTTAGGAAACTACTGCGAAAGCAAAGAGAGCTTCACTCCAAGTTTAAACGCAGCCAAAACCTCTCAGACAAACTGAAGCTAAACGATGTCAAAGTTAAGGTAAGGAGGGCTATGCGTGAAGCGTTCAGTGAATTCGAAAGTAAAGTTCTATGTACCGACTTGACAGAAAATCCTAGGAAGTTCTGGTCTTACGTTAAATCCAGACACTCCGGGATGATGATGGCATTGAAACAGAGGATGACACGCGTAAAGCTGAAATACTAAACACCTTTTTCCAAAGCTGTTTCACAGAGGAAGACCGCACTGCAGTTCCTTCTCTAAATCCTCGCACAAACGAAAAAATGGCTGACATCGAAATAAGTGTCCATGGAATAGAAAAGCAACTGGAATCACTCAACAGAGGAAAGTCCACTGGACCTGACGGGATACCAATTCGATTCTACACAGAGTACGCGAAAGAACTTGCCCCCCTTCTAACAGCCGTGTACCGCAAGTCTCTAGAGGAACGGAAGGTTCCAAATGATTGGAAAAGAGCACAGGTAGTCCCAGTCTTCAAGAAGGGTCGTCGAGCAGATGCGCAAAACTATAGACCTATATCTCTGACGTCGATCTGTTGTAGAATTTTTAGAACATGTTTTTTGCTCGCGTATCATGTCGTTTTTGGAGAGCCAGAATCTACTCTGTAGGAATCAATATGGATTCCGGAAACAGTCGCTTTATTTGTTCATGAGACCCAGAAAATATTAGATACAGGCTCCCAGGTAGATGCTATTTTCCTTGACATCCGGAAGGCGTTCGATACAGTTCCGCACTGTCGCCTGATAAACAAAGTAAGAGCCTACGGAATATCAGACCAGCTGTGTGGCTGGATTGAAGAGTTTTTAGCAAACAGAACACAGCATGTTGTTGTCAATGGAGAGACGTCTACAGACGTTAAAGTAACCTCTGGCGTGCCACAGGGGAGTGTTATGGGACCATTGCTTTTCACAATATATATAAATGACCTAGTAGATAGTGTCTGAAGTTCCATGCGGATTTTCGCGGATGATGCTGTAGTATACAGGTTGCAGCATTAGAAAGTTGTAGCGAAATGCAGGAAGATCTGCAGCGGGTAGGCACTTGGTGCAGGGAGTGGCAACTGACCCTTAACATAGACAAATGTAATGTATTGCGAATACATAGAAAGAAGGATCCTTTATTGTATGATTATATGATAGCGGAACAAACACTGGTAGCAGTTACTTCTGTAAAATATCTGTGAGTATGCATGCGGAACGATTTGAAGTGGAATGATCACATAAAATTAATTGTTGGTAAGGCGGGTACCAGGTTGAGATTCATTGGGAGAGTCCTTAGAAAATGTAGTCCATCAACAAAGGAGGTGGCTTACAAAACAGTCTTTCGACCTATACCTGAGTATTGCTCATCACTCATCAGTGTGGGATCCGTACCAGATCGGGTTGACGGAGGAGATAGAGAAGATCCAAAGAAGAGCGGCGCGTTTCGTCACAGGGTTATATAGTAAGCGTGATAGCGTTACGGAGATGTTTAGCAAACTCAAGTGGCAGACTCTGCAAGAGAGACGCTCTGCATCGCGGTGTAGCTTGCTCGCCAGGTTTCGAGAGGGTGCGTTTCTGGATGAGGTATCGAATATATTGCTTCCCCCTACTTATACCTCCCGAGGAGATCACGAATGTAAAATTAGAGAGATTCGATCGCGCACGGAGGCTTTTGACAGTCGTTCTTCCCGCGAACCATACGTGACTGGAACAGAAAAAGGAGGTAATGACAGTGGCACGTAAAGTGCCCTCCGCCACACACCGTTGGGTGGCTTGCGGAGTATAAATGTAGATGAAGACCATCGTGTCCTCAATCTTTCTTTCTTTCTTCCGCTTGTGCCTGTCTCCCACAATGACGCAGGGTCGCCATGGTCAATCGGATGTGGCAAGGTTAATTTAAGGGGTGGCGGGATGCCCTTCCTGCCACCACCCCGTACTCCCCCCCTCCCCCACCTCCCACGGGACGGAATTAGAGTACCCCAACTGTCTGTGGCTAGTGTAATCCATGGAAAAGTGCGAATGTGTGCAGATGTCTGCGCGCCGTGTAACTGAGGCAGGACGTGGGGACCAGCCCAGTATTCACCTAGTGGGATGTGGAAAACCGCCTAAAAACCACATCCAGACTGGCCGGCACACCGGCCTCCGTCGTTAAGCCGCCGGGCGGATTCGATCCGGGGCCGGCGCTTACCCGAGTCCAGGTAGCAGCGCGTTGGCGCTCTCGGCTAACCTGGCGGGTCATTGTGTACCGCATATGGGTCTGGAAAATCTTTTACTGCATCTGAAGCGGCAATTTGAGCAGCAGTTGGCACCAGAGTGACACAACGAACTGTCACAAATCGGTTACTTCTAGGACAGCTCCGAGCCAGACGCCGTGTAGCGTGCACTCCACTGGCACCAAACCACCGCCATTTGCGACTTCAGTGGTGTCAAGCGAGAGCTCTCTGGCAGCGCAGCGTGTACGACTGTCGTGTTTTCTGATGAAAGCTGGTTCTGCCAGTGATGGCTGTGTGTTGGCTCGGAGGGGGGGTAGTTGAGGGTCTGCAACCAACCTGCCTGTATGCTACACACACTGGACCTACACTGGGAGTTACCATCTGGGCTGCAATTTCGTATGACAGCAGCAGCGCTAATGTGGTTATCCCATACACCTTGAGCGAAAAATTGTACGTCAGTCTGTTGATGCCACAAACTGTTGAGGTCATCGGTCCCTAGGCTTACACACTACTTAGTGTAACTTACGCTAAGGACGACACACACACCCACGCCCGAGGAAGGACTCGAACCTCCAACGGGGGGAGCCGCGCAAACCGTGGCAAGGCGATCAAGACCGCGCGGCTACCCCGCGCGGCTGGACAGCATTTCAGAGGGTGTTTTCCAGCAGGATAACCCTCGCCCACATACCGCTGTTGTGATCCAACATGCTCTGCAGAGTGTCGACACACTGCCCTGCCCTGCTCACTCACTAGACGTGGCTCCAATCGAGCATATCCGAGACATCATAGGACGACGACTCCAGCGTCATCCACAAACAGCATTAAGGGGCTCCGGAAAGGCTCAAAATCATGAAAAGTTCAATTTTTACTTTTTTGCGTTTTCTGAATCTGCAGACTATTACCTTTTAATAGATATATAATTTATTCAATTCCGAAGACTACAACTATTTTTAATTTTTTTTTTTGAAATGTGTTCTACATGGGCGTGACCCACTGTGGCGCTGTTAAACTGCTGTCAAATGGTGTTATTATTAACGTCCGTGTTCATCAGGTACATTTTAGTGATGTGAGATAAAGTATGTGTTGTGGCTAACCTGTGATGGTTCAATATATATCGCTGGTGTGATTGTCGATTGTTTCATGTTTATTTACTCTGTCGTTATCTCGAAAATATTCGTAATTCATTCTGTTTCTTGAGTCTCTGTTTTGTTGAAGTATAATAATGAGTAAAAGTAAAGTTATTAGAAATCCTCTGAAGGCTTTTAAGAAAAGGAGAAATGTTGGAAAGCCAAAGGTATGTGTTATTACTGTAAACAATAAAGACGATAACCAAGTGAGTGAACCTAACCTCTCAAGTACACCTGCCCATAGCAGTCAAAGTGGGAAAGAAAATACTTCACAGAAGAAGCTTGGTTCAATGAGTGAAAACTATGAATGTTTTATGGGCGAATCGGATGTGAATGAAATATTTGATATGTCGGTTCTCAAAGGATTTTTTTCAAACTGTGTAAGATGTATTCATTGTAGTGAAGTTGGTCTGGAACTCTCCATAATAAAGCACGTAGGACTTGCTAGTGAAATACAACTGAAATGTGATAAGTGTTCATACATGACCACCTTTTGGAACAGTGTTGCAATAACTGCAACTGAAGAAAATGGTAGCAAAATCTACGAACACAACAACGAGCGATGCTTGCTTTAGACAAGGAATGCCTTCGGGCTGCAGACAGGGCTGTAAAGAGTCTAGAAATACAAGCAAGAGTAAACAGGAGGAGGAACAAGAGGAAGCTGGAGGAGGAGTTTGCAGAGGATGAAGATAATCCATCGTATGGACCTGGAATGCACTAAAAAGTTAATCCAATCTTTGTCGCTCGATTCCCAAAACTTTTATTTTCTCGTACTAATTACATGTTTTCTAAGGATCTTCCAAACATATTTGTTTCAAACTTTCAGTAAATGTTACACAGTACCTTTTGCATAATTTAACACAGCCTTTTTTAAAAAAAACTGCATATTTTTGAATATATAAATAAAAAATTGCAAAAAAATGTTGTGAATTTTCATTACAATTGAAAAAAAAAAATCTTTAATAACTGAACTAAAATTTTGTAAAATCCCTGTGTTAAGTTGTAGCCCATATTCCAATAAATAATCTGTAAAAAGTTCAACTTCGTACCTCAAATACTTTGTGAGGAAAGATGTAATTTATAAGCGTTATTTTAACATTGCAAGTATAGGGCGTTCCGGAGCCCCTTAACTGTCCCTGTCTGAACGAACCAAGTGGCGCGGGCATGGAAATCCATCCCACAAACTGACATCTGGCACCTGTGCAACACGATGAACGCACATTTGCATGTTTGCATTCAACATTCTAACAGCTATACGGGTTATTAATGTAGAAACATTTAACATTTGCAATGGCTTAACTTGCGCTTACATTAACCTGTGATATTGCAATGTTATTCACTTAAATATGTTAGCTAGACAAATGTATTTCCGTCATTTCATTATTATACATTAGTTAGTTTTTGCTGTTTATATATAGATATAGGGGTCCAAAAAAATGTTTCCACTGTTTAAAACTTAATAACTGGCAACCTAATTGACGGAGTTGTCTCATCTTTGGTAGTGTAATGGTTTGTAGTTCCGGCAATAGCCACACAAGCGTTTTATTGCGTTGTTTTGTTTTGTCAGATGACAGTCGCCAGATAGTCAGTGTTTTGTTCTTAGTTGCACCTAGTTACTCGAGTAAACATGGCTGGTGCAAGGCTTACATTCGATGAAAGGAAGTCAGTTTTGAAGTGGTATTTTAAGTACAAAAACATTAATGAGGTTCAACGGCAGTGGCGAAATGAGTATCAAACAGAGCCACCGACACGTTTAACGATTCGTCGCATTCGGGACAAATTTGAAGCCGAAGGCTGTGTTAAAGATGTACACAAACAACGATCTGGACAACCTGTAACAGTAACAACTCCAGCGAACTCCCGTCGTGTGTTACAACAATTCATTCGCTCACCACAGAAGTCTGTGAGACAGTGTGCCCGTGAAACTGGAGTGACTCGCTCAAGTGTTCGGCGAATTTTGAAGACAGCAATGAACGAGGACAACCCAGATCGTAGAATGGAGTGGTTTACTAACATGGTGCACAGCGATGAAGAGTTTGCAGAGATGATTGTGTGGTCTGATGAGGCACAGTTCAAACTCAATGGTAAAGTAAATCGCTACAATTGCATCTAGTGGGCCGCCGAAAATCCGAACGTCCGTGTAGACAAAGCCGTGAATTTGCCAGGAGTAAATGTGTGGTTTGGGTTGTCTTACCACGGCTTGATTATGCCATTCTTCTTTGACGACACAGTTACCGGTGACGTGTACCTTCAGAAGCTTCAGACATCCATTTTACCTGCCATCGGAGACTTGTATGGAGACGGAAGAGTTCACTTTCAACAAGATGGTCCCCCAGCCCACTACCAAAATCGTGTTAGGGCGTATCTCGACGAAAATCTACCAGGAAGATGGATAGGCCGTAGAGGTGCTGTGGAGTATCCACCACGTTCCCCAGACCTAACTCCTCTGGACTTTTACCTGTGGGGAACACTAAAGGACGTCGTTTATCGACAAAAGCCACGCACATTGGATGAACTTCGAGAATCCATCGTACATTCATGTTCAAATATCCAACTGAACACGTTGCAGTCAGTAGTTCGTGCGGCAGTTCGGCGGCATCGTTTGTGTGTGGATGTTAATGGCGACCATTTCGAACACCTATAGTGATATCTTTAAGTTGGACTTTAAGCTACACTTTCACCAAAAATGAGACAACTCCGTCAACTAATTTGTCAGTTATGGATTTTTAAACAGTGGATACATATTTTTGGACCCCCCACCCCCCCCTCTCTCTCATATATATATATATATATATATATATATATATATATATATATATATATATATGACGAAAATACATTTGTCTAGCTAATAATTGCGTTTTTGGAATGTTTCCTTCCCGACACAAACTGAGATTCATGCACACAACGTGTGCTATTGAGAGCCACACTCTAATACTACACGTGTTTTGCAGAACGTTGTTTGTTGCGAATGCTTTTCACTTCACCAAAGCAGTGTACCTTCTAAATGATGATGATGATCATTGGTTTGTGGGGCGCACAACTGCGTGGTCATAAGCGCCCGTACAAAGTCCCAATTTTTTCACAGTCCAATTTTTTTCCACAGTCCAATTGAGCCACTGTCACGAATGATGATGATGATGAAATGATGAGGACAACACAAACACCCAGTCCCCGGGCAGAGAAAATCCCCAACACGGTCGGGAATCGAACCCGGGAGCCCGTGATCCAGAGGCAGCAACGCTAGCCACTAGACCAGAAGCTGCGGACTTCACCAAAACAGGGTGTAGACGTTGCTACTGTGTGTCCCAACCCAGTCTGAATTCACATTTTCTACTGTTGAAGTGAAAAACGTTCGTTACAAACAAAATCGTTCAACATATTTGTAGTATTTGTGTATGCTTCTCAATAACTCATGAGAATGCGGAAGAAAAAACGTGACAAGGTGCCACTACGGGATAATTTACACTGATGATTGGACAGAGGTGCTGAAAAATATCTGCGTCACATGAAATTCAAATGTCTCCAAGCACTATGGGGCTTAACATCTGAGGTCATCAGTCCCCTAGACTTAGAACTAACTAACTAACTAACCTAAGGAAATCACACACATCCATGCCCGAGGCAGGATTCGAACCTGCGACCGTAGCTGTCACGCGGTTCCAGACTGTAGCGCCTAGAACTGCTCGGCCACACAGGCCCGCGCATGTAAGTGAGAAAAGGTTTGCAATTATGGTTAAAGTTTGGTGGAAGTCGCTAACTGCTCTCATTATTCAATACTGAATGAACATAGTCTGCGTAATTTGTACTCCATTTTAAGCAACAACTGGTTTCCCAGTCATCACAATGTTTATGACGTCACATCTCCTGAGCTTTACATCGGATACTGAAATAATTTTGCAGGCACGTTCAGTGATAAGTGCGGATAGTGTCTCCAAAGAGTTGCTCAAATTGCGTCTGGGTCAGGGTGCTCATTGAAACCATTTAATAATACAGAGACATTCCAAAACTTTACGACCACTGACCACCGTGACGTTGGATGCCGCCTGGTGGCGTTGCGGGCTCATGACGCGGTAGCAACAGTATTTAAGAGAAGAATACATGGACGGGCGGTGGGGCGGGGGGGGGGGGGGGGGAGGGGGGAGGGAGGGCGATAACCCTAGCGAAGACATGGGCTGCAAATGAGGAAACCCACTGAAATGAGCGACTTTGACAAAGAGCAGATTATTATCACGCAGAGACTGTGAACGAGTATCTCGAAAACAGCGAAGCCGGTCAAATGTTCACGTGCTACTGTCGTCAGCATCTACGGACAGAGGTAGAACGACACTAAAATTGCCGCTAGACGCTAAATGGTTGGACGTGCACGACTCTTCACAGAACGTGGGGTTTGGAAGCTTATCTGCTCTGCAAAGTAGGACAGATGGTGATCTGTTGCATCTCTGTTAGGATAGTGCGGCGAAATTTGGCGTTAATGGTGTATGGCAGACGACGACCGACGCGAATGCCTTCGCTAAGAGGATGAAATCGCCAGCAGCGCCTCTCCTGGGCTCGTGGCCGTATCAGTTGAACCCTAGACGAATGCGAAACCGTGAATTGGTCAGATGCGTCCCGATTTCAGTTCCTAAGAGCTGATGATAGGATTAGAGTGTGCCGCAGACCACACGAAGCGACGGACCCAGGTTAACAATGCACTGTGCACGCTGCTGGTGGCTCCATAGTGGTGTGGCCTGTGTTGACATGGGACTGAATCGCCCTTCGGCTACTAGGAGACCACTTGCAGCGACTGATGAACTTCGGGTTTCCGAACAGCTACGCAGTTTCCACGGACGGCAGTGCGCAGTGTCACCAGGATACAATGAGAAACTGTGATGAAATGAACATTTGAAAAAATGTTCAAATGTGTGTGAAATCTTATGGGACTTAACTGCTGAGGTCATCAGTCCCTAAGCTTACACATTACGTAACCTAAATTATCCTAAGGACAAACACGCACACCCATGCCCGAGGGAGGACTCGAACCCTCGCCGGGACCAGCCGCATCTACGTTCGTCGTTCGTCCGACACTAATTTCTGGGGCTATTTCACACAGTGTTCTTTGTGTGTCGGCATTGACCACTCTACGCGAACGTCGCTGATCTCGGTCGTTAAGTGAAGTTCGCCCGTCACTACGTTGTCCGTGGTGAGATGTAATCCCTGTAAATATGGTATTCCCGGCACACTCGTGACACTGTGGATCTCGGAATGCTGAATTCTCTAACGATTTCCGAAATGGAATGTCCCATGCATCTAGCTCCAACTACCATTCCGCGTTCAGAGGCTGTTAATTCCTGTCATCCGGGCATAATGACGTCGGAACGCTTTCACGTAAATCACACGAGTACAAAGCTCCGTCAGTGCTCTGCCATTTTATATCTTGTGTACGCGATACTATCGCCATCTGTACATGTGTGTATCGCTATCCCATGAGTTCTGCCACCTCAGTGTATCATTATTATTATTATTATTATTATTATTATTATTATTATTATTGTCCTTTTCCAGAGAAATTTGATTCTATGTACCGAAACAAGTCTTACATGCAAGAGTGGAAAAAGTAAAGTAAATAAATTCGAGACTGGAAGGCAGTAAGTTCAGTCAGGTAGACTCATGGTGTGCGACCTTACCCGGTTGCACTAACGCAGCTGCTCAATGACTGGCGTTCTGCTATGGTATCAATCACAGTATGTCACTCTGTGATCTGTACCAGATAGGATTGGTAGAGGTAATAGAGAAGATCCAAAGAAAAGTGGCACGTTACGTTACAGGTACATTTAGTAAGCGTGAAAGTGTCACGGAGATGCTCAGCCAACCCCAGTGACAGATGCTGCAAGAGCGTCGTTCTACATCATCTTGTGTTTCATCGTTGAAGTTCCGAGAGCTTATGTTCCTGGACGAGTCAACCAACATATTCTTTCCTCCAGGGATTCCCAACGATCGTTCTTCCCACGAGCCATTTGCGACTGTAACATGAAAAGGGGGGAAGTTGCTGTGTCCGCGCTAGGCGCCTGCAAGACGGCAACCTGTCAAACACCTGCGTTCCGCGGGTGGTGAAGCGTCAGGCGTCATTCTCTGCAGCCGGCTTACACACTGGAAAGCCCATCGCAAACCGGCACTGCCGTAGCGTGCTAGTAAATAACCCTGATAGCAACAAAACAGGCTACTTTGGTGACCACAGAATCTTCAGCAGCCAGATGGCGGACGGCAGAGTGCGTTCCTGACCGCTGTCGCGGGACGTGTTTCACTTCCGCATCTCAGCTGCCTACAAGTAGGTCGCACCGTATCCGTGCGCTGCGACCATATTTATGCTATCACAAAACCACGGAACAGCAGTTTACGTCGACCTCTCCGCGGATGAGTTTCCTGGGCTTTTCACAGACCACTATCTCGGTCCACATATCAGGGTCTCTCGTGGAACCACCATCAGTCTGCTCTCCGAGACCAGCCAATCTACTGCCCACAGGTCTTTCGCCTCCGACGCTATGTCGAGCTCCCAGCGGTCATTGTTGTGCTACACCGAGACTTGGCATGTAACATAGCGGACCTCCAACACTTTGGTATTATGGTGCATTGTAGCATTCGTGCAATAAGAGACAATAAATGATAATTAATTGCAACCCTCAGCTGCCGACAGGTGTTGTCCACATATCTTGATAGGGACAGCTGAAAATGTGTGCCCCGACCGGAACTCGAGCCCGTGATCTCCTGATTACATGGCAGACGCTCTATTCATCTGAGCCACCGAGGGCACAGATGAACAGCGCGACTGCAGGGACTTATCCCTTACACGCTTCCCGTGAGACCCACGTTCCCAGCTGTTCACAATCTACATACGTAATGTTCCTAATAGATACTTTACCCATCCACTCTTACGGGAATCGTCAACTTAAGTGGGTCCGAGTAACGAGTGGATGGGCAAAGTATCTATTAGGAACATTACGTATGTAGATTGTGCACAGTTGGGAATATGTGTCTCACGAGAAGCGTGCAAGGGATAAGTCCCTGTGTCCTCGGTGGCTCAGATGGATAGAGCGTCTGCCATGTAAGCAGGAGATGCCGGGTTCGAGTCCCGGTCGGGGCACACATTTTCAGCTGTCCTCATCAAGGTATGTCAACAACACCTGTCGGCAGCTGAGGGTTTCAGTTATCATTTATTCTACAGAAGCTGCACGGTCATCAATGGTATCTGCTTCTTTAGAGAACAGTTACTGTCTTCATATACAATAAGAGAAAATTAGTGCCGGGTGTGAAACATTACGTTTCACTTTATAAACTGTGATTCAGTCTTCCATAGGTGACAGTTCACCGGACTTACAGGCTCTCACCCACTTCAAGACATAGTTTTGACTGAGAACTATTTCTTGTGTTCGTGTAATTAAGTTCCAAATAAGGAGAAGAGAAGCTTTTATGTTCTCTTCAATAAACTTGTTTCTCACACTCTACCTGGCCATCAATTTTATCCACATCTAAATCTATGATATGCCATAACAGAAGTGACGCACCTACACAAAGTACCTTCCGCCACACACCGTGGCGTGGCTTTCGCAGTGCAGATTTGGACATAGGTGTAAAACTTTTCGAAAGTTGATTTTTCGGAAACTGTCATCAACCGCGTCATATTGTAGCACCACTTCTTACATCTGATATGTACTACGACCGTAGGAAAGATGAGAGGCATCTGTGGCCCGTCAGATGTATACTTCCCGCCTTAGTGTGGCGGATACTGACAGGATGGTTGGTTGATTTGGAGGAGGTCCCATCGGATTAGGGAACGATGGGGAAGGAAATCGCCCGCGCCCTTTCGAAGGAACTCTTCCTGCATTTGCCTGAAACGATTTGGGAAAATTACGGAAATCCTAAATCAGGATGGTTGGACCAGGGTTTGAACCGATATCGAGAGGACTGCTCCTTATTCTAGAATATCACACCTGTAACGCTAGTTTCAGAGTTCAGCGAAGAATAGATGTAGGGGAACTCGTAGGGGAACTCAGAGCGGAACGAATGGGATATTTAAAGGATTGGGTTGCTTTTGGGGGAGGAGACCAGACAGCGAGGTCATCGGTCTCATCGGATTAGTAAAGAACGGGGAAGGAAGTCGGCCGTGCCCTTTGGAAGGAACCATCCCGGCATTTGCCTGGAGCGACTTAGGGAAATCACGGAAAACCTGAATCAGGATGGCCGGACGCTGGACTGAACCGTCGTCCTCCCGAATGCGAATCCAGTGTGCTAACCACTGCTCCACCTCGCTCGGTGGGATACTTAAAGTTTAACAGTTTTTGCAAAATAAGAGAACGCAAGAAAATACTTCTTAAAGGAATAAAAGTACACTGACGGAGAAACATCGCAACGCCAAAAAATAATTAAGGTAGAGTACTGAAATTCCGAGTACAGGTGGCGGGTGTCAGTTAGTGGAATAGAGTTACATGCCTGTTGCACTCGGTCGGTCAACACAGGAACAGTTGTTTGTGGATGACGCTGAAGTTGTCTGATGATGTCCCATATGTGCTCGATTGGGGACATACCTGGTGTTCGAGCAGGTTAAGGCAAGATGTCGGCACTCTGTTGAGCATATAGGGTTACAACAGCGGTATGTGGGCGAGTGTTATCCTGTTGGAAAACACCCCCTGGGTGAGTGTTAACCTGTTGGAAAACATCCCCTGGGTGAGTGTTATCCTGTTGGAAAACATCCCCTGGAAGGCTGCTTATTAACGGCAACACAACAGGTCGAATCACCAGACTGACGTACAATTTTGCATTCAGAGTGCGTGGGCTAACCACGAGAGTGCTCCTGTTGACATAAGAAACTGCACATCGGGCCATAACTCCCAGTGTAGGTGTAGTGGGCCTAGCACGCAAACAGGTCGGATTTAAGGCCACAAACGGCCTCTCTCTAACCAACACACTGCCATCACTGGGATCGAGGCTGAACTAGCTTTCATCAACTGTTCTCCGAGGCTGTAAAACAAGGTAAGTGAAAATGGATTAGTTCCTGACTGCCTTGGACTGTGTCAAAATGACCGCTCGTGCGGTATGTGAAAATTAAGGCAGTAGAATTTTCACCCTTTTCAAGAATTTGCCATCTTCAACTTTCCGATTTCACGGTCAAAACGTAAAAGTAATGTTAGTTATCTTCAGTTCAGCTTTCAGAGAAGCTGTCTACCTACTGCATATAGACCTTAAGTGAGACATGCATTTTTTTCTACATCGTAAAATAACCACAATCATGAAATATGGCACTGGGAAGTACCTCTCTCGCCAATGTAGATCTCTCTTGTCCTGCTGCGACTAACAATTCCATCGAGAATATCCTCAAACTGCGGGCTTATCTCATTTATAAAAATTATTTAATTATTTTACTCTCAATAAGCAGTCAACAATCTATCTGTCCCCGTTAGTTAACACAGGTCACACAGAAGGAGATTTTACAGACCCCGTTCACACTCAGAGATGATGATAATGGTGTCGTTGTCACCTTAAAGGTATTATTGACTAACATCATCAACTCACAACGTCCAGTGTCAGAAGTAAGGCTCAAGACCGTTACAGCGTGTATTTAAAGGAAACCCGATTTTCATTAATCTAATGAGACTGGCGCGAAAATCGAATAGACGTCATGTCTCAGATGTAGAAACACACCTTCTTGATGTTGCAGTTTTTTCTGTCATTATATAACCTAGCGTACCTTACTTTGAAATTACTTAAAACTCTATTTTAGAATTTTTATATTTTGTCAAAGAAATGCTTGCATATTTCCCTTCCTGCCCCACCCAATGGACAGAGTGGGATAAAGTATTTTTTTGTGAAATTATTGCATAAACGTTATAATTATTACGAATATAAGCTTAAAACTAAGAAATAAGTTTTCAACAAACAATATTGAAATTGTTGCATAAACACTGAAATTATTGGGAACATCATCTTGAAACTAACACACAAAATTGACCAGTGAACAGTTTAGTCTGTGGAATTCAAAATCTTCCAAAAAATCATTATTAAGAATAAGAAAATATAATGTTACTTTGAAAAATGTGCAATTAATTTTAATGCTTAATGACTGTCAAACTAATGACTACTAGTCTTTCTGACAGTATTTTCTCTTCACCCTCACTTTCTATGTCACGATATGAATTGGATGCCCACTTGAAACACTTCTGGCATGCGACCCAGCCATCATTATAAGCTGAGCAAAAATCCCAGCTGCAGAAACATTCAGTTTTCTCTCTCTCTCTCTCTGATTCTCTCTCCTCCATCATCTTCTTCGTTTTACTTCTCTTAAAGGCTTTCATATCCTCTCTTTTGTATTCTTTTTGTGTACAGTTAGATTTTTAGGTTTAATTTTTTCAAGGAGGTTTTTTTTGCAGCTCATTTTCCTGCACTGGCATTTTTTTTACCTTTTTGCTCTTTCTTTCTTTCTTTCTTCTCTGCGCTTGCAACAGGAACCTGTACTTCACGCTAATAACGAGAATATGTTAAAACGACAGTTGTTCTGCGGTGAACACATTTTTAAATTTATCATCTCTGGTAAATTTACCAGCTCTGTAGTCAGGGTTATTATTAGGTGTATGGACATAACTTTCCAACATTAGTTTGGTTACGTTAAATACCGTAGGTGCTTTTAAAAGTCCCATTTCAGAAGACAGCACGCCTAAACTGCCATTTAAATTCATTTAACACCCCATTCCCGTCTATCAGTCTTTCTGATGTACGTTCACAACATCTGGAAAAGCAAGGGAACAAAAAAGAAATATGTAATTTTAAATCTATAAAGTTGATGCGTACGTTCGTAGTGTTTCTCCATAAGTTTAATAAACACAACGGATACACCTAACACATACATTAGTCGTCAATAAAGTATTTTCCTTCACTGTCTACAACAGTCAGCTAACGGTGGGGTAACTTTCCGATTCCGCGACTGTAAAAACCGCGTGGTTTTGAGGCGAAAATCTCATCTAACCATGTTCGGAGTGCATTTTCATCCAGAAAGGAAGATCCTTGAGGGTTGTTCGATAGCGAGGTAAAAATCTGAAAGAGCAAGATCAAGTGAATAAGGCGGTTCCGGAACTACTTCCCAACTGAACTCATGTATAGTGTTTTCTATCACTGTAGCAGAAAGCGGAAGCACTGTATCGTGCAGTAGCGTCACCTCACGCAGTCTTCCTGGTCGTTGTTCTTGGACTGTGTCCCAAAGGCGTCTCACCTGTTGACTATATACACTCCTGGAAATTGAAATAAGAACACCGTGAATTCATTGTCCCAGGAAGGGGAAACTTTATTGACACATTCCTGGGATCAGATACATCACATGATCACACTGACAGAACCACAGGCACATAGACACAGGCAACAGAGCATGCGCAATGTCGGCACTAGTACAGTGTATATCCACCTTTCGCAGCAATGCAGGCTGCTATTCTCCCATGGAGACGATCGTAGAGATGCTGGATGTAGTCCTGTGGAACGGCTTGCCATGCCATTTCCACCTGGCGCCTCAGTTGGACCAGCGTTCGTGCTGGACGTGCAGACCGCGTGAGACGACGCTTCATCCAGTCCCAAACATGCTCAATGGGGGACAGATCCGGAGATCTTGCTGGCCAGGGTAGTTGACTTACACCTTCTAGAGCACGTTGGGTGGCACGGGATACATGCGGACGTGCATTGTCCTGTTGGAACAGCAAGTTCCCTTGCCGGTCTAGGAATGGTAGAACGATGGGTTCGATGACGGTTTGGATGTACCGTGCACTATTCAGTGTCCCCTCGACGATCACCAGCGCTGTACGGCCAGTGTAAGAGATCGCTCCCCACACCATGATGCCGGGTGTTGGCCCTGTGTGCCTCGGTCGTATGCAGTCCTGATTGTGGCGCTCACCTGCACGGCGCCAAACACGCATACGACCATCATTGGCACCAAGGCAGAAGCGACTCTCATCGCTGAAGACGACACGTCTCCATTCGTCCCTCCATTCACGCCTGTCGCGACACCACTGGAGGCGGGCTGCACGATGTTGGGGCGTGAGCGGAAGACGGCCTAACGGTGTGCGGGACCGTAGCCCAGCTTCATGGAGACGGTTGCGAATGGTCCTCGCCGATACCCCAGGAGCAACAGTGTCCCTAATTTGCTGGGAAGTGGCGGTGCGGTCCCCTACGGCACTGCGTAGGATCCTACGGTCTTGGCGTGCATCCGTGCGTCGCTGCGGTCCGGTCCCAGGTCGACGGGCACGTGCACCTTCCGCCGACCACTGGCGACAACATCGATGTACTGTGGAGACCTCACGCCCCACGTGTTGAGCAATTCGGCGGTACGTCCACCCGGCCTCCCGCATGCCCACTATACGCCCTCGCTCAAAGTCCGTCAACTGCACATACGGTTCACGTCCACGCTGTCGCGGCATGCTACCAGTGTTAAAGACTGCGATGGAGCTCCATATGCCACGGCAAACTGGCTGACACTGACGGCGGCGGTGCACAAATGCTGCGCAGCTAGCGCCATTCGACGGCCAACACCGCGGTTCCTGGTGTGTCCGCTGTGCCGTGCGTGTGATCATTGCTTGTACAGCCCTCTCGCAGTGTCCGGAGCAAGTATGGTGGGTCTGACACACCGGTGTCAATGTGTTCTTTTTTCCATTTCCAGGAGTGTATGTCAGCAGTGATGGATACACCTAGGGGAAGCAATTCGGTGGTCCACGTCATACATAAGATTATCATTTGTCGATGCGCTCAGGTCTTTGTACGGGAAGTTGCTGCTTTGTTTGCGGTCAACCATTCCTTTCTTTTCCTTACGTTAGCATAAACACACATTTTCTCGTCACCACTGACGATACAGAATAGGAACGGTCGGTATTCTTTACGAGCCAACTTATGACGTGCAAGCAGAGATGCACATATGGCCACGCGCTAATATAGTGATTTTGGCTTATACACTCATGCTCATAAATTAAGGACAACTGCAGAATGTGGTGCCACACAACGTGGCACTACACAGAACTGGCGCTAATAGCATAGGCACGTAGGGAACACACACGACACAGATCTGTGGAACACACACGACACAGATCTGTAAGTCCACGGTATTGGTGATAAGTTGAGAAAACCCTCCCCAAACACATGTGCTACTAAACGCCACTGTTTCCTGCGCATTTACCCCGACATCAATATGGGATATGATCACCATGCACACGTACATAGGCCGCACAACTGGTTGGCATGCTCTGGACCAGGTGGTTGAGCAGCTGCTGGGGTATAGCCTCCAATTCTTGCAGCAGTCCCTGTCGGAGCTCCTGAAGTGTCGTAGGGGTTTGAAGACGTGCAGCGATACGTCCACCGAAAGCATCCCAGACGTGCTCGATGGGGTTTAGGCCTGGAGAACAGGCAGGCCACTCCATTCTCCTGATATCTTCTGTTTCAAGGCACTCCCCCACGATAGCAGCTCGGTGGGGCCGTGCGTTATCATCCATCAGGAGGAAGGTGGGACCCACTGCACCCCTGAAACGGCGGCCGTACTGGTGCAGTACGACGTCCCGATACACCTGACCTGTTACAGTTCCTCTGTCAAAGACATGCAGGGGTGTACGTGCACCAATCATAACCCCACCCCACGCCATCAAACCACGACCTCCATACAGGTCCTGTTCAAGGATATTAAGGGGTTGGTATCTGGTTCCTGGTTCATGCCAGATGAAAACCCGGTGAGAATCACTGTTCAGACTATACCTGGACTCCTCTGTGAACGTAACCTGGGAGCACTGTTCCAACGACGATGTACTGTGTTCTTGACACCAGGCTTTACGGGCTCTCCTGTGACCAGGGATCAGTGGAATGCACCTTGCAGGTCTGCGGGCGAATAAACCAGGTCTGTTCAGTCGTCTGGAGACTGCGTGTCTGGAGACAGTGGCTGTGGTAAGGTCCCGAGCGAGGCTACCTGCAACACTCCGTGGCCGTCTGCGGGCACTGATGGTGAGATATCGGTCTTCTTGTGGTGTTGTACACTGTGGACGTCCCGTACTGTAGCGCCTGGACACGTTTCCTGTCTGCTGGAATCGTTGCCATAATCTTGACATCACACTCTGTGTCACACGGAGCGTCCGTGCTACGACCTGCTGTATTTGACCGGCCTCCAGTCGCCCTAGTTTACTACCCCTCATAACGCCATCAATATGTTTTCTTTGAGCCATTTTCAACACACAGTCACCGTTAGCACGTCTCAAAACGTCTGCACACTTACTCGCTGCACCGTACTCTGACATGCACCAACACACCTCTGCGTATGTGGACTGCTGCCAGCGCCATCATGCGAAGACCGCAGGTCAAATGCACCGCATGGTCATACCCCGAGGTGATTTAAACCCGCAAACCGCCCACCAGAGCGTTGTTTCACCATGTATCAGCGTTATCCTTAATTTATGAGCGTGAGTGCAGTATGTGGTACCCATGCACGAGATTTCTGAACCTTCATCACTTCGTGCAAATGTCGCGCGATGGCGGAATGATCACAGTTCATCACGTTTGTCAGTTCTCGAGTATAGCCACTGCGGATTGATGCATTTAAATGATCTTCTTAAAACGTCGAAGGTCTTCCTTAACGCAGAGTGTGATTAATGTCAAAATGATCCTCCTCAAAACTGGGAAACAATTATCTTGCCGTGCTCTGTCCAATGGGATTACCCCTATACGTGGCGCAAATGACCCTGGTTGTCTCCGCTGGTGTCACACCTCGATTGAACTCAAGCAGAGCAACATGTCGGAAATGATCTGATTTCTCCACTTAGTACTCCATTTTCTAGCGTCCACAGCTGCACTCACTATCTCCACAGGACAAAATGACAGTATGTAAACTCAAATAGCACCAGTGAACTACAAATAAAAAAAATGGTAATCGTAAATAAACCCGCAGCAAGCGCAATACCAACATGTAAAACAAAAACGCTATGCTCTTATACAGGATGATCGGAAATTCCCTTTACAGACTTCTAGGGCTTGTAGAGGGGAGTGAGTACATCGTATTTTGAATAGCAACCCATGTCCGGAAACGTCGTCCAACCAGACTACAGAGAGTCAAAGTGACAGGCACGGGCGTCTGTGAATGTACGTATACACGGGGTGATTCCGTGATGATGGTACAAACTTTCTAGAATGATGGAGAACGATAAATGTATTAACTTGAAGTAAGGATTCCTCTACCGGAAACGAACGAGTCGAAAGTTATAAACGAAAACCTTTCTGATACCCCTGACAGTTGAATACATGTACCGGTTCTCGTGTTGCGTAGAGTGTAGGGTTGGTAACTTTCAGTGGTGGTAGTGTGGACAAAAACGAGAAAAAATGTCCAATAAACGTGGGCTCTTGCATACCTGAGGAGCTATGACCATTTGTTCATCTTCGCTAATATGAAACACATCTCCTCTACTAAGCAAGTGTTCATAGCTGTTAAGGTGCTCACTTTAGAGCCCACGTTTATCGGACATTTTTTCTCGTTTTTGTCCACACTACCACCACTTAAAGTTACCAGCCCTAAACTCTTCGCAACACAAGAACAGGTACACGTATTCAACTGTCAGGGGTATCAGAAAGGTTTTCGTCTATAACTTTCGACTCGTTCGCTTCCGGTACAGGGAGCCTTACTTCAAATTAATACATTTATCGTTCTCCATCATCCTGGAAAGTCTGTATAATCACCACGGAATCACCTCGTGTATACGTACATTTGCAGACCCCCGTGCCTATAACTTTGACGCTCTGTAGTCTCATTGAATGACGTTTCCGGACATGGGCTCCTATTCAAAATACGATGTACTCACACCCCTCTGCAAGCCCTAGAAGTCTGCAATGGGAATTTCCGACCGCCCTGTATAACAACCTAATATATGATTAATGTGCAGCGAATGGCATGAACGAGAAGGATACACGTCATTTGCAAGTGTACAGTTAACAAATAACTGCTTAACTTGTGTTAAAATTCTGCAACAGATATAAAAACACAACTGGAACCGTGAAGGACAATTACTCGCTTACAAGTCATACTCGAAACTAACTAAAAATGCCCGCTTTGGCTTCCCTCCCATTCAGAGGTATAGTTACACGTTACTCCAGTAGGCTGCAACGTTCCCTAGTGTATAAAAAAAAGTATAATCTCCTAGTTTTCCACTGTCCCTTTCCGCCCCGACTTCCTCTATGCGTGGTCTAAGCTTTCTCGCGTCACAACGAACATACAAAGACACGCCCGAGGTTATATAGTAACGCAAATTCTAACAATGGGAAGTCGCTCAGAGCGAGCTGTGCCGTTGCTTAGCAACAGTCCGGAGCGGCCATGTTTTGAGAAGACGAGCGCTCCGGAATGTGGAGATTCCAGCGTGAGCAGTGAGCAGCTTCTGGACTGTGAGGTGAGTAAACAGCGATATTTTGGATGTCTCTAAGATGACGAACCTAGAAGTATCCCTTTTGTTTCTCTTTTCTCATTTGTGTTTTCGATTTTCTCGTTGTTTCTTACCTGATACCCATATTTAAATATTTGTTTACATATCACAATTCATACTGACTTTTTTTAGAATTGTTACTAAAAGCTCTCAGTGAATAACTTGTCACACATTTCAGTTCTATTTATTTCTGTTCTCAAAGGATTTCGACTATGTGAAATATTGACCAGCTGTTTACAATTACATTTTTCTACACATGTATTGTTGTAACGATGTTATGTTCATAAATTTAAAAAAATTAAAAAAACCTCGGATCGGGGGTAGCGAGCGAAATTTGTTTTTGTGCGACCACAAAGCCGAAGAGCGTCGTACAGGACTATCACAATATCTCCTAAGCGACGTCAAGCATTCTAACCTCGGTAATTTTCAAGAATGATTGCCTATTGAAGTCGCGATGTCCAAACGATACATGTCGAACGTGCGACCGTAAATCGAACATGGAACTCTGATGGCGGGCATTATGAGTATGTTTACGGTGGTCACTACACCAATGACGAAGGAAGAGCTTTACAGAAATACTTGTAATTGCAAAGGAGATGACTTAGCTTACTCGTCGTCGGTGTTGTCGTCATGTTAACGTCCTCTACGGTGGTCTGGATGGGTAATTTGGAAGAGTCGAACTATACATTCTTCCTGAAACTCTTTCATTTTCCGCACTTTCCGCAATGCAATTGTAACGGTCTTTCAGCTTCGAAACTGTTCTTTTTTTTGTAGTTTTTCCACACTTCGCACCACCACATTCTACACAGTCCCTTTTGAGTGGCGACTCCATGGAGTGCTGTGTGCACAACAACCATATGTGTTAAATTAAAAGGAAGGTGATGTTTAATTGACAGCAGAATCGATTTTCAATCACATAGTGATCATCTACAGTACAATACAAATTAAACTCAGACACTGGTATCAAGTTATCAATAACCAAAATTGAGAAGTTTCTCAGTTTTGGTTACAGATAACTTGATACCAGTGTCTGAGTTTAATTTGCTATCAATAAAAAAAATTTGTACAGAAACCAGATGGCAGTTATGAGTCGAGGGGCATGAAAGAGAAGCAGTGGTTGGGAAGGGAGTGAGACAGGGTTGTAGCCTCTCCCCGATGTTATTCAATCTGTATATAGAGCAAACAGTAAAGGAAACAAAAGAAAAGTTCGGAGTAGGTATTAAAATCCATGGAGAAGAAATAAAAACTTTGAGGTTCGCCGATGACATTGTAATTCTGTCAAAGACAGCAGAGGACTTGAAAGAGCAGTTGAATGGAGTGGATAGTGTCTTGAAAGGAGGGTATAAGATGAACATCAACAAAAGCAAAACGAGGGTAGTGGAATGTAGTCGAAATAAGTCTGGTGATGCTGAGGGAATTAGATTAGGAAATGTGACACTTAAAGTAGTAAACGAGTTTTGCTATTTGGGGAGCAAAATAACTGATGATGGTCGAAGTAGAGAGGATATAAAATGTTGACTGGCAACAGCAAGGAAAGCGTTTCTGAAGAAGAGAAATTTGTTAACATCGAGTATAGATTTAAGTGTCAGGAAGTCGTTTCTGAAAGTATTTGTATGGAGTGTAGCCATGTATGGAAGTGAAACATGGACGATAACTAGTTTAGACAAGAAGAGAACAGAAGCTTTCGAAATGTGGTGCTACAGAAGAATACTGAAGATTAGATGGGTAGATCATATAACTAATGAGGAGGTATTGAATAGGATTGGGTAGAAGAGCAGTTTGTGGCGCAACTTGACTGGAAGAAGGGATCGGTTGGTAGGACGTATTTTGAGGCATCAAGGAATCACCAATTTAGTATTGGAGGGCAGCGTGGAGGGTAAAAATCGTAGAGGGACACCAAGAGACGAATACACTAAACAGATTCAGAAGGATATAGGTTGCAGTAGGTACTGGGAGATGATGAAGCTTGCACAGGATAGAGTAGCATGGAGAGCTGCATCAAACCAGTCTCAGGACTAAAGACCACAACAACAACAATCAATAAAACATCAATATTACGGCCAACGCTGACCTTCCTTTTAAGTTTACACAGTCCCTTCTTTCTTCGACCGGTAGCACTCCGTATTTGCGACAAAAAGTCAAAGAGTTTTCTACGCTGGATAAACATGGAGTAAGATTTTTCCATGTGAGAGAATCCGCCGAAGAAACATCAAGAACACCAGACATCCCACTCACTAACGACACAAATCGTCTGAGTTTACCTAGCAACTCACAAATAATTCGCGGAGGTATGTAATTCAGAGCAACTACGGGGGCAATGGGGAACAGATAAAAATGACGATCAGAAATAATTGATCACAACGCGCGCCACCGGTGTCGTATGATCGATTTACGATCGCACGTTCGGTGTGTATCGTTTGGACAAAGTGACTTCGATAGGCAATCATTCTTGCAAATTACCCTAACTTCTCCAAATTGGGCCAAGTCGAGATTTTCTTGAATTTGAATTTTATCTTTACTTTCACCTCTGTCGTGTGCCTCTTGTATTTTAGTGTGAACATTCGGCCAAACCTTGCAAAGGGTCGTCCAAGCACTAAGACTTGTTGGCGATATGGGGCACATGTTTGCAACGCGTCAAGTTGGTGGTAACCAACGGGTGAATAGTTTGCCGTAGCCAGTGAATACCTGTTAACTATACACGTCTTAATCGTATTTTACAGATGCTCTTTCATTGATATTCTATATCTATATCTACATCTACATCTACATCTACATCTACATCTACATACATACTCCGCTAGCGACCAAAAGGTGTGCGGCGGAGGGCACAATTCGCTCCAAAGTCATATTTCCCCCCTCTGTTCCACTCGTGGATCGCGCGAGGGAAAAACGACTGTCTGAAAGCCTCAGTACGAGCTATAATCTCCCTTATCTTCGAATGGTGATCATTGCGCGATTTGAAAGTTGGTGGTAATAATATGTGCTCTACATCCTCGGCGAAGATCGGATTTCGGAATTTAGTGAGCAGCCGCTTCCGTTTAGCGCGTCGTCTATCTGCAAGTGTGTCCCACTTCAAACTTTCTATGAGATTTGTACCGCTCTCGCGATGGCTAAATGTACCAGTCACGAATCTTGCCGCTCTTCTTTAGACCTTCTCAATCTCTTGAATCAGACCCAGCTTGTAAGGGTCCCATACAGACGAACAATACTCTAAGACTGGACGAACTAACGTATTGTAAGCTATTTCCTTTGTTGCAGGACTGCATCGCTTCAGGATTCTACCAATAAACCGCAATCTAAACTTCGCCCTTGCCCGCTACTTGTGTAATCTGAGCATTCCATTTGAGATCATTTCGAATAGTCACACCCAGATACTTGACGCAAGTGTTACCGCTTCCAAAGACTGATCACTTATTTTGTACTCTTACTTTAATGGGTATTTCGCCTTGTTATACACAGTAGGTTACACTTACTAATATTGAGAGATAACTGCCAGTCATTACACCACGCATTTATTTTCTGCAAATCCTCATTGATTTGTTCACAAGTTTCGTGTGATACTACTTTCCTGTACACTACAGCATCACCGGCAAATACCGCTATCGATACCATCAACCAGATCGTTTATGTAAATCGTAAAAAGCAGAGGACCTATTACGCTGCCCTGGAGCACACCTGAAGTTACGCTTGTTTCTGTTGAAGTCACCCCATTCAGGACGACATACTGCTCTGTGTCTGTTGGATATGTCGTCGGATAGACCAAAAGCGTTCACTTTTTTGAGCAAATGACAATACGGAACTGAGTCGAACGCCTTTCGAAAGTCGAGAAATATGGCATCAATCTGGGAGCCGGTATCTAGAGCCTGTTGTGTAACATGCACAAAGAGGGTCAGCTGTGTCTCTCATGACCGCTGTTTCCTAAAAGCGTGCTGGTTTCTGCAGATGAGCTTCTCAGAGTCTAGAAAGGTCATTACGTCTGAACACACACTTACGACGTACTGATGTTGAGGTATGACAGGCGTCCCTCCAAAGAGTGGTTAGGCTCATTTTCTCTGCTGTTTCGGCAGATAATTGAAATTTCGTTTTTGCAGTATGTACCTGGAGTAAGCCTAAACAAATACTGCTCGACACGTCTTCCGTGCGACGAAAGATTTTTAATGCGAAATTTTATGTGCCCATTCGATACAGGGGCCATAGTTAGTATAGTGCGATATTTGTTTTCTCTGTACGTATTAACAGGTACAGTGAAACACGAGGAATAACAGACAGTACTGTAGGAGAGACAAAGCACCTCCCTGGCGCGCGATGACTGCTACGGCCATGCAACAGCGCTGCTCAGTCGCTGCTGCAGTACTGGTTAGTCTCCGTGTTTCACTGGCCATCTTAATACGAGGGTCACTCCAAAACAAATACACACTATTTTTTTTAATCCACCTTTCATTCTACATGTTCGAAAGTCTTACAGTGTGTAGATACATCCTTTAGGAACAATATTTTCACTTCTCCACATAATTTCCATCCCTCTCAACTGCCTTACGTCATCTTGGAACCAGCGCCTGTATACCCGCACTGTAAAATTCTGGGCCAACCTGTTGGAGCCACTGTTTGGCAGCGTGCACAAGAGAGTCATCATCTTCAAACCTTGTTTCACCAAGAGAGTCTTTCAGTTTCCCAAAGAGATGATAGTCACACGGAGCCAGGTCAGGACTGTAAGGTGCGTGTTCCAGTGTCGCCTATCCGAGTTTTTGGTCGCTTCCATGGTTTTTTGACTGAAATGTGGCCGTACATTGTCGTGCAACAGCGAAACATCCTGCTTTTGCCGATGTGGTCGAACACGACTCAGTCGAGCTTGAAGTTTCTTCAGTGTCGTCATATATGCATCAGAATTTATGGTGGTTCCACTTGGCATGATGTCCACAAGCAAGAGTCCTTCGGAATGGAAAAACACCGTAGCGATAACTTTTCCAGCAGAAGGTGCGGTTTTGAATTTTTTTCTTGGGTGAATTTGCATGAGGCCGCTCCGTATATTGCCTCTTCGTCTGTGGTGAAAAATGATGGAGCCATGTTTCATCACTTGTCACGATTCTTCCAAGAAATTCATCTCCACCATTCTCGTACTGTTCCAAAACTTCGCTGTATACCGTTCTTTTTATTTTTTTTTAGCCACTGTCAACATCCTGGGAATCCACCTGGCACAAACCTTTTTTAACGCCAACACTTTCAGTATTCTGCAAACACTCCCTTCCCCTATCCCAACGTAGCTTGACAATTCGTTCACTGTGATGCGTCTGTCAGCAGTCACCAATTCGTTAACTCTCTGCACACCGTCTGGAGTGTGTGCAGTACGAGGCCTGCCGCTGCGAGGACACTCCTCAATATTGCCGTGCCCGCTTTCATCACGTAACCTGCTTGCCCACTGTACTGCGATCGACAGCACCATCTCCATACACCTTTTTCAACCTTTTCTTGAGGTATTCACAGCAATTCTATGACAACACGTTGCTTCTGACGAACGTCAAGTGTAGTAGCCACCTTGAGGGCAAGCTGTGACGGCGCCACTCACGGGAACAGGTAGAACTAAGTTTGGAAACAAGCGGGAAGGATGTATCTGCACACTGTAAAACTTCCACACATGCAGAATGAAAACTGTATTTTTACAAAAATGGTGCGCATTTCTTTTGGAGTGACCCTCGTACATACATACATACATACATACATACATTCGACAGAACGCTCCTAAATTAGTTTGTGTTGAACTACACTAATTTGGGAGCGTTCTGTCGAAAGGGAACGCTAAATTCCGCTTTATAAATATTTTTTCTTGTAACGGGAGACAAAGCAACTCAGGAAAGCCGTGATGAGCACTATCTGTCTGCGCTGACTCCCACTACACATTGCAAAAACGGAATTGTGCGAATATTGGCGAAAGACCAGAGAAATGTCGCCTGTCGGCCCTTAGGAGATGATCAGGACTACTGAGGGAATCCGCTAACCTAAGCGTCTTTGAGGACGGGAAGTGCGTTAGTCCGCGACGCCTGAGAACTTGGATCTCGGAAATGACAGAAATGTGTGCTGCGGTAATGAGCAGTCATGGAAAGTCGTTATAGCTAAAGGACGGTAAAACCAAGAGTACGCGACAAGGCATTCTCAGTCGAACAACCGTTCTGTAATACAGACTGTGATACAGTAAGTAAATCGCTTCTACTTAAATCCGAGACTACTTCTTCTTGCGTTACGGCCTCTGTAGGACCACGGGTAGCCCCTTCGTGGACTGCATTTTCCTCTTCTTCTCCCAGAACCTCTTCATTCTTTCTCTTCTTCTCTCCCGCTCTTCTTCCGAGATCTTCAGTTTCCGTTTCTCCTGTCAGCTCCACTGGCGACACTCTAATCTTTTCCTGTATTCTTCTCTGTCATTGATCTCTGACATATTGGTCGGTGTATATTTGTGCCCCCAATTTTCCTTTCCTTCGACCTTGGTCCCCAATTCCAATCAGTTCTTCCGATGTTCAACAACCTACTTGGTTCCTGTCTTTCCCCTTGACCTCTCTCTTGTTTCCCACACTCTCTTCGTCATTCTGTTCATACTCATCCTAACTACATGTCCAGAAAACATTGCCTTTTTCAGTCTGACTTGCCAGGATGTTGTTCTCATGTTCCGGTACAGTTCTTCCCTAGGTCTTCGCATCCACCTCTCTCCACCTCTTTTGGGACCTAGTATTTTTCTCAGTATTTTTCTCTTTTCTTTCTCTAGTTGTTCTGCCCCAGTTCTTCCTAGTGTCATCGTCTCAGCAGCATATAATACTGCATTCCTCACCGTTGCCTTGTAGTGGCTTATCTTTGCCTCTGCGCATAATTTGTTTTTGTTGTATATCTCTCTCGTCATGCAGAAGGCTGACCTCATCTTCTACATCAACATCTACATACATATTCTGCAATCCACCGTACGATGTGTGGCGGAAGGTACCTCGTACCACCACTAGCATCTTATCTCCCTGTTCCACTCCCAAACAGAACGAGGGAAAAATGACTGCCTATATGCCTCTGTACGAGCCCTTATCTCTCTTATATTTGTGGTCTTTCCGCGAAATGTAAGTTGGCGGCAGTAAAATTGTACTGCAGTCAGCCTCAAATGCTGGTTCTCTAAATTTCCTCAGTAGCGATTCACGAAAAGAGCGCCTCCTTTCCTCTAGAGACTCCCACCCGAGTTCCTGAAGCATTTCCGTAACACTCGCGTGATCATCAAACCTACCAGTATCAAATCTAGCAGCCCTCCTCTGAATTGCTTCTATGCCCCCCTCAAGCCGACCTGATAGGGATCCCAAACGGTCTTCATCCTGTCTGTTATTCCCTCCTTGCTCCTGTTCCTTCCTGTTATAAATTCTCCCAGGTATTTAAATTTGTCCACCATTTGCACAGTGCCTTCCGGTGTTTCCCTGTCTGCAGTGGTATTTAATGTCTCTGTCTTGTTATAGGCGATCCTCAGTCCCACCTTTCTGGCTACCTTACTTAAATTGTGGAGTTGTGTCTTTGCGTATTCTTCCGTCTCACTTACTATTGCTATGTCATCTGCAATGGCTAGGCAGTCCACTTGAGCCCTGTTGTACTTTTTGTCCCCCACATACGTCTTTGGTATTCCCATTTCCTCGTTTACTGCTCTCCAATGCCTGATCATTTCGTCCAGCGCTATACTGAACAACAATGGTGACAATCCATCTCCCTGTTTAACACCAATCTTGATCTCAAATTGTTCTGACAGTGCTCCTCTGAATCTCACCCTTGCTTTTGTGTCTGTCAGAATTTCTTTTATGAGTTCTTGCGTAGTTCCGTCAAGCCCTCTGTTCTTCAGGATCCTAACAAGAGTCTGTCTGACGATGGAGTCATATGCCTTTGTGAAGTCCACGAAGGTTATTACTGTCTTTTTGTTTTTTAAGGCCCTCTGTTCTATCAGTTGCTTCTAAATCCGAGACTACTGTTGAGTTCATTACTTTTTCCAATATTTTGAAAGAAAGATGTCAGTAAGGATATCGGAGGATGGTTATTGAAGTCTCTCTAGTCGCCTTTCGTGTGCGGAAGTTAGAAAAAATGGCTTTGAGCACTATGGGACTTAACATCTGAGGTTTAAGTCGCCTAGAACTTAGAACTACTTAAACCTAACTAACCTGACGACATCACACAGATCCATGCCCGAGGCAGGATTCGAGCCTGCGACCGTAGTGGTCGCGCGGTTCCAGACTGAAGCGCCTAGAACCGCTCGGCCACAACGGCCGGCGAAGAAGTTTAGCCGGCCGCGGTGGTCTAACGGCTCTAGGCGCTCGGTCCGGAACCGCGCGACTGCTACGGTCGCAGGTTCGAATCCTGCCTCGGGCATGGATGTGTGTGACGTCCTTAGGTTAGTTAGGTTTAAGTAGTTCTAAGTTCTAGGGGACTGATGACCACAGATGTTAAGTCCCATAGTGCTCAAAGCCATTTTTTTTTGAAGAAGTTTAACAACTGAATATTTTAATCCGTATGTAGAAATTCTCTGTGACAATGATGCGTTACGTATGTCAGCTCTGGAAACGCAACAAACCCTTGTGGTGACAGTGTTTCGGTTCATTAGTGGATAGTGTGTGTGGCCTTAGCCCGATGGTAGAACTTTTCCGACACGTGGCAGTTTGGAAAGTTTGGCTCTATTTGCGGTGCCCATTTCTACTGTTGTAAGACGTGTATATTTCTATTGTCTATTGTCAAACCACAATTTATGAAAGATGTTTATATTTTATTAATAGGATTAAGCTGGAAAATGGGCTGCGACAGGGAAGTGCACTTTCGCCTTTATTGTTTATTATTGTTATGGATGAAATCCTAAAGCAAGTATCAGATGCAATTGGAGATCATAAAATGAAAGCAGTGCTTTTTGCCGATGACCTGATGTTATGGGGAAATTGTGAGAAGGAGGTGCAAGAGCAGTTAGATGTATGGGAGGCAACGGCAGCACAATATGGAATGCATTTCTCTGCAAAGAAAAGTGAAATAGTTGTCACAACAAGGAAGAAGAATAGGCCAAATGTGGATATAACTTGTGGAGGGGAAAAACTACAAGTGGTAGAGAACTTCAAGTACCTAGGAAGCATGATTGAAAGTAAGGGGGGGAAACGCAATGGAAAAAAAATGAAAGGTGCAGAAAAGCAGTGCAGTTCTACAAATGCATTAGGGGGCTTATTTGGAGCAAGGAGGTGCCTCAGAAATACAAGGGAATTATATACCGAACCTACTTTGTCCCCATATTGGCATACGGAAGTGAGACATGGGTAATGCACAAAAGCGACAAAAGTAGACTACAGGCTAGTGAAATGAAGTTCCAGAGGAGCAGGTTGAGTGTAACAAGACGAGACAGATTGCGAAATGCGTATGTGAGGGAAAGACTAAAGGAGGAACCAGTACAGGACAGGATAGAAAAATCAAGACTGCAGTGGTATGGACACATGAAGAGAATGGATGAGGGAAGAATTCCAAAGAGGATGTTTGATCTGCAACTGGAGGGGAAGAGGCCCAGAGGAAGACCAAGAGATAGATGGGTGAAGGGAGTGAAGGAATGTGTGACGAGAAGAGGAGAGAACTGGACGAAGGTGGAAGAGGGGGAATGGTGGAAAGACAGAACACGATGGAGAGGCTTGTGTTCCCGACAGACCCAGCCAGTGGCTGGAAACTGTCCAAGATGATGATGATGATGAATAGGGTTAAGTAGGAATAATTAATATTTGTCATGTTGGAAATAATTGTGGTAGCAGGGAATGTCTGCACCAAAGTATTGTTGACAAGATAGACCGCAATTGACATAATTTTTAAAAGGGCGGGAGAGACCGCGTATGAATACATTTTAAGAAAAGAGCGGGAAAGACCGCGCACTGATACATTTTGTAATGGTAGCAGGGATTGTCTGCACCAGAAAGCATTGTTGGCAGGAGAGACCGCACTTTAGCGTTCATAGGAAGTCAGTAGTAAGCGAGATGTGAAGCGAGTTGGTAGCAGGTCTGAAGCGAGAGGTTGGGAGGAGCAGTGTGCCTGCCAGCCACTAGCTATGACTTACAAGAGATAATAAACGGATGTACAGAGACATAAGCTAACTATTATCATAAGAGGAACTAATATTATTGAGTTATTTTCTTTGCGAAATTCAAGACTACTGAAGGTATGTTTGCGCAATGCTAGTTGTAAGATTAATGTAAAAAGTAAGTCCCATTTGAACGTTTGTAAAATCATTTCATTACCAACAGTAAATATTTGAAGCGTTTTCAGAATATAATTAATTTTTGCCAGCAATGTTGTATTACTGATTAAATCCATCCCAAAAACCATCAACATAAAACTTTGCAAAAATTTTATTGTTGTCAAGAAAAAGTTTAACTATGAATTACGTAACTTCAGTCAAATTAATTAAAGAATAACGTCAGCTTTGCTATTAAAGAATAACGTCAGCTTTGGTAATAAATACAGCCACTTATTATGACAGCCCACCAGCAGCTAATAGAGTATAGTAAACCGGAGTAAGTATATTCATGTCGCAGTTCGATGTAGGAGTCAGATGGCGATCCAGTAACAGTAAAAAAAGGTAAGGAACAGTTTTGGGTTATTGCAGATAACGACCGAGGGCCACGACGACGACACATTCTATGTTTCGTCGAAATAATCAGAAAATCACTTTTAATAAGCATCAATTAAATTTATATGCGAAGATTGAGAAAGGGAAGAAATTTCAAAGGGAAGATTTCATTTGTTGTTATTAAGCAAGAGATAGAAGTCCTAAGAAAAGGTTACATAGTTTGTTGTTAAAGGGAAGGTTCTCAGTAACAAAAGAAATATAGAGGAGACGGGAAGGTTTCACCAGACTGAAGCACCTAGAACCGCTCGGCCACAGCGGCCCGCGAAGAAGTTTAACAACTGAAATTTTAATCTGTCTGAAGAAATTCTCCGTGCCAGCGATGCATTACGTATGTCACCTCTGGAAACGCAACAAACCCTTGTGGTGACAGTGTTTCAGCTCATTAGTGGATACAGTGCGTGTGCCCATAGCCCGACGGCAGAACTTTTCCGACATGTGGCAGTTGGGAAAATTTGGCTCTGAAACTTCCTGGCAGATTAAAACTGTGTGCCGAACCGAGACTCGAACTCGGGACCTTTGCCTTTCGCGTGCAAGTGCTCTACCAACTGAGCTACCCAAGCACGACTCACGTCCCGTCCTCACAGCTGTACATCTGCCAGTATCTCGTCTCCTGCCTTCCAAACTTTACAGAAGCTCTTCTGCGAACCTTGCAGAACTAGCACTCCTGAAAGAAAAGATATTGCGGAGACATGGCTTAGCCACAGCCTGGGGGATGTTTCCAGAATGAGATTTTCACTCTGCAGCGGAGTGTGCGCTGATATGAAACTTCCTCGCAGATTAAAACTGTGTGCCGGACCGAGACTCGAACTCGGGACCTTTGCCTTTCGCGGGCAAGTGCTTGCGTAGCTCAGTTAACTGCCGGCACGGTAGCTCAGCATGTTCGGTCAGAGGGTTAGCAGCTCTCTGTAATAAAAAAAAACTGAGTTAACCGATCAAAGACGAACTTAAACGGATGTCTTACGACGTCCGCCCCGAGCACATACAACGAACTAAAACGAACAAAATGAGTATTAAAAAAAAAAAAAAAAATGGCAGAGCACTTGCCCGCGAAAGGCAAAGGTCCCGAGTTCGAGTCTCGGTCCGGCACAAAGTTATAATCTGCCAGGAAGTTTCATATCAGCGCACACTCCGCTGCAGAGTGAAAATCTCATTCTGGAAATTTGGCTCTATTTGCAGTGCGCAGTTCTACTGTGACCTCAGTATGAGCTCGTCTTCGTGCAGCCTGTACTAGAAGAGACTGGTGGTACTCACGTGTGGGGTTCTTGATGAAGCGGACGGTGAAGCTGAAGCCCTTGTCCCGCTGCGGTACTCGGTACTGGATGAGGGCGGCGTTCTGCGAGGAGCGGAACACCTCCTTGACCTTGCGCGTGCCGCAGAACTCGCGGTAGCGCAGCTCCAGCGGCTTGGGGTGGTCCTCCAGCGACGGGAAGAACTGCCGGTTCAGCTCCCAGCCGTCCACGAACTGCGGCACGCCCACACAGCGTTACGTTACACCACACCAAAACACACTGTCCCATAGGCAGGGCATACACGAGAATGTGGAACGTGCCACTACAACAACAGAAACACGCTGGTGTGTGAAACGTAACGACGAGACACATCAAGTAACATTGAAAGTCTACCGCTTGTTTGGTAAGCTGATTAATATTCATATAAGAAGTTATTGTTGTTGTTGTGGTCTTCAGTCCTGAGACTGGTTTGATGCAGCTCTCCATGCCACTCTATCCTGTCCAAGCTTCTTCATCTCCCAGTACCTACTGCGACCTACATCCTTCTGAATCTGCTTAGTGTATTCATCTCTTGGTCTCCCTCTACGATTTTTACTCTCCACGCTGCCCTCAAATACTAAATTGGTGGTCCCTTGATGTCTCAGAATATGCCCTACCAACCGAGCCCTTCTTCTAGTCAAGTTGTGCCACAAACTCCTCTTCTCCGCGATGCTATTCAATACCTCCTCATTAGTTACGTGATCTACCCACCTAATCTTCAGCATTCTTCTGTAGCACCACATTTCGAAAGCTTCTATTCTCTTCTTGTCTAAACTATTTATCGTCAACGTTTCACTTCCATACATGGATGGCTACACTCCATACAAATACTTTCAGAAACGACTTCCTGACACTTAAATCTATACTCGATGTTAACAAATTTCTCTTCTTCAGAAATGCTTCCCTTGCCATTGCCAGTCTACATTTTATATCCTCTCTACTTCGACCATCATCAGTTATTTTGCTCCCCAAATAGCAAAACTCCTTTACTACTTTAAGTGTATCATTTCCTAATCTGATTCCCGCAGCATCACCCGACTTAATTCGACTACATTCCATTATCCTCGTTTTGATTTTCTTGATGTTCATCTTATTTCCTCCTTTCAATACACTGTCCATTGTGTTCAACTGCTCTTCCAAGTCCTTCGCTCTCTCTGATAGAATTACAACGTCATCGGCGAACCTCAAAGTTTTTATTTCTTCTCCATGGATTTTAATACCTACTCCGAACTTTTCTTTCGTTTCCTTTACTGCTTGCTCAATATACAGATTGAATAGCAACGGGGAGAGGCTACAACCCTGTCTCACTACCATCCCAACCACTGATTCCCTTTCATGTCCCTCGACTCTTATAACTGTCATTTGGTTTCTGTACAAATTGTAAATAGCCTTTCGCTCCCTGTGCTACGGTCGCAGGTTCGAATCCTGCCTCGGGCATGGATGTGTGTGATGTCCTTAGGTTAGTTAGGTTTAAGTAGTTCTAAGTTCTATGGGACTGATGACCACAGATGTTAAGTCCTATAGTGATCAGAGCCTTTTTTTTTTTTTTTTTTTTTTTTTGAAGAAGTTTAACAACTGAATATTTTATCTCTCTTTAATATAAGCGGACGCAGTGCTCCATGGTGCCAATTTCTACCGCTATGTATCTAATTCTTTGAATTAGGCCCGGTAAATTGAGATATGGGTAATCAAACCCGCTAGAAAAGATAGTATTCTAATTTAAAAAATGAAGCAACGGATAACGCAACATCGGTGATTGGCCATGGAACAATACGTGCACATTAGGGACGGTAAGACTTTCTTTTTCTGATACTATGAATTCAGTGGAGTGTATAGAGGGTCTATACAAGGGCGATGTACTTGAGGACAATATTATGGAAATGGAAGAGGATGTAGATGAAGATGAAATGGGAGATGTGATACTGCGTGAAGAGGTTGACAGAGCACTGAAAGAACTGAGTCGAAACAAGGCCCCAAGAGTAGACAACATTCCATTAGAACTACTGATGGCCTTGGGAGACCCAGTCCTGACAAAACTCTACCATATGGTGAGCAAGATGTATGAGACTGGGGAAATACCCTCACACTTTAGGAAGAATATAATAATTCCAATCCCAAAGGAAGTAGGTGTTGACAGATGTGAAAATTACGGAACTATCAATTTAATGTTACAGCTGCAAAATACTAACGCGAATTCTTTACAGACGAATGGAAAAACTGGTAGAAACCGACCTCGGGGAAGATCAGTTTAGATTCCGTAGAAATGTTGGAACACGTGAGGCAATACTGACCTTACGACTTATCTTAGAAGAAAGATTAAGGAAAGGCAAACCTACTTTTCTAGCATTTGTAGACTTAGAGAAAGCTTTTGACAATGTTAACTGGAATACTCTCTTTCAAATTCTAAAGGTGGCAAGGGTAAAATACATGGAGCGAAAGGCTATTTACAAATTGTAAAGAAACCAGATGGCAGTTATAAGAGTCGAGGGGCATCAAAGGGAAGCAGCGGTTGGGAAGGGAGTGAGACAGGGTTGTAGCCTCTCCCCGATGTTATTCAATCTGTATATTGAGCAAGCAGTAAAGGAAACAAAAGAAAAATTCGGAGTAGGTATTAAAATCCGTGGAGAAGAAAAATACTTTGAGGTTCGCCGATGACATTGTAATTCTGTTAGAGACAGCAAACGACTTGGAAGAGCAGTTGAACGGAATGCACAGTGTCTTGAAAGGAGGATGTAAGATGAACATCAACAAAAGCAAAACGAGGATAATGGAATGTAGTCAATTTAAGTCTGGTGATGCTGAGGGAATTAGATTAGAAAATGAGACACTTAAAGTAGTAAAGGAGTTTTGCTATTTGGGGAGCAAAATAACTGATGGCGGTCGAAGTAGAGAAGATATAAAATGTAGACTGGCAATGGCAAGGGAAGCATTTCTGAAGAAGAGAAATTTGTTAACATCGAGTTTAGATTTAAGTGTCAGGAAGTTGTTTCTGAAAGTATTTGCATGGAGTGTAGCCATGTATGGAAGTGAAACATGGACGATAAATAGTTTGGACAAGGAGAGAATGGAAGCTTTCGAAATGTGGTGCTACAGAAGAATGCTGAAGATTAGATGGGTAGATCACGTAACTAATGAGGAGGTATTGAATAGCATTGGGGAGAAGAGGAGTTTGTGGCACAACTTGATCCAAAGAAGAGCGGCGCGTTTCGTCAAAGGGTTATTTGGTAAGCGTGATAGCGCTACGGAGATGTTTAATAAACTCAAGTGGCAGACTCTGCAAGAGAGGCGCTCTGAATCGCGGTGTAGATTGCTCGCCAGGTTTCGAGAGGGTGCGTTTCTGGATGAGGTATCGAATATATTGCTTCCCCCTACTTATACCTCCCGAGGAGATCACGAATGTAAAATTAGAGAGATTAGAGCGCGCACGGAGGCTTTCAGACAGTCGTTCTTCCCGCGAACCATACGCGACTGGAACAGGAAAGGGAGGTAATGACAGTGGCACGTAAAATGCCCTCCGCCACACACCTTTGGGTGGCTTGCGGAGTATAAATGTAGATGTAAATGTAGACTAGAAGAAGGGCTCGGCTGGTAGGGCATATTCTGAGACATCAAGGGACCACCAATTTAGTATTGGAGGGCAGCGTGGAGGGTAAAAATCGTAGAGGGAGACCAAGAGATGAATACACTAAGCAGATTCAGAAGGATATTGGTTGCAGTAAGTACTGGGAGATGAAGAAGCTTGCACAAGATAGAGTTGCATGGAGAGCTGCATCAAACCAGTCTCAGGACTGAAGACCACAACAACAACATGAATTCAGTTAGTCGCATGAAGTGCATAGTGCGTGGGTCGAAAATTCATAGAATATAGTCATTATCTCAGTGGTATGGATGAAGGATACTAAATAACGCTAAGAGAGGTTTTCAGCTATCGTTCTGATTTATTTCGATAGTATTTGAGAAAACTATTACTCTCTGTGACAAAACATTTAAGAAAACTACCACTCTCAGTGACAAAACCTACATGAAGCACTCACTATCTCTTGCATCTCGTCATACCGGAAACATAGACAACATTTCGTCGCCAGTTACATCTACTAATGATTATAATGGGTAAAAATAAATGTTACTGAATGATGGCTTCTTAATACCATTTAGTTATTGTCACACCTATTTAACGCGCGGAGTAGGGAAGGATATTACGTTCCACTCTCTCAAACATTACTCGTGTTACTACACATGCAGTCCCATGCGGATAAGTTCATATCGAAACCGCATATTGTGCAAGCGCAATGCAACGTGAGCAAACCAGCCCAGGATTCATGACTCCACATTATTCATGCTATGATTAACGAATGGCAAATCCAGTGACTGCCGTTACGAATGCTGGCAACACGTGGCCAAGTTAGACAACAAAGAAACGAGTAAAATAAACCGTTGAATCATGAGAAATTTATATTGCTTATATCCAGAACGAAAATATGCAACAAATGAAACGTTAATGAACCTATCCGCTATTGACCTAAGAACAAGAACCGTTGGTTCATGCCCTCGATCACCTCGCGCCCAAGTCCGCTAGTTGAAACACATAAATTTGAAAAATTTCTACAAATAAAATATCGCTGAACGTTTCCCGGTATTAATTCACACCCGAAAATGCTTTATAATCAATGTTACCCTAGAAAACCTACATTATGAATAACTTTTGTCATCATCCATGACGAGTGCCGCAGCCCTGCATCAGTCTCTTTCAATCGGCGGCCCCAGAGAGTCCTAACATGTCGCGTTCCAGGACCAACCGCCAACCGTTCAAAAAACTGGTGGTGGGGGTAGGATCTCAGTGAGAACCAACCTCGCGTACTCAGCCCTGCTCATCCCCACTATCTTTGGAATCACTAACCCACTGCCGAATCTGCTCACGTTGTTATGTTGGTGCTAAACTACCCTACTGCTACCATCTTTGACTAACCCAGATTATTATATATTCCATGCGTAATTACGTTTATCCATCCACATACATCATGGGATCAAAGGATTAGAGAGGAGGTGTGACACCAACAGAAGAAAAAATATACACGGAAGCATTCTTGAATCCAGAGGTTAAATACCTAGACGAAACATTGAAAGGACGCTCTCGGCGTAAAATGAATTATTGAACGTGTCGAAATTAATCAGTCAGTCAAATGAAGCGTAAACCTGTGACGTTTCAACATGAAACTCTGGCCTGCAATACTTGAGGACGAAAGTAACTTTCACGGTGTGTGTTACTGCCAAGTAACCCAAATCAAGGAAACTTGGACAATACATAGAACGAACCCTACAATGTGAGTGTGAACTGAAGAATGGGATATAATCTGTCAGCTTTGACTAATGACGTCATAGTTTACTCACAGATATTACTGTCTGTTTTCGAGCCATAGATAATAAATCGGTTGTCTTCTGTGACGAGGCGTCGTCATTGTTAACTGAGATAAACGAAGTGGCGGCGAGGTTACAGGCGTCATGTCACTGACTGCGAGTCCGTGTGTGGTGTGTGTGTGTGTGTGTGTGTGTGTGTGTGTGTGTGTGTTTTTAGCACAGGTTAGTTTAAGTTAGCTTACGTATTGTGTAAGTCTAGGGACCGATGACCTCTGATGCAGTTTGGTCCCTTAAGAACACACACACATTTGAACATATGAGATAAGCGAATGAGTTTATAAAAGACAGGGCTAGAAACTGTTTGTTCGATTTTTGTCACTTATATTAATTTAAATGATTTGTTCGTTCCAATTCATTCGGTACTCATTTTCATTCTTAGTGAGTATGAGATATTTTGAAAGAATTCTTTTTCGTCCTAGACAATTTTTACTTTTCGATTTTCATTGCAGGTATGGATTTATCTATTCCCATGAATACGGAAGACTTGAAGCAGTGTTCGCCAGCCGCAGTACGGAATACAAATTTTACAGTTGTCGCTTTTTTTCGCCTTAGTATTTTTTTTCGCCTTAGTACTTAGTACTACTCCGATATTTGTCAGTCTATACCAGTACTGTCGAAGGCGAAAAGACCGCCATAGGAAAAGTTTGTATCCCGTGCTTCAGTTGACCTATATAGGTCAGCTGAAGTATGGGATACAAATCTTACCTATGTAGTAGACGGAAAGTCATCGAGTAAAACAGAAGTAATATCCGGCGTTCCCCAAGGAAGTGTTATAGGCCCTCTGTTGTTCCTGATCTATATTAACGACATAGGAGACAATCTGAGTAGCCGTCTTAGATTGTTTGATGCTGTCATTTACCGCCTTGTAAAGTCATCAGATAATAAAAACGACTTGCAAAATGATTTAGATAAGATATCTGTATGGTGCGAAAAGTGGCAATTGACCCTGAATAAAGAAAAGTGTGAAGTTATTCACATGAGTACTAAAAGAAATCAGCTAAATTTCCATTACCCGATAAGTCACACAAATCTGAAGGCTGTAAATTCAGCTAAATACACTCCTGGAAATGGAAAAAACAACACATTGACACCGGTGTGTCAGACCCACCATACTTGCTCCGGACACTGCGAGAGGGCTGTACAAGCAATGATCACACGCACGGCACAGCGGACACACCAGGAACCGCGGTGTTGGCCGTCGAATGGCGCTAGCTGCGCAGCATTTGTGCACCGCCGCCGTCAGTGTCAGCCAGTTTGCCGTGGCATACGGAGCTCCATCGCAGTCTTTAACACTGGTAGCATGCCGCGACAGCGTGGACGTGAACCGTATGTGCAGTTGACGGACTTTGAGCGAGGGCGTATAGTGGGCATGCAGGAGGCCGGGTGGACGTACCGCCGAATTGCTCAACACGTGGGGCGTGAGGTCTCCACAGTACATCGATGTTGTCGCCAGTGGTCGGCGCAAGGTGCACGTGCCCGTCGACCTGGGACCGGACCGCAGCGACGCACGGATGCACGCCAAGACCGTAGGATCCTACGCAGTGCCGTAGGGGACCGCACCGCCACTTCCCAGCAAATTAGGGACACTGTTGCTCCTGGGGTATCGGCGAGGACCATTCGCAACCGTCTCCATGAAGCTGGGCTACGGTCCCGCACACCGTTAGGCCGTCTTCCGCTCACGCCCCAACATCGTGCAGCCCGCCTCCAGTGGTGTCGCGACAGGCGTGAATGGAGGGACGAATGGAGACGTGTCGTCTTCAGCGATGAGAGTCGCTTCTGCCTTGGTGCCAATGATGGTCGTATGCGTGTTTGGCGCCGTGCAGGTGAGCGCCACAATCAGGACTGCATACGACCGAGGCACACAGGGCCAACACCCGGCATCATGGTGTGGGGAGCGATCTCCTACACTGGCCGTACACCACTGGTGATCGTCGAGGGGACACTGAATAGTGCGCGGTACATCCAAACCGTCATCGAACCCATCGTTCTACAATTCCTAGACCGGCAAGGGAACTTGCTGTTCCAACAGGACAATGCACGTCCGCATGTATCCCGTGCCACCCAACGTGCTCTAGAAGGTGTAAGTCAACTACCCTGGCCAGCAAGATCTCCGGATCTGTCCCCCATTGAGCATGTTTGGGACTGGATGAAGCGTCGTCTCACGCGGTCTGCACGTCCAGCACGAACGCTGGTTCAACTGAGGCGCCAGGTGGAAATGGCATGGCAAGCCGTTCCACAGGACTACATCCAGCATCTCTACGATCGTCTCCATGGGAGAATAGCAGCCTGTATTGCTGCGAAAGGTGGATATACACTGTACTAGTGCCGACATTGTGCATGCTCTGTTGCCTGTGTCTATGTGCCTGTGGGTCTGTCAGTGTGATCATGTGATGTATCTGACCCCAGGAATGTGTCAATAAAGTTTCCCCTTCCTGGGACAATGAATTCACGGTGTTCTTATTTCAATTTCCAGGAGTGTACTTAGGGATTACAATTACAAATAACCTAAACTGGAACGATCACATAGATAGTATTGTGGTTAGAGCAAACCAAAGACTGCGATTCATTGGCTGAACACTTAGAAGGTGCAACAGGTCCACTAAAGAGACTGCTTACACCACGCTTGTCCGCCCTGTTCTGGAGTATTGCTGTGCGGTGTGGCATCCGCATTAGGTGGTGCTGACGGATAACATCGAAAAAGTACAAAGAAGGGCAGCTCGTATTTTATTATCGCGAAACAGAGGAGATAGTGTCACAGACCTGATACGTGAATTGGAGTGGCGATCATTAAAACAAAGGCGTTTTTCCTTGCGACTGGGTCTTCTCATGAAATTTGAATCACCAGTTTTCTCTTCCGACTGCGAAAACATTCTGTTGACACCCACCTACATAGGGAGAAATGATCATCATGATAAAATAACAGAAATCAGGGCTCCTACAGAAAAATTTAAGTGCTCGTTTTCCCGCGTACTGTTCGAGAGTGGAATGGTAGAGAGACAGCTTGAAGATGGTTCATTGAATCCTCTGCCAGGCACTTTATTGCGAATAGCAGAGTAATCACGTAGATGTAGATGTAAGTCGGTCTTTACGACTTCGCTAGTAGGCCTACTAGTATCAAGTGAAGAACGTTTCTCAACATTCGTCTTTGCTGTTAAATTTGTGCAATACATCATCTCTGCTAACATCTGAAGTCATTGGTCAAAGCCGACAGGTTGTATCCCATTCTTCAGTAATCCCCAGTGTAGCACAGAAGGGAAGTGGAAGAAATATGCAGTGACACGAACAGAAATTACGCTTTTATTCAGAGACAACAATTACACTGAAGTTACCGCGATTTGTGGCGGTTTCCTGGAAATTAGAAAACACTGGAAATGGTTATTAATAGGCTGTGTGATCAGCGCGGACGTCAATGCACGCTTTGCGGAGTATCCCCACGTCCCACAAGGCTGGTAACCAATTCTTGTGGTTGTTGTTGTTGTGGTCTTCAGTTCTGAGACTGGTTTCATGCAGCTCTCCATCCTACTCCATCCTGTGCAAACTTCTTCATCTCCCAGTACCTACTGCGACCTACATCCTTCTGAATCTGCTTAGTGTATTCATCTCTTGGTCTCCCTCTACGATTTTTACCCTCCACGCTGCCTTCCAATACTAAATTGGTGATCCTTTGATGCCTCAGAATATGCCTTACCAACCGGTCCATTCTTCTTGTCCAGTTGTGCCACAAACTCCTCTTCTTCCCAATTCTATTCAATACCTCCTCGTTAGTTACGTGATCTACCCATCTAATCTTCAGCATTTTTCTGTAGCACCACATTTCGAAAGCTTCTATTCTCTTCTTGTCCAAACTATTTATCGTCCACGTTTCACTTCCATACACGACTACACTCCATACAAATACTTTCAGAAACGACTTCCTGACACTTAAATCTATACTCGATGTTAACAAATTTCTCTTCTTCAGAAGCGCTTTCCTTGCCATAGCCAGTCTACATTTTATATCCCCTCCACTTCGACCATCATCAGTTATTTTGTTCCCCAAATAGCAAAACGCTTCCCCAGACGATAGTGCTCTCTTCTCTGGTCCGGGCCGTTCCGACGATTGTTGCAAGGTGTTTACTTTCAGACATTTGATGCCGTACACGCCATTTTGCCAGTGATCATCCTCTGTTGGACATCAGATAAACTGCTCCGTTTCCGCATTACGACAATGACTACACTGTTTCGCGCATCCCCCGACATGCTTTATATAGCTGGCGGTGCTAGTGCTGCCACTTGCAGTCTGTGGGTGGTTATACGATGGTGTGCTATTAGAAAAGGTTTCCTGAAATTTGAGTTTATATTCGATGACATTACATCCGTCTGAGCAGAAATTCACTGGCTACTTCCACTTTGCATGTTATATCCTCTTTACTGCTACCATCGACAATTTTTTTGCTGCTCAAATAACAAACCTCACGCCGACTGTTAGCTTCACATTTCCTAATCTTATTTCCCCATCGTTGTCTGACTTAAATCGACCATACTCCATTGCGCTTATTTTTTTACTTTTGTTGTTGTTCATTTTACGCCGAAGTGAGAAAAAAATCATGGGATAGCGGTATGCGTGTACACGTACTGATGGCTGCAGTATCGCGTACACTAGGTATGATATGACAGTGGATTGGCGGAGCTGTCATTTGTACTCAGGCGATTCATATGACTCAGTTTCCGACGTGATTATGGTCGCACGACGGGAATTAATACACTTTGAACGCGGAATGGTAGTGGGAGCACTGAACTTTCAATTTCAGATATCGTTAGGGAATTCAATGCAACGCGATCCACAGTGTCAGATGCGTGCTGAGAATATCCGACTGCAGGCATTACCTCTCACTACGGATAACACAGTGGCCGATGGCTTTCACTTAACGACCGAGAGCAGCAGCGTTTGCCTAGAGTTGTCAGTGCTACCAGATAAGCAACACGGTGTGAAATAACCGCAGAAATCTATGGCAGCAGACGACCGGCGCGAGTGCCTTAGCTAAAAACACAACATCCTCTGTAGCGCCTCTTCTGGGCTCGTTACCATATCGGTTGGGCCCTAGACGATCGGAAAACCACGGCCTGGACAGATGAGTCCCGATTTCAGTTTGTAAGAGCTGTTGGCAGGGTTCGAGTGCGGCGCAGACCCCAGGAAACCACGGACCCAACAAGCCACTGTTCAGTCTACTGGTGCCTCCGTAACGGAGCGGGCTGTATTTACATGGGATGGACTGGGTCCTCTGGTCCAACTGGACCGATCACTGACTGGAAATAATCATGTCCGTCTACTTGGAGACCATTTGCAGCCAACAATGTTGGAATTTTTTATCAATGACAATGGCTATGTCACCGGGCCACAATTGTTCGCAATTGGTTTGAAGAACATTGTGTGCAATTCGAACGAGTGATTTTGCGACCCTTGAGAAATGATCGAGGGGACACTTTTGGAATTATGGACGGCTATAGAGGCAGTAATGTGATATATATAGCCTACGGTGGTTTTAAAGTGGCGTCAGCGTATAGAAAAATGATCTTGCACGACATACGTACTGAAGATTCTGATCATGTGGCTGCGTTAGTGCTAAGAGCTATTGGAAATGTCCGCCAAAGCGAGACTGCAGCGGTAATGTTGGAACTCTGTTTCGCAAATCCTGGTGGCTTCCTCAGCCGCCCAATCATCATCGACATAGCATCTTTAATGTGGGTACCCGATTTTTTTAATAGAGATCAAATCACACCTCTACAAGCACTTGAAATCTGTTGTAGTGAATTTATTTTAAGTTGTGCAGATATACATCAGTTAACCTACAATGACTGTCATTCTGCATATCTACATACGTGTGAAAGACAAAGCCTGGAGTAACATACTCTGAACATCTAAAGCACTGTAAACTGGAAACACGTACGTCCACCTCATTTGCAAACCACTTCGTGTAATAGAATAACGAGGCTATTGACATAATAACGAGTCTATTGACAAAAATTGGAAGATAGCTATGTCCACGTACGACAACCCAAAGAAGATTAAGTACTTTAAAGTTAATCATAAGATACACCACTCTTGTCACTTTTTCGAGGTTATAATCTACACACGAAGCTTCCGACACAGATTTTGCCTACTTATAAATTCCAATAAACAAGCGATTTAAGTCAACAGATTCGGAACTATATCAAATGTTCAAATGTGTCTGAAATCTTATGGGACTTAACTGCTAAGGTCATCAGTCCCTAAGCTTACACACTAGTTAACCTAAATTATCCTAAGGACAAACACACACACACAACCCACACACACACACACACACACACACACACACACGTACACGCACACACACACAAACACACACCCGTGCCCGAGGGAGGACTCTAACCTCCGACGGGACCAGCCCGATTAGCTTCTTTAGCCTCAGGATGCCACAAAGCACCTCTTTGCATAAACGTATCATTTTCTCACAGTCCACGTTTCGTGTCGTGTTCACCATTACGACCGAGTGGCTCTCAGAACTATGGGACTTAACTGCAGAGGTCATCAGTCCCCTAGAACTTAGAACTACTTAAACCTAACTAACCAAAGGACATCACACATATCCATGCCCGAACCTGCGACCGTAGCGGTTGCGCAGCTCCAGACTGTAGCGCTTAGAACCGCTCGGCCACTCTGGCTGGCCCCATTACGATCGAAAAAAAAATTTCCCAAACTGATGTGAATTTCGCCTGGTCTTCCCAAGCACGACTCACAAGCCATCCTCACAGCTTTACTTCCGCCAGTACCTCGTCTCGCACCTTCCAAACTTCACAGAAGCTCTCCTGCGAACCTTGCAGAACTAGCACTCCTGAAAGAAAGGATGTCCGCAGCTCGTGGTCGTGCGGTAGCGTTATAGCTTCCCGCGCCCTGGTTCCCGGGTTCGATTCCCGGCGGGGACAGGGATTTTTCTCTGCCTCGTGATGACTGGGTGTTGTGTGATGTCCTTAGGTTAGTTAGGTTTAAGTAATTCTAAGTTCTAGGGGACTTATGACCATAGCTGTTAAGTCCCATAGTGCTCAGAGCCATTTGAACCATTTGAAGAAAGGATACTGCGGAGCCATGGCTTAGCCACAGCCTGGGGAATGTTTCCAGGATGATATTTTCACTCTGAATCGAAATGTGCGCCGATATGAAACCACCTAGCAGGTTAAATCCGTCTGCCGAACTCGGGACCTTAGCCTCTCGTGGGCAACTGCTCTACCAGTACTTGCCCGCGAGATACAAAGGTCACGAGCCCGAGTCTCGTTCCGGCACACAGTTTTAATCTCCCAGGAAGTTTCATATCAGCGCACGCTCCGCTGCAGAGTGAAAATTTCATTCTGATGTGAATTTCACCACTGTAACTGCAACCTAAGGCGTACACCGCACTGCAGACGCGCTCGGGGCGGGCGACGCCTGCCCGTCTCCACGCTGCTACCTGCAAAACACACGGTCGCCGCTCTCTGAGCTGCGGCTCCGATGTTTCGTATCGCTGAAGGTGGGGGGCAGCCATTTTTTTTGCGGCTCGTGCTGATGCCTGGCTGTTCAACAACGAACTGAGACCGCTTTATAGCTCTGTAAACTCATGTTGGCATATAAATGCAATTACAGACATCGCTGTATCAGTAAGGCTCCTCGGTGTATTCCGGACCACTCAACGCTCGATCTCGTGTACAGAAAGCGACCCCAGCTCCCCAGGTGACAACAAAACCAAAGTCGACTATTGGCGTTTCACACAACCGACCCTACGTGCTCATACTATTTTATTTCACTTCACAACGTTATGACTAGATATTTACACAGAGATGACAAAACTCATGGGATAGCTGTAAGGACATACGCTATCTGATCAAAAGTATCCGGATACCAGGCTGAAAATGACTTGCAAGTTCATGGCGCCCTCCATCGGTAGTTCTGGCGTTCGGTATGGTGTTGGCGCACCCTTAGCCTTGATAGCTTCCACTCTCGCATGCATACCTACAATCAGGCGCTAGAAGGTTCCTTCGGGAATGAGAGCCCGTTCTTCACGGAGTGCTGCTCTGGAGAGAGGTATCAATGTCGGTCGGTGCGGCCTGGCTCGAAGTCGGCGTTCCAAAACATCCCAAAGGTGTTCTAGGATTCAGGTCAGGATTTTGTGCGGGCCAGTCAATTACAGGAATGTTATTGTCGGGTAAACACTCCGCCACAGGCCGTGCATTATGAACGGGTGCTCGATCGTGTTGGTAGATGCAATCGCCATCCCCGAATTGCTCTTCAACAAGAAGGTGCTTAAAACATCAATGTAGGCCTGTGCTGTGTTAGTGCCACACGAAACAACAAGGGGTGCAAGTCCCCTCCATGAAAAATACGACCACACCATAACTCCACCGCCTCCGATTTTTGCTGTTGGCACTACACACGCTGGCACGTAACGTCCACCGGGAATTCGCCACACCCACACCCTGCCATAGGATCGCCACATTGTGTACCGTGATTCGTCACTCCACACAACGTTTTTCCACTGTTCAATCGTCCAATGTTTACGCTCCTTACACCAAGCGATGTGTTGTTTGGCTTTTACCGGCGTGATGTATGACTTATGAGCAGCCGCTCGACCATGAAATCCAAGTTTTCTCACCTCCCGCCTAACTGTCATAGTACTTGCAGTGGATCCTGATGGCAGTTTGGAAATCCTGCGTGATGATTTGGATAGATGTCTGCCTGTTACACATTACGACCCTCTTCAACTGTCGGCGGTCTCTGTCAGTCAAGAGACGGAGTCGGCCTGTACGCCTTTGTGCTGTACGTGTCCCTTACCGTATCCACTTCACTATTACATGGGGAAACAGTGGACCTAGGAATGTTTAAGAGTGTGGAAATCCCGCGTACAGACGTATGACACAAGTGGCACCCAATCACCTGACGACGTTCGAAGTCCGTGAGTTCCGCGGAGCGCCCCGTTCTGCTCTCTCACGATGTCTAATGACTACTGAGGTCTTCGATATGGAGTACGTGCCAGTAGGTGGCAGCACAATGCACGTAATGTGAGAAACGCATATTTTTGGGCGTGTCCGGATAGTTTTGATCACATAGTGTATGTAAATGGCGGCAATATCGCGTGCACAAGGTATAAAAGTCAGTGTAGTGGCAAAGCTGTCATTTGGACTCACGTGATTCATCGCTGGCTCTGAGCACTATGCGACTTAACTTGTGAGGTCATCAGTCGCCTAGACCTTAGAACTACTTAAACCTAACTAACCTAAGGACATCACACACATCCATGCCCGAGGCAGGATTCGAACCTGCGACCGTAGCGGTCGCTCGGCTCCAGACTGTAGCGCCTAGAACCGTACGTGATTCACGTGAAAAGTTTCCGACGTGATCATGGCCGCACAATGGGAATTAACAGACTCTGAATGCGGAATAGTAGTTGGAGGTAGAGGCATGAGCTATACCATTCCGGAAATCGTTAGGGAATTCACTATTCCGAGCGAGTAGAGAATGCCACATTTAGAGGCTCTACCTCTCACTATGAACGTCGGCGTTTGCGGAGCTTTGTCAGTGCTAACAGACAAGCAACACTGGGTGAAATAACCACAGAAAGCAACGTGGGCTTATGACGAACGCATGCGTTAGGACAGTGCGGGGAAATGTGGCGTCAATGGTCTGTGGCAGCAGACGACCGACGCGAGTGCCCTTGCTAACAGCACGACATCGCCTGCAGCGCCTCTCGTGGCCACAAGGCAATAGCGGTTGGACCCTAGACGACTGGAAAACCGTGGCCTGGTCAGATGACTCTCGATTTCAGTCGGTAATATCTGATAGTACGGCCCCCCGAACCCATGGACCCAAATTGTCAACAAGGCTCTGGCAAGCTTGTGGTGGCTCCATGATAGTGTGGACCTTGTTTACGTGGAATGGACTGGGTCCTCTAGGCCAGCTGGACCGATCATTGACTGGAATGGTTTTGTTCGGCTATTTGGAGGACCATTTGTAGCCATTCGTGGACATGGTGCTATGGATGACATTGCCCATGTCACTTGGGCACAATTGTTCACCACTGGCATGAATAACATTCTGTACATATCGAGAGAATGATCTGGCCAAGCAGATTGCCCGACATGAAACCCACACAACATTTATGGGACGTAATCAAGAGCTCGATTTCTGCACAAAATCCCGTACGGGCAACAGTTTCGCCATTACGGCCGGCTATACAGGGTGGTCAATTGATCGTGACCGGGCCAAATATCTCACGAAATAAGTGCCAAACGAAAAAACTACAAAGAACGAAACTCGTCTAGCTTGAAGGGGGAAACCAGATGGCGCTATGGATGGCCCGCTAGATGGCGCTGCCATAGGCGAAACGGATATCAACTGCGTTTTTTCAAATAGGAACCATAACTTTTATTACATATTCGTGTAGTAAGTAAAGAAATATGAATGTTTTAGTTCGACCACTTGTTTCGCTTTGTGATAGATGGTGCTGTAATAGTCACAAACATATGGCTCTCAATTTTAGACGAAAAGTTGGTAACAGGTAGGTTTTTTAAATTAAAATACAGAACGCAGGTACGTTTGAACATTTTATTTCGGTTGTTCCAATGTGATACATGTACCTTTGTGAACTTATCATTTCTGAAAACGCATGCTGCTACAGCGTGACTACCTGTAAATACCACATTAATGCAATAAATGCTCAAAATGATGTCCGTCAACCTCTATGCATTTGGCAAAACGTGTAACGACATTCCTCTCAACAGCGAGTAGTTCGCCTTCCGTAATGTTCGCACATGCATTGACAATGCGCTGACGCATGTTGTCTGGCGTTGTCGGTGGATCACGATAGCAAATATCCTTCAACTTTCCCCACAGAAAGAAATTCGGGGACGTCAGATGCGGTGAACGTGCGGGCCATGGTATGGTGCATCGACGACCAATCCACCTGTCATTAACTATGCTATTCAGTACCGCTTCAACCCCAATCCTACATTACGTAGGAAATCAGCATACCTTGCACCATTTAGATTGCCATCGATAAAATGGGTGCCAATTATCCTTCCTCCCATAATGCCGCAACATACATTAACGTGCCGAGGTCGCTGATCTTCCACTTGTCGCAGCCATCGTGGATTTTCCGTTGCCCAATAGTGCATATTATGCCAGTTTGCGTTACCGCTGTTGGTGAATGACGCTTCTTCGCTAAATAGAACGCGTGCAAAAATCTGTCATCGACCCGTAATTTCTCTTGTGCCCAGTGGCAGAACTGTACACGACGTTCAAAGTCGTCGCCATGCAATTCCTGGTGCATAGAAATATCGTACGGGTGCAATCGATGTTGATTTAGCATTCTAAACACGGACGTTTTTGAGATTTCCGATTCTCACGCAATTTGTCTGCGACTGATGCGCGGATTAGCAGCGATAGCAGCTAAAACACCTACTTGGGCATCATCATTTGTTGCAGGTCGTGGCTGATGTTTCACACGTGGCTGAACACTTCCTGTTTCCTTAAATAACGTAACTATCCGGCGAACGGCCCCGACTCTTGGATGATGTCGTCCAGGATACCGACCATCATACATAGCACACGTCCGTTGGGCATTTTGATCACAATAGCCATACATCAACACGATGTAGACCTTGTCCGCAATTGGTAAACTGTCCATTTTAACACGAAGCAAATCCCGTCCGCACTGGCGGAATGTTACGTGATACCACGTACTTATACGTTTGTGACTATTACAGCGCCATCTATCACAAAGCGATAAAAATGGTCCAACTGAAACATTCATATTTCTATACGTACTACACCAATATGTAATAAAAATGGGGTTTCCTATTTAAAAAAAAACACGCAGTTGATATCCGTTTGACCTATGGTAGCGCCATCTAGTGGGCCAACCATAGCGCCATCTGGTTTTCCCCTTCAAGCTAGACAAGTTTCGTTCTTTGTAGTTTTTTCATTTGACGCTTATTTCGTGAGATATTTGGCCCGGTCACTATCAATGAACCACCCTGTAGAGGCAGCGTGGCTCAGTATCTCTGCAGGGGACTTTCAGTGATTGGCTGAGTCCACACCAAGCCGAGCTACTGCACTACGCCGGCAAAAGGAGATCCGAAACGATATTAGGAACAAGTCCATGACTTTTGTTACCTCAGAGTAGTAGACGTGGCTGTCTCAACCAACATACCAGTAATACCGCGTTCAAACATTATAAGATCGTTTTTCTTGTTCATTTGCAATAGCTTACATTTTTCTACGTTTAGAGGAAGTTGCCATTCATCACATTGACTGTAACTGTGTCCGAGTCATCCCTTTACCTCCTACAGTCACTCCGCGAGGACGCTATGATTTACACTACAGTGTCATCAACAAACTGTCGCACATATACTACGCACAGAACACACACGTCCACCCACACCTCCTACGCTCGTGTCCGACATGGGGCTGACAAAATAATCCTCGCACAACAGTCACAGGTAGAGATATAAGGGGCAGTCAAATGAAACGAGGCAGATGGAAAAAACTAAGTCAACTGTTTATTATTTCATAACTGTTAACATATTTATCCCTCTTGTAATGGGACACCCTCCTCTTACCTTTCTTTAAGGGGAGGTATACTATCGTTTGGTTCAAAAATCGATTTGTTTAAAAAAATTACATTTTTGGATCCATAAAAGTGTGTAGAATCCACCCCTGAAACGGTTTTTCCGAATACGGAACGTAAATGTTTGTTATTCGCGGTTGAACAAAAAATGCACCTGCCTGAAATCGGCCTTTTTCACGCACCAGTTTTTTTCTTTCTGAGTACAGGTGCTTGGGAGGAAACACACAAAACTCAAATGAAAGTTTGAACGCATGCGTTTGGAAGTTACCCCCAAAGCATTTGCATTCTGGTGCAAAGACTGTGGAGATTGCGACTTTCCTGGCAGCGAGCAGCTTCAACGAAGGGTATTCGGCAATTCTGAAGACCGTGACAACGATGGACGTCACCCTGGGACTCTATTCGACGCAGTTCGCCAAGCATTTGGACGACCACCGGATTTAAGCGGCCGAAAACCGCTTGTCACCGGCCGTACGAGCGGCTCTGGAGCAGCGGAGGATGGCCCAGATCGAGCAGAACGCCCTCTATTAGGAAGAGGAAGGACTAGTTCATGGACCCGGAATATCAGATTGAACGTACGTTGCAAAATACTGCATTTACATGTATCAAAGCTTCAAACCCGCTTTTCTCAGAATGACTTTTTTTTTATCGCCCGGTATGGTAATTTCAAATCTACTGAACCGATTGGCATGATCTTTTGTTTCAGACGGAGCTAACTAAATTGTCTGGGAGTTGTAACACTTTTATTCCGATCCATCATCTATAAACATTTTTACTATGCCGACGAAGTCGAAAAATCGATGAAAAAACCCCTATTTCTTTCAAATGGTCGCCATTTTGTTTCCTATGGTCCAAATAACTTAAGCGAGGTGCAACTCCTAAAGAATCTTGTATACTTCGCTAACGTCAACTCAATTTTGATTTCAGACGAGCCGGCTGAACTGTGGCATACCGCGCGTGGAGGTCTAGATCGAAAATTTGTTTCGTTCCGACGGCACTTCCGCCTTTGCTCCTTAACATTTCCGGTCGAAAAAATTCCGGTTTGTAGAGGAACTATCAATAAACATTTTGACCAAATTTGACACTGATATCTAAAACATATCCCGAGAAAAAAAATTCTCGAACAATATGTTTTTTTCGGGCCAAAGATAGTAAACCTCCCCTTACCAGAAATATTAGAACCACGAATGTTTTCAAATATTGCATAGGTGAACATTATCTCAGCTCTTTAACTACAGGAATTTCATATGATTTTGTATAATGTGTTATACTTCAGGCTAAAATGTATAAACAGAAATTATTTTGTTATGATCGATATGTATTATCTCTGAATGTACAGTTAAAATTTCTCTTGTTTTAGAAGCATTTGAAATTACGAAATATGTGCCACACTTAAAATTCCTATTATTATTTACTCAATCTGACGCTAACTATTAAATTTATTTGTGGATTCATTTACAAAATAATCATATAACTTCGGTGAAGATTCTTCTTTTGTCAAGAAAGTTTGTAAACTCTTTTGTCTTGTAAACTCTTTGGAATATTGTTAGTAACGCAGAATAAAGTGATGGAGGCGGACGTGTTTTGGTGTTTGAAATGTCTGTTTAATGGAAGTGGAGATTGTAGAGTCAGTGTGATATAGAAGAATGTGACATAATAAACAAAATAGGTGCAATCAGAAATCATGCAACAGGCTTACTTAAAATTTATTTAGTCATCTGGAACCCGCAAAATTAAAAAAAAAAAAAAAAAGAATCAGCCTGAAGAATCTACCCCTAGACGTGACGAACTGCAGCCAACAACGAGAAAATGAAGATAAGTAAAAAAGTTATTTGTACACCTTTCACCTTTCAGTTTTTATGAAAAAACTAAAAATTTACTGGTGATGTGTGGGAGGGTAAGATTACACTCTTTAATGCAAGATGGTCAGTGCCTTCATAGAAAAAAACTTGTGTTCTTTGCGGAACCACTAATGTACTCAGGCGTGCCTCTCTCGGTCCGAAACAAATCTATGGCCACGAATGTCTATCTTCCTCCAGGGCTCCAAATATATGGAAATCTCAGCGTAGTCGAATGAAGTTTGGCAACATGCAGGCGGGTCCACACATTTCGCTTGATATCCATAACTGGTTCTGCATGTATCCCTTTAGAGACAAGACTATCAGTGCCGTCACGGAAAAATTTTTGGGGTTGCCTATGGAACCCTGTTTCTATCCTGGCGTGCATTGTTCGAATTTCTCCTCCCGCGATTTCCGTATTTCTGGAGCCCTAAAAAAAAAAAAAAAAAAAAAAAAAAACGTTCTTAGCGGACAATTTGCTTCGGCCGAACACATGCACGCCAGGATAGAAACAGGGTTCCATAGGCAACCCCAAAAATTTTTCCGTGACGGCACTGATAGTCTTGTCTCTAAAGGGATACATGCAGAACCAGTTATGGATATTCTTTTGAAATAATAAACAGTTTACTTATTTTTTTCCAGCATCTCGTTTTCATTTGACAGCTTCTTATAGGCTATGAACTGAATACTCGTGCAGAAAGGCCATTAATTCAGATTGAAATCGACAGCGCAGTGCTTTATTTGCTTGATCTGGCTTGATAAACTGGTTCAGCTATACACAGAGGATATAAGATATGCCACAGTAAACAGACGCTTTGATTCAAGCGGCGAGATATGTTGACTTTCCCTATCCATGAGCTTCCTATGTGATTACACGAAACGCAAATTTACTTTTTACCAACGTGACCTTCAGCAGAAGGGAAGAGCTTTCCGCTACTGGAAGGGTAATGGGCCCCGGGAAAGTGGGAGTAATGCGGTAACGCAGTTACCGTTAATATGGACGACGAAAATTATCTTCGCTCGTGCGTGAAATTCCCAGCGGCACTTTTTTTTTTTTTTTTTTTTCTTTTTGGTGGACGCGGGGAGCGTAACTAAAAGCACTTTGTTTAAAGGTACCATCAGTTACGTAAAGCTTTGTGAAAGAACATCGTGGGAATGAATAGCATATTCAAGCACCGCGAAAATGAGGCGTACTTCAGCGCAACAGCTGCGCGTTTTCTGGAAGCGTGAGTTAAGGGAGAGAACTGAGCATATCGAACAGGGGCGTCAAAGTTGGGATGTTGCTAGTAGAAACGAATTTCGCCAAAGTTACGTATGATGTGGTCCACGGTGATTGTCTACATTTAGGCCTAGATCTTCAGTTTGGTAATCACAATGAAGAGTGAAGCGTAGTGTTCTTTTTTTCGTACCACATAGCAAAGTTTCCTCCCGTAGCATTCACGAAAGGAGCCCGCGAAGAATGTTTACTTTGTTCTCCTCTGTGCGAGCTGTTATAGTCTGGTCTCATCTGCACCGTCTCTACGGTATAGACAGGGGACCACACATTCATTCCACCTACGTTACGAAACTACCATTCCGGAACCTGGGTCACGTTAAGCCGACATATTTGCAAGTTGCAGGGGCCATAAAAATTTCGTATTCAGTATAATGCTGTCATAATCTACTCATTAAGTGATTTAATTTTATGTTAAAAGTTTAACACAGTGAGACAAGTACTACCATTAGAAAATTTGTGCCTCGAGGCAAAATAAGTCACGGCGCGCAATTGCCCGAATTGCTGAGGCGCAGACAGCTTAAAAGGGAAAAGAAAGAAAAGAAAAAGCACACGTCTCTAATATGTATGGGAACTGCATACACGTCCTAATATCCTCCTCTCCCCCGCCTCTGTCCATCTCTCCTTCTCCCATTCTTTATGCATCTCCTCCTAGCTCCCTTCTCTGTCCATTCTCTCCTTTCCGCTCTCTATGTCCATTTCCTCCCCTCCCTCTATCCACGTCCTCTTCCCCCCCCCCCCCGCCCCCTCCCTCTTCCACCTTGAGCCTTGTTTACTGTTATTGTCAAATCCAGATTCTGTAGTGGTATCCTAATCAGAAACCAGTTAGCCATAAATTCAACCTTTCTGTTTGCTAACAACATTTCACTATGGTATATATAAAGTGTGTAGTCTACGTTTGTCTAAACTTTTATTACAGGAAAGTGAAAAAATCTGAAGTAAATCAGAAAGACAGACAGACACACACACAGACACAGACACAGACACACACACACACACACACACACACACACACACACACACACACACACACACACATCATATATATATATATATATATATATATATATATATATATATATAAGGGCTTATTTCAATGGTGGTAGAAGTCCATTACCCCCACTTTTCTGCCTATAATGCTTCCGAAATTAATGATCCAAACAAACAGAAAGAAAGGTTCATCTCTAGCAAGAATCTATATGCTTGAATATTTCTGCTATCTCAACTGCAGATTTTTCAGCGCTCATTTAACTTTAGGACTCTGTATCTCTAAATGAACAAAAGTGGACTTGTACCACTGTTGAAATAACACACGTTTAAATTTTTATTTATGTTGATATGAGAATGAGAGCACGTAGCGACTTGCAACACACGTTACAATAATTTTAAACCTTTTCGAAACTTTTTTTCGCCGACGTCCCCCTCTCCATAAACAGACGAAAGGAAAAATGTGAATCACTTTCTACATTTCAGTTATTCTTGCAGTACAACGAGAGCATCGCTCATGACGTCTTAATTTAGTAATTCTCTACTGCTAAATCTATTCGCAACATACTTTGGGTACAGTGTCTACATGGATCACTGAAAGTACCTGCAAAATTATATCATTCTACTACACATAGTTCAGGAGGTATGAGGTCGTAAACATTGAGATGCGTGCCAAACCAGCTTTTGCTTAAAGTCTAGCCCAAATTACCCATTTTCTATTCATCCACTATTTCACAATGAGAACGCTTAATGAATTCCAACGAACTTCAGGCATAATTTAAATTCTTTCCTCAACTTTTTCTCGTTTAGATACATTTAACACATTAACTCATTTGCCAAGTAACCAGGCGTTTGTAGCTGTTTTAAACACGAGAGTTTGGTTCTTTAAAGAAACGAGGACTTACTAGTACTTCTAGATTTACGAAAGGTTTTGTCGCTGTTGCCCACTATTGGCTTTTAACTAATTTGCGTGGCTACGCGGTACCGTCAAGCTGTGCGACTGGATTCGTGACTTCCTATCAGAAAGGCCACAGTTCGTAGTAATTGATGGGAAGTCGTGGAGGAAAACAGAAATGATACCTGGTGTTCCGCAAGGAAGTATCATACACCCTCTGCTGTTCCTCACCTACACTCAAGCGGCAAAAAAACTGGTATAGGCATGCGTGTTCAAATGCAGAGATATGTAAACAGGCAGAGTGCGGCGCTGCAGTCGGCAACACCTATGTAAGACAACAAGTGTCAGGTGCTGTTGTTTGAGTTTGAACGTGGTGTTATAGTCGATGTACGAGCGATGGAACAGATCTCCGAGGTAGCGATGAAGTGGGGATTTTCCTGTGCGATCATTCAAGAGTGTAACGTGAATATCACGAGTCCGGCAAAACATCAAATCTCCGACATCGCTGCGGCCGGATAAAGATCCTGCAAGAACACGATCAACGACGACTGAATAGGATCGCTCAACGTAACAGAAGTGCAACCCTTCCGAAAATTGTTGCATATTTCAGTGCTGGGACATCAACAAGACGCAGCGTGCGAATCATTCAACCACACAACATCGATATGAGCTTTCGAAGTCGAAGGCCCACTCGTCTACCCTCGATGACTGCACGACACAAAGCTTTATGCCTCGCGTGGGCCCTTCAGCACCGACATTGGACTGTTGACGACTTGAAGCATGTCGCTTGGTCGGACGAGTCTCGTTTGAAATCGTATCGAGCGAATTACCGTGTATGGGTATGGAGACAACCTCATGACTCCATGGACCCTGCATGTCAGCAGGGGACTGTTGAAGCTGGTGGAGGCTCTGTAATGGTGTGGGGCGTGTGCAGTTGGAGTGATATGAGACCCCTGATGCGTCTAGATACGACATCGCCAGGTGACGCATACATAAGAATCTTGTGGTTGATCACCTGCATACTTTCGTATTCATTGTGCATTCTCACGGATTTGGGCAATTTCAGCACGACAATGCGACAACCCAGGTGTGCAGAATTGCTGCAGAAACAATCCTCTGAATTTAAACTCTGCCGCTGGTCACCGAACTCCCCAGACACAAAAATTATTTGGCCTATCTGGGATGCCTTGCAACGTACTGTTCAGAAGAGGTCTCGACTCGTCTGTATCCTGACGGATTTGTGGACAGCCCTGCAGGATTCATGGAGTCAATTCCCTCCAGCACCTCTTCAGACATCAGTCGAGTCCATGCCACGTCGTGTTGCGGCACTTCTGCGTGCTTGCGGGGGCCCTACATCATATTAGGCAGGTGTACCAGTTTCTTTGGCTCTTCAGTGCATATAAACGTATTAGGAGACAATCTGAGCAGCCCTCTTAGATTGTTTTTCGGTGATACTGTAGTCATTACGAGACCAAATCAGTTGCAAAATGATTTAGATAAGATGACTGTGTGGCGCGGAAAGTTGCTATTTCCTTGCAGACCTAATTTTTCGCCGCTAGGATTCAGACTGTCATTTAAAATGTTGATATACATATGGTGATCCACTGTACCTTGTATGAAATGTAATTTTCCAACACCTGCAGCATTCGTACAGCCCCACACCATCAGGGAGCCACCACTGCATTTAACCGTTGCCACAAGATTGCGTGGGAACATCTCCATATTCTTCTTACGCCACACCATTCGCCTGGCATCCTACCCGAATACGTTATATTTACTCTCATAAGAAAATATTACTCTATTCTAGAAGTCTTCCTTTTTGAATCTATGTTCAGTCGCAAAATGAAGACGTTTCATTCGATTCTGTTCACTGAACAAAAATTTCTTGCGCGCTAACCAGCCGTGATACCCATGTGTTTTGAAGGTATTTCTGATTGTGTTGGCACGCACCTTCTTTCCCCTGGACTAACTCCCCAGACAACTTAGGAGCGCTGACTTTATCTTTCTTCTTCATTTCCCTCATGATAAATCTTACGCCAACATCAGTCAAAGTGTGAGGGCGTCCGGTACGTGATTGATTTCTTAATGATTTTGTTGCGCAAAATCTAGTATCGACTGAACCGTCGGTCTAGGTCTGCCCACTACTTTATCAATCTCATGAGAAGATTTGCACTCATTATGGAAGCGCAGAGTAAGTCTCCTTTCGATCAGCGTCGCCTCACTACCCTTACGGCCCATGGCGCTAACTGCACTATATCGGCACCGTTCAGAACCACAACAGGCGATAGAAAGGGGCCGCGCACCGTTGACTCTAGTGTGTGCCGTGGGTCAGCGTTATAGTTTAATCACTTCGGGCAGAATTTCGGCATGCTCAGACGGTGGACGAATACTTTATGAACTAGCTCTTGTATTGTTGTTGTTGTTATTTTGGTCTTCAGTCCAGAGACGGGTTTGATGCACCTCTCCATGCAACTCTATCCTCTGCAAGCTTCTTCATCTCCCAATACTTACTGCAACCTACATCCGTCTGAATCTGCTTAGTGTATTCATCTCTTGGTCTCCCTCTACGATTTTTACCCTCCACGCTGCCCTCCAATGCTAAATTTGTGACCCCTTGATGCCTCAGAACATGTCCTACCAACCGGTCCCTTCTTCTTGTCAAGTTCAGCCACAAACTCACAAACTCCTCCCCAATTCGATTCAATATCCCCTCATTAGTTATGTGATCTACCCATCTAATCTTCAGCATTCTTCGGTAGCACCACATTTCGAAAGCTTCTATTCTCTTCTTGTCTAAACTATTTATCGTCCACGTTTCACTTCCATACATGACTACACTCCATCCAAATACTTTGAGAGACGACTTCCTGACAAATCTATACTCTATGTTAACAAATTTGTCTTCTTCAGAAACGAATTCCTTGCCATTGCCAGTCTACATTTTATATCCTCTCTACATTGACCATCATCAGTTATTTTGCTCCCTAAATAGCAAAATTCACTTACTACTTTAAGTGTCTCATTTCCTAATCTAATTCCCTCAACATCGCCCGACTTAATGCAACTACATTCCATTATCCTAGTTTTACTTTTGTTGACGTTTCATCTTATATCCTCCTTTCAAGACACTGTCCATTCCGTTCAACTGCTCTTCCAAGTCCTTTGCTGTCTCTGACAGAATTACAATGTCATCGGCGAACCTCAAAGTTTTTATTTCTTCTCCATGGATTTTAATACCTGCTCCAAATTTTTCTTTTGTTTCCTTTACTGCTTGCTCAATATACAGATTGAATAACATCGGGGAGAGGCTACAACCCTGTTTCACTCCCTTCCCAACCACTGCTTCCCATTCATGCCCCTCGACTCTTATAACTGCCATCTGGTTTCTGTACAATTTGAAAATAGCCTTTCGGTCACTGTATTTTACCCCTGCCACCTTTAGAATTTGAAAGAGAGTATTCCAGTGAACATGGTCAAAAGCTATCTGTAAGTCTACAAACGCTAGAAACGTAGGTTTGCCTTTCCTTAATCTTTCTTCTAAGATAAGCCGTAAGGTCAGTATTGCCTTACGTGTTCCAATATTTCTACGAAATATAACTGATCTTCCCCGAGGTCGGCATCTACCAGTTTTTCCATTCGTGTGTAAAGAATTCGTGTTAGTATTTTGCAGCTGTGACTTATTAAACTGATAGTTCGGTAATTTTCACATCTGTCAACACCTGCTTTTTTGGGATTGGAATTATTATATTCTTCTTGAAGTCTGAGGGTATTTCGCCTGTCTCATACATCTTGCTCACCAGATGGTAGAGTTTTGTCAGGACTGGCTCACCCAAGGCCGTCAGTAGTTCTAATGGAATGTTGTCTACTCCAGGGGCCTTGTTTCGACTCAGGTCTTTCAGTGCTCTGTCAAACTCTTCACGCAGTATCGTATCTCTCATTTCATCTACATCTACATCCTCTTCCATTTCCATAACATTGTCCTCAAGTACATCGCCCTTGTATAGACTCTATTTATACTCCTTCCACCTTTCTGCTTTCCCTTCTTTGCTTAGCACTGGGTTTCCATCTGAGCTCTTGATATTGATACAAGTGGTTCTCTTTTCTCCAAAGGTCTCTTTAATTTTCCTATAGGCAGTATCTATCTTACCACTAGTGAGATAAGCCTCTACATCCTTGCATTTGCCCTGTAGCCATCCCTGCTTAGCCATTTTGCACTTCCTGTCGATCTCATTTTTGAGACGTTTGTATTCCTTTTTGCCTGCTTCATTTACTGCATTTTTATATTTTCTCCTTTGATCATTTAAATTCAATATTTCTTCTGTTGCCCAAGAATTTCTACTAGCCCTCGTCTTTTTACCTACTTGATCCTCTGCTGCCTTTACTACTTCATCCCAGAGAGCTACCCATTCTTCTTCTACTGTATTTCTTTCCCCCATTCCTGTCAGTTGTTCCCTTATGCTCTCCCTGAAACTCTGTACAAACTCTGGTTTAGTCAGTTTATCCAAGTCCCATCTCTTCTATTACATTTTCTATTTTGTTAACCTTGCTGTCGATTTGGATGTATTTCTTTCCTTGCTTTTCAACAAAAATGACTTACCAAGGTTCTTTTTGCATGACTGGCTCTTTCGACTTTGTATATATTTCTTTTCATGTTACACAGACTTTGTTTTCTAAAAGATATGCAGCTAGACGAATACATTTTGGACTCACAGTAGGTCTTTATTTTGGAACTCGGGAGGGCTGCGTGTTTTTAGAATATCGTGGCTTCCTTTGGGGCGATGGTGCGAGGTCTCATCCATCACGGCTGTTTGTCTCGTAAGTGAGTCGTTTGAGGCTCCAGCGGCTACAGGGCTTCACTTTGCCGTGCGGACGGCAGCGCCGACGACAAAGAAAGACGTCACAATTGTCGCGCATGCTAGCGCGGAGCGGGAGCCATTGCCTGCAATCAGGGTGGGGTGCAGTGTTTAGACTTGCAAAGAGGCCGCCCACCCCGGCTGGGATTACTTCTTTTGTGCGGCCGTCGCTTTGAGTCGGTCTCCGTCCTCCTCCGCTGGCTGTGTCGGCAGACGGCTCAGATGAGGCAGCCGTTCAGATGGGCAAGAGGACGCTTCGCTTCGCGCTATCCGCATTCTTCAGCCAGCACAGCTGATGGCGTTGTACGACTACCGGACGCAGAGAGCGTCGAGGGACTCCTTTCTTTTATCTCGCCTACAGCATTCGAATCGTATCTGTCATCGCCTTGAGTCAAAAGAAACGAGTCACCTTCTCTTACCGCACAGAAAGTAGCTTCCACTTTCGTTAACTATTCGTCTGAAGGGAGTTACTGGCAGAGTGCTCTGAGAAAAGATGTGTAAATTATAGCGCAACTTGAGTTGTCAGAAAAAAGCGAGGTCGGATGCCGGATGGAAATTTCCGTCAGTACCCACCGGGTGATCTAAAAGTCAGTATAAATTTGATAACTTAATAAACTACGGAATAATGTAGATAGAGAGGTAAAAATTGACACACATGCTGGGAATGACATGAGGTTTTATTACAACAACAACAACAAAAAAAGAACAATGTTCACAAAATGTCCGACAGATGGCGCTGGACAGCTACCGTGACGGGTGAGAGGTACGCCGATATGTTACAGAATCGCATCATCCCCAGCCTGGCTGATAAACACCTGCTGGAAAGTACGATGTTTATGCAGGATGGCGCTACACCCCATATTGCTAGACGTGTGAAAAATCTCTAGCGCGCGTCGTTTGGTGATGATCGTGTGCTCAGCCGCCACTTTCGTCGTGCTTGGCCTCCCAGGTTCCCAAACCTCAGGCCGTGCCGTGTGATTATTGGCTTTGGGGTTACCTGAAGTTGCAAGTGTATCGTGATCGACCGACGTCTCTAGGGATGCTGAAAGACAACATCCGACGCCAATGCCTCACCATAACTCCGGACATGCTTTACAGTGCTGTTCACAACATTATTGCTCGACTACAGCTATTGTTGAGTAATGATGGTGGACATATTGAGCATTTCCTGTAAAGAACATCAACTATGCTTTGTCTTACTTTGTTACGCTAATTATTGCTATTCTGATCAGATGAAGCGCCATCTGTCTGACATATTTTGAGCTTTTGTATTTTTTTGGTTCGAATAAAACCCCATGTCATTCCAAGCATGCGTGTCAATTTGTGCCTCTCTATCAACATTATTCCGTGATTTATTCAGTTTTTAAATTTATACTGACCTTTTGATCACCCGGTACGTTGTACGAGAACGCAGGATGGGCGACACCATGGAGAGTCAACTGCAGCAAGCGATGAAGCAACGTCCTCTTCTTCACGTTGTTCCAGAATGAACAGCGAATGCGTTTCACAAAATACATGTGCCATGAAAACATAAACAAAACTGAGCTGTCCTACATAGTAGCCCACATGAATAACTCGTTCTTCCAGGTCGTATGCAGTTAACATTTATTTTAATTTCACACTGATGGCTCTCGATCTTCCACCATAATCGAGTCCATCAACATGAGGTGACAAATATAAGGTAGCCAAGGAGGTGGAAACGTGGGTCCTACTATGCCAAGATTGCTTGGTAGCTACAACAGGAAAACACAATTAATTAGCAGGAGTACAAAGTAAGGAAGTATTTATTACTTAACTTTGCTGTAATCCATGATCAGTTGGTTGTCAGTTATAGAAGACGCGACTAGACTAAGCGTCTGTAGAACGACATAATTTACAAGTCACAAATCTTGTGGTGACGAATTAATCTCTCGTAATCTTGAATGTCGAGTCGGGTGAATTTGCAGACTAACTTGGAACTGAGATACAGAGACTTGACGGCAGCAATGACAGCTCCAGGCCATGACTAACATCGGCGCTGGTTGACCACTGAGCGCGGCTACGAACTGTAGACCGGCACAACTGCACTACTCTCCTGTTGCACAATGAAGTGGTCTCGCGGCGAGCGTAAGTACTGCGACTGGCTGTGTACTCTTTGGCTGACACAGCCGTTCTTCTGTTCCGTTTATCGAGAGAATCGCATCCGGCGGATCGATCTCCCAGGCGGCGGTGTGGTCGTATGACTGACGACATCACACACACCAAATTAGTGTTTTTTCCCACCCTTTAGGGATTGATCGATGAGAGGATACGGAGCATTAAAAGGTCTAATGAACGTATGTCCGGAAATGCATAGTTTCCATGCTAGAGGCCATTTATTCAATGATACATTGTTACAGAGACTGCGTTCTAATACCCGCTGTACCATGCAGCCACATGCTGTGTGTTGAAAATGGTTTCCATGTGCCTCAAAGCATGGGTGTATGCGCCGTATCATGTTCTGTCTCACACGCTCACGTCGACCAGGCTGCATCCGAACAGTGTCAAAGGCGACATGAATAAGCTGTTCCATTGTCTCCACATCTGGAATGGGCTCTGCATACACGAAACTTCTGAGGTGGCCCCATAACCAGAAATCGCACGGGTTGACATCCGGTGAACGAGCAGGCCATGCAAGTAGACCGCCTCGTCCGATCATCGACCAGGGAAGACACAATTGAGATGCGTCCGGAAGTTAACGGCGAAGTGGGCTGGAGCACCATCGTGTAGCAGCCACATAACCCTTCGAATCATCAGAGGCACTTGTTCCAGCAGTGGAGGCAAAAATCACCCGCAAGAAACACGGATAGTTTTGCCTCGTCCGCAGCTCGTGGTCGTGCGGTAGCGTTCTCGCTTCCCGCGCCCGGGTTCCCGGGTTCGATTCCCGGCGGGGTCAGGGATTTTCTCCGCCTCGTCATGACTGGGTGTTGTGTGCTGTCCTTAGGTTAGTTAGGTTTAAGTAGTTCTAAGTTCTAGGGGACTGATGATCATAGATGTTAAGTCCCATAGTGCTCAGAGCCATTTGAACCATTTTTTAAGTTCTGCCTCGTTACGCGAAGTGGAAGCAACACTGGTCCCAAAAGACGGTCGCCAGTTATCCCGGTGCACACTTTCCAGCTTCACCGCTGCTGATTACTCGCTGTCACCATACCATGTGGGTTCTTCATACTATCCCACAGATGGCCGTTACGAAAGTTGAAGATATCACTCCGCGTAAAGGTGGCCTCATCAGTGAATAGGAGGGATGACACTAATCCCGGAATCGCATTGTCTGGTGAAGAAACCAGTGATAAAACTTCTCCCGATGTGGAAAGTCTGTAGCTAGTAAGCCCTGCACACGCTGTAAGTGATAAGGGTAGTAACAACTGTAACACACTGTCGTCTGGCGTACCCTGTACTGGTGGGCAAACTGCCTGGTACTCAGACCCCCCCATGAACCATGGACCTTGCCGTTTGTGGGCAGGCTTGCGTGCCTCAGCTATACAGATGGCCGTACCGTAGGTGCAACCACAACGCAGGGGTATCTGTTGAGAGGCCAGACAAACATGTGGTTCCTGAAGAGGGGCAGCAGCCTTTTCAGTAGTTGCAGGGGCAACAGTCTGGATGATTGACTGATCTGGCCTTGTAACATTAACCAAAACGGCCTTGCTGTGCTGGTACTGCGAACGGCTGAAAGCAAGGGGAAACTACAGCCGTAATTTCTCCCGAGGACATGCAGCTTTACTGTATGATTAAATGATGATGGCGTCCTCTTGGGTAAAATATTCCGGAGGTAAAATAGTCCCCCATTCGAATCTCCGGGCGGGGACTACTCAAGAGGACGTCGTTATCAGAAGAAAGAAAACTGGCATTCTACGGATCGGAGCGTGGAATGTCAGATCCCTTAATCGGGCAGGTAGGTCAGAAAATTTAAAAAGGGAAATGGATAGGTTAAAGTTAGATATAGTGGGAATTAGTGAAGTTCGGTGGCAGGAGGAACAAGACTTTTGGTCAGGTGATTACAGGGTTATAAATACAAAATCAAATAGGGGTAATGCAGGAGTAGGTTTAATAATGAATAAAAAAATAGGAGTACGGGTTAGCTACTACAAACAGCATAGTGAACGCATTATTGTGGCCAAGACAGACACAAAGCCCATGCCTACTACAGTAGTACAAGTTTATATGCCAACTAGCACTGCAGATGATGAAGAAATTGATGAAATGTATGACGAGATAAAAGAAATTATTCAGGTAGTGAAGGGAGATGAAAATTTAGTAGTCATGGGTGACTGGAATTCGTCAGTAGGAAAAATGAGAGAAGGAAACATAGTAGGTGAATATGGATTGGGGGAAAGAAATGAAAGAGGAAGCCGCCTTGTAGAATTTTGCACAAAGCATAACTTAATCATAGCTAACACTTGGTTCAAGAATCATGAAAGAAGGTTGTATACCTGGAAGAATCCTGGAGATACTAAAAGGTATCAGATAGATTACATAATGCTAAGACAGAGATTTAGGAACCAGGTTTTAAATTGTAAGACATTTCCAGGGGCAGATGTGAATTCTGACCACAATCTATTGGTTATGAACTGCAGATTGAAACTGAAGAAACTGCAAAAAGGCGGGAATTTAAGGAGATGGGACCTGTATAAACTAAAAGAACCAGAGGTTGTACAGAGTTTCAGGGAGAGCATAAGGGAACAATTGACAGGAATGGGGGAAAGAAATACAGTAGAAGAAGAATGGGTAGCTCTGAGGAATGAAGTAGTGAAGGCAGCAGACGATCAAGTAGGTAAAAAGACGAGGGCTAATAGAAATCCTTGGGTAACAGAAGAAATATTGAATTTAATTGATGAAAGGAGAAAATATAAAAATGCAGTAAATGAAGCAGGCAAAAAGGAATACAAACGTCTCAAAAATGAGATCGACAGGAAGTGCAAAATGGCTAAGCAGGGATGGCTAGAGGACAAATGTAAGGATGTAGAGGCTTGTCTCACTAGGGGTAAGATAGATACTGCCTACAGGAAAATTAAAGAGACCTTTGGAGAGAAGAGAACCACTTGTATCAATATCAAGAGCTCAGATGGCAACCCAGTTCTAAGCAAAGAAGGGAAGGCAGAAAGGTGGAAGGAGTATATAGAGGGTTTATACAAGGGCGATGTACTTGAGGACAATATTATGGAAACGGAAGAGGATGTAGATGAAGATGAAATGGGAGATACGATACTGCGTGAAGAGTTTGACAGAGCACTGAAAGACCTGAGTCGAAACAAGGCCCCTGGAGTAGACAACATTCCATTAGAACTACTGATGGCCTTGGGAGAGCAAGTCTGACAAAACTCTACCATCTGGTGAGCAAGATGTATGAGACAGGCGAAATACCCACAGACTTCAAGAAGAATATAATAATTCCAATCCCAAAGAAAGCAGGTGTTGACAGATGTGAAAATTACCGAACTATCAGTTTAATAAGTCACAGCTGCAAAATACTAACGCGAATTCTTTACAGACGAATGGAAAAACTGGTAGAAGCGGACCTCGGAGAAGATCAGTTTGGATTCCGTAGAAATGTTGGAACACGTGAGGCAATACTAACCTTACGACTTATCTTAGAAGAAAGATTAAGAAACGGCAAACCTACGTTTCTAGCATTTGTAGACTTAGAGAAAGCTTTTGACAACGTTAACTGGAATACTCTCTTTCAAATTCTGAAGGTGGCAGGGGTAAAATACAGGGAGCGAAAGGCTATTTACAATTTGTACAGAAACCAGATGGCAGTTATAAGAGTCGAGGGGCATGAAAGGGAAGCAGTGTTGGGAAAGGAGTGAGACAGGGTTGTAGCCTATCCGCGATGTTATTCAATCTGTATATTGAGCAAGCAGTAAAGGAAACAAATGAAAAATTCGGAGTAGGTATTAAAATCCATGGAGAAGAAATAAAAACTTTGAGGTTTGCCGATGACATTGTAATTCTGTCAGAGACAGCAAAGGACTTGGAAGAGCAGTTGAACGGAATGGACAGTGTCTTGAAAGGAGGATATAAGATGAACATCAACAAAAGCAAAACGAGGATAATGGAATGTAGTCAAATTAAATCTGGTGATGCTGAGGGGATTAGATTAGGAAATGAGACACTTAAAGTAGTAATGGAGTTTTGCTATTTAGGGAGTAAAATAACTGATGATGGTCGAAGTAGAGAGGATATAAAATGTAGACTGGCAATGGCAAGGAAATCGTTTCTGAAGAAGAGAAATTTGTTAACATCGAGTATAGATTTAAGTGTCAGGAAGTCGTTTCTGAAAGTATTTGTATGGAGTGTAGCCATGTATGGAAGTGAAACATGGACGATAACCAGTTTGGACAAGAAGAGAATAGAAGCTTTCGAAATGTGGTGCTACAGAAGAATGCTGAAGATAAGGTGGGTAGATCACGTAACTAATGAGGAGGTATTGAATAGGATTGGGGAGAAGAGAAGTTTGTGGCACAACTTGACTAGAAGAAGGTATCGGTTGGTAGGACATGTTTTGAGGCATCAAGGGATCACAAATTTAGCATTGGAGGGCAGCGTGGAGGGTAAAAATCGTAGGGGGAGACCAAGAGATCAATACACTAAGCAGATTCAGAAGGATGTAGGTTGCAGTAGGTACTGGGAGATGAAGCAGCTTGCACAGGATAGAGTAGCATGGAGAGCTGCATCAAACCAGTCTCAGGACTGAAGACAACAACAACAACAACAACAACAACTAAGACGGCGGTCGCCTTCGACCGTGTTAATCAGATTTTTCTCCAAGTCTGGTGTCCGAACATTTAAGGTGCGACCTTGAAGATTTCCTGCTTACTGAAACGACCCTGTCTCAGACAAACGGCAAAACACTGTTGAAAGCCCTGAATGCTGCGGTGGTTGTCGGCGGGGATGGGTCTCCTGATACAACCTCGCTGCCCGCCGCACGTTGTTATTTCTCTTTCCTAAAGACCGGAAAGTAGCACAGGTCACACCAATATTCAAGAAAGGAAATAGGAGTAACCCATTGAATTACAGACCCATATCACTGACAATTTGCAGTACGATTTTGGGGCATATACTGTACTCGAACATTATGAATCACCTTGAAGAAAATGACGTACTGATACATAACCAACACGGCTTCAGAAAATATCGTTCTTGTGCAATACAGCTAGCTCTTTCTTCACATGAAGTAATGAGTGCTGTCGACAAGGGATCTCAGATCGATTCCATATTCCTAGATTCGCAGAAGGCTTTTGATACCGTTCCTCACAAGCCATTATTAAATTGCGTGCATATGGAGTATCGGCTCAGTTGTGTGACTGGATTCGTGATTTCCTCTGAGAGTGGTCACAGGTCGTAGTCATAGACGGTAAATCGTCGAGTAGAACAGAAGTTATATCTGGCTTTCCTGCCAGGTAGCTTCATAGGCCCTCTGCTGTTCCTGATTTACATAAATGATCTAGGTGATAATCTGAGCAGCCCGCTTAGATTGTTTGCAGATGACGCTGAAAATTTCCGTACAGTAAAATAGACGATCAATTCCAATTACAAAATGATCTAGACACAATTTTTGTGTGGTGCGAAAAGTGGTAATTAGCACTAAACAGAGAAAAGTGCGAGGTCATCCACATGGGTACTAAAAGAAATCGGATAAATTTTGATTATACGATAAATCGCACAAATCTGAGGTCTGTCAATTCGACTAAATACCTAGGAATTACAGTTACGAACAACTTAAATTGGAAAGACCACATAGATAATATTGTGGGGAAAGCGAAACAAAGACTGCGCTTTGTTGGCAGAACACGTAGAAGATGCGACAAACCCACTAAAGAGACAGCCTACATTACACTTGTCCGTCCTCTGCTGGAATATTGCCTTACCACGGAGGATTGACGGAGGTCATAGAAAAAGTGCAAAGAAGGGCAGCTGGTTTCGTGTTATCGCGCAATAGGGGTGAGAGTGTCACTGGTATGATACGCGAGTTGGGGTGGCAGTGACTGAAACAAAGGCGGTTTTCTTTGCGGCGAGATCTATTTACGATATTTGAAACACCAACTTTCTCTTCCGAATGCGTAAATATTTTGTTGATACCCACCTACGTAGGGAGAAATGATCATCATAATAAAATAAGAGAAATCAGAACTCGAACGGAAAGATTTAGGTGTTCCTTTTTCCCACGCGCCATTGGAGAGTGGAATGGTAGAGAAGTAGTGTGAAAATGGTTCGATGAACCCTCTGCCAGGCACTCAAGTGTGAATTGCAGGGTAACCATGTAGATAGATGCAGATGAGGTAAACACCACGTCGGCAAGCTCTCAACTCGAATACGAAACCTTTGTGTACAATGCTGTAACACATCCACTACAAGGCCAATCAGCAAGAGGTGAATCGGACACAACATTACCAATTACCAGGAGTGGGCGCTAGGGCGTGACGCGTGAGGAGCTACCACCCTCTAGGAGGAAACCATGCATACTGTAACTGTGGCTCCGTGGAATAGACCGTATTAGACCGCAGTCTCTGTAACTGAGTATTACTGAATAAATGGCCTCTAGCATGGAAACCATGCGTTTCCCGACGTAAGTTCATTGCACATTTTTGTTCCGACTTCTCTCATCGATCAGTCCCTGGAGTTCATACACAGTGGAAAAAATTTATAAGGGGTGAACAAAAAGTTTCCGTCTGAAGACGGTACAGTCCAGAATCGGTATGCCAATCAGACACAACTGCTGAGAGTAACGAGGCATCGTCCCACCGACGCACGATGTTGACGATATCCGAACATCGTTTCCTGCTGCGTGAAGAAGTCTGCACATCTTCGTCCAACAGGAACAGTCGACCATTCAAGACCTTTTTAAAGTGCGCGAAGGCGTGATAGTCGGATGGGGAAAGATCAGGACTATAGCACGAGTGCTGGAATGTCTCTACATCTACACGGTTAGTCTGCAATTCACACTTAAGTGCCAGGCGAACCGTTTTCATACTACTTCTCTACCATTCCACTCTCGAATGGCGCGTGGGAAAAAGGAACACCTAAATCTTTCCGTTCGACCTCTGATTTCTCTTATTTTATTATGATGATCATTTGTCCCTACGTAGGTGGGTGTCAACAAAACATTTTCGCATTCGGAAGAGAAAGTTGATGATTGAAATTTCGTAAGTAGTTCTCCCCGCAAAGAAGACTGCCTTTGTTTTAGAGACTGCCAGCCCAACTCGCGTATCATATCAGTGACACTCTCACCCCCATTGCACGATAACACGAAACGAGATGCCCTTCTTTGGACATTTTCGATGTCCTCCGTCAATCCTACCTGGTAAGGATCCCACACCGCGTAGCAATATTCCAGCAGAGAACGGACAAGTGTAATGTAGGCTGTCTCATTAGTGGGTTTGTCGCATCTTCTAAGTGTTCTGCCAACAAAACGCAGTCTTTGTTTCGCCTTCCCCACAATATTAATGGTTCAATTGGCTCTGAGCACTATGGGTTCAAATGGCTCTGAGCACTATGGGACTCAACTGCTGAGGTCATTAGTCCCCTAGAACTTAGAACTAGTTAAACCTAACTAACCTAAGGACATCACAAACATCCATGCCCGAGGCAGGATTCGAATCTGCGACCGTAACGGTCGCGCGGTTCCAGACTGAAGCGCCTAGAACCGCTCGGCCACAACGGCCGGCCCCACAATATTATCTATGTCGTCTTTCCAATTTAAGTTGCTCGTAATTGTAATTCCTAGGTATTTAGTCGAATTGACAGCCCTTACATTTGTGCGATTTATCATATACCCTAGATTCATCTGATTTCTTTTAGTACCCATGTGGATGACCTCGCACTTTTCTTTGTTTAGCGCCAATTGCCACTTATCGCACCACACAGAAATTCTCTCTAGATCATTTTGTAATTGGAACTGATCGTCTGATGATTTTACTACATGGTAAATTACAGCGTCATCTGCAAATAATCTAAGGGGGCTGCACAAATTATCACCTAGATCATTTATGTAAATCAATATCAGCAGAGGGCCAATGACACTACCCCGTGGAACGCCAGATATCACATATCACTTCTGTTCTACTCGATGATTTAGCGTCCATCACTACGAACTGTGACATCTCCGAGAGGAAATCACGAATCCAGTCACACAACTGAGACGGTACTCTATATGCACGCAATTCCCCCACTTGATTTGGCGTAACTTTTGCTGGCCTCCCAGATCGACCTGTGTGTCGTGTCGAATCGCCATCAGGACGGAACTTGGCGCACCATTCCACAACAGCAGTTTTCTAGAGACAGTCTACCCCATCCACATTCCTCATTCTCCGATGGATGTTCACTAGTGTTTTCCCTTCATCAAGGAAAAGAAAAAAAGAATAATAGCACATTGGTCCTGTTTGGACGCATTTGGTAATAACGTCGCCATAGTTCACTTTTCCACTTTTGTTTGTTTTGTTTTGCTTTAGGGTGCAAAAAACAAGTGGGTTCATACGCGCTCAAGTCAAAACTATAGAAAACGAACAAAGGGAGGAGTTAAACGACTACGTCAGTCCCAATGGACAGAATAGAAGACAGCTAAAATCAGACACGTGGAAAAAGGGCTAAAAAAACATGCAGAAATGGAAGTCCAAAACCAAAAATTAAATAGGCTTCGCCAATGTACCCACACGGGAAAGAGACTAATCCCTTGCCTACATGTTGGTGCTTCTATGCCAGCATCAAAGTTGTGCTGTCTTGCGTATACTGCCGGCCGTTGTGGCCGAGCGGGTGTGGCCGAGCGGTTCTAGGCGCTTCAGTCTGGAGGGACTGCGCGACCGCTACGGTCGCAGTTTCCAATCCTGCCTCGGGCATGGATGTGTGTGATGTCCTTAGGTTAGTAAGGTTTAAGTAGTTCTATGTTCTAGGGTACTGATGACCTCAGATGTTATGTCCCATAATCCTCAGAGCCATTTGAACCATTTTTGTTGCGTATACTCTGCAACAACGCCCTCAAACTGAAATTTCTTGATCGCTCCTTACATATAAGGATACAAAACAAATTGTCCTTCGTTGTCATGGGTACAAAGCAAACAAATTAATGAAATTATAATGAAATCCAGACCTTTAGCTGCTTACAGGCTTTGATAAATATCAATGGGGATTTCATTATAATATCATTCTTCGAGAGCTGCAAGATCACCAATGGTATCTGTACAGATACCAGCTTCATGAACGAATAAATAGTCTATAAACCAATCGATTATAAGTTTCAAAGAAAAAATGACGGTGGCAGGAGTCACAGAACAATTCTTGCCATCAGTTACCTCTGCCACCTGTTAGTGGAGTCCGAACAATCAAAGTCCTTTCGGCCGGTGAGTGCCGGCAACTACAGCTGACAGTCCAAGTTTCATTTAAGAATACGTTTTAGAGCTCTGGTCCCACGGGAGGCCCAGTTGGAGGAGGCGAAGTTCCCTGGCCGACGTTTGGTCACTTGTAATGGCCGCGGTGAGCTATCTTTCAGATTGGACTGCTGCTGGATGCGCGAATTGTAGATACTGATGGTCGATCTGAGTCAGAACTCCTTGCAGTGGTTCAGCGAACTGCACTGCCAGAGTATGGCCGGGCGCCGAACTGAACACACACCCAGGGGGAGTGGTATCTCCTCGATACTCGGTTGGCACGTGTTTTCAGAGGCAAAGTGGCTCTTCTCCCCATGGCACTGTCCGGGATGCAGGCGCCGCACGTCTCGTAACTGGTATGTCTCGTGCTGAAGTTAGAGCCACACTTCTCCATGGCACTAGCTACAAAGGCTGATATTTTTAAAAATAGTGGGAATCGGATATATTGATATTTAGCATAATATCATGTTTAGCCCTCGATATATCAAAAATATTATCGATATGTCGGTGTGCCGACGATTAAAGTGCCGACGATTAAAGTGCCGACGATTAAAGTGCCGACGATTAAAGTGCCGACGATTAAAGTGCCGACGATTAAAGTACCGACGATTAAAGTGCCGACGATTAAAGTGCCGACGATTAAAGCGCCGACGATGAAAGTGCCCACGATGAAAGCGCCCACGATGAAAGCGCCGACGATGAAAGCGCCGACGATGAAAGCGCCGACGATGAAAGCGCCGACGATGAAAGCGCCGACGATGAAAGCGCCGACGATGAAAGCGCCGACGATGAAAGCGACGACGATGAAAGCGACGACGATGAAAGCGACGACGATGAAAGCGCCGACGATGAGAGCGCCGGCGATGAAAGGGCCGGCGACGAAAGGGCCGGCGACGAAAGGGCCGGCGACGAAAGGGCCGGCGACGAAAGGGCCGGCGACGAAAGGGCCGGCGACGAAAGGGCCGGCGATGAAAGTATCGACGAAGAAAGTATCGACATACCAACGACAAAAAAGAAAAAAAAACAAAAGAAAAAAAACGGCTGCACATTGGAAGTATACTGTCAGTTTTAGAGCTGTATATTTAAGTATTGATTTATTATTAGACATTCTGATCATTAACAAGCTAGTAGCCTGCCTGTAATTAGAGCAAGAATTGAAGGGAAAATGATGCTTGTTCGGGCCTGGTGGTAACCACTTTGCTAGCATGATAACTGCAGGGTAAGCGGCACAATCAAAGGTGTCCGATGGGTCCGTCGCTCGGTTTCGTCACATACCGGATTTGTCGGGTGTCGACTTGCCTGTTTCCCCATTCCTGCAAATTCCAGCGACCTAGCGATTGTAGTGTCAAAATTACGTGGAGAAGTTGAACGTTACAGTTTCTTTTGGTAGCCCCGAGCGCCGATTACGTTAGCATTTCCCCTCATGTGTCTCAGCCCACCGCAAAGACCAGTCTCGTCATTTAGATTTTTATTCATCAGTTTCAGAAACTGTTTCTGAAACACGCCGATATGAAGAAATAACACACAAGTTGCGTTAAGAATTATTCTTTGTGCCTTGTATACTTGCTTCACACAGTCAAAGAGAATGACAGGACGTGATAAAAGCTCAGAAAGTAGTAACACTTCTTCACATACTGAAAGTAAAATTATGTTCCAAAAGACCAAGTTCAAATATTTATCGGAAATTGCGAAAAGACAATTATAAAATAAAAATATCGACTCTCGATATTGCCGTTTCGATATCAATATATCGATGGAAAAAATATCGCTGGTTCGATATTTTAACAACAGCTCTTGTGTCGGCTGTTGATACACTTCAAAACAGACAGACACGTTTCGAACACAAACCAGCTTGTTGTGGACACGCCGTGCCTGGCCTACTGTTGACGTCTGGGTCTGTCAAACGAGTGACGCCTGCAGAGTCAGAGCACAGGCAATTTGGCGACCACGTCTGTGCAGCGGGTAGCCCTAACTACAGGGGTAAGCCTGGGCTACATCGTAAATTCCATGCAAAAGTTTTGGCGAGTACGTCGGTACCGATCGACTGCCATGTCGTCCTCCACCACTGGCGTCATTGGATGTCATATGCACGGGTGTGGGGTTAGCACACTGCTCTCCCGGCTGTTGTCAATTTTAGAGACCTAAAGCTGCTACTTCACAAGTAGAATCGTGAGGCTCAGAGCATCGCGTTCCAGTCCTCCCAAGGCAAAATCCATGGCAGTACCGGCAATCGAAACCGCATCTTCCGCAAGGCAATCAGCCGCGCTGCCCGTCAGCTGTGGAGTTAGCTAATACAGGTGCGTTACCTTTACCAATTACATTCATTGATATCACGCAAACAAAGGAACAACTGACCATATAGCAAAGGACTGTGCGGTTCATCGGTATCTAAACTTAACAAACCGCTGCGAAGTACGTCACAGGCTGCTCCCCACTGCACCAATTATTACGGTTTCTTCTCGTTCCACTCTTGCATAAAGCGCAGGGAGGAAAATGGATCTGATTGCGCTGTAATTAGACTAACAAGAAGAAGTCGCCAGCGGTGCGACTGGGTTTTTGAAACTGTCTATACGGTGATGTAGGTTAAGATCCCAGATATGACACACTGCAGTCATTCAGCCTGGTGGGTCCTCGCTCGCGAGTAATCGATGAAAAAAATTCAGAATTTAGTGTAATACTTAATAGCGTTAGAGAAAGTTACATAACCTAGTTCGAATCCGTGGCGTACTGGACAGGATAACAGCTTTGCACGCAGGTGGCTATGGATCCGTACATCATAGGGTGCAATAACATTTTTTGATTTTTAAATCTTTATCGAAATTACCTCGATCATCAATTTTAGTCAATTAATCGTTTGAAATGTAATTTTTTATTTCTATTCTTTTGTCACATCATTTTATCACTTTTTTTAATTTTTACTTTATAGCATTCTTTTTCCAATCGGAATTTTTATGAATATGAATTCAATTATGTTTGCCTATTATAATATACAATTATCTGAAAAATCCGATCTGTCAGTTACAGAAAAATAAGAAATAATCTATTTATATTTGTGCAATGGTGAGAAAAATGTAGTTTTGTTACCAGTTGCTCGGCCACTATTGACCTGACGTTTTCAGTTGGTGAGAGATCTGGAGAATGTGCTGCACAGAACAGCAGTCGAACATTTTCTGTATCCAGAAACGCCCGTACAGGACCTGCAATATGCGGCATGCGGTCGTGCATTATCATGCTGAAATGTAGGGTTTCGGAGGGATCGAATGAAGGGTAGAGCCACGGGTCGTAAAACATCTGAAATGTAACGTCCACTGTTCAAAGTGCCGTCGATGCGAACAAGAGGTGACCGAGACGTGTAACCAATGGCACCCCATACCATCACGCCGGGTGATACGCCAGTATGGCGATGACAAATGCGCGCTTCCAATGTGCGTTCACCGCGATGTCGACAAACACGGATGCGACCATGACGAAGCTGTAAACAGAACCTGGATTCATCCGAAAAAATGACGTTTTGCCATTCGTGCACCCAGGTTCGTCGTTGAGTACACCATCGCAGGCGCTCCTGTCTGTGATGCAGCCACGGTCTCCGAGCTGAAAGTCCATGCTGCTGCAAACGTCGCCGAACTGTTCGTGCAGATGGTTGTTGTCTTGCAAATGCCCCATCTGCTGACTCAGGGATCGAGACGTGGCTGCACGATCCGTTACAGCCATGCGGATAAGATGCCTGTCATCTCGTCTGCTAGTGATACGAGGCCGTTGGTGTCCAGCACGGCGTTCCGTATTACCCTCCTGAACTCACCGATTCCATATTCTGTTAACAGTCACTGGATCTTGACCAACGCATTTCTCCTCCTTACACGAGGCATCACAACAACGTTTCACCAGGCAACGCCGGTCAATTGTTGTTCGTGTATGAGAAATCGGTTGGAAACTTTCGTCATGTCAGGACGTTGTAGGTGTCGCCGCCGGCGCCAACCTTGTGTGAATGCTCTGAAAAGCTAATAATATGCATATCACAACATCTACTTCCTGTCGGTTAAATTTCGTGTCTGTAGCACGTCATCTTCGTGGTGTAGCAATTTTAATGGCCAGTAGTGTAGTTGTCAGAATTTCGATGTGTCATACAACATAGTGTGACCAGTGTCAATACAGTGCTCTTCCACTGCCGACTTGTTAGGTTGTAAAAGTCGTGTGTGGCTCCGGTGTTCTGCACATCTTTGTTGGACAGTAAAAGTTGTTTGTCCAATGTAAGAAAGGCCACATTCACACGGAATTTTGTAAGCTCCAGATTTTCGGAGCATCTTTGACGAGTGCAGCTGTCTTGGGTGGAGGAAGAAAAATGAATTTTACTTTGTGTCTGCTGAGAATCCGTCCTATTTTTGATGAGAGGCTACCGACATATGGCAGGAAGGCCATTGATTTAAAGGTTTCTTCGTCTTCTTCTGCTTTGTGACCTCTTTCGATTTCATTTTCAGTGTCCTCTGTATTTGCTGTCTTCAAAGACTCTTTGTAAGTGGGGAAGTTCATCTTGTAGATTGCTTTCGTCAGAAATAATATGCGCTCTATGGGTCAAAGTCATCTTCGTGGTGTAGCAATTTTAATGGCCAGTGACGTATTTCTCACAACTCTTTCTTGATGTTGTGATTTTTTTCGGCTACGTACAACATAATTTGTGTGTTTTGCTTCCTCCATAAAATTGTTGTGGAGCCACGACCAGCTTGCAAAGTTTATGGTTGACATCTTGGCTACACGGTTTCGTGGGGTCTGCGCCACACTCCAACCCTACCATCAGCTCTTAATAACTCAAATCGGGACTTATCTGACCAGGTCACGGTTTTCCAGCCGTCTATGGTGCAAGCAATATGGTCACGAGACCAGGAGAGGCGCTGCAGGCGATGTCGTGATGTTCGCAAAGGCACTGGCATCGGTCGTCTGCTGCCAGAGCCCATTAACTCCAAATTTCGCCGCACTGTCCAGACAAATAGGTTCGTCGTACGTCCCACATTGACTTCTGCGATTATTTCACGCAGTGTTGCTTGTTTATTAGAACTGGCAACTCTAGCAAACGCCGCTGCTCTCGGTTGTTATGTGAAGGACGTCCGCTACTGCGCTGCCTGTGGTTAAAGGTAATGCCTGAAATCTGGTATTCGCGGCACATTCATGACGCTGTCGATCTCGGATTACTGACTTCTCTAACGAATTCCGAAATGAAATCTCCCATGCGTGTAACTCCAACTACCACTTCGCGTTCAAAGTCTGTTGACTGCCGTCGAATGGCAATAATCACGTCGCTAAGGTTTTCACACGAATCACCTGAGTACAGTTATCAGCTCCGCCAATAAAGTGCCCTTTAATGCCTTGTGTATGCGATACTACCGCCCTTTGTATACAGCGTGGTCCATTGATCGTGACCGCTCCAAATATCTCACGAAATAATCGTCAAACGAAAAAACTACAAAGAACGAAACTCGTCCAGCTTGAAGGGGGAAACCAGATGGCGCTATGGTTAGTCCGCTAGATGGCGCTGCCATAGGTCAAACGGATATCAACTGCGTTTTTTAAATAGGAACCCCCATTTTTTATCACATATTCGTGTAGTACGTAAAGAAATATGAATGTTTTAGTTGGACCACTTTTTTCGATTTGTGACAGGTGGCGCTGTAATAGTCACAAACATGGCTTGCAATTTTAGACGAACAGTTGGTAACAGGTAGGTTTTTTAAATTAAAATACAGAACGTAGGTACGTTTAAACATTTTATTTCGGTTGTTCCAATGTAATACATGTACCTTTGTGAACTTATCATTTCTGAAAACGCATGCTGTTATAGGGTCTTTACCCGTAAACACCACGTTAATGCAATAAATGCTCAAAATGATCTACGTCGACCTCAATGCATTTGGCAATACGTGCAACGACATTCCTCTCAACAGCGAGTAGTTCGCGTTCCGTAATGTTCGCACATGCACTGACAATGCGCTGACGCATGTTGTCAGGCGTTGTCGGTGGATCACGATAGCAAATATCCTTCAACTTTCCCCACAGGAAGAAATCCGGGGACGTCAGATCCGGTGAACGTTCGGGCCATGCTTCGACGAACAATCCACCTGCGATGAAATATGCTATTCAATGCCGCTTCAACCGCACGCGAGCTATGCGCCGGACATCCATCATGTTGGAAGTACATCGCCAATCTGTTATGCAGTGAAATATCTTGTAGTAACATCTGTAGGACATTACGTAGGAAGTCAGCATACATTGCACCATTTAGATTGCTATCCATAAAATGTGGGCAAGTTATCCCTCTTCCCATAATGCCGAACCATACATTAACCCGCCAAGGTCGCTGATGTTCCACTTGTCGCACCCATCGTGGATTTTCCGTTGCCCAATAGTGCGTAATATGCCGGTTTACGTTACCGCTGTTGCTGAATGACGCTTAGTCGCTAAATAGAAAGCGTGCAAAAAAATCTGTCATCGTCCCGTAATTTCTCTTGTGCCCAGTGACAGAACTGTACAAGACGTTCAAAGTCGTCCCCATGCAATTCCTGGTGCATAGAAATATGGTACGGATACAATAGATGTTGATGTAGCGTTCTCAACACGGACGTTTTTGAGATTCCCGATTCTCACGCAATTTGTGTGCTACTGATGTGCTATTTAGCCGCGATAGCAGCTAAAGCACCTACTTGGGCATCATAAGTTGTTGCAGGTCGTGGTTGAGGTTTCACTTGTGGCTGAACATTTCCTGTTTCCTGAAATAACGCAACTATCCAGCGAACGGTCCGGACACTTGGATGGTGTCGTCCAGGATACCGAGCAGCATACATATCACACGCCCGTTGGGCATTTTGATCACAATAGCCATACATCAACACGATATAGACATTTTCCGCAATTGGTAAACGGTCCATTTTAACACGCGTAATGTATCACGAAGCAAACACCGTCCGCACTGGCGGGATGTTACGTGATACAACGTACTTATACGTTTGTCACTATTACAGCGTCATCCATCACAAAGCGAAAAAAGTGGTCCAATTAAAACATTCGTATTTATTTACGTACTACACGAATACGTAATAAAAAATTGGGGTTGCTATTTCAAAAAACGCAGTTGATATCCGTTTGACCTATGGTAGCGCCATCTAGCAGGCCAACCATAGCGCCATCTGGTTTCCCCCTTCAAGCCAGACGAGTTTCGTTCTTTGTAGTTTTTTCGTTTGATGCTTATTTCGTGAGATATTTAGCTGGATCACTATCAATGGACCACCCTGTATGTGCATGTAGCTACTCCATGACTTTCATCAAGTCAGTGTATTCTTGTCATAGTGGAAGTCGCAGAAAATCTAGAGTCAATACTGTTCACAGTGGGGCAGCATTGTGGCCTAACAAAATTTAACAACTTTTGAGTAGAGATGTAACAAACTTTCCAGAACCGCGCGGCGCAGCTGTGCGTAGTTAACTGTATTGTGCTGTACGTCGTGTTGCGTGTACTCACCGAGACGAGTCCGCCGGTCTCGCAGGGAACGTCCAGGAAGTCAAAGTGCACCTCGATGGCCCTGTCGGGGTCTGCGAGCAGGTAGACGCCGCACACCGGCACCTCGGGGGCAGCGCCGGGCGTCAGGACGCCGTGCGGGGGCGGCGGGGGCGGGCCCGCCTTGTAGAAGAACTGGCCTCCCTCCGAAGTCACCGTTACGCAGTCTGCAGGCACACAGAGCAAATAGCGCTGTCAGCAAAACGTCTCCGCCTCTAGTGTGTAAACCCCAACTCCACAGGAAACTTTATCTCATATAATGATAGAAGCTGAAGAAATGAACTAAAATTTGTGTCACGGCCACACTTGAATACGGCTCCCCTTCTTGCTACATAGAGGTGCTAGCCATTACACCACCGTGACGGCAGGGTGTTATTCCAGTACCAGAGAGCCTCGGCAATACTGCTGATTTCATCATCATCATCATCTTAGATAGTTTCCAGCCTCTGGCCGGGTCTGTATGGAACATAGGCCTCTTCCATTGTCTTCTGTCTTGACACCATCTCTCCGTTTTCACCTTGGTCCAGTCTTCTCCTTTCTTCTGGACGCATTCCTCTACTCCTTTCAGCCATCTGTCTCTCTGTCTTCCTCTTAGTCTCTTTCCTTCCAGTTCCATCTCGTGTGTCTGCCTGGGTATCCTCTTCTCCTCCATTCTCTTAACGTGTCCATACCTTCTCAGCCGTGATTTCTCTGTCTCGCATGACACCTTTGTGATATGGAATCATGCTGAAGAGGAACTGAGTGATTTTTTGGTGCACATAAACAGTTTCAATCCAAAGATACAATTCACCATGGAGAAAGAGAGTAATGGACAACTCAATTTTTTGGATGTATTGGTTGTTAAACGGGCAGATGGGACTTTAGGGCGCAAGGTATATAGGAAAGACACACACGCCGATCGTTACCTACATAAGGATTCGTATCATCATCCTAGGCAGAAGAGAGGAGTCATAAAAGCTTTAGTGGACAGAGCTAATAGCATCTATGAGCCAATTTACTTGCACAATCAATTAAGCCATTTGCGAACAGCTTTCAAGAGAAATGGGTACACTGACAAGGAAATAGATCGAGCACTCCACCCTAGAAGAAAAGTGTCCGAAAATACACGACAACAACAACCGTCGGCTGGAAAAGTAGCTACCCCAGGTGTGTATAAAATTCCGTGTAGCTGGAGCATGGTTTATATTGGAACAACTAGAAGGAGTGTTAATACCCGCCTAACAGAACACAAAAGCAACTATAGATTGGGACAGATTGACAAATCAGCTGTAGCGGAACACGTTTTCAAAGACGGTGATCACGAAATAAAATTTAGTGAGACAAACGTGATAGCTAGGACCTCACATTATTATACCCGCATGTATAGAGAAGCTATAGAAATCTACAAGCACGGAAATAATTTTAATAGAAAAGAAGAAGGATTAAAATTAGACAAGATATGGCGGTCGACCTTGTACCAACGAAGTGACAATCGATTACCTGTAATCGAGAGAGATGGCACTAGCCAGAGATAGTTTTAAAGTCGAAAGCACGTGACGAGTGGTGGCGCCATCTAAGCGCTCTATATAAGCGGGACCTCCAGCGCCTAGCAGCCAGTCGCCAACTCACCTCGTAAGATGTTGCCCGCAGTAGGCAACGAAACGTCAGGAAGGAGTAGTAGTTTTATATATGGACCACGGCAATTCAGCCCGGAAGTTTTAGTTGATGCTGTTTATCTTTGTCACTCCAATACTGTTTCTCAAAAATTTCATCTCTCTAGCTTGTACTTTGCTTTTCTCTCTTCTTTTCACAACCCAGGCTTCTGATACATATGTCAGGATCGGGACATAATACGACCGGTATACAACTTTTTTACTGATTTGGGGTCCATCCTTGCTCCATATCAGGCTTCTGGCACTCTTCCGAAATGCTTCTGCTTTTCTGCCCCGCTAGTTTATTTCTCTGTCGTTTTTTCAGTCTTCCTATATCAGGCTTTCTAGGTACTTGAAACTCTCCACTCTTCTCAATCGTTCTCCACCAATTGTTATTCCCGTTGTTCCTCTCTCCTTCTTTCTTGTTGTGATAATCACGCCACTGCCGATTTCAGGAGGGGGAAAGAAAAAAATGGTTCAAATGGCTCTGAGCACTATGGGACTCAACTGCTGTGGTCATTAGTCCCCTAGAACTTAGAACTACTTAAACCTAACTAACCTAAAGACATCACACACATCCATGCCCGAGGCAGGACTCGAACCTGCGACCGTAGCAGTCGCACGGTTCCGGACTGCGCGCCTAGAACTGCGAGACCACCGCGGCCGGCAGGGGGAAAGAGGTTGAAGTGGTGAACTTAAGTCCGTGTTAGGGAGGGCAGTGGACTAGGGTCATCCGTTCAGCTGTACAACCTATACCGCTCTGGTGCTGTAATGGATAGAACATCTGCCGGGTAACCAGGATACCTGGGTTCAATTCCTGTCTGTACCACGAATTTCAATTCATTTCCTCAGTTTCTGTTATTATCGAAGATTAAGTTGAGACTCATATGTCTCAAGGAAAATGTAATTCTATCAGATACACAGAAAACATCGTTCAGGGATGTTTCCTGAATCTCTGTTAGGGAGACCGGAAAGTAATGCATTTAATGCATTAAATTTAAACAGATAAATTAATAACAAGTATTTATTTTCATTCAGTGATGCAATCACGCTCGTTATCGGCAATCTTTTGCCATCTAGTGTGCAAATTTTCAATACTACATCGATAAAAATCAGTTAGTGTCTGAGCAAAATATCTGTAAATGGCTTTTTTGATATCCTCCACCTTTTCTTGACACTTAGAGAATGTTGTAGCGAGTGGAATAAGGGGAAACACACGTGAGTTTCAGAGTGCAACCAGGGGTCTAGCTAGTAAAGTGACTGTGCGTGCGAAGTGAACAAGAATGGGGTACAAGCTACGGCAGGTCTTCACAAGATATACATTTATGTCGTCAGTGCTAAGCAACACTTGAGGTGGCGTAAAGAGCGATACAGCTAGGCAGTGGATGACTGGAAAAGATTCGTTCACAGCGATGTTGTCTGTAATACAACACACAGTCGCCATTAATTTTTATTTTATAATTGTTGTCGCCTACTTTCTCCCAAATAAACAGATACTCGTCTGCATTCAGCTTCTTCTTTCTTCTCGCAGACAAATTAAACTGCTTGTCTGGAACCAAGGTACCATAGGGAACCTTGGCTATTACTCCTGTACTCTCTGCTATACTCAAAGTTCACAGCAGTCTGCATGCTTCCCCCATACTACAGCCAAAGTCAACCAGGTACTGCCTCCAAATACAGCACTAACATCAAATGTGAACTGCATTCTCAGTCCACGAAAGACATTTGGATCACCAATAAGCTGCTGCTGCTGCTGCGGCAATCCGATGAGACGGTTTGGGTTTCTCGAATGGTTGGAGAATATTAACTGTCATCATGTGTAGTGGCAACTGTGAAGCACGGGGAGGGAGTGTTACGGTGTGTTCGTGTCAGGCATACCACTCCTTCCTCCCCCTCTCCTTGCCCTGCTGCGATGAATAAAACGGTACACCCGGGAGAATACGAACATATTTTTCAGGACAATGCAGTGCGTAAGGTAGAGGAACAGTCCGGAGATATTTATATAAATGATATGCCTTCTAGTATTACAGGTGATTCAAAAATATTTCTGTTTGCTGATGTCACCAGCTTGGTAGTGAAGGATCTTGTGTGTCATATTGAAACAGTATCAAATAATGTAGTTCATGAAATAAGTTCGTGGCTTGTGGAAAATAATTTGATGCTAATTCACAGTAAGACTCAGTTTTTACAGTTTCTAACTCACAATTCAACAAGAACCGATATTTTGATCAGACAGAATGGGCATATTATAAGCGAGACGGAACAGTCAAGTTCCTAGGCGTTCGGATAGATAGTAAGCTGTTGTGGAAAGCCCATGTCCAGGATCTTGTTCAGAAACTAAACGCTGCTTTATTTACCATTAGAACAGTATCTGAAATAAGTGACAGTTCAACACGAAAAGTAGTCTACTTCGCATATTTTCATACGCTTATGTCGTATGGAATTATTTTTTGGGGTAATTCTTCTGATTCAAAAAGGGTATTTTCGGCTCAAAAACGGGCTGTTCGAGTTATATGTGGTGTAAGTTCGAGAACCTCTTGTCGACCCCTATTCAAAGTCTGGGAATTCTGACACTGCCCTCACAGTACATATTTTCTTTAATGTCGTTTGTTGTTAGCAATATTAGCAATATTAGCCTATTCCCAAGAGTTAGCAGCTTTCACTCAGTTAATACTAGGCAGAAATCAAATCTGTATGTGGAATGCACTTCTTTGACTCTTGTGCAGAAAGGAGCTCAGTATTCTGCTGCATCGATTTTCAATAAGCTAGCACAAGAACTCAAAAATCTTAGCAGTAGCCCAAAGTCTTATGTCTAAACTGAAGAGTTTCCTCATGGCTCACTCCTTCTATTCTGTCGAGGAGCTCCTGGAAGAGCTAAAAAATTAAGCAAATTCCAGGGTTACATTGTTGATTTTCTTTATTTAAACTTACGACTTGTCGCCGGAATATGTTTTTTATATTTCATTTTTTCTGTTTCTACTATCGTCTTATAATTTTATGTATTGACTCGTTCCATGACCATGGAGATTTCTCCTTAATTTGGTCCCACGGAACAATAAATAAATAAAATTAAAAAAATTGTATCAGTCGAACAATGCTCCCTATCATAAAGCAGCGTCTGTGAGGCGGCGGATGGTGGACAGTAACATTCCTGAGATGGACTGGCATGCCCAGAACGCCGACCTGAACGCAGTGGAACACCTTTGAGTTCAAATGGCTCTGAGCACTGTGGAACTTATCATCCGAGGTCATCAGTCCACTAGAACTTAGAACTACTTAAACCTAACTAACCTAAGGACATCACACACATCCATGCCAGAGGCAGGATTCGAACCTGCGACCGTAGCAGCAGCGCGGTTCCAGACTGAAGCGAATGGAACACCTTTGGGATAAGACAGACCGTCGACTTCCCACCAGACCTTAGCGTGCTAGATCGTTACATCTCTGGTTTCGGCTCTTGAGGAACAATGGGCCGCCATTTCTCCACAGACATCCAAGGTGCTTCACTGAAAGTGTCCACAGCAGAGTTGACACCGTTATAAAGGCGAAGTGTGGACACATCTGTATTAGTGTCCACAAAAAGTGTCCGGATACTTCTGATCATGTAGAGCAGTGATTCGCAACAGGTGGTCCGCGGACCCCTAGGGGTCCGCGAGCTATGCCAGCTGGGTCCGCAGGATGCTATTAGAATAAGAAATATATTAAATATATTTCGTATGGTAACAGATTTTTTGTTTTGGCCGCTTCCTGCATGAGCAGTTTCAAGCTCAATATTTTTTCAATAATGAATATGTCAATGTTTTCTCTAAGTACCAAAAATAGAAAACATATTAAAAGACTCTTAATTTGGCTTTTTTAGGTACTTGATACTGTGATATGACAAGGTACCAATCATGCTCTATGAGGGGGTCCTCGAGAAAATTTTGTTGGGAACCCCTGATGTAGGATATTACATCAGTAGTAGTAGTAGTAGTACAGGCTGTCTGGAAAGTAGGGACGAATATTAAAGTGCTACAGAACATAGAAAATTTATTGAAAATGTAATGTTCTTCTTACAAATACCTTAAGTCACTTCTCACTTCTCTCATTTATTTATGAAAACTTATATCTTCCATACGACCATCCAACGCCGCGCGGCAATGAGCAATGGGTTAAGTTCCCGATGATGCGTTCACAACCATCTGGTGAGATGCCGTTAATAACCCTTTTAATTTCATCCTTCAATTGGTGTACTGTTTGCGGTTTGTTCACGTAGACTTTTGATTTCACAAATCCCCACAAAAAAAGTCACAAGGCTTAAGATTGCATGACTGGCAGGCCAAAAAGATATCATTTTTTGAGGAGATTTTTCATTGAGCAGAGCAATCGTTTTACGCGATGTGTGACATGTCGCTCCATCTTGTTGACACCAAAAATCGTCACTGTCGTCAATATGAGGGAAAAACCTATCAGAAAGTAAGTTTTGGTAACGGTCGTCGTTCACAGTGACGGCAGCTCCCTCATCATTTTTAAAAACGTACGGGTTCAAATGGTTCAAATGGCTCTGAGCACTATGGGACTTAACATCTGAGGTCACCAGTCCCCTAGAACTTAGAACTACGTAAACCTAACTAACCTAAGGACATCACACACACCCATGCCCGAGGCAGGATTCGAACCTGCGACCGAAAACGTACGGGCCGATGACTCCTGCTGCCTAGAAACCAAACCACACAGTCGTGTGTTGAGTATGCACTCACCTTCTACAGTCACTCGCGGATTTCTTTTACCCCCTATTCTACAGTTCTGCATATTGACGTACCCACTGAGGCGGAAATGCACCTCATCTGAGAAAATTGTTCTTTCTGTGAAGTTCTCGTTCTCCGGTTGTCCAGCCAAGACCAAATGAGCAGATCGATGTCTCTTTCCATGACCTGCAGACTCCGGCTCGTGTGTAAGCAGAATCTTGTAAGCATGCATTATCAGATCTTTTGAAAGGATTGCATGCAGTGAACTTCGTGATAAATTTAATTGTTGAGCTCGTCGGCGAACCGATTTTCTGGGGCTGTCGGTCACATTGTCACGCACGACAGCCATGTTTTCTTGGTTTCCAACAGAATGCGGTCGGCCTGTTTTCCTGTTTACGTTTGAAACAGAATCCGTGGTCTCAAATTTCCGGATCAACTTCCGAACTGATGATTAGGTTCGAGCAGCATTACCTCCGATAATTTGGTAGTGGTAAGGTCATAGATCCCTAAGCCTACACACTACTTAAACTAACTCACGCTATGGACCTCCGAGTGTCAAACGCAATTCACGAACGGTTGCCGTGGTGCTTTCATTGTTTTTTTTAGTAACTTTTTATCTCTTGGATACGTTGCTTGGTTGTCATCTGTTCCATGGCGACGAAAATAAACATCAAACAACAATGTTCACCACAGAACAGTTATCAGGCTACTAATGGGATCCATCGCAGATAACAAATACGAAAAGACCACGCCAGCCAATCGTCATGCGACAAAATGGCGCAAAATTCAAATTCATCAGTACTAGTAGTAGTAGTAGTAGTAGTTGTTGTTGTTGTGGTCTTCAGTCCAGAGACTGGTTTGATGCATCTCTCCATGCTACTGTATCCCGTGCAAGCCTCTTCATCCCCGAATAAATGCTGCCACTTACATCCTTTTAATACCTCCTTCCTGTATTCATCAACGATTTTTACGTTCCGCACTTTCTTCCATCACAAAACATAAGTTATCTTCGACTCTCAGAACGTGTCCTATCAACCGTTGCCTTCTTTTAGTCAAGAGGTTCCACAAATTTCTTTTCATGTTCTCAATTCTATTCAGTACACGCTCATTAATTACTCAATCTACCCATCTAATCTCCGGCATCTTTCTGCTGCACGCTGTTTCAGAAGCTGTATTCTCTTCTTAACTGAGAGATCCATCGTTCACGTTTCAGTTTACAATTCTACACTCCAAAAACTTGAATAAAAGACTTCGCAATACTTAAATTTCTTTCTCGTGTTACGAATGTCCTTCTGTTTATTTTTTTAATGCTTTCTTTGATACAGGCAATCCGCATTTTCTATCGTCTACTTCGGTCATCGTCGGTCATTTTAGTCCCCAAATAGAAAAGCTGATCTATTTTTACTCTCATTCCTAGTCTAATTAGCAAGACAGTGCCTGATTTCATTCGACTGCACTCCCATAAGCTTGTTGTAGATTTGCTGAAGTTTGTCCTGTAATATGTCTTCAACAGACTATCTACTGCATTCAACTGCTGTTCCAAGTCCCTTCCGCCTGACAGAAAACTACAATGTATTCGGCCAACTTCAAAGTTTTTATTTCTTCTCCTGACCTTAATTCCATTTCTAAATTTCTACTTTATTTTCTTATGTGCTCACTGTAGAGTCTGAATAACATTGGGATTTATTTAGCGTATGGCAAGTACAAATCACGTATGAAAAATCTAAAAGTACATAACACACAAAACAATTACAAAATAACAAACATCTAGGTTAGAAATATAATCGATTGCACTGTTAGTCGCATCCATGAAGTCCCTTGTTGGCCCAGGGTAGGCCCTCAGAGGGCATTCTACCACGATATGGTGAATTGTCTGCCTGTCAGCGCCGCAGTCGCACTGTGGTGATGGCACTATGCTCCATTTGTACAAGGAGTCCGCACAACGGCCGTGGCTCGTCCTGATCCTGTTAAGGGTAGACCAGATTTTGCGGGGCAAGTCAAAGCCCCGAGGTCCGTTAGATGTTCCCAATAAGCGGTCCTCAAGAATAAAAGCGTTCTTTACCAGATCTTTGGCACTTGCGAGAGGGGGGTGTCTGGATTTCAATCTATTTTGCTCAATTCCATTACTCAGGGTGTGGATAGGAAGATCTGGGCTATTTTGGATTTTTCGACACTCCCTGACAAGTGCGTGTTCTCTGCGCAAATGTGGCGGCGGGATATGGCTCAATACAGGCAGCCATTGGACAGGAGTTGACCTGATCGTTCCAGAGATAATCCTCATCGTTTGGTTCAAGACTGCATCAACCTTCTTGATGTGAGCACTATTTAACCATATTGGGGAACAGTACTCTGCTGCAGAATAGACAAGTCCTAGTGCAGAACTACGCAGAACGGAGGCAGTGGACCCCCAACTAGTGCCACAAAGCTTTTGGGCAATGTTGTTTCTAGTTCTGACTTTTTCAGCAGTGTTTACAAGGTGTTGTTTATAGCTCAATGTTCTATCGAGTGTCACGCCCAGATACTTTGGTGTTCTATTATATGGAAGAATGCCGCCATCAAAGCGGATCTTGAGCTCTTTGCTTGCTAATTTGTTATTCAGGTGGAAACAAGTGGCTTCTGTTTTGGATGGGCTGGGTTGGAGCCTCCAGTCACGGAAGTATTTTCCTAGAGTGGTCAAATCGCTGGATAGTGTGATCTCAGTTTCCTCCATCACTCGGTATTGTGTGGCCAAGGCCCAGTCGTCCGTTGGGAATACTCTGGAAATCCGTCTCAGTCCCTTTGCAACTACCGCTTCCCTTTCATCTCCTTCGGCTCTTATAACTATAGTTTTATTTCTGTGCAAATTGTGAATATCCTTTCACTCTCTTGGTTTACTCCTACTGCCTTAAGAATTTCGAAGAGTTCACCTACGAACTATTTACACTGAAGCGCCAAAGAAACTGATGTAGGCATGCATATTCAAATCCAGAATTATGTAAACAGGCAGAATAGGGCGCTGCAGTCGGCAACACCTATTTAAGGCAACAAGTGTCTGGCGAGTTGTTGGTCGGTTACTGCTGCTACAGTGACACGTTATTACGGATTAACTGAGTTTGAACGTAGTGTTATAGTCGGTCCACGAGCGAGGGGGGCAGAGCATCTCCAAGGTAGAGGTGAAGTGGGGATTTTCCCGTAATACCATTTCACGAGTGTACCGTGAATATGAGGAATCCAGTGAAACATCAAATATTCGACATCGCTGCGACCGGAAAAAGATCCTACAAGAACAGGACCAACGACAACTGAAGAGAATCGTTCACCGTGACAGAAGTGCAACCCTTCCGCAAATTGCTACAGATTTCAATGCTATGTCATCGACAAGTGGCAGTTTGTGAACCATTCAACGAAACATCATCGATGCGGGCTTTCGGCACCAAAGGCCCACTTGTGTACCCCTGATGATTACACGACACGTAGCTTTATGCCTCGCCTGGGCCCGTCAGCACCGACATTGGACTGTTGATGACAGGAAAGATGTTGCGTGATCGGGCGAGTCTCATTTGAAATTGTATCGAGCGGATTGACGTGTACGGGTAAGGAGACAGCCTCATGAATCCATGGACGGTGCATGTCAGCAGGGGACTGTTCAAGCTGGTGCAGGCTCTGTAATGGTGTGGATCGTGTGCAGTTGGAGTGATGTGGGACCCCTGATACGTCTAGATACGACTCTGTCAGGTGACGCATACGTAAGAATCTTGTGGTTGATCACCTGCATACATTCATATTCAGTGTGCATTCCCACGGACTTGGGCAATTTCAACAGAACAATGCGACAACCCAGACGTGCAGAATTGCTACAGAGTGGCTTCAGGAACACTCTTCTGAGTTTAAACACTTCCGCTGGTGACCAATCTCCGCAGACATGAACATTATTAAGAATATCTCGTATGCCTGGTAACTTGCTGTTCAGAAGAGATCTCCACCTTCTCGTACACTTACGGATTTATGGACAGCAATGCAGGATTCAATGTGTCAGTTCCCTCCAGCACTACTTCAGACATTATTCGAGTCCATGCCACGTCGTGTTGCGGCTCCTCTGCGTGCTCGCGGGGACGCTACACGCTATTAGGCATGTGTACCAGTTTCTTTGGCTCTTGAGAGTACTAGGCTACACCAGAAGAACGTCCTGTTAGCTTTGTACGTCCAATGTTTAGTCAAGAGCCCCATCAAAGTCAGGAAAAACACTTCGTATGTGTGATCAGGACTTCGCACGTTCGCCGGAACCGACTGCACTGCAGCGTAACTGTCTCTACTGACGCTGAAGACTCACTCTGCTCTCTCTCTCTCTCTCTCTCTCTCTCTCTCTCTCTCTCTCTCTCTCTCCCCCCTTGATCCTGCTGTAGCAAAAGAGGCAACTGCAGTCAGGGAGGCAAAGGAACATCGACCTGTGAGTCTGAAACTCTCTCCGAGTGATCAGGAGCCTATACACAACTGTGAGGACCCAAGGAGCAACCTCCCACAACGCACCAAGCGGCCGAAATACTTGAGAACTAGGAGTAGCCCTGTTCCCTAGTAACTGTTTTGGCGGTATGGAAGAGCGTTTATGGTTTTGCTGGTAACAGTTTCAAGCTACGTTGGGTGGCATTCCGAAAAGAGAAATATTCGAGAGATTAACCACATCCCAGGGGAAATATAGGAGCATGCGAACCAGTGTTGACGCTATGACATATCACAGAAGGTACGACGAAAAAAGGCAGAATTCTTGTGACAATGTTGACTTGCAATACATTCTTTGAAATTCTGAAGGTCGCAGCGATAAAATACAGGAAGGCAGAGTTTAAATACATCTTCTAGAGAAACCAGACAGCAGTTATAGGAATTGAAGGACATGAAAGGCAATCAGTGTTTGTCGAAGGGAGTGGTAGATGACTGCAGCCTCTCCTCACACCAGTGAAGTTATTCAATAAATACACTACTGGCCATTAAAATTGCTACACCAAGAAGAAATGCAGATGATAAACTGGTATTCATTGGACAAATACTAGAACTGACATGTGACTACATTTTCACGCAATTTGGGTGCATAGTTCCTGCGAAATCAGTACCCAGAACAACCACCTCTGGCCGTAATAACGGCCTTGATACGCCTAGGCATTGAGTCAAACAGAGCTTGGATGGCGTGTACAGGTACAGCTGCCCATGCAGCTTCAACACGATACCACAGTTCATCAAGAGTAGTTACTGGCGTATTGTGACGAGCCAGTTGCTCGGCCACCATTGACCAGACGTTTTCAGTTTGTGAGAGATCTGGAAAATGTGCTGGCCAGGTCAGCAGTCGAACATTTTCTGTATCCAGAAAGGCCCGTACAGGACCTCCAACATGCGGTAGTGCATTATCCTGCTGAAATGTAGGATTTCGCAGGGATCGAATGAAGGGTAGAGCCACGGGTCGTAACACATCTGAAATGTAACGTCCATTGTTCAAAGTGCCGTCAATGCGGACAAGAGGTGACCGAGACCATTTCTCCTCCTTACACGAGGCATCACGCCGGGTGATACGCCGGTATGGCGGTGACGAATACAAGCTTCCAATGTGCGTTCACCGCGATGTCGCGCAAACACGGATGCGACCATCATGACGCTGTAAACAGAACCTGGATTCATCCGAAAAATTAACATTTTGCAATTTGTGCACCCAGATTCGTCGTTGAGTACACCATCGCAGGCGCTCCTGTCTGTGATGCAGCGTCACGGGTAATCAAGGGTAACCGCAGCCATGGTCTCCGAGCTGATAGTCCATGCTGCTGAAAACGTCGTCGAACTGTTCGTGCAGATGGTTGTTGTCTTGCAAACGTCCCCATCTGTTGACTCGGGGATCGAGACGTGGCTGCACGATCCGTTACAACCATGCGGATAAGATTGCCTGTCATCTCGACTGCTAGTGATACGAGGCCGTTGGGATCCAGCATGGCGTTCCGTATTACCCTCCTGAACCCGTCGATTCCATATTTTGCTAACAGCCATTGGATATCGACCAAAGTGAGCAGCAATGTCGCGGTACGATAAACCGCAATCGCGATAGGCTACAATCCGACCTTTATCGAAGTCGGAAACGTGATGGTAGGCATTTCTCCTCCTTACACGAGGCATCACAACAACGTTTCACCAGGCAACGCCAGTCAAATGCTGTTTGTGTATGAGAAATCGGTTGGAAGCTTTCCTCATGTCAGCACGTTTTAGGTGTCGCCACCGGCGCCAGCCTTGTGTGAATGCTCTGAATAGCTAATCATTTGCATATCACAGCGTCTTCTTCCTGTCGGTTGTATTTCGCGTCTGTAGCATGTCATCTTCGCGGTGTAGCAATTTTAATGGCCAATAGTGTAGATAACATAGAATAGTGTGATTTCTCGTCCGCCGAGTGGTGACCACAAGCGGAAGACGCACGACTGACTTCAATTTGTGCCCGAAAGGCTCTGTAGCGGACTGAGTTCGTCTCGAGACATCGTGAGAGTTACGGCGTAGAAAACCTGTTTTCGTAGTTACAAAATTTTTGCAGGCATGTCTTCAATAATGTAATAACTATTAAAAATACATGGTAACAATTAAAACTGCGCAATGCGCTAAGTAAGACGGCAGCAGGTTTTTATCTTGTTGTGGTCTTCAGTCCGATGGCTGGTATGGTGTCTCTCTCCGTACTATTCTATCCTTCATTTTAAAATAACTATTGCAGCCTACATCCTTCTGATACTGCTTATTGTATTCATCTGTTTCCTTCCCTCTACGATTCGCCCCCCCCCCTCCCCCACTTCCCTCTATTACCAAGCGAGGAGGCGCAGTAGTTAGCAAACTGGACTAGCATTCGGGAGGACGACGGTTCAATACCGCGTCAGGCCATCCTGATTTAAGTTTTCCGTGATTTCCCAAAATCTCTTCAGGCAAATGGTGGGATGGTTCCTTTGAAAGGGCACGGCTGACTTTCTTCCCCATCCTTCCCTAATCCGACGGGACCGATGACCTTGGAGTCTGATCCCCTTCTCCAAAACCAACCAACCATCTTCCCCCTATTGCTAAACTGATGATCCCTTGATGTCTCAGAATGAGTCCTATCAACCGATCCCTTCTTTTGGTCAAGTTGTGCCACAAATTTGTTGTGTCCTCATTTCAGTACCTTCTCATTAGTTACGTGATATAATCTTCAACATACTTCCGTAGCGCCACATTTCGAAAGCTTCTATTCTCTTACTGTCTAAACTGATTATCATCCACGCATGCGTCGAACCTTCCGTCATGGTTGCAAAATACTAACACGAATTCCTTACACACGAATGGAGATCAGTTTGGATTCTGGAGAAATGTAGGAACACGCGAGGCAATACTGAACCTTTGAATTATTTTAGAAGATAGGTTAAGGAAAGGCAAAGCAAAGCATTTGTAGACTTAGAGCAAGTTTTTGACAATGATGACTGGAATACTGTCTTTCAAATTATAAAGGAAGGGGGAGGTAACATATAGGGAGTGAAAGGCTATTTACAACTTGCATAGGAACCAGACGGCTGTTATAAGAGTCTAAGAACATGAAAGGGGTTCCACTGGCTTAGAGGCGAGTGAGACCGGATTGTAGCCTATCCCCGATGTTATTCAGTCTGTACACTGAGCAAGCAGTAAAGGAAACGAAACAAAAATTTGGGGAAGGAATTACGGTCTAGGAAGAAGAAATAAATTTTTTTAAGTTTGTCGATGACATTTTAATTCTATCAGCGACAACAAAGAATTTGGAAGAGCAGTTGCACGCAATGGACAGTGCCTTGAAAGGAACATGTAAGATGAACAGAAAAAATCAAAACGAGAGGGAATTAGATTGGGAACTGAGACACTTAAATTTGCGAGTTTTGCTATTAGGGCAGCAAAGTAACTGATGACGGCTGAAGTAAAGAGAATATAAAACGTACTCTGGTAATGGCAAGTAAAACATTTCTGAAGAAGAGAAATTTGTTGACATGTGTGGAAGGTTGTTATGTATTCCTCGATTTTTGGCTATGGGTAAGTTGGTTCTGTTTTTGTGTTGTGAAGTCCACTACGGTACGACAGCCAGTAGGGAATATAGTGTCTGACTGCTGAATGAATAGATTTAAATATGCTGAAAAATATTTTGAATCGAGTTAGGAAACTAGCTGTGATTCACATACGCACCAAAAAGAACGGGTCTATTCGTATATTTGTTATAAGATTTGAAACCGCATACCACAAGATGGTTACTTAGAATGCTATGTTATATGGTACAGGGAGTTATTGCAGAATGGCACAGACTAACAGATGGCGTGGTTAGACAAAGTTCTCAGTCTTCTTCAATTGATAAAACCATCATCAATGGCAAAGTCCAGTTTATGGAAGTGAAGGAATCGAATTAGGAAATAGAAACTAATCTTTCACTAAAAAATAGTGAAGCAGTAACTAAAATCAAAAAGAGATGGGGATAGCCCCAAGTAACGTGCAACAACTGACAAAAACGGGACTGACCTGTGTCAAAATCACGATGAACTTTCAGTACTTGAGCGATTAAAATATGTTCCGGTAGACCTATGCCAAGCAATGGAAAAGGCCCCTTGTAAATGGCATCCAAGAAAATATTGAGTCTTTGAGCGACTGAAGAATAAAGATAAATAAGATTAATAACAAAACAAAAAATTAATGTATAAAAATACACTAAATAAATTTTTAACATGTTTTGGGACCATCAGTGATCGAAAGGAAGAAGATTGTTCTGAAGATAAAATTTTCCGGAAGGCGATACGCTTCTTTGTGTTTGTCACGAGTAATATAGTATTCAACAATTTCCTTTCCAGTATGCCCGCAGCTTGCATAAGGTCGAAGGACGACATATTTTATTTTAAGTACAAGTTTTTTTTGCTGCGCTGTGTATTTATTTACTCGTAGTGATGCAATTTGTTGTGGTTGGCAGGAGAGCCAACACCGTGTTACTAGAGGAGGCCGAAATGCACGCGTTTTAGCTCACGCAGGCTCCCGTGAGGTCTGGAACAGGACAAGGAAATTAGAATTTAGAAAAACGGACGTAGCTGGTGGAATACTTAACTTTAATCCATTAATGATGAACATCGCTCTTGACGGTAAATGATTCACAATATCAATAGTAACTGAACATGGCGCCTTGCTAGGTCGTAGCAAATAACGTAGCTGAAGGCTATGCTAAACTATCGTCTCGGCAAATGAGAGCGTATTTTGTCAGTGAACCATCGCTAGCAAAGTCGGCTGTACAACTGGGGCGAGTGCTAGTAAGTCTCTCTAGACCTGCCGTGTGGCAGCGCTCGGTCTGCAATCACTGATAGTGGCGACACGCGGGTCCGACGTATACTACCGCACCGCGGCCGATTTAAAGGCTACCACCTAGCAAGTGTGGTGTCTGGCGGTGACACCACACAATTTACACGACGAACTTATTTCGGCGATTTGCCATTGTCGAGTATAAAAGTGAAGGTTGTATATAACAGGTGTAATATTGTTCTTCACGTCTATGTCACTGTATGTCAGCATACGGGACCTCATACTTACTTCTTAGTTGGTATGACGTGGTCCATATGTCATTTGGAGCGAAAATACCTGTTGTCTTTTCCCTATAATATGATCACTTATAGGTGAAGAGGTGGACTTAGTTTCTGGGTAGGTGTTTACTACTGTAAGTGATTATCATAACTGATTGCCATTCATACAATATAACACAGGAGTTTACAGACAGGTCTTAAAACATTTAAGATATAAAACTGAACGAAAAATCCAATAGTCCACACTGGCTATATTTGTTGAAATCGATCAGAGACTCTCACAACCGGTTTCGCAACTTGTAAGTTAATTAAAAATTGTAATTCAATCTTTACAGAAAGCGATAAGAAATCACGCATTGTCGTCAATCCTCGAGCAACATCTTCACACACACAACCAAAAATACATAAAGAATTGATTCCGATCCAACCTATAATTAACTATATAGCTAGCTCATCATACCTCATAAGCAAAAAACCAAATCAACTCGTAACTACACTCTACACATATAACAAGGAATACGCAATAAAGAACTCCAGAGTATTAGTTCAGAAAATAAAAGACACACAAGTCCCCCCCAAGCAGGAAAATTCATTTCCTTTGACATAACCAATTTATATGCAAATATAACAATATCAGGGACAACAGGGATCATAAAGAGAAACATCCTACACAATAGAAAAGTATCTGACATTGAAATATTTGAAATAATCAACCTACTACAACTTCCTTCATCTCATTTTGAATTTGAAAATAAAATCTATACACAATCATCTATGGGAAATCCTATCGTAGGCACCATAGCAGACATGTTAATTAAGGCACTGAGAGCGAAATTCTTCAATTCGAAGTGGCCAATTCCAAACAAAATTATCTACTACCACAGATATGCTGATGACACGCTACTATTAGTAGATGGCCATGTCTAAGACATAAAAACGATCCACCAACTATTAAACAATTTGCACCCTAATATGAAATTTATAACTGGAACACAACAAAACAAATCTACAAACTTTTGAAACCTGAAAATAAGCAACAGAAAAACCACCACCAACAGGTAATATATAGGAAAGCTAGCACAACTGACATTATCGTAGATAAAAATTGTTGTCACGCTAATTCGCATAAATACGCATATTTCAAATCAATGATTAACAGAATTTTGAATTGACATACAGATAATAATGCGATACAGAATGAAATAATAACTCCACAATACACAGTGCAGAGGAATGACTTCAATCCCAAAATCGTGCTAAAATTATATGAGCAGAACACAAAACCAAAACAGATGGCATATGTAAAGAAATAACATTAAAAAGAGAATAAAAAATCGGAAATAAACCTATATCTATATTACAACACCATATACAGCCCAAATGTGGGAAAAACTGAACAACTTGTTTAACAAAACAGCGTTTCGTGTGAATAACAACTTTAAGACCAAAATAGATCAACAAAAAACAATATAACATTTCTCTCAAATCGAGGCGTCTACAAACTTTCTTGTGATTATTGTAATGAATTTTCTGAGACATACAGGCAGGAATTTCGGAATCATATTTAAAGAACACAGACAAAATTGCGAAAGCAACAATCCACATTTCATTTGCGTGTAAAAAGCCGACAATACAAAGCAATAAATGATGTAAATGCCTTAAAGATTTTACAAGACATCCTCAGCGAACAAAAAGATTTTAAACAAAAAATAGCGCGAAAATATTATTGACATGATTAAAGAAAAAGGGTAAATTATCGCGATAAACACAAAACGATAGAAAATATCATTTACGTAAAAACCAAATAAAATAATATCTCGGAAAAATTAAACGTAATCATTGACTTTCTGTGATAAAAAAATTCCATTGTAAGAAGCAGATAAATAACACAAGCGTATAACAAAAAGACAAGCGACATTTACGCTCCAAGATGCCATATGGACCACGTCACACCAGTTAAGAGGTAAGCATAACGTGCCGTATGTAGACACAGAGTAAAATAGACAAAAGGACCTACATTATACCAGTTATATCTCTTCATAGATACACTTGACAACGGCAAATCGCCGAAACGAGCTCATCGTGCAAATTGCATCACTACCAGTAAATAAATACTTATTGCAGCAAAAAGCTTGTACTTGAAATAAAACAAAATAGTACTCGTAGCGGCTGATTGTCAGCTAAAGAACTCGGACGTGTAACTGTAAAGATAAAATGTCCAACGACGGCTGGGTGTTGAGGTATATGTGAAGTTACAATAAATAAGTGGTACAGAGTCTGTACTGATTTATTATGTGTAGCGGATACAGAACTCTTACACTGGCCGAGTGAGTGGAATCCAACAACATCCATGGTACGACTGATAGTTTGACCGTTATGACAGACACAAAGAAGAAATTTAGAAAGGGAATTAAAGATCACGGAAGACGAATAAGAACTTCGACAATTGCTGTTGATACCGTAATTCTGTCAGAGACGGCAAAGGATTTGGGAGATATGTTGAACTACGTGGAGCAAGTAGAGAGGATACAAAACCCAGAGTGGTAGTACATTTCTGAAAAAGATAAGCGAAAAGCTAACGTGTTGAATCTAGATGGGGAGAGAAGAAATTTGTGGCACACCTTCACGATGAATAGTCAGCTGTTCGGAGTTTAAGCGGCTTGGGCAAGTCGGAGTGTAACAACAACAACTGTACATATAATAATTTTTCTTCTGATTTTCGATGAATTAATGTAAGCAATGTTTTGATTTCATTTCTTTTTCTTTTCGTGTCATTATGTTAAAGAAAATGTAAGCAACTTTCGATGTGAATATTAATATTTATGTCAAATTTCAAGAAATGCTATAACAGAATTGAAGTGTAACACATGTTGAATCTATTGTAACATGTTTAAAATTGTAATTGTGCGCCTGGTCCATACCAGGATATGTGGAATGTAAAACCTTTGGTGAATACCCTATCTGTAGGGGAGCGGTAAAAGGTGGATGGCAGGCGAGCGCGGGAAAATGCACACAGGCGCGGCACGGCATAACGGGCTCAGCAAGACAGTCGGATTTGGGCATCGGTCTGAGGAACACGTTCCGGATCGAGGAGGCTATCCTGGAAAAAGTGGGTTCATTGAGCCTCGGATGTGCCGTTTCCGACGACTATACAGCATGGCTATAATCTATAGGCACTGAATAGAAAAGGATTGCGACGCTAAGAAGAAGCAAAGTGCCGATACAGCAAGAGCCATAGCTGTGATTGTATGTGTGCTGTGCGCCTCGCCATCTCGCCGTCCGCCAACCGCCGCATCGAAACGAACAGGTTTAATCTTTAGAATTGTATTCGTGTGGACCAGTGTTAATTTTGTTCCTGACTGTTCAATAATAACATAACTTTTACCAGAATTGTCCTAGCAATTAATTATCCTTATCACTAACCTAGACAGGGTCCTTTCCCTATGTTGTGCAACCCAAGTGTCCCGAAATGACGATTTAAAGTTTATGTTAAAAGAATTACCTGCAGAACTATCTATGCTAGAAAGATGTTTAAGGAGCTTTATTGTTAATGAAAATATAAGCAAGGAACTAAGGTCTAACAAAGTTGGAAGATAATTTTGGAATTGGTTTAGTAATGAAGCTTAATTAATTTGAGACAAAAATAATAGTAGTTAAATGAGGAAGTAATAAGACAAAAAGAGTAGTAACTTATATTTTGTAAATCTTGAGTGCTTAATGTTTCCAATAGTCAATAGTTTCAACACAGTGATCATAACAGTTTCAGCCCCCCCCCCCCCCCTTCCACTCTTTTCTTTTCTATTCATTTAAATTCTGGAGTGTACTGAACTGATTTGACCCGCAAAGTTAAAGTCAGTATAAAACCTAAATTTATCAGTGTTTTATCCTTATTAAAATTTACATTGTATGTGAGTTTCAAAAGTGTTATTTCTAGGGTAACCTATGCCCGATTTCAGTCGGATCAATAGACAAAGCACAGTTTGTAGTAATCATTGTAGTGTAATGTTGTGTATTTACAGCTTGTCCAGATTAGTACAAAAAAGGGAAAATATTAGTTCAGTAGATTTTTCTGGTTCTAAAATTTACCATATAATGCAGTATTACGACGTGTTGTTATGCTTGTACGTACACCCACTTGTACAAGGAAAAAAGAAACTCACTTAATGCCTAATTAGGCTGGCGACCGTATTATTAACAATTGGTAGCATCTGCTGTGCATATTCCATGCCCGTCCTAACGTGTAGTTGCACTTTATACTTGCTTGACGTATCATTGTTGTTACTGACTGGGTATAAGTCCGATTTTGCTTCCATTCAGGTACACGCGGTCAACATATGTACTAAAATCCTTTCTTAAAAAGGTGAAGCCCGTCAACTTATCATAGTACAGGCTTTAAAAAGTTAGCGTACGCCAGAGCGTAGAGCGTTACAGGAGTAGTTGGAGAACAGCATCAAACTCGTCTCCGGAATGATGAGAACAACAACAACGGAGGTTTCTTTCCGACTACCCTTCGTATCTTTTCATTCTCTGGTAACAGGTCGAGATCTTCAACTGAGACACCTTACATTCCCTACACGCGAACGCACGATAGGAGGGTGGCCTATTATAGTGCTCCGTTCGTTTCTGCCAAAACCCAGGATGTGTCGAAGTCCCTAATTTTGAAATGTGGCAGAAAACTTCGCCGGCCGCTGTGGCCGAACTGTTCTAGGCGCTTCAGTCTGGAACTGCGCTGCTGCTACGGTCGCAGGTTCGAGTCCTGCCTCGGGCATGGAAGTGTGTGATGTCCTTAGGTTAGTTAGGTTTAAGTAGTTCCAAGTTCTAGGGGACTGATGACCTCAGATGTTAAATCCCATAGTGCTTAGAGCCATTTGAAACATTTTTTGCAGAAAATTTCCAGTTGCACCCCACGCGTGACAACCAATAACCTTTGGCATAACCGCGCGACTAAAAATGTTAACTACTTTCAACGTCTTTCTGGACAATGTCAATTGGCTAAGGAAGAGGACGCCTTCAACTATATAAACTCAATATGTCTGAAGGCTATAGAATAGCTAGGCGTTTTATCATAATAATCCACTTTATGGCTGACTATCTTAGCGCCCCTCACGTAGACTATGTGATCTGCACATATTTTTTATTTTGTATTTTATTTTCTTTAGTTGAATTTGTACACTGGTGAGCCAAAACATTATGACCACCTACTTAATAGCTTGTTTGTCCGTCTTTGAAACGAAATATATCACTGATTCTGCGTATCAGACATCCGAAAATTTGTTGGTACGTTTATGGGGGTATGTGGTATTAGATGTCGACGCACAGGTCATGTAATTCGCATAAATAACGGGTTGGCGTACGCGGTGACAGCTCCAGATAGCGACCCAGATGGGTTCTGTAGGATTTACATCAGGCGAATTTGGTCGCCGAGACGACAATGTGAGTTCATTATAACGCTCCTCAAACAGCTGTAGCACGATTCTGGCTCCGAGACGCGGACAGTTTTATTGCTGAGAGATGACATCGCCGTCGCGGAAGGCATCAAGTATGAAGGGATGCACGTGGTTCCCAGCTGTCAGCATGTCTTCGATTACTAGCGCAGGCCCCATGCAAGCGCAGCAGAATGTCTTCCTATAACATAATACTGCTTCTACCAGCCTACTTGTTCGAGCCACCGTTCACTTCGATGACGGCGTTTGTAGAGACGACCGTCGACCTAGAGTAGCAAAAAATGTGATTCATCCGAAGAGCCGACACGTTTCCATTGATCGACGGTCGAATCCTGATGGTCCCGTGCCCACTGCAAACGTAAATGAGTGGTCTGCTATGGAGCCCTATGTTCAACAGAGTACGATGAACGGTGGGCTCCGAAACACTTGTGCGTGCACCAGCATTGTGCTCGTTCGGCAGAGATGCCACAGATCGCCACCAACTTTACGGAGTAGACAAGCTCTGAACCCCACGTTCTGTGAAGAGTCCAACCATTTAGCGCCTAGTGGTAGTTTCTCTGTCATTCTAACTCTATCTGTACATGCTCACGACAGTAGCACGTGAACATTCGGTCAGCTTTGCCGATTTCGAGATACTCGTTCACAGGCTCGGCGTAATAATAATGGGCCCTTTGTCAAAGTGACTTTCCCATTTGCTGCCCGTATCTTGGCTAGGGTGAGCCGCAGTCCGTGTCTGCCGCGCTTACATGCTTTTGTTATCGCGTCACGTGACCGCAACGCTACCACGGGGCATCCACCGTCGCGGTAGGTAGTGGTCAAAACGTTTTGGTACGTCAGTGTATGTTGTTACGCCCATTGCTGATGTATAAATCTACAACGCCGATTTGTCGTGGTGACAAATAGCTTTCTTTGATTCAGTTCACAAATCGCAGCGCCTTCTAAATTTTTCACGCTCATCAAAAAGCGATTCAGGTAGCTGGAGTCGGAAGTTTTTGTTAACCCTGCGTTTTGAGTTCTTGTGATCTTTCCATTGAAATTTTCATGCTCTAAGACGTATTTATTTATTTCTAATATTTCTAATATTAATTTTCTTAATTTAGCTTTAAAATATTTTGATAGAACGAAATATTTTCATAAAATTTTTCATCCCTTGTTTCACCCCCTTAGAGATTGAATTTCCAAAAACACTAAAACACATTATTTTATTATTTCTAACCGAGAAGCTAAATACAATTTTTCATAGTTTTAGCTTTAAAAACGTTTCCGTAATGAAATATTTCCATAAAACTTTTCATTCCCTATTTCACCTCCTTAGGCGTTGAATTTCCAGAACTTTCAAACATATACCTCTTCTCAGAATGAGGTTTCCACTCTGCAGGGGAGTGTGCGATGATATGAAACTTCCCGGCAGATTAAAACTGTGTGCCTGACCGAGACTCGAACTAGAGACCTTAGCCTTTCGCGGGCAAGTGCTCTACCAACTGAGCTACACAAGCACGACTCACACCCCGTCCTCACAGCTTTAATTCAGCCAGTACCTCGTCTCCAACCTTCCAAACTTTACAGAAGCTCTCCTACGAACCTTGCAGAACTAGCACTCCTGAAAGAAAGGATATTGCGGAGACATGGCTTAGCCACAGCCTGGGGGATGTTTCCAGAATGAGATTTTCACTCTGCAGCGGAGTGTGCGCTGCTATGAAACTTCCTGGCAGATTAAAACTGTGTGGTCCCGAGCTCGAGTCTCGGTCCGGCACACAGCTTTAATCTGCGTATTTCTTTTATTTCTAAGCGAGAGGTCAAATACAAATATTCATAGAAGTTCTTTAATAACGATCTATTTTCAGAATAAACTTCCACCCACTATTTCCTCCACCCACCCCTTGGGTGCTGAATTTCCAAAAACGCTGAAACACGTACTTTTTTTATTCCTGACCGAGAAACCACAATTTTCATAGTTCTACCTTCAAAATTGTCTTCGTAGCGACGTATTTTCAAAAGATTCTTCTTAAACGATGCCTGCAGTATAAGACCAACAACCTCCCCAAATTGCAAGTTCCTACCCTTACCAGTTTGGATTGGGCGACGGTAATTCTATCTGTCAGTCAGCAAAGTAGTCAGTCTGGGCATTTCTTGTTATTTAGAGAGATTAGTCACACGTTGTTTCTAATATATGTTAGAAAATAGTCAGTGGTCTGGTGATTACTTCGCCAGTACAAATATCGATACGCTTGCAAAGTATTTTTGCAGCCCAATTTCACAGCAATTAACCAAGCTGTGTCACGAAAATTGAGCAATGAATGAATTTATATTCTCTTACGTCAGGCACAGATCGGGGTTTTCAATTAAAAAAGCTATCACATCTCGACAAATAGCGGAAAAAGAACGCCGCTTGTACAATTCATCTCGAGCCAAAATTGTTTTAAATAAACAATGTGCTGCGTTCGGGAATCTGTGTACAATTTGTTTATGGAACTTTACATTGTGTTCAGGTGAATGCTGGTTTTCTGCATTGGATCCGGTCTATCCACGCGGGAATCCAACGTATGTCGTTAATTTGCACTTAATATTTAGTACTGGATACAGTTTACACAGCAGTGTGAAGGCGTTTATAATAGACTGCCTGGCAATAACGTGAAGCACCAGGAAAGGGGGGGAGGAGACGACATGAAAATTCAAGGACTGAGAAGGTGCGTGATGTTACTATAGTGACTACAATGTCGAGTCAAATTTGCAAAAAGATTAGCAGCAAGAACCCACTTATCAGTATGATGTTCTGCAGGTTATGCGGCCCTTTATATATTCTCATTCAGTTTCTAGACAGTTCACCACTTCCAGTTTTTAGGGGAATCTGGTAAGACACTGATCAGATACTTCAAGAAGGCGATCGCTATGAAGCAATGCCTACATCTACATCTACATCCATACTCCGCAAGCCACCTGACGGTGTGTGGCGGAGGGTACCTTGAGTACCTCTATCGGTTCTCCCTTCTATTCCAGTCTCGTATCGTTCGTGGAAAGAAGGATTGTCGGTATGCCTCTGTGTGGGCTCTAATCTCTCTGATTTTATCCTCATGGTCTCTTCGCGAGATATACGTAGGAGGGAGCAATATACTGCTTGACTCTTCGGTGAAGGTATGTTCTCGAAACTTTACAAAAGCCTGTACCGAGCAACTGAGCGTCTCTCTTGCAGAGTCTTCCACTGGAGTTTATGTATCATCTCCGTAACGCTTTCGCGATTACTAAATGATCCTGTAACGAAGCGTGCTGCTCTCCGTTGGATCTTCTCTATATCTTCTATCAACCCTATCTGGTACGGATCCCACATTGCTGAGCAGTATTCAAGCAGTGGGCGAACAAGCGTACTGTAACCTACTTCCTTTGTTTTCGGATTGCATTTCCTTAGGATTCTTCCAATGAATCTCAGTCTGGCATCTGCTTTACCTACGATCAACATTATATGATCATTCCATTTTAAATCACTCCTAATGCGTACTCCCAGATAATTTATGGTATTAACTGCTTCCAGTTGCTGACCTGCTATTTTGTAGGTAATGATAAATGATCTATCTTTCTGTGTATTCGCAGCACATTACACTTGTCTACATTGAGATTCAATTGCTATCCATGCACCATGCGTCAATTCGCTGCAGATACTCCTGCATTTCAGTACAATTTTCCATTGTTACAACCTCTCGATACACCACAGCATCATCTGCAAAAAGCCTCAGTGAACTTCCGATGTCATCCACAAGGTCATTTATGTATATTGTGAATAGCAACGGTCCTATGACACTCCCCTGCGGCACACCTGAAATCACTCTTACTTCGGAAGACTTCTCTCCTTTGAGAATGACATGTTGCGTCCTGTTATCTAGGAACTCCTCAATCCAATCACACAATTGGTCTGATAGTCCATATGCTCTTACTTTGTTCATTAAACGACTGTGGGGAACTGTATGCCTGCTAGGTATGCAACACACCTAACATACAGGTAATGCAGGTAGTGTCTTAACTGAAAAAAGCTACTAGGAAAACCATTGTAGTCTACACTTACTTATTATCATACATGAAATGTATTCGCAATTGCGAATATGGACAACCATCAGTTGTGTATCGGAACAGCGACAATGAAAATTGGTGCTGGACTGGGACTCGGACCCGGGTTTCCCACCTATTGCGAGTGGTCGCCTTACAATTTGGCTACCTGAGCACGACTCACGGCCAGGGCCCCCATACTTCCATACGTCATCAATCATTTGTCAACACCCTGTACTTGTGCATCCATCATCATTTACTGGGGCCTTTGTCCCACTTCAACGCGGGGTCGAACCTGTTACTAGGGATTTTTGGCCATGTTAGTGTCACAGGGTGGCCGGATGCCCTTTCTATCGCCACCCCTTGCCCTCTGGGACGCAATTAGTGTACCCCACCTGTCTGCATCCAGCGTAAGTCATGAAACAGTGTGAACGTTCCCAAATGTCTGCAAGTCACGTAACTGAGGCGGGGCATAGGGACCAGCCCAGTATTAACCTAGTGGTATGTGGAAAACCGCCTAAAAACCACATCCAGGCTGGCCGGCACACCGGCCCTCGTCGTTAATTCGCTGGACAGATTCGATCTGTGGCCAGCGCACCTGCCCGAGTCCATGAAGCAGCGCATTAGCACCATCGGCTAACCTTGCGGGTTTGTACTCGCACATCTATTATGTACAGGGCTATTACAAATGATTGAAGCGATTTCATAAATTCACTGTAGCTCCATCCATTGACATATGGTCACGACACACTACAGATACGTAGAAAAACTCATAAAGTTTCTGCCTTCAGAGCGCTCGAGAGCGCAGTGAGACAAAATGACGACAGGAGCCGAGAAAGCGTATGTCGTGCTTGAAATGCACTCACATCAGTCAGTCATAACAGTGCAACGACACTTCAGGACGAAGTTCAACAAAGATCCACCAACTGCTAACTCCATTCGGCGATGGTATGCGCAGTTTAAAGCTTCTGAATGCCTCTGTAAGGGGAAATCAACGGGTCGGCCTGCAGTGACCGAAGAAATGGTTGAACGCGTGCGGGCAAGTTTCACGCGTAGCCCGCGGAAGTCGACGAATAAAGCAAGCAGGGAGCTAAACGTACCACAGCCGACGGTTTGGAAAATCTTACGGAAAAGGCTAAAGCAGAAGCCTTACCGTTTACAATTGCTACAAGCCCTGACACCCGATGACAAAGTCAAATGCTTTGAATTTTCGGTGCGGTTGCAACAGCTCATGGAAGAGGATGCGTTCAGTGCGAAACTTGTTTTCAGTGATGAAGTAACATTTTTTCTTAATGGTGAAGTGAACAGACACAATGTGCGAATCTGGGCGGTAGAGAATCCTCACGCATTCATGCAACAAATTCGCAGTTCACCAAAAGTTAACGTTTTGTGCAATCTCACGGTTTAAAGTTTACGGCCCCTTTTTCTTCTGCTGGAAAATTGGCTCATGCCTCAACTGGAGACCGACAGCGCCGACTTCATCTTTCAACAGGATGGTGCTCCACCGCACTTCCATCATGATGTTCGGCATTTCTTAAACAGGAGATTGGAAAACCGATGGATCGGTCGTGGTGGAGATCATGATCAGCAATTCATGTCATGGCCTCCACGCTCTCCCGACTTAACCCCATGCGATTTCTTTCTGTGGGGTTATGTGAAAGATTCAGTGTTTAAACCTCCTCTACCAAGAAACGTGCCAGAACTGCGAGCTCGCATCAACGAAGCTTTCGAACTCATTGATGGGGACATGCTGCGCCGAGTGTGGGAGGAACTTGATTATCGGATTGATGTCTGCCGAATCACTAAAGGGGCACATATCGAACATTTGTGAATGCCTAAAAAACTTTTTGAGTTTTTGTATGTGTGTGCAAAGCATTGTGAAAATATCTCAAATAATGAAGTTATTGTAGAGCTGTGAAATCGCTTCAATCATTTGTAATAACCCTGTATATTACTATACATTGTCGGCGGCTGAATACGATATTTCAGTGCGTGTGATATCCCGAGTTACGATAAGATTTACAACGTAAGTAGGAATAACACAGTCAGTGCAATATCGTATTTACTTATTACAGTCTACGGTAGCTTGCGGTAGTTTTACAACTCTTTTTGCTGCTAACTGTATTCGTGACACATTTTGCAGACAGTATTCACGCACACCACTGAATGCACCTGGAAAACAATATCATTATACGACGCTTAGTTAACGAGATATGACGTTATAAACACTGAGATGTGCGAAGAAGCGCCGCATCATGTATGTCTTTTAAATGCATTACTTCTTTGCTATTCGTATGACTTTTAAATTTATTACTTGCTTGCTGTCAACTTTATTCGCCACTCGTTTTGTATGTAGTACCCACAAGACGCTACTTGTACCTAGGAAATTGTACGATTGTATGACACATAGTTCAAAACATATGACGTCATAAACAATGAGCTGCTTAAAAGGGAAACTGAAAGGCGAGATTTGCTACAGATGTATGTGAAATGTTCGTACGAATATTTGTGAAATATATTAAATATATGTGAAATATGTGACAGAAGTACGTATGTGGGAATACAGTTCCTAAAGCCTGAATCGATTTCAGGCAAACGTGGTACACATATTACTTATTACCTGGAAAAAATGATGTGGCTGTGAGAACGAGCAACCTCATATTGGGTGGCACTGATAACGTGGAGAGCGAAAAGAGGAGGAAGACATAGACAGACAGACAGACAGAGAGGGGGAAGGAGGACATAGCCACAGGTATGGAGTAGGAGGAGGAGGAGGAGGAGGAAGAGGACAGAGACAGGGCAGAGGAGGTGACAGTGAAAGGAAAGACGAGGTGACAGAGAAAGGAAAGAAGAGGAGCCAGAGAAAGGAAAGAAGAGGTGACAGAGAAAGGAAAGAAGAGGAGGCAGAGAAAGGAAAGAAGAGGAGGCAGAGAAAGGAAAGAAGAGGAGGCAGAGAAAGGAAAGAAGAGGAGATGGACGGAGAGAGGAAGGAGGAAGAGGTGGACAGAGAGGGGGTCGGAGAAGATCGAGTAATAGAAGTGGAATAAATAGCAGTGTGGTATATACGGGGTACTGATCTTGATAACAGACGGTCTGTGAGAGGTCTGTTGAAGGAAGCCCGAGGATTTCAGGAAAAGCCCAGAAGGAAAGGTATCCCATGGACAGAAGAAAGGAAGGAGTTAAAATAGGCAGCGGATGCGACAGTACCGGGCAAAGATCAAAGCCCAACAGTTTAACAAGCGTGGTCCAAAGTAGGCCCATTTGATACAAGAAAAAAGAAGAAGAAGATATAAAGGGGTATCTTGTTAGCAAAAACCTCAAGACGTTCTTCACCGACTCAGATTTTTAGACGCTACTCAAACATTCGGACGGTAATAGGCTAGCGAGAAAGTAATGCTGTCCCGTGCTATGAAAATGTGTGGTCTCTTTTTCATTTCCCGCAATCAGTTTCAACCACGATAGCAGGGAAATTACACCATCAGACGAATGCTTTCTTCAGCATGTAATGTTTCTCCGTAGATACAATTTTAGACAAAATTAATGTACAGAACAATTGCTGGTTTGTTATGTTCCCCGCATTCGTTTCTAACACTAAACTTATACTTTAGAAACGCTGTATTATGGGTTATCATTAGAGTATTGCTAAGCAATCTCAATCATCAGAAACTTTTTAATGCTGCCCGTCCGCAAATCAAAACAATGTGCAAGAATGTCACTGCAGCTACTATCCCCACAGATTCAGCACCTCGATGGGTTTCTCTCATACCCCGTACACCAATGATTCGAACGGAGTTTGCCACTCAATTTAATGGACTTCAGCCTAAATCAAAATAACTATAGACACGACACATGTTTCAAATACGTTGGATTTGGCTACGATGAGAGTGTTTTTCATATGGATCTTTGACGAAACGGTAGAGTCTGTGTTCTTACCACACGCTATGCGAAAAACGCAAACGGTTGTACATTTTGAAAGACTGCAATCGTACTGTGTTCAAAGAAATTAAAAAAAAAACCTTTAAAAAAATGAAAACAAAGGCATCCTTTTCATTACTTTTCCATATCATTTCTTTTTATAATTTCGAATTCCATACCTTCAAAGTGGGCGAAATCTCAAAGAGGAGATGAAATCTGTGTGCTGGCACAATTCCCAGCGATAAAGTAGATCAGGACGTATGTTCAGTTCCCATACATACTTAGCAGTTGCGAAGCACTGCCGGGTTCGGTAGTTCAGAATATAAAGACAAAGTCAGTGGCACCTGGACATAGTTTAGTTATGAATCCCGCAGCGTAACTGGCTGTAAGTTAGACGAATATACATACAAGAAGGATCGCCGAACAGATAGAAACAACTGTTGGCCTACTTCTGGAAATCTATGTGGATAGCACAGATGACATCTAGGTACGCAATCCATTTTAACGGCATCCCTGAATATCGGACACCGAAGCTCTGTCGGTAGTTTTGCGCCTTGTATTAATTGTCGGCTGCTGAAATCGGACAGTCTAATTCACATTCCGTAGACTATCAAGGGGACCACACGGAGTGTTACAACATCGCACATACTTACAGGATCTGAACCTCTGTGGTCGGACTACAGCTTCCTAAAGCACAAAGACGCAATTAAAAAAGAATGGTCTAAGAAAATACTAAAATTTCCGAGCGCTCTCAAGTACAAAAAGATTCTAGATTATTTACGTACCTGTAAAACCCCAGTACTTTAACGACTCAAATTTCTACGTACGAAACAGATACAAAGATATGGTTACTTAGTAAATGAGTTAATGTATTAAACGTCTGAATTTAAGCATGTAAGCGAGAAGATATTTAGGGAAGGTTCGAAACTGTCTATAAAGTTTGTTGAAAGTCGCTAGATGCTGTCATTCTTAAATTCTGGTTGAATATAGTCCGGGTATTTGCACGCCGTTAATTAACTCTGCCTCAAGTCACACACACACACACACACACACACACACACACACACACACACATCAAAAACTAGTTTTGCATCACTCCGGTTCCCAGAACTCCTGAAGATAGACGGTGACTCTGGGTATTGTATCACAGACACAGGCCCTTAGACTGTTCAGAGATGTCACCAAACCAGTCCACGCAGGTAGAGTAGCCGAGCGGTTCTAGGCGCTACAGTCTGGAACCGCGCGACCGTTACGGTCGCAGGTTCGAATCCTGCCTCGGGCATGGATGTGTGTGATGTCCTTAGATTAGTTAGGTTAAAGTAGTTCTAAGTTCTAGGGGACTGATAACCTCAGAAGTTAAGTCCCATAGTGCTCAGAGCCATTTTAACCATTTGAAACCCGTCCACAAGATGTAAACAACCATGCATGAGCAGCGCCTATTAGACGGAGGGGTCCAACAGCCGATCAGTTCCAGTCATTCCACCAGGAAGGAGGTAAACGGCTCGTGTTAGCTGTAGTTCAATCATGCGTAGACGGTCAATACCGCGGTTCGATCGTTACTTTGTGCCAGGAAGGGCTCTCAACAATAGAAGTGTCCAGGCGTCTCGGAGTGAACCAAAGCGATGTTGTTCGGACATGGAGGAGGTACGGAAAGACAGGAACTGTCGATGACATGCCTCGCTCAGGCCGCCCAAGGGCTACTACTGCAGTGGATGACCGCTGCCTACGGATTATGGCTCGGCGGAACCCTGACAGCAACGCAACCATGTTGAATAATGGTTTTCGTGCAGCCACAGGACGTCGTGCTACGACTCAAAAGTACGTACTAGGCTGCATTATGCTCAACTTCACTCCCAACACCCATGTCGAGGTCCATCTTTGCAACCACGACATCATACAGCGCTGTACAGATGGACCCAACAACATGCAACAACAGGATTGGCATCCCTTTCTTTTCACCGATGAGTGTCGCAGATGCCTTCCACCAGACAATCGTCTGAGACCTGTTTGAAGGCAACCTGGTCAGGCTGAACGCCTTAGACACACAGTCTAGCGAGTGTAGCAAGGTGAATGTTCCCTGCTGTTTTGGGGTGGCATTATGTGTGGCCGACGTACTCCACTGGTGGTCATGGAAGGTGCCGTAACAGCTGTACGATACGTGAATGCCATCCTCCGACCGACAGTGCAACCATATCGGCAGCACATTGGCAAGGCATTCGTCTTCATGGAACACTATTCGCGATTCCCTCGTGCACATCTTGTGAATGACTTCCTTCAGAATAATGACATGTTCTCTAGTCATGAACCCTATCGAACATGTCTGGGATAGATTGAAAAGGGCATTTTGTTGATGACGTGACCTACCGACCACTCTCACCGAATCGCCGTTGAGCGGTGGGACAACCTGGACCAACAGTACGTTGATGAATTTGTGGATAGTATGCCACGACGAATATAGGCATGCACCAATGCAAGAGGACGTGCTACTGGGTATTAGAGGAACTGGTGTGTACAGCAATCTGGACCACCGCCTCTGAAGGTGTCGCTGTATCGTGGTACAACACGCAATGTGTTGTTTTCATGAGCAATAAAAAGGGCGAAAATGATGTTTATGTTGATCTCTTTTTCCAATTTTCTGTACAGCTTCCGGAACTCTCGGAACCGAGGTGATACAAAACTTTCCTTGATGTGTGTATATTCCCGTACAACGGAGACATTTTACTTGAAAGTCGCTAAGGTGGTGTCGCGGTATAAATACGATATTGCAGTGCCAGTGGTGTCCAGAACTCGTATGGAATGTTCAGACATGCATGCATTTGCGAAGGAACACTGCAGCCTAGTTCTGGACAACACTGGCACTGGAATATCGTATTTATGCTTTCATAATTTTGTGGGCTATACCAGAGATGAAATGTTTCGTAAGGGTTTGAAATTATGTCTGAAGTTTGTTGGAAGATGCCAAGTGCTGTCATTTTCAAATACTGGATGAATATAGCATAGGTAATTCGCGGGTCGTGAGTTGCGCTACCTCAAGGAAACACACACTTTCTGACTGTGATACTTGTCTCACTGTGTTAAACCCGTAACATTCGATTATACGTCTTAATGAGTAGACTAGAACAGTTTTGTGGATTTTTAAATTTGGTCAGTAATTATGCGAAAGAGTGAAAACTAAATTTTTGGTACCCCTAAAGTCGTTAGAAAGGCGACCTGCAACTGTGTTTGCGTCCTGAGTTAGCAGTTTTGTAACATAGCGGTTGGTTGTAATGAAACCTGTCGCGATTTGAGACAGTGTATACGGAAAACACGTTACTGATTGGGTGCTCAGCTTTGTAGGAATGATGTTTGGACTGTGCGCTGCAGGATTTGCGTCGTTAGGCCGTTAGGTGCGGGTACTGGTACATTTAACAGAAATGACGATGAAAGCAACAGTGTGTAAAGTAAGAATAGAGCAACAACTTTCTGGTGAATTCCAAGTACAGAGGGGGCTACGACAGGGAGATGTGATCTCTACAATGCTATTTAGTATTAGAAAAGGTTATGCGGCAAATGCCGATAAACCCATGAGGAACAATACTTAATCGGCAAGTTCAAGTGGTAGCATATGCGGCTGACGTAGCATTAATGGCAAGGAATGTAAGGGCACTAAAGGGGAACTACGATACGTTAGAGGAAGCAGCAAGAGAAGTAGGTTTGGTAGTAAACAAAAACAAAACAAAGTATATGGTGATGGGAGAGCCCAATATAAACGGACAAAAGAACTCAATAGTAATGAATGGGAAAGAATATGAAAGAGTGAAAATATTTAAATATTTAGGTTCTATAATAACGGAGGACAATAAAGTAGCAGTAGAAATTCAAGAAAGGATAGTGAGGGGAAGTCGTTGCTGTTTTGCCTTGCATAATGTATTTAATTACAGGAATGTTAGTAGGAATACAAAAATCAAAATATACACGAGCATATTAAGTCCTATACTTATATAAGTCGAAGCAAGGCCGCGGGAGTAGACAACATTCCATTAGAACTACTGATTGCCTTGGGAGAGCCAGTCCTGACAAAACTCTACCATCTGGTGAACAAGATGTATGAGACAGGCGAAATACCCTCAGACTTCAAGAAGAATGTAGTAATTCCAATCCCAAAGAAAGCAGCTGTTATCAGATGTGAAAATTATCGAACTATCAGTTTAATAAGCCACGGCTGCAAAATACTAACACGAATTCTTTACAGACGAATGGAAAAACTGGTAAAGCCGATCTCGGGGATGATCAGTCTGGATTCTGTAGAAATGTTGGAACACGTGAGGCAATACTGACCCTACGACTTATCTTAGAAAACAGATTAAGGAAAGGCAAACCTACGTCTCTAGCATTTGTAGACTTAGAGAAAGCTTTTACCAATGTTGACTGGAATATTCTCTTTCAAATTCTGAAGGTGGCAGGGGTAAAATACAGGGAACGTAAGGCTATTTACAGTTTGTACAGAAACCAGACGGCAGTTATAAGAGTCGAGGGACATGAAAGGGAAGCGGTGGTTGGGAAGGGAGTGAGGCAGGGTTGTAGCCTCTCCCCAATGTTGTTCAATCTGTATATTGAGCAAGCAGTAAAGGAAACAAAAGAAAAATTCGGAGTAGGAATTAAAATCCATGGAGAAGAAACAAAAACTTTGAGGTTCGCCGATGACATTGTAATTCTGTCAGAGACAGCAAAGGACCTGGAAGAGCAGCTGAAAGGAATGGACAATGTCTTGAAAGGAGGATATAAGATGAACATCAACAAAAGCAAAACGAGGATAATGGAATGTAATCGAATTGAATCTGGGGATGCTGAGAGTATTAGATTAGGAAATGAGACACTTAAAGTAGTAAAGGAGTTTTGCTATTTGGGGAGCAAAATAACTGACGATGGTCGAAGCAGAGAGGATATAAAATGTAGACTGGCAATGGCAACGAAAGCGTTTTTGAAGAAGAGAAATTTGTTAACATCGAGTATAGATTTAAGTGTCAGGAAGTCGTTTCTGAAAGTATTTGTATGGAGTGTAGCCATGTATGGAAGTGAAACATGGACAATAAATAGTTTGGACAAGAGGAGAACAGAGGCTTTCGAAATGTGGTGCTACAGAAGAATGTTGAAGATTACATAGGTAGATCACATAACAAATGAGGAGGTATTGAACAGAATTGGGGAGAAGAGGAGTTTGTTGCACGACTTGACTAGAAGAAGGGATCGGTTGGTAGGACATGTTCTGAGGCATCAAGGGATCACCGATTTAGTATTGGGGGACAGCGCGGAGGGTAAAAATCGTAGAGGGAGACCAAGAGATGAATACACCAAACATATTCAGAAGGATGTAGGTTGCAGTAGGTACTGAGAGATGAAGAAGCTTGGAGAGCTGCATCAAACCAGACTCTAGACTGAAGACCACAACAACAACAACAGTTATATATGGGTCAGAAGGCTGGGTATTGACATTAAAGGAAGAGAACTGGTTATTGAGATGGGAAAGAAAGATACTGAGAAGGATTTTTGGAACAGTGAGAGAGGAAGATGGCCGGAGAGTAAGGACAAATGTAGAACTACAAACACATTTTGGACATATGGATATTGTTGTTAATATTAAACAGGGAAGAATAAGATGGGCGGGACATGTACAGAGAATGCCAGAAACTCGGAGTGTCAAGAAAGTTTTCATGGGAAAACCTGACAGGAGAAGGAGAAGAGGTAGACCCAGGAAAGGTGGCTGGACGATACGGAAGAAGATCTAAAGACGATGGGAATAATAAACTGGAGAAGGAAGGAGACGGAGAGAGAATAATGGAGGCAGGTGATACAGGAGGCCAAGGTTCTTCAAGGTCTGTACAGCCAACCAAGAAGAAGAAGAAGAAGAAGAAGAAGAAGATACTGGTAGGGCGACACAGGGTTGAAACGTGAGTATTAGAGTGTATTACAGTTACAGAGAGTCAACATGGGTCTGCACAAGGCAAACAGGGCTTTAGTGGTGAAGCTGTTTTCATCAAAACAACAGCAACAGTGCTGCTGCTCTTCCGGAATATCGACGCATTACAGTAATACGGAGAGGTCCTCTTTCCACAACGGGGCTGAGCAGAATGATTCGGAAGTTCGAATTAACTTGCGATTTGCGAATTGCTCCAGGGAGAGGCCGACGGCCAATTGTAGAAGACGTTACTGCTGCCGTTGCCGAAAATGCCGGAGATAGTGTGGAATCTTCAAGTAGTACCCGAGGTGTGTCACGACATCTGAACAATCCACTGTCCATACTTCGGTAAGTGCTCCGTAAAAACTTCACGTTACTCAAAATCTTAGGCCACGTGACACAGGTATTCGAGTAGGCTTTGTCTTACATTTCTTGCGTGGGTGGAAGTTGACTATACGTGACACTGGACCATTTTGTGCAGTGGACACCCCAGTTGTCGCTTGCGGGTGTTGTCACCGCTAACAAACGTTCACGAAGTTCCCCTGCATAGCGAACGCGTCGCCGTGTGAAGTGGCCTCACAGCACATTTTTCCTTGACTGTCTCGGATCCCAAAGACCGAGGGAAAGCAGCGTGGACGACACACGTTACTGTGATCTACTTCGTCAACGTATGATTCCTTCTCTACGGGAGGTAGGTGCTCTGGACTCGACTGCTACTGAAAATCTTTTGCCACTCAACGCAGGTATTTGAGTACACTTTGCTCTTACGTTTCTTGCAAGTGTAGCGGCACCACCGTTTAGGATAGGGAAAGTTAGTTTTCTGCGATATTCGGACCACGAGTTACAGCAGTTGCGAAGGCAAATAGAGGCCACAGGGGCGTAGAACTGCCGGACAGGGCGCACACAGCAGTTTCCATCGCGCAAGTCACAGGCAGAAGAGGGTCCCTGGCCAACCTAAGTGTTACGCATACGTGACGCGAAGCGGTGCGTTAGTGAAACAGAGGCGCACAGCCGAGTTAAAAAGGTGTTGTTTTCTAACGGGATACATTCAAGTGTGGCAGCTCTCCTGGACGGCGGCGCGTGTCAAACTGCTGGGCTACACGCAGCAACAGATGGGGCGCCAGCATCCCAGTTGATGGCGGGTCGTTGGTTCGACCCTCTGAGGCCGACGTTGGGTCCACAGCCAGCCAGTGGCGGGCCACTCTTCGGCTCGTTACCGTGGGCAGTCGTCTCGGCTCCCAGACTTACGAGGCGAGGGCCGCAGATACAGACACTGGATAGTGAGTGCTTGTTGGTTACTGCGATCTCAGCCACGCTAGCGAGAAGGAGGATGCAGCTATCACCTGTGGCTCACACCGAGCAGTGCTGAGTTGGCGGGACGCAGACCACCGAGTCAACCACGGCATCCTGATGACGCCACGCTCCGCTGGCGCACAATGCCGGCACGACACAGCGTTGCGTTGCACAGGCCGCTGGGGTGCTTCCTCAGCATTGCGGGGCCTTGTGATGCAGACCGAGGCGAATGGGGCACTGTAGTGGAAGCAAAGAAACCATTTGGGAAGTTCTCGCTGAGTTTTAATACGGCACCTCCTGGCACCTCATCCACTGCATTTCTACATCTACATCCATACTCCGCAAGCCACCTGACGGTGTGTGCCGGAGGGTACCTTGAGTACCTCTAGCGGTTCTCCCTTCTATTACAGTCTCGTATTGTTCGTGGAAAGAAGGATTGTCGGTATGCCTCTGTGTGGGCTCTAATCTCTCTGATTTTATCCTCATGGTCTCTTCGCGAGATATACGTAGGAGGGAGCAATATACTGCTTGACTCTTTGGTGAAGGTATGTTCTCTAAACTTTGACAAAAGCCCGTACCGAGCTACTGAGCGTCTCTCTTGCAGAGTCTTCCACTGGAGTTTATCTATCATCTCAGTAACGCTTTCGCGATTACTAAATGATCCTGTAATGAAGCGCGCTGCTCTCCGTTGGATCTTCTCTATATCTTCTATCAACCCTATCTGGTACGGATCCCACACTGCTGAGCAGTATTCAAGCAGTGGGCGAACAAGGGTACTGCAGCCTACTTCCTTTGTTTTCGGATTGCATTTCCTTAGGATTCTTCCAATGAATCTCAGTCTGGCATCTGCTTTACCGACGATCAACATTATATGATCATTCCATTTTAAATCACTCCTAATGTCTACTCCCAGATAATTCACGGAATTAACTGCTTCCAGTTGCTGACCTGCTATTTTGTAGCTAAATTATAAAGGATCTATCTTTCTGTGTATTCGCAGCACATTACACTTGTCTACATTGAGATTCAATTGCCATTCCCTGCACCATGCGTCAATTCGCTGCAGATGCTCCTGCATTTCAGTACAATTTTCCATTGTTACAACCTCTCGATACACCACAGCATCATCCGCAAAAAGCCTCAGTGAACTTCCGATGTCATCCACAAGGTCATTTATGTATATTGTGAACAGCAACGGTCCCATGACACTCCCCTGCGGCACACCCGAAAGCACTCTTACTTCGGAAGACTTCTCTCCATTGAGAATGACATGCTGCGTCCTGTTATCTAGGAACTCCTCAATCCAATCACACAATTGGTCTGATAGTCCATATGCTCTTACTTTGTTCATTAAACGACTGTGGGGAAGTGTATCGAACGCCTTGCGGAAGTCAAGAAACACGGCATCTACCTGTGAACCCGTGTCTATGGCCCTCTGAGTCTCGTGGACGAATAGCGCGAGCTGGGTTTCACATCACCGTCTTTTTCGAAACCCATGCTGATTCCTACAGAGTAGATTTCTTGTCTCCAGAAAAGTCATTATACTCGAACACAATACGTGTTCCAAAATTCTACAACTGATCGACGTTAGAGATATAGGTCTATAGTTCTGCACATTTGGAGTCTGATACCACAACACAAGGGTGGAAGTTGACTATATGTGGCTGACTGTGTGTGACGATGGAGCTGCACCTCACGTTGATCGTGAGGTCTCTCGGATACTCCGTAACATATTTCGAGAAAACCGAATCATTGACCTATCGATCGAAACTGCGTGGCCACCAACACTACCAGATTTGAACTCTCGTAATTTATGGCGGTGGGGTTACCTGAAGAACAGGATTTATCAGCGATGCACTAACACGCGCTGGAGGTTGAGGACGAGCGTAGCGAGGGAGGTAAGCAACATCCCACCTGAGATGTTTCGGGCAGCAGTAGAGCAATCTCCGGTGCGGTGTATGCACACTGAGCAAAGTTCGTAGCCCAGAACGTAAACACGGTGCGCAGTTAAAAAGTGTTATTCTCGCACGCAGAAACTGAAACGTGTTTCTTTAGTGGTTTATTCGTCATTTCTCTTCTGCACATCCTCGCAAATCTTTGTACAAAGTTTCGTTGTCCTATGATCACTCGTTTTTCGTGGGGACCCCCTCCAGTAGCGAAAGTTTAACTACGAGGGTGAGTCAAATGAAAACCATAAATTTGTAATAACAAATGGAAATTTCGCACCGTTATCCTGTAAGTTGGTAAGCGTGCTACAAACAGCGTGCAGAATGGCCTTTAGGTGGCAGCATAGTGAAAATGCACACACAATGTCGCAGTATCAGTATAAAGATGGCCGCCCCACTTGTCACTTGCACCAGGGAAGAACAGCGTTCTGTTATTCGGTTTTTGCGCAGTGAAGGCGTGAAACCTCTTGAAATTTATCGACGAATGGAGGTTCAGTACGGTGATGCATGTTTGTCACAGCAGCAAGTCTACGAATGGAGTGGGAAGTCCGGAAATGGTGAGACTTCAGTGGAAGATGCACCTTGTCCAGGTCAGGCACAACGAGTTCTGACTCCACAGAGCATTGCAGCAGTTGAAGCCATAGTGAAGGAAAACCGCCGAATGACACTGAATGACGTTGCAGCATGTTTACAGATTAGTCATGGGTCAGCGCACCACATTGTGCATGATGTGCTCCAGTTTCACAAAGTTTATGCAAGATGGGTGCCACGGCAGCTGACTCCTGAAATGAGAGAACGACGTGTTGATGCTTGTGAAGAACTACTTCGGCGCTTTGAACGAGAAGGTGATGGCTTCCTTGAAAGAGTCGTTACTGGGGACGAAACTTGCGTTCACTTCCACCAACCGGAAACGAAGAAAGCGGACAAGGAATGGCGCCATACCTCATCACCAAAACCAAAGAAGTTTCGAACAGAACCATCAGCAGGGAAGGTTATGCTGACTCTCTTTTGGGACGAAAAACGCGTCATTTTGGGGCATTACATGCCTAGAGGGACCACTGTCACCAGTGCATCATACACAGATCTCCCAAAAAATCATCTGTGGCCTGCAATCAAATCAAAGCGACGTGGATTGCTGTCAGCAGGTGTCCTTTTGCAACATGACAATGCAAGGCCCCACGCTGCTCGTACAACAGTTGCAACACACACACACCTGCATTTTGAGTGTCTTCCTCATCCACCATACCCACCAGACCTTGCCCCAAGTGATTTCGTTATGTTTGGACCACTCAAAGACGCAATGGGAGGAAAGAAGTTCCGTTCTGATAAAGAGGTACGCCACGCGGCGCATTAGTGGTTGCGCGGACTACCAAAAGAGTTTTTTTCTAAAGGAATTTTTCACTTTGTAAGCGCTGGAGGACTTGCATTGAGCGTGGGGGAGATTATGTTGAAAACTGATACAGCTTTGTACCACTTCTGCAAAATAAATAATATTTTAAAAAATATTTAAGATTTTCATTTGACTCACCCTCGTATAACCACCTTGTAGACGCCCCATACTAATGATATTGTTTCGTTCGGTAAGCTCCCTTATGTTGAATAACGTAGGACGTAACACTTTAATGTCGCCAGAGTATTTTTGAGGTTCCCACGCCGTATCCACATTCCGGCTGTGACACGGTTCTATTATTGTTTGTTCATACGCGAGCAAGCTGTTACGTGGGTAGCAAGTGAAACAATGAAAACTGACCATAAAGCCGATGGCCGCAGGCCTTATCAAAAAGTCCCGCTTTTCAGGTCCACTGACCGGCCGACAACGTATGCAGAATAATTTAATTACACGTCGCCTGGGGTGGATGCAGCGGTGACGTTAATGCATCGCGACATGAAGAGCCCGACGGCAGAATGCATTGCACAGTCGCAGCTATTGTTTATACGCCCCCACACACACAATGTCACTACTCGCATTTCCCATCCCCCCGCCCCCCCTTCTCCCGTCCCCCAGAAAAAAACTGATTTGCGTAGAGGTGCCAGTGGGAATTCTGAATTGCACGACAAATTCGGATCACCCATACAGCTCTCAAAAAAGTTTTTAGTGTTCGTCCCAGATCTATATATATCATCCGCAAGCCACTTCACAGTATACAGCGGAGGACAAAGCGTACCAATGTTACCGATTTTCTGCCCTGGTCAATATCCGTACTGACCGAGGGAAATGTGACTGTCTAAGACTCTGTACGTGCACTACTGGCCATTAAAATTGCCACACCACGAAGATGACGCGCTACAGACGCGAAATTTAACCGACAGCAAGAAGATGCTGTGATATGCAAATGATTAGCTTCTCAGAGCATTCACACAAGGTTGGCGCCGGTGGCGACATCTACAACGTGCTAACAGAGGAAAGTCTCCAACCGATTTCTCATACACAAACAGCAGTTGACCGGCGTTGCCTGGTGAAACATTGTTGTGATGCTTCGTGTAAAAAGGAGAAATGCGTAACATCACGTCTACGACTTTCATAAAGGTCGGATTGTAGCCTATCGCGATTGCGGTTTATCGTATCCCGACATTGCTGCTCGCGTTGGGCGAGACCCAATGACTGTTAGCAGAATATGGAATCGATGGGTTCAGGAGGGTTCTACGGAACGCCATGCTGGATCCCAACGGCCTCGTATCACTAGCAGTCGAGATGACAGGCATCTTATCGGCACGGCTTTAACAGATCGTGCAGCCAAGTCTCGATCCATGACTCAACAGATGGGGACCTTTGCAAGACAACAACCATCTTCACGAACAGTTCGACGACGATTGCAGCAGCATGGACTATCAGCTCGGAGACCGTGACTGCGGTTACCCATGACGCTGCATCACAGACAGGAGCGCCTGCGATGGTGTACTCAACGACGAACTTGGGTGCACGAATGGCAAAACGTCATTTTTTCGTATGAATCCAGGTTCTGTTTACAGCATCATGATGGTCGCATGCGTGTTTGGCGACATCGCGGTGAACGCGCATTGGAAGCGTGTATTCGTCATCGCCGTAGTGGCGTATCACCCGGCGTGATGGTATGGGGTGCCATTGGCTACACGTCTCTGCCACCTCTTGTTCGCATTGACGGCACTTTGAACAGTGGACGATACATTTCAGATTTGTTACGGCCCGTGGCTCTACCCTTCCTTCGATCCCTGCGAAATCCTACATTTCAGCAGGATAATGCACGACCGCATGTTGCAGGTCCTGTACGGGCCTTTTTGGATACAGCAGCTGTACCTGTACACGCCATCCGAGCTCTGTTTGACTCAATGCCCAGGCGTGTCAAGGCCGTTATTACGGCCAGAGGTGGTTGTTCTGGGTACTGATTTCTCAGGATCTATGCACCCAAATTGCGTGGAAATGTAATCACAGGTCAGTTCTAGTGTAATATATTTGTCCAATGAATACCCGTTTATCATCTGCATTTCTTCTTGGTGTACAAATTTTAATGGCCAGTAGTGTATTTTCCGCAAGCCACTTCACAGTACATAGCGGAGGGCAAAGCATACCAATGTTACCGATTTACTGCCCTGTTCAGTTTCCGTATTGATCGAGGGAAATGTGACTGTCTTTAAGGCTCTGTACGTATCTTGTCTGTCTTATTTTCATGGCCCTTAAGCGAGATACACGCACTATCACGAATTCAGTTAAATAAACCGCAAGCCGTGTAACTCATCATTACAACTCAGTGTCAGAGATTCAGTTGTACTGCCGAAAGTTCACCAAGTTTGAAGTGTAGTTGCGTAAACAGAACCCAGAAATTGTATGTTCATTAACGTTCAATTTTGGCCAGTGTGCCGTTTAGGAACTTGTCAATAGCCAGCACATAGCCGTCCGCAGAAACTAATCACGTGTACAAATCCAGTCGACTGACTCATTTACCACCATCTCGATAAAAAAAAAATCATCCAGATGATCTGCGGAACATGTAAGTAACGGGGGAACCTCCCCCTCGCAGCCCCCTCAGATTTAGCGGTAAGATGGCCCACTGCATAGTCAGTCAAAAACTGAATATCTGAACATGGATCCAGGATGAAAACGGGAAGAAGGTGTACTGAACTGCCAAAAAAGAAGTAAAATCGAAATAGAGAACGGTCCAAACTCAAGATGTGCTACATCGAGCTATTGTGAACCAGCACGGCGTCACGGTTCTGTTGCTCAAGATGTGAGGTTCCGCAGGGGGAAATCTGTGTTCAAATCTCCCTCGTGTCCCATTTTTTTTCCGCCAACGTATGAGCTGTTCGTCCGGTCACTGACGTGTTTGTCTGCTGCATTCAAATTTCTGTCTATCGTAGTGTAACGCCTGTTTGCAGCAGCGAGGTGTAAGGAAGTAAACTCCAGACGTACTTAGCTCCTATTTGTCCTACAGAAGTACCACGTGTTACGAATCTTGCGTTCCGTTTTGGAAGGTTTGGCTCTTTAAGTCCTCTGTTTTAACGTAATTCATACCCATTAACTGGTGGTTTTCATTCCTGTGAGAGGTATATGCGGCACTTTGGCTGCTCTCACTATTCATCACATTTACTTGTGAGGATGATACACTGAAGAGCCAAAGAAACTGGTACACCTGCCTGATAACGAGTAGCCGGCCGCGGTGGTCTAGCGGTTCTAGGCGCTCAGTCCGGAACTGCGCGACTGCTACGGTCGCAGGTTCGAATCCTGCGTCGGGCATGGATATGTGTGATGTCCTTAGGTTAGTTAGGTTTAAGTAGTTCTAAGTTCTAGGGGACTGATGACCAAAGCTGTTAAGTCCCATAGTGCTCAGAGATATTTGAACCATTTTTTTTTTTTTTGATAACGAGTAGGGGCTCCGCGAGCACGCAGAAGTGCCGCAACATGACGTGGCATCGTCTCGCCTAATGTCTGAAGTACTGCTGGAGGGAATGGACACCATGCAGGGCTGTCTATAAATCCGTAAGAGTACGAGGGGGTGGACATCTCTTCCGAACAACATGTTGCAAGGCATCTCAAATATGCTCAATAATGTTCATGTCTGGGGAGTTTGGTGGCTAGTAGAAATGTTCAAACACAGAACAGTGTTCCTCGAGCCACTTTGCAACAGTTCTGTACGCATGGGGTCTCGCATTGTCCTGCTGGAATTGCCCAGGACCGCCGGAATGCAGAATACGCATGAATGGATGCAGGTGATCAGACAGAATGCTTACGTACCTGTCAGACTCTTATCTAGACATATAAGGGGTCCAATATCACTCCAACTGTACACGCCCCACACCATTACAGAGCCTCCGCCAGCTTGAACGGCATCAGCTGACATGCTGGGTCCATGGATTCATGAGGTTGTCTCCATACCCGCACACGTCCACCCGCTCGATACAATTTGAAACGAGACTCGTCCGACCAGGCAACACGTTTCCAGTCATCATCAGTCCAATGTCGGTGTTGACGGGCCCAGGCGAGGCGTAAAGCTCTGTGTCGTGCAGTCATCACGGGTACGCGAGTGGGCCCTCGGCTCCGAAAGCCCATATTGATCATGTTTCGTTGAATGGTTCGCACGCTGACACTTGCTGCAGCAATTTGCTGATGGGTTGCACGTTGAACGATTCTCTTCAGTCGTCGTCGGTTCTGTTCTTGCAGGATGATTTTCCGACCGCAGCGATGACGGAGATTTGATGTTTTACCGGATTCCTGATACTGACGGTACACTCACCAAATGGTCTTACAGCAAAATCCCCAGGTTAAAACTTACTTAAATACTGACAACCTGCCATTGTAGCAGCAGTAACCGATCGAACAACTGCGCCAGATACTTGTTGGCATATACAGGGTGGTCCACTGATCGTGACCGGGCCAAATGTCTCACGAAATAAGCGTCAAACAAAAAAAACCACAAAGAAACAAACTTGTCTAGCGTGAAGGGGGAAATCAGATGGCGCTGTGGTTGGCCCACTAGATGGCGCTGCCATAGGTCAAACGGATATCAACTGCTTTTTTAAAAATGGGATACCCCATTTTTATTACATATTCGTGTAGTACGTAAAGAAATAGGGATATTTCAGTTGGATCATTGTTTTCGCTTTGTGATAGATGGCGCTGTAATACTCACAGACATATAGCTAACAATAATAGACGAACAGTTGGTAACAGGTAGGTTTTTTAAATTAAAATACAGAACGTAGGTACGTTTGAACATTTTATTTCGGTTGTTCCAATGTGATACATGTACCATTCTGAACTTACCATTTCTGAGAACGCATGATATTACAGCGTGATTACCTGTAAATACCACATTAATGCAATAAATGCTCAAAGTGATGTCGGTCAACCTCAATGCATTCGGCAATACGTGTAACGACATTCCTCTCAACAGCGAGTAGTCCGCCTTCCGTTATGTTAGCACATGCATTGACAATGCGCTGACGCATGCATTGTCGGTGGATCACGATAGCAAATATCCTTACACTTTCCCCACAGAAAGAAATCCGGGGACGTCAGATCCGGTGAACGTGCGGGCCATTCGTGTTGGAAGTACATTGCCTTTCTGTCATGCAGGGAAACATCTTGTAGTAACATCGGTAGAACATTACGTAGGAAATCAGCATATACTGCACCATTTAGATTGCCATTGATAAAATGGCGGGGCCAATTATCCTTCCTCCCACAATGCCGCACCATACATTAACCCGCCAAGGTCGCTGATGTTCCACTTGTCGCAGCCATCGTGGATTTCCCGTTGCCCAATAGTGCATATTATGCCGGTTTACGTTACTGCTGTTGGTGAATGACGCTTCGTCGCTAAATAGAACGCGTGCAAAAAATCTGTCATCGTCCCGTAATTTGTCTTGTGCCGAGTGTCAGAACTGTACACGACTTTCAAAGTCACCGCCCTGCAATTCCTGGTGCATAGAAATATGGTACGGGTCCAGTCGATGTTGATGTAGCATTCTCAACACCGACGTTTTTGAGTTTCCCGATTCTCGCGCAATTTGTCTGCTACTGATGTGCGGATTAGCCGCGATAGCAGCTAAAACACCTACTTGGGCATCATCATTTGTTGCAGGTCGTGGTTGACGTTTCACATGTGGCTGAACACTTCCTGTTTCATTAAATAACGTAACTATCCGGCGAACGGTCCGGACACTTGGATGATGTCGTCCAGGATACCGAGCAGCATACATAGCACACGCCCGTTGGTCATTTTGCTCACAATGGCCATACATCAACATGATATCGACCTTTACCGCAATTGGTAAACGGTCCATTTTAAACGGGTAATGTATCACGAAGCAAATACAGTCCGCACTGGCGGAATGTTACGTGATACCACGTACTTATACGTTTGTGACAATTACAGCGCTATCTACCACAAAGCGAAAAACGTGGTCCAACTAAAACATTCATATTTCTTTACGTACTATACGAATATGTAATAAAAATGGGGGTTCGTATTTAAAAAACGCAGTTGATATCCGTTTGACCTATGGCAGCGCCATCTAGCGGGTCAACCATAGCGCCATCTGGTTTCCCCCTTCAAGCTAGACAAGTTTCGTTCTTTGTAGTTTTTTCGTTTGATGCTAATTTCGTGAGATATTTGGCCCGGTCACTTTCAATGGACCACCCTGTATAGGCTTCACCGACCGCAGCGCCGTATTCTGCCTGTTTAGATATTTCGGTATTTGAATACGTATGACTATAGCAGTTTCTTTGGCGTTTCAGTGTATATTGTTATCATCTTATGCTATAACCAATGTACAGTATGATAACTGCGAAGGCTATAGAAGGAGGAAAGACATGTCAATGACCAGACGGGAAGTTCATAATTTTGTGAAAAAGAAAGATGAGGCAGGAGGGAGAGATTTCATCACGGATCACCCCCTTTGCAGTCCAACACTGCGACCACACGCCGCGGTTGGTTCTAACTCTCTCGATGTTACACATCTTAAGCTTGGACCGTGGACTGTTTCTATTTATCTTCTTTTTTCACATTTCGGTACACCTTGTTCCTGTTTTCGTGCTGATCTGTGTTCGGTTTTTGACGGGATATCCCTGGGCCATTTTACCACTAAATCCGACGGGGGTTACGATTGGCAGTTTCTCTTGTAATATTCAGTGTGGAGCTATTGTATTGTACTGTATTGTATTGTATTTTATGTTAACCTGGGACCTAGAAACGACGGAGAGGCTCCGTCCCCGCCGCAGCTGCAGTGGTCCACAACCCCACGACGACTGCCGCAGTCCACTTCACACCTCCACCGCCCCACACGGAACCCCCCCCCCCCCCCCCCCCCCCCCGCCCTCCCCCCAAGGAACGTCTCACACCAGTCGAGTGTAACCCCTATGTTTGCGTGGTGTACGCATACGTGGAGAACTTGTTCGCACAGCAATCGCCGACATAGTGTAACTGAGGTGGAATAAGGGGAACCAGCCTGCATTTGCCGAGGCAGATGGAAAACCGCCTAAAAACCGTCCACAGACTAGCCTGTTCACCGGGCCCCGACACTAATCCGCCGGGCGGATACGTGACGGGGACCAGGCGCTACTTCCCGCCCGGAAAGCAGTGCGTTAGACCGCTCGGCTAACCGGGCGGGCGTGGCGCCATTACTGTTTTCTTCTGTCGACAGGCGGTCAGTGTCAGGGCAAGCAGCAACGAACCAGAAACAGTACCACCGTGACTCACGTCGGTATCGAAACTCAGCAAGGCAGACGTGTATCTGCGCGTGACTAGTGAACTACCTCGGGTCGCGACGAATGTGGAGAGCGACTTGTATGGTTTTTCGGTTGCGTAATTTTCAACAATGGGTCGTGACGTAGAGGCAGGCGTGCCGTTGCCGGGCATCAGTCTGGGGCGGCCATCTTGGGAGAGAACGGCCAGTTGGAAGAGGGCGTGTGCTCCACAGCAGCAATAGCGACCGGGCTTCGGGCGGGGAACGGCAGCTTCTAGGTGAGTGGTCAGCGATGTTTTTGATCTTCGTCAGTAGCGGGGGGTAGTGGGGGAAATTTGTCTGCGTTCAACCGCAACGCGGCGGAACATCACACACTACATGATCAACCGCAGCCGGACGCCCCACTTGCGCACTGCATGTTACCAGAGGCGGACCCCCGTATAAAAGAAGACGGAGAGAGTTGTGTTGTGTTGTCAGTAGAGCTGAAGCGCACAGTCCGCTTCCACGCGTCCACTTTGACCCACGAATTCCTCTGTGGCGTCATGAGTGGTAATTTCCAAGAATGATTGCCTATCGAAGTCGAGGGGTCCAAACGATAGATATCGAGCGCGCGAGCGCAAATCGATCGTGCGACTCCGCTCGCGGGCTTTCTGATCAATTATTTGTGATCGTCATTTTTATCTGTTTTGCATCGTTCCCCTAGTTGCTGTAAATTACACTATTGTCGATTAAAATTGCTACAGCACCAAAATGACGTGCTACAGACGTGAAATTTAGGCGACAGGAAGGAGATGCTGTGATATGCAAATGATTAGCTTTTCAGAGCATTCACACATGGTTGGCGCCGGTGGCGACACCTACAACGTGCTGACATGAGGAAAGTTTCCAACCGATTTCTCATACACAAACAGCAGTTGACCGGCGTTGCCTGGTGAAACGTTGTTGTGATGCCTCGTGTAAGGAGGAGAAATGCGTACCATCACGTTTCCGACTTTGATAAAGGTCGGACTGTAGCCTATCGCGATTGCGGTTTATCGTATCGCGACATTGTTGTTCGCGTTGGTCGAGATCCAATGACTGTTAGCAGAATATGGAATCGATAGGTTCAGGAGGGCAATACGGAACGCCGTGCTGGATCCCAACGGCCTCTTATCACTAGCAATCGAGACGACAGGCATCTTATCCGCATGGCTGTAACGGATCGTGCAGTCACGTCTCGATCCCTGTGTCAACAGATGGGGACGTTTGCAAGACAACAACCATCTGCACGAACAGTTCGACGACGTTTGCAGCAGCACGGACTATCAGCTCGCAGACCGTGGCTGCAGTTACTCTTGACGCTGCATCACAGACGGGAGCGCCTGCGATGGTGTACTCAACGACGAACTTGGTTGCACGAATGGCAAAACGTCCTTTTTTCGGATGAATCCAGGTTCTGTTTACAGCATCATGATGGTCGCATCCGTGTTTGGCGACATCGCGGTGAACGCACATTGGAAGCGTGTATTCGTCATCGCCATACTGGCGTATCACCCGGCGTGATGGTATGGGGTGCCAATGATTACACGTCTCGGTCACCTCTCGTTCGCATTGACGGCACTTTGAACAGTGGACGTTACATTTCACATGTGTTACGACCCGTGGCTCTACCCTTCATTAGATCCCTGCGAAACCCTACATTTCAGCAGGATAATGCACGACCGCATGTTGCAGGTCCTGTACGGACCTTTCTGGATACAGAAAATGTTCGACTGCGGCGCTGGCCAGCACATTCTCCAGATCTCTCACCAACTGAAAACGTCTGGTCAATGGTGGCCGAGCAACTGGCTCGTCACAATACACCAGTCACTACTCTTGATGAACTGTGGTATCGTGTTGAAGCTGCATGGGCAGCTGTACCTGTACACGCCATCCAAGCTCTGTTTGTCTCAATGCCCAGGCGTATCAAGGCCGTTATTACGGCCAGAGGTGGTTGTTTAGTGTACTGATTTCTCAGGATGTACGCACCGAAATTGCGTGAAAATGTAATCACATGTCAGTTCTAGTATAATATATTTGTCCAATGAATACCCGTTTATCATCTGCATTTCTTCTTAGTGTAGCAATTTTATTGGCCAGTAGTGTATATAATTGTTTATTACAGTTATTGGGCTGTTTTTGTAATGTAGGCATGTATGTTGAGGCTAAGCAGGAACCTACGTGCCTAGCTCAAATGGTTGCGAGGGAATCGAGTAGTGATCTTATTTACAATATGCGTTCTTACAAATATTTGGCGCTTTTATTTGCGAATCAGCTCGAACGTGTGTGTGTGTGTGTGTGTGTGTGTGTGTGTGTGTGTGTGTGTGTGTGTGTGTGTGTGTTTCGTGGCCAGCATTGATTAATTTGTGTTGACTATGGTTGGTAAGTTTGCTTTATGACCTTTTTAATTTATTATGAGACTGTAGTTTCTTTGTGAAAGGGAAATCAGGGGAAATGTTTATGAAATGAGTGTTTCCAATTTCTGTATGGTTACTTTCATATGGAGGGGGCTTGTATCGATGTCTGCGTTTGACCTGCATAGCTCTAGTTATAATTGCTACGAGGATTGAACGAAAAGTAATGCCCCGACCTCCGTTAATTCGATTTGGTTGGAAATATTTTAGTAAATCAAACGCAGAAAAAATCCTTGGAATGTGATTTTTAATTACTAATATTCACTTTTCCACCTAATCACCAGCCAATTGTCCGCCCCCGGAAGCTGAGGGGGCAAGCGCGACAGAATGTCAATCCTCAGGACCCGGGTTCGATTTCCGGCTGGGTCGGAGATTTTCTCCGCTCAGGCACTGAGTGTTGTGTTGTCGTAATCATCATCATTTCATCCCCATCGACGCGCAAGACGCCGAAGTGGTGTCAAATCGAAAGACTTGCACCCAGCGAACGGCCTACCCGACGGTAGGGCCTAGTCACACGACACTTACATTTTACCAGCCAATTGGATACATGAAACTTCCTGGCAGATTAAAACTGTGTGCCCGACCGAGACTCGAACTCGGGACCTTTGCCTTTCGCGGGCAAGTGCTCTACCAACTGAGCTACCGAAGCACGACTCACGCCCGGTACTCACAGCTCCACTTCTGCCAGTACCTCGTCTCCTACCTTCCAAACTTTACAGAAGCTCTCCTGCGAACAATGCAGAACTAGCACTCCTGAAAGAAAGGATATTGCGGAGACATGGCTTAGCCACAGCCTGGGGGATGTTTCCAGAATGAGATTTTCACTCTGCAGCGGAGTGTGCGCTGATATGAAACTTCCTGGCAGATTAAAACTGTGTGCCCGACAGAGGTTCGCAGGAGAGCTTCTGTAAAGTTTGGAAGGTAGGAGACGAGGTACTGGCAGAAGTGGAGCTGTGAGAACCGGGCGTGAGTCGTGTTTCGGTAGCTCAGTTGGTAGAGCACTTTCCCGCGAAAGGCAAAGGTCCCGATTTCGAGTCTCGGTCGGGCACACAGTTTTAATCTGCCAGGAAGTTTCATATCAGCGCACACTCCGCTGCAGAGTGAAAATCTCATTCTGGAATTGGATACATTTCTGCAAACGGTGAACAATTTTTCTGAAGCCGTCGCGGAAAAAGTCGTCACACTGTTTCCGCAACCACAGTCTCACAGTTCTCTCGTAATGGTCTACCCACGTTTCGTCTCCTGTCACAACTGAATGGAGAAAGGCGTCACCTTCATTCTCGTAACACGAGAGGAGTCCCTGACAAATTTCAAGTCTGTGCGCTTTAATTTCAGGAGTTAGCATCCGGGGTACCCACCGTGCACAGATCTTCCGATAGCCAAGCAAAGCAATATTGTGACCCACATGTTCTTGTGAAATACCGACTGTGCTTGCAATTTCTCTCTGAGTGATACGACGGTCGTCCTGAATCAGTCTGTCAACATTTTGCTTGTGAAACTCGGTGGTTGCTGTCACAGGACGTCCAACTATTTCTTTGCCACGCAGGTCAGATGTTCCCGTCTCAGCATCTTTAAACTTACTCGCCCAACGACGCACAGTACTCAAATCAACACAATCATAGACTGCTTTCATTATCAGATGAATCTCCTTTGGGGTGACACCTTCTGCTGTCAAGAATTCAATGACTGCAAGTTGCTTCGTTCGCACTGACCGACAGTCTGCGCAGGGTTCCATACTTCACACTGTAACATCACAACCGTTCAATGCTAAGGCTTCCCGCCAACCGGAGCTGCAGAGAAGAAGCTACGGAACAAGCCAGTATCTGCCGGATACCAATGCTGCCAACTGCTGAAGAGTTACGAAGGTGGAGGCATTACTTTTCAGTCAACCCTAGATGTTAAGTCCGATAGTGCTCAGAGCCATTTGACCCATCAGTCAACTCTCGTGTATTGCTTTTCTGTGTGTGTGTGTGTGGGGGGGGGGGGGGGGCTTTTGATATCGCAGGCTTCATTTGGACTATATAGGTCACGCAACCGAAATGACTATTAATTATCCGTTTCGGCTATATAGATCTAGCAAAAACTGCGGTATTGCTTCTCGTGGTTTCGTTTGCAGTTTTTCGATACCACTCTCTTAGTTTGAGCTATACAGGTCAAGCGAAAAGCTCGATTCCAATTTTGTGTTTTCTATCCTTTTTCGTTCAGTTTCTTCTACATGAACTCGCATGTCCTATTTTTGTATTTTTTGGTTGCTATGCAGTGAGCTTGGCTTCATTAATCTCCTTTTTTTAAAGATTGTCCCTGTCCAAAACTCTCTCATTCCCGCGGCTTTCCGCTTACGTTAACTTTATTTGTTGTTTGAAATATTTCGTGTGTTCTTGACGACTGTTTTGGAGCATAATCTATCGTGTGGTCGCCATCTTAAAGAGCGTTACCGCCCTGTTATTAAATGTTATCTGTAATTGTTTTAGTAACTAAGCTCAAGGATCGTCTTTACTCGACCCCGTTGGAACTGAACGTTACTCTATCCCCCGTCAGGCGATCTCGCTGGCTTTGAACGTGAACTAGTCACTGGATGCCAGCTGAGTAACAAATCCATCAGAGCTTTTCAAGCTGCCCAAGTCGACTGCTAGTGAGGTGTCTGCGAAATGAAAACGCGAAGGAACATCACAGATATATCAGGGCCCGGCACACAGGCAGCCCTCATTGACCGACGGACGGGGACCGCTGAGCACTAGAGAGGGTGGTTCTGTAAACTATACCTGAAACCAACTGGCCTCCGCACAGTCCCAGCCTGAACCCCATGAAATACACTCCTGGAAATGGAAAAAAGACCACATTGACACCGGTGTGTCAGACCCACCATACTTGCTCCGGACACTGCGAGAGGGCTGTACAAGCAATGATCACACGCACGGCACAGCGGACACACCAGGAACCGCGGTGTTGGCCGTCGAATGGCGCTAGCTGAGCAGCATTTGTGCACCGCCGCCGTCAGTGTCAGCCAGTTTGCCGTGGCATACGGAGCTCCATCGCAGTCTTTAACACTGGTAGCATGCCGCGACAGCGTGGACGTGAACCGTATGTGCAGTTGACGGACTTTGAGCGAGGGCATATAGTGGGCATGCGGGAGGCCGGGTGGACGTACCGCCGAATTGCTCAACACGTGGGGCGTGAGGTCTCCACAGTACATCGATGTTGTCGCCAGTGGTCGGCGGAAGGTGCACGTGCCCGTCGACCAGGGACCGGACCGCAGCGACGCACGGATGCACGCCAAGACCGTAGGATCCTACGAAGTGCCGTAGGGGACCGCACCGCCACTTCCCAGCAAATTAGGGACACTGTTGCTCCTGGGGTATCGGCGAGGACCATTCGCAACCGTCTCCATGAAGCTGGGCTACGGTCCCGCACACCGTGAGGCCGTCTTCCGCTCACGCCCCAACATCGTGCAGCCCGCCTCCAGTGGTGTCGCGACAGGCGTGAATGGAGGGACGAATGGAGACGTGTCGTCTTCAGCGATGAGAGTCGCTTCTGCCTTGGTGCCAATGATGGTCGTATGCGTGTTTGGCGCCGTTCAGGTGAGCGCCACAATCAGGACTGCATACGACCGAGGCACACACGGCCAACACCCGGCATCATGGTGTGGGGAGCGATCTCCTACACTGGCCGTACACCACTGGTGATCGTCGAGGGGACACTGAATAGTGCACGGTACATCCAAACCGTCATTGAACCCATCGTTCTACCATTCCTAGACCGGCAAGGGAACTTGCTGTTCCAACAGGACAATGCACGTCCGCATGTATCCCGTGCCACCCAACGTGCTCTAGAAGGTGTAAGTCAACTACCCTGGCCAGCAAGATCTCCGGATCTGTCCCCCATTGAGCATGTTTGGGACTGGATGAAGCGTCGTCTCACGCGGTCTGCACGTCCAGCACGAACGCTGGTCCAACTGAGGCGCCAGGTGGAAATGGCATGGCAAGCCGTTCCACAGGACTACATCCAGCATCTCTACGATCGTCTCCATGGGAGAATAGCAGCCTGCATTGCTGCGAAAGGTGGATATACACTGTACTAGTGCCGAAATTGTGCATGCTCTGTTGCCTGTGTCTATGTGCCTGTGGTTCTGTCAGTGTGATCATGTGATGTATCTGACCCCAGGAATGTGTCAATAAAGTTGGGACGATGAATTCACGGTGTTCTTATTTCAATTTCCAGGAGTGTACGTTTGACATCAGTTAGACGTCGACTACGCTCCAGACGCCAGCATCCAACATCACTATCTTCTCTGGTTTCTCCTCTTGAGGAAGAATGGACGGCCAATCCCCTGCCGACCTTCACACACCTCACCGAACGGGTTCACGATGTCAGATGGGCGGATGGGGGGAACAAGCAATATTAATGTTCTCTAAAAAGGGGCCCCACATGCTTTTGATCGGATAGCTTATACCACAGCAATACCGAACGCCTCAGGAAAGGATAATCTGTCCAGAGAGTCTTCTGGAGAAATACAGACGCGCAACTCTCACATTCATTAGAATTTGTCAACTTGGGGCGTTGAGAATCGTAACCTACACTCATGCTCATAAATTAAGGATAATGCTGATACATGGTGAAACAACGCTCTGGTGGGCGGTTTGCGGGTTTAAATCACCTCGGGGTATGACCATGCGGTGCATCTGACCTGCGGTCGTCGCACGGTGGCGCTGGCAGCAGTCCACATACACAGAGGTGTGTTGGTGCATGTCAGAGTACGGTGCAGCGAGTAAGTGTGCAGACGTCTTCAGACGTGCCAAAGGTGACCGTGTGTTGAAAATGGCTCAAAGGACACATACTGATGACGTTATGAGGGGTAGAATACTAGGGCGACTGGAGGCTGGTCAAAAACAGCAGGTTGTAGCACGGGCCCTCCGTGTGCCACAAAGTGTGATCTCAAGATTATGGCAACGATTCCAGCAGACAGGAAACGTGTTCAGGTGCTACAGTACGGGACGTTCACGGTATACAACACCACAAGAAGACCGATATCTCACCATCAGTGCCCGCAGACGGCCACGGAGTAATGCAGGTAGCCTTTCTCGGGACCTTACCACAGCCACTGGAACAGTTGTCTCCAGACACACAGGCAACAGGTGATTGAGCAGACATGGTTTATTCGGCTGGAGACATGCAAGGTGCATTCCACTGACCCCTGGTCACAGGAGAGCCCGTAAAGCCCGGTGTCAAGAACACAGTACATGGTCATGGCAACATTGGTCCTAGGTTATGTTCGCAGACGAGTCCAGGTATAGTCCGAACGGTGATTCTCACAGGGTTTTCATCTGGCGTGAACCAGATACCAACCCCTTAATGTCATTGAAAGGGACCTATATGGAGGTCGTGTTTTGATGGTGTGGGTTGGGATTATAATTGGTGCACGTACACCCCTGTATGTCTTTGACAGAGGAACTGTAACAGGTCAGGTGTATCGGGACGTCATTTTGCACCAGTATGTCCTCCGTTTCAGGGGTGCAGTGGGTACCAACTTCCTCCTAATGAATGATAACGCACGGCCCCACCGAGCTGCCATTGTGGAGGAGTACCTTGAAACAGAAGATATCAGGCGAATTGAGTGGCCTGCCTGTTCTCCAGACCTAAACCCCATCGAGCACGTCTGGAATGCTCTCGGTCGACGTATCGCTGCACGTCTTCAAACCCCTAGGACACTTCAGGAGCTCCGACAGGCATTGGTGCAAGAATGGGAGGCTATACCCCAGCAGCTGCTCGACCACCTGATCCAGAGTATGCCAACCCGTTGTGCGGCCTGTGTACGTGTGCATCGTGATCATATCCCATACTGATGTCGTGGCACACGCGCACGAAACAGTGGCGTTTTGTAGCACATGTGTTTCGGGACGATTTTCTCAACTTATCACCAATATCGTGCACTTACAGGTCTGTGTCGTGTGTGTTCCCTATGTGCCTATGCTATTAGCGCCAGTTTTGTGTAATGCCACGTTGTGTGGCACCACATTCTGCAATTATCCTTAATTTATGAGCACGAGTGTACAGTAATAAAATGCTCTCCCGGGAACTGGAAAGCGGTACCAGTTGCGGCGGAGGAAAAAAAAAATTCGGTTTTGCATATTTCACATAATTATTGATGCAGACTAAAAAGTTAAGATGCTGTCAGACTCTACTGATTAAGAGTACAACCTAATGTTAAAAGTAAACACATTAAGACAAACATGCATTACAGTTGGAAGCTGCGTGTTTGTCTTTCGGTACTGTAATTGACAGAGATTTAGGAACCAGGTTTTAAATTGTAAGACATTTCCAGGGGCAGATGTGGACTCTGACCACAATCTATTGGTTATGACTTGTAGATTAAAACTGAAGAAACTGCAAAAAGGTGGGAATTTAAGGAGATGGCACTTGGATAAACTGAAAGAACCAGAGGTTTTACAGAGTTTCCGGGAGAGCATAAGGGAACAATTGACAGGAATGGGGGAAAGAAATACAGTAGAAGAAGAATGGGTAGCTTTGAGGGATGAAGTAGCGAAGGCAGCAGACGATCAAGTAGGTAAAAAGACGAGGGCTAGTAGAAATCCTTGGGTAACAGAAGAAATATTGAATTTAATTGATGAAAGGAGAAAATATAAAAATGCAGTAAATGAAGCAGGCAAAAAGGAATACAAACGTCTCAAAAATGAGATCGACAGGAAGTGCAAAATGGCTAAGCAGGCATGACTAGAGGACAAATTCAAGGATGTAGAGGCTTGTCTCACTAGGGGTAAGATAGATACTGCCTACAGGAAAATTAAAGAGACGTTTGGAGATAAGAGAACGACTTCTATGAATATCAAGAGCTCAGATGGAAACCCATTTCTAAGCAAAGAAGGGAAAGCAGAAAGGTGGAAGGAGTATATAGACGGTCTATACAAGGGCGATGTACTTGAGGACAATATTATGGAAATGGAAGAGGATGTAGATGAAGATGAAATGGGAGATATGATACTGCGTGAAGAGTTTGACAGAGCACTGAAAGACCTGAGTCGAAACAAGGCCCCTGGAGTAGACAACATTCCATTGGAACTACTGACGGCCTTGGGAGAGCCAGTCTTGACAAAACTCTACCATCTGGTGAGCAAGATGTATGAAACAGGCGAAATACCCTCAGACTTCAAGAAGAATATAATAATTCCAATACCGAAGAAAGCAGGTGTTGACAGATGTAAAAATTACCGAACTATCAGTTTAATAAGTCACAGCTGCAAAATACTATAACGAATTCTTTACAGACGAATGGAAAAACTAGTAGAAGCCAACCTCGGGGAAGATCAGTTTGGATTCCGTAGAAACACTGGAACACGTGAGGCAATACTGACCTTACGACTTATCTTAGAAGAAAGATTAAGGAAAGGCAAACCTACGTTTCTAGCATTTGTAGACTTAGAGAAAGCTTTTGACAATGTTGACTGGAATACTCTCTTTCAAATTCTAAAGGTGGCAGGGGTAAAATACAGGGAGCAAAAGGCTATTTACAATTTGTACAGAAACCAGATGGCAGTTATAAGAGTCGAGGGACATGAAAGGGAAGCAGTGGTTGGGAAAGGAGTAAGACAGGGTTGTTCTGAGACATCAAGGGATCACCAGTTTAGTATTGGAGGGCAGCGTGGAGGGTAAAAATCGTAGAGGGAGACCAAGAGATGAATACACTAAGCAGATTCAGAAGGATGTAGGTTGCAGTAGGTACTGGGAGATGAAAAAGCTTGCACAGGATAGAGTAGCATGGAGAGCTGCATCAAACCAGTCTCAGGACTGAAGACCACAACAACAACAACTGTAATTGACGGCGAGCAAAACCCGGAATTCATTAATCCAGCATTTGGGAATAAGAGCACTCCGCGACTTCTAGCGAAGTTTCTCGTAATTAAAAGATTTATTAAACTTTTTCCCGCACTCGCTCCATTGACAAAATGTCGTTTTCTTACAGACGACTTCTATCCCCCAGGAAGCCAGCTGCGAATATCTGATTACTTTACAACTGAATTAATGTGTTAAATATTTAACTCTAAGCATGTATAGACACAACGTCATTTAACCACTGCACCGAGTTTCGTACGGACGACATAGAAATAAGCATCCCTGGCGTGGAAAACAACTGAAAAAGTTGAAAGCAAAGAAGTCTCCAGATCCCGACGACGTCATACTTCGGTTTTAGAGAGAGTACACTGCCGCACTGGTCCCATACCTAGCCTGCATTTATCGCGAACCTATCGCGCAGCGCAAGGTCCCAAGCGACTGGGAAAAAGCTCAGATGACTCCCCAATACAAGAAGCCTAAAAGAACGGACCCGCAAAATTACGCACCAATATCCCTAACTTCCTTTTGCTGCAGAGTTCTTGAATATATTACAAGATTGAATATAATCAATTTTCTTGAGGCAGAGAAGAAGCTCATGTCCACGAACCAGCACGGTTTTAGAAGCATCGCCAGTGCGAAACTCAGATTTATCTTTTCTCACGTGATGTACTGCGAATTACGGATGAAGGTCAACAGGCAGATTACGTATTTCAAGTTTTCCGGAAAACGGTGCCCCATTTCAGGCTGTTAACGAAGATACGAGCATATGGAATACGTTCACAGACGTGTGAGTGGCTGGAAAACTTCTTAAGTAACAGAACCCTGTATGTTGTCTCCGACGGCGGATGTTCATCAGAGACAAGGGTATCGTCCTGAGTGTCACAGGGAAGCGTGATAGAACCTTGAGGATAGTAGTTTCAGACGCCGTCGTACTATTGTAATCATAAGCCGATAAGCCATTAATTCAACTATCCTGTTTTCTGTTAAACCCCACTGCAAGGAAGAGAACAAAACAGCACATAGTTATGTACAAAGTTATGCGTAAGAAGAAACAGTGTGTATAGGAGAAAGAAATCTTCTAATTGTTTGAATGCCCTGATATCGTAGTTCAAACCGATTGTGACAAAGGAAACGAAACCACACATTATCACCGTCAAGTACCGTGGAACCAAATTGAGGAGAAAATATCCAAAGTCATGAAACGTGTCAGTACATGAAATTACAACAAAAAGTAATAACAGATAAAGTTAATACGTTTATGAACCCGAAAAAAGTCAAGCCATAAGTTTAAGTAAACGCTATCAACCATACAACAAAAATCAGCTAAATTTTTCAAGGAACTCCTCAGAAGGAGTGGCCGACGAGGAAACTCTTCAGTTTTGATTTGAAAGCGCTTGGATTACTGCTAAGATTTTTGAATTCTTGTGGTAGCTTATTGAAAATGGATGCAGCAGTATACTGCACACCTTTCTCCACAAGAGTTAAGCAAGTCCGGTCCAAATGCAGGTTTGATTTCTGCCGAGTATTAACTGAGTGAAAGCTGCTTACTCTTGAGAGTAAGCTAATATTGTTAACAAGAAATGACGGTAAGGAATATATATATATATTGAGAGGCCAATGTCAAAATACCCAGACTTGTGAACAGTGGTCGACAAGAGGTTCGCAAACGTACACCACTTACTGCCCGAACCGCCCGTTTGTGAGCCAAAAACATCCTTTTGGAATGGGAAGAGTTACCCGAAAATATAATACCATACGACATAAGCGAATAAAAATAAGCAAAGTAGACTGCTTTTCGTGTCGATCACTCACTTCACATACCGTTGTAATAATAAAAATGGCAGCATTCAGTCTTCGAACAAGTTGTGAACGTGGGCTTTTCACGACAGTTTATATCTATCTGAACACCTAGAAATTTGAACTGTTCAGTTTCACTAATCACATGCCCATTCTGTGAAATTAAAACGGCTGGTTTTGTTGAATTGTGTGTTAGAAACTGTAAAAACTGAGTCTTACTGTGATTTAACGTTTGTTTATCTTCTACAAGTCACGAACTTATGTCATGAAAAATGGTTCAAATGGCTCTGAGCTGAGGTCATAAGTCCCCTAGAACTTAGAATTACTTAAACCTTGACTGTACCCCACTCAGACCCCACATCACAGCCATTCTAAACACTATGAATAATGTTTCGCTGTCTGTTGTTAAAGAAAGAGGTGAACCTCCCTGTATTGCGCAACTTCTGGAGCAATATTTTGTGATCAACACAGTCAAACGCCTTAGTTAAAACAAAAAAATATGCCTAGCGTTCGAAACCTTTTTTTAACCCATTCAGTAGCTCACAGAGAAAAGAGAACATGACATTTTCAGGTGTTACAGGACTTCTAAAGCCGAACTGTACATTTGATAGGAAATCGTGTGATGTAAAATGACCAATTATCCTTAGGTAAAAAGCCTTTTCAATGACATTAGCAAACACTGATGGCATAGAAATAGGTCTAAAATTACCTACGTTATACCTTTCTCCCTTTTTATAAAGCGGCTTTACTACTGAGTACTTAAGTCGTTCAGGAAACTGACCATTCCTTAAGGAAAAATTACAAATATGGCTAAGTACAGAGCTAACCTGTGCAGAGCAGTACTTTAATATTCTGCTAGACACTCCATCATATCCATGAGTCCTTACTGTGCATAAATCTGATTTATCAGTAACAGAAATATGTTTACTGCGAACTGACTTTATGTCGTCGACCTTGTGCTGCTGATCAGACACTTCCTTCACAACTGAGCATATGGTTTTAATTCTATCCTTTGAATTAGCTGTTATATTTGCTTACCACATACTCTTTGCCTTCCTAATAACATTTTTAAGCCCCTTACAGTACTGTTTGTAATGGGCTACTATAGGTTGATTGTGACTACTTCTAACATTCTGACATAATTACCACTTTGTTCTACATGATATCCTTATCCCACTAGTCAGCCACTCAGGCTACCTTTCACTTCTAGTGCCCCATATAGAACGTTCTAACGGAAAGCAACTCTCAAAGAGCAGTAGAAATGTGTTAAGGAAAGCATTATATTTGTCATGTGTGTTATCGGCACTATAAATATCCTGCCACTTTTGTTCACTGACGAGATTTAAAAAACACTCTATTGCTGTTGGATTAACTATCTTACATATTTGTAAATATATGTGACATTTGTTTGAGTACAAAAGCCTTTTAGTGTTAAAATTAGTGTGTCATGGGCTGAAAGACCATTCACTTTTTTACGAACAGAATGCCCATTTAGTAGTGAAGAATGAATAAAAATATTGTATATGACTGTGCTACTGTTCCCCTGCACCCTAGTTGGAAGAAACACAGTCTGCATCAGATCATATGAATTTAGGAGATCTACCAACATCCTTTTTCTTGGACCACCATATTGGAAATTTATATTGAAGTCACAACATATAACTGATTTCTGGCACTTCCTACAAAGTGAACCGAAAACCCTCTCTAGCTTTAGCAGAAATGCTCTGAAGTCAGTTTCACTAAATTCAACTATCCCTGCACAACATTCAAATATATGTTCAGTGCAGTGCCGTGATACGTCTATGGACTCAAATGGAATATTGTTTTTTTACGTACATGGCCACTCCCACACCCTGCAACTAACTCGTAGAAAAACAGCCAGCTAATCTGTATCCTGGTAAAGAAAGCCTCTGAACTGTCAAATTATTTAAGTGGTGCTCCGAGATACCAATAATTTCAGAGTCAACATCTATAAGCAGTTCACCAACTTTATCTCTAATACCTCTTATATTTCGATGAAATATGCTGATTCCTTCTCTACTAGGAAACATGACGTCCTCTGAAGGTGAGCCCTTAGTTAGAGGTACTTCCTTTAAGCAGGTATACCTATTAGCTGACTTCAGTCTAAAAAAGGTGCAGCTCTAACACCAAGTAGTATAGTCCGCAGTCCGTTTAACAGAAAATCTACACACTGCTGCTTAAAAAATATGAAAGCTGTGACCGTCTGAACGTTTGTTGTAGTGTCATGCAAAAAATTTGAAGCAAAAACAGTTGAAAGTTTTGAAAACAAAGTTAAACAACATCTTGTCTTTATATAAAAAATAAAGATTTCATTGAACAGATTTGTTTTTGGACGGGATTCGCCTTGAGCAAACAAGAATTTTATCTTTTCTTCTAGAGGTGTTCAGCAAGTGTGGAATGACAGCTGTTACTTTTTAGTGTTCCTCTGTGTTTCAGCTATTAAAATTTCCTCTTGTCTGTCCTATATTTATAGATCTGCAGTTGTTGTTGTTGTTTTGGGGGAAGGAGACCAGACAGCGACGTCATCTGTCTCATCGGATTAGGGAAGGACGGGGAAGGAAGTCGGCCGTGCCCTTTGAAAGGAACCATCCCGGCATTTGCCTGGAGCGATTTAGGGAAATCACGGAAAACCTAAATCAGGATGGCCGGACGCGGGATTGAACCATCGTCCTCCAGAAGTAAATAGATCTGCAGTCCTGGAATTCTAGTTGTTATGCACCAGGCGTGTTGTGTTTGTCTATATTTGTACTGGTTGCTCTTAGCATTAAAAAGTGACAGCCATCATTCCACAGTTGCTGAAAACCTTATGGACATGAAACACAGCCCGAAAGACATCAACACCGTCTTCAAAATTCTGAAATGCAGCAACAGCCTCCCACAAAGACTAATAATTGAAGAAAACTATGAAATACGAAGAGCCATAGCAGAAGAAAAATGAATTACACACACACACACACACACACACACACACACACACACACATATATATATATATATAATTAGTCAATGTAAAACCTAACCACCTAACCACAACATTCCCAATCGCAAAATTTCGGAATAAATAACGTTTCTTAAATCTGTATGATCGCAGATTACAAACTGTGAAGGAAATAAGGTGCAATAAAAACACAAAAAACAGGTAAACCACAACATGTGATAACAAGGTATGTATACTCGTACAAAACTTTTTCTGTTCTTTAAATTTGTAAATACTGCCTTAAAAACTCAAACTTATACTGAACCGCCAAAGAAACTGGTATGGGCATGCGCATTCAAGTACAGAGATATGTAAACAGCCAGAAAACGGCACTGCGGTCAGCAACGCCTATATTAGACGACAAGTGTCTGGCGAAGTTGTTAGATCGGTTACTGCTGCTACAGAGACAGGTTATCAAGATTTAAGTGAGTTTGGACGTTGTGTTACAGTCTGTGCACGAGCGATGGGACACAGCGTCTCCGAAGTAGCGATGAATTGGGGATTTTCCCGTAAGACCATTTCACGAGTGTACCGTGAATATCAGGAATCGGATAAAACATCAAATCTCCGACATCGTTGCGGCCGGAAAAACATGCTGCAAGAAAAGAGAATCGTTCAGCGTGACCGATGTGCAGCCCTTCCGCAGACTGCTGCAGATTTCAGTGCTGGACTATCAACAAGTGTCAGCTTGCGAACCATTCAACGAAACATCATCGATATGGGGTTTTGGAGCCGCAGGCGGACTCGTGTACCCTTGATGACTGCCCGACACAAAGCTTTGCGCCTCGCCTGGGCCCGTCAACACCGACACTGAACTGCTGATGACTGGTAACATGTTGCCTGGTCGGACGAGTGTTGTTTCAAATTGTATCGGGCGGATGGACGTGTACGGTTATGGAGAAATCCTCATGAATCCATGGACCCTGCAAGTGTGCAGCGGGCTGTTCAAGCTCGTGGAGGCTGTGTAATGGTGTGGGGCGTATGCGGTTGGAGTGATATGGGACCCCTGATACGTCTAGATACGGCTTTGACGGGTGACTCTTGCACCCTTCAACTTTTATAGTCCTGTCTTCTTCAGTTGCGAGCAATATTACGGTATATTAATAATTTTTACTTATGGACCGTCTGACAGCAACTGAATAAAGCACAATTTTAGTGACATATGCGTTTCGCCATTATTTTCTGCAAGGCATCATCAGTGGCCTGGAATATGTACATATGTTAGCTATTTTATTTACATTTTTGTCATTGTGCCTATAGGTTATAAACAGTTCTGGTTGTTGGTATTTCCTATTAAGTAGTAATGTTTTGAACTGTACTTACAGGTTGCGTGGACAATTTCTTACATATTACGCTCCTGTTGCATTTTTGGTGTTGTTCTTCTTCTTATGAACGCCAATTTGCGGTTTTTTCCCCATTCCACAACACTATGGACTGAACGCTTGTTTTAAAACAATGTTTTGGTTTCTGTTACCGACTGTCAAATGTTTTTGCCAAAGATAGAATGTTATTGCCAAACTTATGAGTGTAACTATTGAAGTATCTGTGGTCTGTTCGTGTATGCATTTGCGTGTGCGTTTATCTATGTGTGTGTGTGTGTGTGTGTGTGTGTGTGTGTGTGTGAGTGTTTTATGGTGTGATATATATATATATATATATTGCTGTGTGTGTGTGTGTCTCCAGATAATGTCGGGAGGAGTTTTCCTTTTTTCTTTTTTTTATGTTATCATTTCCTTTACTAAGTGTAGTAGGAAGGCTGTGCTGATGTGTGTTTGTTCATTTATCACATGTTTGTTTTCTGCTATGGCTTTCTGGATGTGGAAGTTTTCTTGCATTTGTATAAGATGTTTGTCATGGTTGCTTATTCTCATTATTTTCATTTCTTGTTCCATGTTTGTAGGATGATGGTTGTAGTTTTTTAAATGCTCTGCAAATGTGGAATGGTTTGTTTCATATTTCCAACATCTGATATGTTCTTTGTATCTTGTCTGAAAATTCCTGCATGTCATGCCTATGTATACTGCATCACAACTTGGCACTAAAATTGTGTTTTATTCAGTTGCTGTCAGACGGTCCATAAGTAAAAATTATTAATATACCGTAACTCTTGCACCCATTCATGTCCACTGTGCACTGCGACGGACTTGTGCAATTCCAGCAGGACAATGGGACACCCCACCCGCCCAGAATTGCTACAGGGTGGCTACAGGAACACTCTTCTGAGTTTGAACACTTCCGCTGGCCACCAGACTCTCCAGACATCTTCATTATTGAGCATACCTGGGATTCCTTGCAACGCGCTGTTGAGAAGAGTTCTCCACCGCCTCGTAGTCTTACAGATTTATGGACAGCCCTGCATGAAAATTCGTAGTGTCAGTTCCCTGCCGCACTTGTTCAGACATTAGTTGACTCGATGCCACGTCGTGTTGTGGCAGTTCTGTTTGCTTCTGGGGAGTTTACGCGATATTAGGCAGGTGTACCAGTTTCTTTGTCTCTTCAGTGTATTTGTATACAAGTAGTTAGCCTAATTTTTCCTATTTAATAGGAAGAAAATAAAAGCCCAGTGATGGCGCTGAAACTTCAGCGAATTATATCTCGGGAATAGAAGAAAGATAAAACTGTGTTTTGCTCAAGGCGGATGCTGTCTAAAAACAAATCTAGTTGTAAGGAAATGTGGTGTCACCGCCAGACGCCACACTTGCTAGGTGGTGGCCTTCAAATCGGCCGCGGTCCATTAGTATACGTCGGACCTGCGTGTCGCCACTGTCAGTGACTGCAGACCGAGCGCCGCCACACGGCAGGTCTAGAGAGACTTCCTAGCACTCGCCCCAGTTATAGAGCCGACTTTGCTAGCGATGGTTCACTGACAAATTACGCTCTCATTTGCCGAGACGATAGTTAGCATAGCCTTCAGCTACGTCATTAGCTACGACCTAGCAAGGCGCCATTATCATTTGCTATTTATCTTGTGATGCATGTACCGTCAGACCGATGTTCACCAATTATGGATTAAAGTTAAGTATTCCAGAAGCTACGTACTTTTTTTGCTAGTCTCAATTCCTTGTCATTTTCCAGACCTCACGCCAGCCTGCGTGAGCTTAAACGCGTGCCTTTCGGCTACCTGTCATAGTGGATTGGCTGTCTTGTCAGTCCACAACAGGAAACACGGGCGGAAGAGCTTCAACCTTATGATGCTGATTTCATTGAAATTTAGGTTCCTTGCAATATACAGTTCTGACACCACATTACGTTTGCTTGTAATATTATCATTTGTTTGATATTAGACAGACTACATACATTTACGCGAATAGATATCTTTGAGTGAATCCAATATTCACGTTCAGTTCACTGTTTTGTGTTCACGCCAGAATATGGTAAGATTTTTTGATGATTATTTTTCGAGCACGTACAAATCCATTTCCTGTGCTATACTTATAGAATATTGCGCAATAGTTACAGCCGAATAAAAGAAATGTGACGTAAGTTAATAATACTACCAATTATTTGAAGAAAGAAGCTCTATATTTCATAATGGCACAACACCGTCCATTAAAGTGACCCATCATCTTCTCTATATAGGGTGCAGAAAAACTGACACGAAATTTTAATCCTGGATAGCTGATGCCAGTAGGAATCAAAATTACGAATGTTGTGTAGGTCGAAAACGCACAATTTTTAAACTACGGAAACTTGGTGCAACGCTCTCTTATTGGTCGCGGGATTGCCCTGTTTCCGGATGCTCTGGACAACGAGTGACCGCGAATGCTTTGCCTGCCGGTGATGGCGACGTATCCAAGGCGGCCAGCACGCTCGTTGGTGGCGCGCCAGCCTCCCACTCTGGTGTCGAATCCACCGGCGTCCCGACACATCTACGAGGTGCATTCAAGTTCTAAGGCCTCTGATTTTTTTTCTCCAGACTGGAAAGAGACAGAAACATGCGCACTGTTTTAAAATGAGCCCGCGTTCATTGTCAATACGTCCCAGAGATGGCAGCGCCGTATGGCATATGGAATTTTACCGCCAGCGGCGAGAATGAGAACTGTTTTAAATACTTAAAATGGCGACGTTTTCCTTACTTGGACAGCTTGCAGTCATTCGTTTTCTGAATTTACGTGGTGTGAAACCAATTGAAATTCATCGACAGTTCAAGGAGACATGTGGTGATGGAGTTATGGATGTGTCGAAAGTGCGTTCATGGGTGCGACAGTTTAATGAAGGCAGAACAATCCGAAACAACCTCGGGCTCGCACAAACCGGTCTGACGACATGATCGAGAAAGTGGAGAGAATTGTTTTGGGGGATCGCCGAATGACTGTTGAACAGATCGCCTCCAGAGTTGACATTTCTGTGGGTTCTGTGCACACAATCCTGCATGACGACCTGAAAATGCGAAAAGTGTCATCCAGGTGGGTGCCACGAATGCTGACGGACGACCACACGGTTGCCCGTGTGGCATGTTGCCAAGCAATGTTGACGCGCAACGACAGCGTGAATGGGACTTTCTTTTCGTCGGTTGTGACAATGGATGAGATGTGGATGCCATTTTTCAATCCAGAAACAAAGCGCCAGTCAGCTCAATGGAAGCACACAGATTCACCGCCACCAAAAAAATTTCGGGTAACCGCCAGTGCTAAAAAAATGATGGTGTCCATGTTCTGGGATAGCAAGGGCGTAATCCTTACCCATTGCGTTCCAAAGGGCACTACGGTAACAGGTGCATCCTAAGAAAATGTTTTGAAGAACAAATTCCTTCCTGCACTGCAACGAAAACGTCCGGGAAGGACTGCACATGTGCTGTTTCACCAAGACAATGCACCCGCACATCGAGCTAACGTTACGCAACAGTTTCTTCGTGATAACAACTTTGAAGTGATTCCCCATGCTCCCTACTCACCTGACCTGGCTCCTAGTGACTTTTGGCTCTCCGTGGCTGGTGACAGCCGTGCTGCTATTGCCTCAGCGATTTTCCAGTGGTCAAAAGAGACTCCTAAAGAAGCCTTCACTGCTGCCATGGAATCATGGCGTCAGCGTTGTGAAAAATGTGTACGTCTGCAGGGCGATTACGTCGAGAAGTAACGCCAGTTTCATCGATTTCGGGTGAGTAGTTAATTATAAATACAATCGGAGGCCTTCGAAGTTGAATGCACCTCGTATTGTAGTTTCATGATAAGACGTACCGGAAGCAAACCCGTCAACAGCTGTTAGTTCGCGTACAGAAAGTCTTTTACAAATTGTGTCGGCCCTGAAAAGGGCCTTTTCTGTAGCTCGGACATTGTTCACTTAAAGCACATGCTCGAACTGGCGACCCTCTGACGCCAAACAAGCTTGGTAACGTCGAACGGTGTTTTGCCGTACTCTTTCAAAGATTCCTGGCAGTACCATGATGTGACTGGCGGCAAGCTGAATACGATCCATTAATTCCTCTTCGTTTCTAGGTGGTTCGCGTCCGGGTGAGTGAACTACAACCTTGAAGAATGCCCACAGGAAAAAGTCCGGTGGCGTGAGGTCTGGTGATCACGGGAGCCATGTCCTACGAGCACCTCCACCAATTACCCGGCCGTTGAAGAGTTCATTTAAATATCCCCGCACAACACTACTGTTACGTGCGGGCGCCCCATCATGGTGCAATCCCATGCGTAGCCGTATGTCCAAGGGAACATCTTCCAGCAGGCCGGGTAGTGTTTGTTGCGAAAAGTGAAGGTAAACTGCCCCAGTAAGTCGAGGAGGTAGAAGGATCGGCCCAATCAGATGGTCACCCACAATGCCTGCCCAAATGTTCCTGGTGTCCGCGGACGTAAGTGATGTCTGGATTTCCCCTTGCCCAGTAATGAACGTTTCGAGTGTTGTTAAGGCCATCCCCATGGAAGCTGCACTCATCAGTAAACAATAGAAGAGTGGCGAAGTCGGGATTTCGTATAACATTTCGCAGAAGCCACCGGCAGAACCATCGCCTGTGTTCATAGTCCGCCATAGAATTTAGGTCTCGGACAGGGTGGAAACTAAACGGATGCTGGCCATCATCCCTCAAAACCTCCCAGATTAACCGTTGAGTGACCCCCACGACGTGTCCAGCCGCTCGAGTACTTGTCGTAGGCGCTTCCTCGAAGCGCTCGAGAACAGTCTCTTCAAATACAGCAACCCGTCGTCTTTGAGGTCTTCCAGTATCACCATGATATCCCGCTAACGAGCGTGTTTCGCCAAGTCGCCGCTGAATTGCTTTCAACGTTTGCAGGTGTGGGTGGCGTCTTGCTGGGTACCGTTCCTCATACAACCGTCGAGCTTCATACTTATTGCCGTCGGCTAGCCCATAAACGAAAACCATATCTCGCTGTTCTTCAAACGAATTCTGTGCCGCCATGCTTACTGTATGTCTAAATATTGGGTGGTGTGTGTGTGTGTGTGTGTGTGTGTGTGGGCGCGCCCCCCGAAGCGAAGCTTACGTGTGAATGCGTCTGACGTGAGGTGGAGACAAACAGCAAGACCTATTCGACACGTGTGCGTATCACGTTAGGGCAGTGACCGGGAGAGGGACGTTTGTATGTGTAGACCGACAACCACAGAACTGCCCGTCAACCGACGAACGGCAAGAGGGCAATCCCACGGCCAATGGGAGAGCGTGGCGCCAAGTTTCCGTAGTTTAAAAATGGTGCGTTGTCGACCTACACGACACTAGTAATTTTGGTTGCTATTGGCATCACCTATCCAGGGTTAAAATTTCGTGACACAGTTTTTATCCACCCTGTAGATAAAATACAATGTCCTGACTGGTTTACTGAGTCGTTATCACACTGCCCCAGCCGCTAAGGATAGAAGCATGAAATTTGGAGAGGGTGTTTATACACTACTGTAGGTATCGTTTAACAAGTGCCTGGTCGAAATTCCACTCCTAACGGGGTGAAATAGCGGAGGAAAGGCGATTTGGAAAGATGTTGCTCTTAAGGCAATTTTGAAGGTAGAACTACGAAAACTGGTGTTTGGTTCGTCAATCAGAAATTTAAAAAAGGTATGTTTCAGCATTTTTGAAAATTCAACCACTAAGAGAGCATAATAGTGGGGGAAGGTTTTTTTCGATGGAAATCATTGTCAAACAACTAGTAAAGCATTTTAAAGCTACATCCATGAAAATTGCTGCTTCTAGGCAAGAAATAATAAAAAAAATCCTGTCTCAGTGTTTTTGCGAATTCAATTCCTAAGGGAGTGAAATAGGGGATGGAAATATTTAAAGAAAACATTTCGTCCCATTAAAACGTTTTTAAATCTAAATGTACAAAAACTGCTATTTCACTTGTTGGTTACAAGTAAAGAAATGTGTTAGAGAATGAAGGTTTCTCTGGAAATACAACAGAAGCTGTACATGATGTGAACGACAATCAAACAATTTATAATCAGAGATGATAAAATATACTACATTAAAACTCAGTTAAAGTCCAATCCACATCGTTGTTTGCTGTGTTTTCACTGCATGATGATCGTTTTCATACACTAGAGGCATACTGCACGTGATATAGGACTAATACTTCATGCGCCACGAATTCCAAGGTACAATTACGCTTAAAAATACGTCACTCCTCGATAAAACCTAGGATGGAACAGCATATGGACATCCGAGCCGAATCACGCAAGATCAATAATACATCTCCAAAACACAGTCAAAGGACGAGCCCGGACAGCACATACCAATCCACGTGCGATAGAATAAAACCATCGCCAAAATCCGCGGGAGAAACAAAGAATTAAAAGATACACTATCCTTAGGAGTCGTCAAAATGTTATATTGGAATTCGTGGCACATGAAGTATTAGTTTTATAGACTGAAGAGCCAGAGAAACTGGTACACCTTCCTAATATCGTGTAGGGTCACCGCGAAGACGCAGAAGTGCCGTAGCACGACATGGCGCGGACTCGACTAATGTCCGAAGTGGTGCTGGAGGGAACTGACACGATGAATCCTGCACGGCTGTCCATAAATCCGTAAGAATACGAGGTTGTTGAGACCTCTTCTTAAAAGCACGTTCCAAGGCATCCCAGATATGCTCAATAAGGGGAGTTTGGGGGCCAGTAGAAGTGTTTAAACTCAGAAGAGTATTCCTGGAGCCACTCTGTAACAATTATGGACGTGCTGGGTGTCACATTGTCATGCTGGAACTGCCCAAGTCCGTCGAAATGCACAATGGACATGGATGGTTGCAGGTGATCAGACAGGATGCTTACGTACGTGTCACCTGCCAGAGTCGTATCTAGACGTATCAGGGGTCCCATACGACTCCAACTGCACACGCCCCATACCGTTACAGAGCGTCCACCAGCTTGCCTCAGCTGACATTCAGGGCCAGTTGCCGGTGGCCGAGCGGTTCTAGGCGCTACAGCCTGGACCCGCGCGACCGCTACGGTCGCAGATTCGAATCCTGTCTCGGGCATGGATGTGTGTCATGTCCTTAGGTTAGTTAGGTTTTAGTAGTTCTAAGTTCTAGGGGACTGATGACCTCAGCAGTTAAGTCCCATTAAGTTCCACAGTGCTCTGAGCCATTTGAACAATTTTTTTGACATGCAGGGTCCATGGATTCATGAGATTGTCTCCATACCCGTACACGTCCATCCGCTCGATACAATTTGAAACGAGACTCGTCCGATCAGACAACATGTTTCCAGTCGTCAACAGTCCAGTGTCGGTGCTGAGGACCCCAGGCGAGGCGTAAAGCTTTGTTTCGTGCAGTCATCAAGGGTACACGAGAGGGCCTTTGGCTGCGAAAGCCCATATCGATGATGTTTCGTTGAATGGTTCGCACGGTACACGGTCCACTTGTGAAATGGTCGTACGGGAAAATCTCCATTTCATCGCTATCTCGAAGATGCTGTGTCCCATCGCTCGTGCGACGCCTGTAACACTTCGTTGAAACTTACTCAAGTCTTGATAACCAGCCATTATAGCAGCAGTAACAGATATAGCAACTGCACCAGACACTTGTTGTCTTACATAAGCGTTGCCGACCGCAACACCGCATTCTTCATATTTACATATCTCTGTATTTGAATACGATTGCCTATACTAGTTTCTTTGGCGTTTGAGTGTATGACCTGAAGATATACCTCCAGGTTAAGAAACCAGTCGTCATACAGTGGAAAAACAATAAACAGCTATTCTCGATTTGGATACAGGCTATTTTACAATCTCTGATTTTAAATTGTTTGATCGTTGTTCACACTATGTATAAGCTTTTCACCTGTAGTTTCCCGACCTATAAGTTTATTTGTCCTTCCTTAATAACTCAAAAGGCAGGATTAACGAAAACCTCCCACTTCGGTGCCAAAATCGCTTTTCTGTCAGAAGTACATTCAGAAAAGACCATGGTTCTGAGGTCTTAATTAGCGACAATAATTTAGACGGTGTTTGCGAACAACATAAAAACCCCATTAAAGAAAAAATTAAAAAAAAATTGTGCAGAGTATTCCGTCTACGCGTTCGGACCAGCTGGCGCTCAGCTACTGCATGATACGCGGTGATTTGTGTTTAAGTCCTTAGGTCGTGATGAATCATTTTCATGACATCACAAATCATAACGACTGTGGTATTACAAACAACGCACGCTGACAAAAGACTGCAGTACGGGCAGTAGAACGTAAATTAAAGGGTACATTTTAATTAATTCTAAATTAATTTATAGTCACAGTAAAATATTAATCATTTTACATTCGTCACAGTGGTAGTTTGATGTCGGGACAACCAGTGAACTCGCATCGCACATCAAATGCATACGCTTGTAAACTGTTAGAGACTTTTAAATTTTAGGAAAAGTAATTATTTATATTTGTAAATGTCACTCATATTGTCTGCTACTTGTAAACCTAACACCAACGAAAGTGCTATTATGTGGAGGACACCATTTTAAACTGTAATCGGTGTATTTATGTTTAATCGTTGTATTCAGCTGACCACTGTGTTATACAGAATGCCTTTTGAATCCCATACGAGAATGTAGCCTGCGCTGTTTTCTTAAGTGGAACTACTGCAGCCAGAAGGATCTTTTCTCGTAGGCGAAACGCTACCATTTGCCATTCTTGAACCAACGCAACTAGCAGTATGCTTCACGCCCTTTTTACATCTATAAATTTTATCACAACAGAACCACTGTACAATGTACTCGCTAAGACGTTTGCCCTTATATGCAGCATTATGTTTTTGTACTGTATTTCCCATCATTCTTGTAACATGAATACATGGTAAAGATATCAAGGTCTAAAGGTATTTGAACCAGAAACTTTCGTGTTCTTGTTTGAAACATCAAGACAGTGCTCATTCACAGCTAAAAAGACACACTATTTACTAGGTATCCGGACGGTTTCTACGATAATTTATCAGCCATCTTTTCATCAAATGTGATCAACATGTAAGCAACATAAACGTGTGACGGTATATAAAGGCATTTACGTCCACACAACAAAGATGTATTTGTAACTGACATACTTCAAGTATAGCATTTTCTTGTTTTAATTTTAGGACGATTCCTCACAGAAATTGAGTAACCCACATTGCCCTGCAATGGCTGACTGTTGAGTCTACTTTTCTGGGCCTGTGGGGATGAAGCTGATAGCGTCCCTTCTGTAGGACTGACGAACCCCTCTATCTTCCAGCCCACCGGTGATGTCCCATGCAGGGAGGGACTCTGGAGTGGTTGGTCCAGCGTAATCTTCACCCCTTCTTTGGTCTGAACAGTCTTGATCTTTCTCTTCCTTTCTCACTTCCTTCTCTTGGGTACTGATTCTATTCTTCCTTCTTTCTACATTTAGGCGTACTCACTGACATACCCTTCCCTTTCTTCATTAGAATTTTATTTTCCAGTTTTTGGATTTAACTGAGATTACGCATTTACAGTAACAAATGCTGCCTTCTTCACCTTTTGTATTTTCTTCCAACAGAAATACGCTGGTATTCAGAAACTCTCTCTTGACGTGTTGTTCCTAAGCAGCATACCTCGATGAAACGCTCACTAGTTACAAGTTGCAGGGTGGCTATCTAAAGACTTGTGTTCGAACATTATAAATTACCTCGAAGAAAACGGTCTACTGCCACGCAGTCAACACGAATTTAGAAAAAAAAAAATTTGTGAGTTAAGGAGCAATGCGCTCTCATTTAAATATATGGCCGAAAGAGTCAGCCAACAGGAATTGTGAAGCGAACCCTGTCGTGCAGGACCGCGTACCACAAAGGGCGCAGATTCACCACGAGATGGGGAAACTCACAGGCATCTATTGTCTATCGAGTCCTAAGCGCTGTAGTCTGCGAGTCAGACAGACGATAACCTACGTCATAGGGAAACCCAGGAGAAGCCGTTTGTGGCCAAGGAGACGTAGCGGACCTAAGATTGGCCATAAAGGGAAACATTTATGAAAACTATTTCATTCTGTAGTAGTGCAAGGAATGAAGCCACAGTTATTTTAATCTACCATCCTTCATAAAATTTCATGATGATGCCAATAAAACTTAAATACCGATTATATCTGTAATAGTTTAGGACTTACTGTTAAAGTGAAATTAACAAGTTTTGTAACAAAGACTTGAATGCTAAAATCTGAACACTTTGGTCGATCTTAACGATCGACATCTCACACAGAAGCGAATCATTAAAATGACAAACATTATAAATATAAACTCTAACTTTATTTGTTTAAAAGAAATAGTAAATTTAAAATAGCAGTATTTACAGTTGAGCATCAGATCATAATTTCCTCCTCACAAAACACGATTAACGATGACAGCATGACACATTGAATCATTAGGTAACAGAATATTTGTTGTAAAGTGCATAATAGTTACTTTTGTTCTTTATTTGTTTATCTGAAAGCACATTGGTGCAAGGCTACTAGCCCTGACATTCAAAGTTAAGAAGCAAATTCTATTGCTTTTATGTACATCTACATATACATCTACATCCATACTCCGCAAGCCACCTGACGGTATGTGGCGGAGGGTACCTTGAGTACCTCTATCGGTTCCCACTTCTATTCCAGTCTCGTATTGTTCGTGAAAGAAAGATTGTCGGTATGCCTCTGTGTGGCCTCTAATCTCTCTGGTTTTATCCTCAATATACTGCTTGACTCCTTGGTGAAGGTATGTTCTCGAAACATCAACAAAAGCCTGTACCGAGCTACTGAGCGTCTCTCCTGCAGAGTCTACCAATGGAGTATTGTCTATCATCTCTGTAGCACTTTCGCGATTGCTAAATGATCCTGTAACGAAGCGCGCTGCTCTCCGTTGGATCTTCTCTCTCTCTTGTATCAACCCTATCTGGTACGGATCCCACACTGCTGAGCACTATTCAAGCAGTGGGCCAACAAGTGTACTGTAACATACTTCCTTTGTTTTAGGATTCTTCCAATTAATCTCAGTCTGGCATCTGCTTTACCGACGATCATCTCTATATGATCATTCCATTTTAAATCACTCCTACAGTGTGTTAACTGTAAGACGGCAGAGTTGTGAGGGGAGTGCGGGGAGAGGAGGAAGCAAGCATTGGCTGGCGAGGGGAGAGGAGCCGCAGGGGGGGGGGGGGACAAGGCACGCCTACCAGTTGCAGTGCTGGCACCACAAATTGCACGTCATGCTTACACGAAAGCAGACGAAAGGCTTGGAAGTTGTTGGCGACTCCCGAGATGGGCCAGCAACTGCCTCTTCACTCATTTTGATAATGTTTAGCACAACTGCACAATAAAAACACGCAGAACAGTACAGCGCAAAACAATAACGAACAGACGACAATGGCTACCTTGTACAACACGGTCAGCTATGTAATGTTGGCAGCAGTCGAAACTGCGTGCCTACCGAAGCCTCCCGACGTTTACCGACTTATACCGATTCAGGACTAGGGAGAGGTCTGCCATCTAAAAGTTTACACACTGTAATGCGTACTCCCAGATAATTTATGGAATTAACTGCTTCCAGTTGCTGACCTGCTATATTGTAGCTAAATGATAAGGGATCATTCTTTCTTTGTATCTGCAGCACATTACACTTGTCTACATTGAAATTCAATTGCCATTCCTGCATCATGCGTCAATTCGCTGCAGATCCTCCTGCATTTCAGTACAATTTTCCATTGTTACAACCTACCGATATACCACAGCATCATCCGCAAAAAGCCTCAATGAACTTCCAATGTCATCCACAAAGTCATTTATGTATATTGTGAATAGAAACGGTCCTACGACACTCTCCTGCGGCACGCCTGAAATCACTCTTACTTCGGAAGACTTCTCTCCATTGAGAATGACATGCTGCGTTCTAAAAGAATTTACCATTTATTATGTAAAGGATATTATTGTTGCTTTATTTAGAATGTGAAAGTGGTCAAGCTCTAATTATTTACGTATGTTAAAATGTAAAATAACGTACAATAAGCTGTCGCCAATCAGATTGACGTCTTCAGGAAAGGGAACTGCCCTAGTCAGTTGAGCGAAGATGTTCGGCGCGCGGGAAACGAGGCCGGGGACGGGCGGAAGGACATTCGTAGTGGCCCCGCCCAATATACTCATTACTCGTGGCGGGACAATACGTTGAGAATGTGGGTTTCGCTGGAGGCGTGCCAGAGATAAATCCCTGCAGTCGCGCTATCCCCTGTGTCCTCGGTGGCTCAGATGGATATGTCGTCTGCCATGTAAGCAGGAGATCCCGGGTTAGAGTCCCGGTCGGGGCACACATTTTCGTCTGTCCCCGTTGACGTATGTCAACGCCTGTAAGCAGCTAAGGGTGTTCATTTCATTGTAATTTCATTCTAACGAGCTGCTTGGTCACCGATGGTATCTGTTCTTTCGGACATCTTAGTAAATATTATTACTGTTATTATATGTTATGTTAACTTCTTATTTCGTAAACTTGCCATCAGCCAGCCAATTTAACCAAAGGGTCACAAATGTCTTATTTAGGGCGTGTAGTGCGACACGTGCGGTTCGACCCCTAGACGAGTTTGAGCCAAGACATTTCGACGAAGAGGAACCGCATGTGAGCCCGAACATCTTTGGGATGTTAGCTCGCACATTCTTGTCAAACACAACTAGCTCTTTACTTATACCAAGTATCGAGTGCTATCGACAAGGAATTTCAGACTGATTCCGCATTTCTAAATTTCTAGAAGGCTTTTGACGCTGTACCACACAAGCGGCTTGCAGTCAAATTGCATGCATATGGAATATTGTCTTAGTTATGTGACTGGATTCATGATTTTCTGTCAGAGAGATCACAGTTCGTAGTAACTGACGGAAAGTCACCTAGTAAAACTGAAGTGACTTCTGTCGTTCCATGAGGTATTGTTGTAGGCCCTCTGCTCTTCCCTATCGATGTAACTGTATTTATAAAACAATGTGAGCAGAAGTTTTAGATTGTTTCCAGATGATGATGCTGCCGTTTATAGCCTAAGAAAGTCATCAGAAGATTAAAAAAATGCAAAAAGATTTAGAAAAGGTACCTGCATGGTGCAAAAATTAGCAATTTATCCTAAATAACGAAAAGTGTGAGGTCATCTACACGATCTGCGTCACTGACAGCCTCTTTCCCAAATTTTACTCTACGTACACTTCAACCTATATACGATCAACACCTTTCGGATTCACCTACCCTTCTAAACTAGACTTTAAAGTCAATTCGATTTGTTCACTCCCAAGCACAACACAACCAAATATTTAAAAGTTACTTCAAAACACATTAACGCCTTTAATATTGTAAGCACACACCTCGTGCCACTCATTTTCCAGAGCCTCCTTCCAAAACCTGCTGCTACTTCGTAGCCCTACAGTCGTACTGACATCAATGATTCGCCCTTCCTTATGGCTACCTTTCTTTCAAAGCTTCCAGAGTGTACAACCTGCTAATACTCATGACCTTTCCCAATCTACGGACTGGCGTAAAGAGTGAATACGCCAAAATGGAGAACTCGAGAACGGCAGAAAGACTGAAAAACATCTCCTCTAGGATGAAGTTTCACTCTGTAGCAGAGTGTACGCTGATCTGAAACTACCTGCCAGTTTAAACCTGCATGCCGGATCAGAATACGAACCTGGGACATTACAGGTGTTTTAACTCCCCGTCAAAAGAAGGGGTGAGGCAGGGCAGGGATTGTTATAATTATCGGACTGCAGCATTAATATCGCATCCCAGCAAAGTAGACTTGTATATTATAATAAATCAATGATTCCATACTTGTAGACTTCTTTTGACACTGTTGCTCACAAGCGACTTTTTATCAAATATCGAACCTATGGCGTCTCGTCTTAGTTGTGCGACTGGATTCGGGAGTTCCGCACACAAACATCACTGTTCATAGTACCTGATGGAAAGTCATCAAGTGACACAGAAGTTATTTCTGGAGTTATGGACCTCTGCTGTTGCTAATGTGGACAAACGATTTAGGAGACAATCGGAGCTGCCCTCTTAGAGTCTTTGCAGATGATGCTGTCATTTACCGTCTAGTAAAGCCATTAGAAGATCAAAACCTACTACAATATGATTTAGACAAGAAATCTGTAATGTGCGACAAGTAGTAATTGATACTACATATTGAAAAGGGTGGGGTCATCCACATGAGTACTAGAAGGAATCCACTAATTTCTGTTACACGATAAATCACAAGTTTGAAGGCTGTCAACTGAACTAAATACACTGTTGTTGTTGTTGTGGTCTTCAGTCCTGAGACTGGTTTGATGCAGCTCTCCATGCTACTCTATCCTGTGCAAGCTTCTTCATCTCCCAGTACTTAGTGCAACCCACATTCTTCTGAATCTGCTTAGTGTATTCATCTCTTGGTCTCCCTCTACGATTTTTACCCTACACGCTGCCCTCCAATGCTAAATTTGTGATCCCTTGATGCCTCAGAACATGTCCTACTAACTGGTCCCTTCTTTTTGTCAAGTTGTGCCACATACTCCTCTTCTCCCCAGTTCTGTTAAATACCTCCTCATTAGTTATGTGATCTACCCATCTAATCTTCAGCATTCTTCTGTAGCACACCGTTTCGAAAGCTTCTATTCTCTTTTTCTCTAAACTATTTATAGTCCATGATTTACTTCCATACATGGCTACACTCCATACAAATACTTTCAGAAACGACTTCCTGACACTTAAATCTATACTCGATGTTAACAAATTTCTGTTCTTCAGAAACGCTTTCCTTGCCATTGCCAATCTACATTTTATATCCCCTCTCCTTCGACCATCAGTTATTTTGCTCCCCAAACAGCAAAACTCCTTTACTACTTTAAGTGTCTCATTTCCTAATTAATTCCCTCAGCATCACCCAACTTAATTCGACTACATTCCATTATCATCGTTTTGCTTTTGTTGATGTTCATCTTATATCCTCCTTTCAAGACACTGTCCATTCCGTTCAACTGCTCTTCCAAGTTCTTTGCTGTCTCTGATAGAATTACAATGTCATCGGCGAACCTCAAAGTTTTTATTTCTTCTCCATGGATTTTAATACCTACTCTGAATTTTTCTTTTGTTTCCTTTACTGCTTGCTCAATATACAGATTAAATAACATCGGGGAAAGACTACAACCCTGTCTCACTCCCTTGCCAACCACCGATTCCCTTTCATGCCCCTTGTAAGTGGTCCGTAGGCCCTTACTATAAGTTTTGCGACAGCACAGGTCGACAGGAAAAACAATCGATAGTGTGCGTCGGGTGGCGAGAGCGAGAGCGAGTGTTGAGAGACAGTAGAGTGTGGTACGCGCTGCGGGCCGAGCCGGGTGGAGGTCTGTTGCTGGAATGCAAGACCGTACCGACAAAGGGAGTGGCCATCGCCGTGGTTCAACCCCTTTGTGTTAGAAATATACGGGAAAGTGAAAAAGTATAATTACTAGTGTGATTCAGTGATTTTTTGTGCCGATATTTGTAATAACGCGTCTACGCGCCGGCATTATTTGGATTGCAGTGTTGGATTGTAGTGGTGGATTACAATGATTGAAATTGCGTGTGACGATAAGGAATAACGAAAGGGCCTGTGCTGAGATTAGTCGTTATTAATTCTGTACGACGAAGGCAGTGGTTGTCTCCTTCCTTTGTGTTTTTGTGATGAATATAAATTGTTGATTAATGAAGCTGTGTTGTCGTTCTTCTTGGCACCAGACATTTCTTTATTACAGCATTTGAGAAGGACAAAATGGAATGTAACATCTCCGTAGCAGTCCAAACCGGTTGCCAGCCCATTAGGTACACGGTCACATTAATTATTATCTACACTCCTGGAAATTGAAATAAGAACACCGTGAATTCATTGTCCCAGGAAGGGGAAACTTTATTGACACATTCCTGGGGTCAGATACATCACATGATCACACTGACAGAACCACAGGCACATAGGCACAGGCAACAGAGCATGCACAATGTCGGCACTAGTACAGTGTATATCCACCTTTCGCAGCAATGCAGGCTGCTATTCTCCCATGGACACGATCGTAGAGATGCTGGATGTAGTCCTGTGGAACGGCTTGCCATGCCATTTCCACCTGGCGCCTCAGTTGGATCAGCGTTCGTGCTGGACGTGCAGACCGCGTGAGACGCTTCATCCAGTCCCAAACATGCTCAATGGGGGACAGATCCGGAGATCTTGCTCGCCAGGGTAGTTGACTTACACCTTCTAGAGCACGTTGGGTGGCACGGGATACATGCGGACGTGCATTGTCCTGTTGGAACAGCAAGTTCCCTTGCCGGTCTAGGAATGGTAGAACGATGGGTTCGATGACGGTTTGGATGTACCGTGCACTATTCAGTGTCCCCTCGACGATCACCAGTGGTGTACGGCCAGTGTAGGAGATCGCTCCCCACACCATGATGCCGGGTGTTGGCCCTGTGTGCCTCGGTCGTATGCAGTCTTGATTGTGGCGCTCACCTGCACGGCGCCAAACACGCATACGACCATCATTGGCACCAAGGCAGAAGCGACTCTCATCGCTGAAGACGACACGTCTCCATTCGTCCCTCTATTCACGCCTGTCGCGACACCACTGGAGGCGGGCTGCACGATGTTTGGGCGTGAGCGGAAGACGGCCTAACGGTGTGCGAGACCGTAGCCCAGCTTCATGGAGACGGTTGCGAATGGTCCTCGCCGATACCCCAGGAGCAACAGTGTCCCTAATTTGCTGGGAAGTGGCGGTGCGGTCCCCTACGGCACTGCGTAGGATCCTACGGTCTTGGCGTGCATCCGTGCGTCGCTGCGGTCCGGTCCCAGGTCGACGGGCACGTGCACCTTCCGCCGACCACTGGCGACAACATCGATGTACTGTGGAGACCTCACGCCCCACGTGTTGAGCAATTCGGCGGTACGTCCACCCGGCCTCCCGCATGCCCACTATACGCCCTCGCTCAAAGTCCGTCAACTGCACATACGGTTCAGGTCCACGCTGTCGCGGCATGCTACCAGTGTTAAAGACTGCGATGGAGCTCCGTATGCCACGGCAAACTGGCTGACACTGACGGCGGCGGTGCACAAATGCTGCGCAGCTAGCGCCATTCGACGGCCAACACCGCGGTTCCTGGTGTGTCCGCTGTGCCGTGCGTGTGATCCTTGCTTGTACAGCCCTCTCGCAGTGTCCGGAGCAAGTATGGTGGGTCTGACACACCGGTGTCAATGTGTTCTTTTTTCCATTTCCAGGAGTGTATTTGGGCTGCTATCAGATCCCGATCGAGCGGGATAAGTCAGTAGATTAAACCGGAGTGTTACACCCTCGACTCCTATAACTGCCATCTGGTTTCTGTACAAATTGTAAATAGCTTTTCGCTCTCTGTATATTACCCCTGCCCCCTTTAGAATTTGAAAGAGAGTATTCCAATCAACATTGTCGAAAGTTTTCTCTAAGTCTACAAATGCTAGAAACGTAGGTTTGCCTTTCCTTAATCTTTCTTCAAAGATAAGTTGTAAGGTCAGTATTGCCTCACGTGTTCCAATATTTCTACGGAATCCAATCTGATCTTCCCCGAGGTCGGCTTCTACCAGTTTTTCCACTCGTCTGTAAAGAATTCGTGTTAGTATTTTGCAGCTGTGACTTATTGAAGTGATAGTTCGGTAATTTTCACATCTGTCAACACCTGCTTTCTTTGGTATTGGAATTATTATATTCTTCTTGAAGTCTGTCTAATACATCTTGCTCACCAGATGATAGAATTTTGTCATGACTGGCTCTCCCAAGGCCATCAGTAGTTCTAATGGAATGTTGTCTACTCCAGGGGCCTTGTTCCGACTCAGGTCTTTCAGTGCTCTGTCAAACTCTTCACGCAGTATCTTATCTCCCATTTCATCTTCATCTACATCCTCTTCCATTTCCATAATATTGTCCTCAAGTACATCGCTCTTGTATAGACCCTCTATATACTACTTCCACCTTTCTGCTTTGCCTTCTTTCCTTAGAACTGGGTTTCCATCTGAGCTCTTGATATTCACGCAAGTGGTTCTCCTTTCTCCAAAGGTCTCTTTAATTTTCCTGTAGGCAGTATCTATCTTACCCCTAGTGAGATAACCCTCTACATCCTTACATTTGTCCTCTAGCCATCCCTGCTTAGCCATTTTGCACTTCCTGTCGATCTCATTTTTTAGACGTCTGTATTCCTTTTTACCTGATCATTTACTGCATTTTTATATTTTCTCCTTTCATCAATTAAGTTCAATATTTCTTCTGTTACCCAAGGATTTCTACTAGCCCTCGTCTTTTTACCTACTTGATCCTCTGCTGCCTTCACTACTTCATCCCTCAGAGCTGCCCATTCTTCTTCTACTGTACTTCTTTCCTCCATTCCTGTCAATTGTTCCCTTATGCTCTCCCTGAAACTCTGTACAACCTCTGGTTTAGTCACTTTATCCAGGTCCCATCTCCTTAAATTCCCACCTTTTTGCAGTTTCTTCAGTTTTAATCTACAGTTCATAACCAATAGATTGTGGTCAGAGTCCACATCTGCCCCTGGAAATGTATTACAATTTAAAACCTGGTTCCTAAATCTCTGTCTTACCATTATATAATATATCTGATACCTTCTAGTATCTCCAGGATTCTTCCATGTATACAACCTTCTTTGATGATTCATGAACCAAGTGTTAGCTATAATTAAGTTGTGCTCTGTGCAAAACTCTACTAGACGGCTTCCTCTTTCATTTCTTAGCCCCAATCCATATTCACCTACTATGTTTCCTTCTCTCCGTTTTCTTCTCTCGAATTGCAGTCACCCATGACTATTACATTTTCGTCTCCCTTCACTACCTGAATAATTTCTTTTATCTCATCATATATTTCTTCAATTTCTTCATCAGCTGCAGAGCTAGTTGGGATATAAACTTGTACTATTGTAGTAGGCGTGGGCTTCGTGTCTATCTTGGCCACAATAATGCGTTCACTATGCTGTTTGTAGTAGCTTACCCGCACTCCTATTTTTTTATTCACTATTAAACCTACTCCTGCATTACCCCTATTTGATTTTGTGTTTATAACCCTGTATTCACCTGGCCAAAAGCTTTGTTCCTCCTGCCACCGAACTTCACTAATTCCCACTACATCTAACTTTAACCTATCCATTTCCCTTTTCAAATTTTCTAATCTACCTGCCCGGTTAAGGGATCTGACATTCCACGCTCCGATCCGTAGAACGCCAGTTTTCTTTTTCCTTATAACGACGTCCTCCTGAGTAGTCCCTGCCGGAGTTCCGAATGGGGGGACTACTTTACCTCCGGAATATTTTACCCAAGAGGACGCCATCATCATTTATCCATACAGTAAAGCTGCATGCCCTCGAGAAAAATTAAGGGCGTGGTTTCCCCTTGCTTTCAGCCGTTCGCAGTACCAGCACAGCAAGACCGTTTTGGTTAATGTTACAAGGCCAGGTCAGACAATTATCCAGACTGTTGCCCCTGCAACTACTGAAAAGGCTGCTGCCCCTCTTCAGGAACCACACGTATGTCTGGCCTCTCAACAGATACCCCTCCATTGTGGTTGCACCTACGGTACGGCTATCTGTATCGCTGAGGCACGCAAGCCTCCACACCAACGGCAAGGTCCATGGTGCATGGGGAAGGCCATTAAAATTGCTACACCACGAACGCAACGTGCTACAGTCTTGAAATTTAACCTACAGGAAGAAGATGCTGTAATATGCAAATGATTAGCGTTTCAGAGCACTCACAAAAGGTTGGCGCCGGTGGCGACACCTACAACGTGCTGACATGAGGAAAGTTTCCAACCGATTTCTCATACGGCAGTTGACCGGCGTTGCGTGGTGAAACGCTGTTGTGATGCCGCGTGTAAGGAGGAGAAATGGGTACCGTCACGTTTCCGACATTGATAGAGGTCGGATTGTTACCTATCGGGATTGCGGTTTATCGTATCGCGACTTTGCTGCTCGCGTTGGGCGAGATGCAATGACTGTTAGCAGAATATGGAATCGGTGGGTTCAGGAGGGTAGTACGGAACGCCGTGCTGGATACCAACGGCCTCGTATCACTAGCAATCGAGATGACAGGCATCTTATCCGCATGGCTGTAACGGATCGTGCAGCCACGTCTCGATCCCTGAGTCAACAGATGGGGACGTTTGCAGGACAACAACCATCTGCACGAACAGTTCGACGACGTTTGCAGCAGCACGGACTATCAACTCGGAGACCGTGACTGCGGTTACCATTGACGCTGCATCACAGACAGGAGCGCCTGCGATGGTGTACTCGACGACGAACCTGTGTGCACGAATGGCAAAACGTCATTTTTTCGGATGAATCCAGGTTCTGTTTACAGCATCATGATGGTCGTATCCGTGTTTGGCACATTGGAAGCGTGTATTCGTCGTCGCCATACTGGCGTATCACCCAGCGTGATGGTATGGGGTGCCATTGGTTACACGGTCACCTTTTGTTTGCATTGACGGCACTTTGAACAGTGGACGTTATATTTCAGATATGTTACGACCCGTTGCTGTACCCTTCATTCGATCCCTGCGAAACCCTACATTTCAGCAGCATAATGCACGACCGCATGTTGCAGGTCCTGTACAGGCCTTTCTGGATACAAACAATGTTCGACTGCTGCCCTGGCCAGCACATTCTCGAGATGTCTCACCAATTGAAAACGTCTGGTCAATGGTGGCCGAGCAACTGGCTCGTCACAATACGCCAGTCACTACTCTTGATGTACTGTGGTATCGTGTTGAAGCTGCATGGGCAGCTGTACCTGTACACGCCATCCAAGCTCGGTTCGACTCAATGCCCAGGCGTATCAAGGCCGTTATTACGGCCAGAGGTGCTTGTTCTGGGTACTGATTTCTCAGGATCTATGCACCCAAATTGCTTGAAAATGTCATTACATGCCAGTTCTAGTACAATATATTTGTCCAATGAATACCCGTTTATCATATGCATTTCTTCTTGGTGTAACGATGTTAATGGCCAGTAGTGTACTCAGGGATTACTATTATGAACAACTTACAGTGGAACTATCGCTTGGATAATGATGCGGGGAAGGCAAACCAGAGGCTGCGTTTTATTGGCAGGACTCTTAAAACGTTCAGCAGGTCTACCAAGAGAGTGCCTACGTTACGCTTGTCCATCCTGTTCTGGAGTATTGCTATGCGATGCGGGGCCCTTACCAAACAAGATTCACGAGGTAATCGAAGGAATTCGAAGAAGCGCAGCTCGTTTAGTATCATCGCGAAATAGGGGACAGACCGCCACGGATATGACACGCGAGTTGGGTGGCAGTCATTAAAAAAAGGCGTTTTTCGTTGCGGTAGCATCTCCACATCAAATTTCAATCACAAACTTTCTCCTCCAATGACGAAAAAATTTTTGGTGTCCGCCTACGCAGCCGAAATGATCATCGTAATAACATAACAGAAATAAGATTTTTCGCGGTAATATTTGAGTGCTTATTTTTCCCGCGCGCTGGTCGAGATTGCAGTGGTAGAGAAGTAGTTTGAAGGTGGTCCGATGTACCCTGTCCCATGTACTTAATTCTGAATTCAGAGTAATCATGTAGACGTCAACGCCCGTGTAGATGAACGGCTACAGAAATTCTTCCAGTTTGAGATTTCTACAGAACAAGCAGGCTTTGTGAGGCAATTGTGGATTTAAAACTGAAAAATGTCGCGAATTCTTTGTCCCTGCTTTAATTTGTTTCCTAGAGTATATGGTTGTGTCGTGTGTGACAAACTGTGGTACGTGCTTCATGGTTTTGGGGTTCCGAAACATCTAGTATCACTAGCAAAAGGTTTTTGCGAGTCCTACTGGAACCATTAAGGTGTATGGTGAATACTCGGAGTTTTTCAATATGAGAAGCGGCGTCAGACAGGGCTATGTACTGTCATCTCTCTCTGTAACAACTATACAGAGTACGTCATCGGGGACCCACTAGACGATTGGGGTGGTGGAATTTCAATGATGATGATAATATCCTCACTGCAGCAAGTGAGGAAGAACTTGGTGATGTGTTTTCCGGGGTGAAGGATATTAGATTAAATTTGGGATGAAGAGGGAAACACGAAAAAGATCGAAGTAATCGTTATTAATCAACAAGATTTAGATGACAGCCAACTCTCGAGGTAGTGAAAGGTTGAGTGTATGTAGAATGTCCGATCAGTGACACAGGAAACTATAAAAAGGAAACAAAACGACGAATCGTCCTTGGCCGAGGCGTAATAGTTGAACTCACTTTGTAAGATCTGGCAGAACCAGTCTATATCTAATACAACGAAGATGCGCTTCGTGGAACCATTGGTGTTCCGTATGTTCTTGTCCAGCTGCAAGGACTGTATTGTGAAAGGTAGTGACGAAAGCCTTCGAAGTGTGGTCCCAACAGAAGATGTTACGCATGCCGTGGACAGAAAGAAGGGCCAATGCTTCTTTTACAGAAGACCTCAGCAGCACAAGGAATTTACCTTCCTGTGTCAGTCAAAGATAGTTCCGATTCCTTGGACACATTTTGAGGATAGAAGGAAATAAGTTGGAAATGACCATCTTGCAAGGCAAAGTCTATCGTTCAAATGTCTCTGAGCACTATGGGACTTAACTTCTGAGGTAATCAGTCCCCTAGAACTTAGAACTACTTAAACATAGCTAACCTAAGGACACCACACACATCCATCTTCGAGGCAGGATTCGAACCTGCGACCGTAGCGGTCGTGCGGTTCCATACTGTAGCACCTAGAACCGCTCGGCCACTCTGGCCGGCTCAAAGTCTATGGAAGAAGACCAAGAGGAAGAGTAATAAGTAGATAACTGGATCAAATGAAGACGATTACCGGCCTACCTCTTCACATTATACGACGCACCACGAAGGAATCATCCTAATGGGACGGAAGTCAGTACATGTGATGTACTCATTGGTCGTCCATCTCCCGGAACGGCGGCCCTGGTCAGGGTGTACGATCGCGGTTCGCATCAGAGCTCTTCTCTCTGCACTTGAGGTTTTCCCTCTTCCACCTCTTTTCCAGGCCTCTCTGCGCCCACCCCCGTGGTGTGTGCCCCGCCCATGCCTTCGGCTCGATTTGGCACAGGGCCCTTCGGCGCCGCTTTCTCTCAATCCTTGACGCGTTTCAAGGCTCTGACGACGTCGATACTAACGGTTCGATGGTTGCTGGTCGTGTCGGTTATCCTCTCACTCTAGGGGACCATTACAAACAATACTCATTGCCGGCTGGCTGCAGTATTTTCACTGACGAACTGGTAACCATCTCTCGCGCCCTAGAGCATATCTGCTCCTGCTCTGGCGAGTCCTTTTGTTATCTCTAGTGACTCCCTGAGGGGTTTACGAGCTATTGACCAGAGTTTCCCTCGCTCTCGTCTGGTGATGGCTATCCAGGAGTCCAACCATACTCTTGCCCGTTGCGGCCGCTCTGTTGTCTTTGTGTGGACCCCAGGTCATGTAGGCATCCCGGGAAATGAACGCATTGACACGCTCTTCGCGGCCGTCTATTCTTCGGCGTCTCGACTCTATCCACCACCGTGGATTACGTTTAGTGTCTGGAGCTTTTTACACCATCCCTGTGGAAAGCCTTTATGCTGAGACTGCTGAACCTCCGCTGTCCAATCGGCGAGCAGTCCTTCTGAGTCGTTATTCTAGCCATCTGTCTTCCATGCCTGCAAATCTGGCCCATGACATTTTTTTCGACGCCTCCTTGGATGTAGGGTATGCAGGCCGCCCTTACTCCCTACTACCACCGGGAGTCCACTTCCATCAACTGCACCATTCCCTTTCCTTCCACTTTCCTAAAACTTTCTTGACAACTTGGGGTACAGCACCGCGTTGGCTCCGGCCCCGGACCTGCCTGCTCTGTGACCTTTGTCAGTTTCCCACGGATGGTACCCCTTCTCTTGTTTATCGTCGGGCATTTTCTGCTCTCTGCGCACAAATGAAGGCTGCCACATTTATTTACACTGATGGCTCAAAAACATCGTTTGGTGTTAGGAGTGCCTATATTGTTGGCGACACCCTAAATCGATTTCGGCTTCCCGACCAGTGTTCAGTTTATACTACGGAGCTTTACCCTGTTCTCCAGGCTGTCCAATACATCCGTCACCATCAGCGGATACAGTATGTTATCTGCTCAGACTCTCTCAACTCTCTCCTCAGTCTCCAAGCTCTCTACCCTGTCCACCCTCTGGTCCATCGAATTCAGGAGTGCCTCCACTTGCTCCACTTGGGGGGCGTCTCTGTGGCGTTCCTCTGGATCCCAGGACGTTGGTATCTGTGGAAATGAGGCGGCTGATATAGCGGCCAAGGCTGCAGTCTCTCTTCTTCGGCCAGCTATTCGCATGATTCCCTTCGCCGATCTACGGAGTGTTTTATGTTGTCGTGTTGCTCTTTTATGGCACGCACATTGGTCGACACTTCCCAATAATACACTGCGGGACGTGAAAGCTCTTCCCTGTGCTTGGACCTCTTCCTCCCGACCTCGTCGTCGGGAGGAGGTAATTTTAACAAGACTCCGGATAGGGCACTGTCTTTTTAGCCATCGACATCTTTTAAGCGGCGATCCTCCCCCACTCTGTCCCCACTGCTCTCAACTGTGGACGGTAAGACACCTTTTACTTGAGTGCCCCTTTTTTACTCCGTTACGCGCCCGTCTACAGCTATCGCCTGATATATCTTCCATTTTAGCAGATGATACGCAATCAGCCGATCGCGTTCTCGAGTTCATTAGTGCCAGTGAGATGACGTCAGTAATTTGAAGGTCTTTTGGGGACAAACAACCCCCCTTCTATAGTGGTTTTTTAAGCTTTCCTTCTGTTTTCGGTTTCCCCACTTTTCTGAGTTTTGCTCCCGTTGCTGCTGGTTTCCAGTTTCGTTTTTTTAGCTTTTCCTAAGTCACAGACCGGGCGCTAATGACCGCAGCAGTTTTGCGCCCTAAAACCATAAAAGAAAGACATGCTGGCCAAACAGGCTGTCGGTGCACCAGCCTTGGGGATTGGCCTTTCGGAGAGTGACCTTGGGTCAGTTTTGCGGCAGAAGGCACTTCGCATCTGGGGTGAAGAGTGGCGCGCCCTGCCTTCACCCGACAAACTTTGGGCCATCGAGGAGGCTACTGGTGCGTGGCGCACCTCCTTGTGGGTCTCTCGCAAGGACTCTGTTGTCCTCTGCCGGCTGCGCATTGGACACACCTGGATAACACACAGCTATTTATTGCGTCGCGAGGACCCACCTTTATGTCGCTGCGTGTCAGTTTTGGCGGTGGTCCATATCTTGTTGGACTGCCCGCTTATAACTCCGCTCAAGCAGATGTTTGCGCTGCCTGATACGCTTACTGCACTTTGACATTGCGATGGCAGATTTAGTTTTGAGTCTTATTCGTGTAGGGGGTTTTCATCGCTCGATCCAAGTGTTCGTCCTTTTTTTGGTGCTGAGTCTGGCCTTTGGCCTACGATTTTAGACTGAGGTTTTTAGTGCGTTTCTTGGAGGTTGGCTTTTCCTTTTTTGTTTCTATGGTCGGCCAACCACTGTCACACTCGGTGTGATTTTAATTCTTTTTTTTCTGGTCTCTGTCTGTGTCTTTCTTGTCCTGTGTCGTCTCTTTTCATTTCCATTGTTTTTTTTTTGTGTGGGTGCTTCGAGTTCGTGGAAAAATGGACCGATGACCCTAGCAGTCTGGTCCCTTCAATCCCACAAACCAACCAAGCAACAAATAAGTAATTACAGTTTCAGAACAACTGGGTGATTTATTCAAAAGAAAGAGCTTCATAAATTGGGCAAGTCAGTTATAGGTTGCTCCACCTCTGGGTCTTATACAAGCAGTTACTCGGCTTGGCAGTAGCGTTCTCGCTTCCCGCGCCCGGGTTCTTGGGTTCGATTCCCGGCGGGGTCAGGGATTTTCTCCGCCTCGTGGTGACTGGGTGTGGTGGGTTGTCCTTAGGTTAGTTAGGTTTAAGTAGTTCTAAGTTCTAGGGGACTGATGACCATAGATGTTAACTCCCATAGTGCTCAGAGCCATTTGAACCATTTCGGCTTGGCACAGATTGAGAGAGCTGTTGGATGTCTTCCTGCAGGATATCATGCCAAATTCTGTACAATTGGCACGTCTGATCGCCAAATTCAGAGGTGGTTGGAGTGCAGCCCAGATCATGACTTCTGGTTGTCGGGCCGTAAGCTGGGCGACAGTCAGGTTGATATCTCACCACCATCTGGGCAGCATTCAGATACGTCTTCAGCCCGATCTCATTGAGTGAGTAGAACTATCTACAGCGATGAGTCCCACTTCAACTGAGTCTCGATGACTGGCGAACACGTTTCTGGAGACACGCCAGACAGCAGTAGAATACCATCTTGACTTTCGACCACAATTTGGCTCAACCAGGAACGATGGTCTCGGCTGCCATTTCTTTCTATAATGCGACCTCTTCGGTTGTCATCCGCACCACCCTTACAGCAGAGCAGTATATCGATAATATTCTTTGTCCTGTTTTGTTGCGCTTCAGGGCAAGCCATCACTGGGCTTCATTTCAACAAGATAATGCCCGTATGTGGCGAGAGTTTCTACTGCTTGTCTTTGTGCTTGCCACACCATACCTTGGGCAGCAACAACGCCGGATCTGTTCACAGTTGAGAAGGTTTGAAGCATTATGGGTACAACCCTCCAACCATCTTGCCATCTAGAGATTCTGACGATCAAACGCGCCAGTAGGACAGAATCTGGCACGATGTCCCTCAGGAGGACACCCAGTTCTATCAATCGATGCCAATCTGAATAACTGCCTGAATAAGGGCCAGAAATGGACTGACACGTTATTGACTTGCTCAATTGGTCTTTCTCTTGAATAAACAGTCAAATTCTTCTCAAATTATAGTAATTTGTTTGTCTGTACGAGTAGATTACATATATCGATTTCAGTCCATTCAGATAAATCCTTTTGGGTGCGTCTTTTCTTTTTACGAGAGCTGAAGGTCGCTGTGGATGGAGACGTCTTGTCAAAGATTCAGTTACTTAAGAAATGAATGAAGAAATGATGTGACAAAATTCAGCAATGATTTGTTGTTGTTGTGGTCTTCAGTCCTGAGACTGGTTTAATGCAGCTCTCCATGCTACTCTGTCCTGTGCAAGCTGCTTCATCTCCCAGTACGCACTGCAGCCTACATCCTTCTGAATCTGTTTAGTGTATTCATCTCTTGGTCTCCCTCTACGATTTTTACCCTCCACGCTGCCCTCCAATGCTAAATTTGTGATCCCTTGATGCCTCAGAACATGTCCTACCAACCAATCCCTTCTTCTAGTCAAGTTGTGCCACAAACTCCTCCTCTCCCCAAGTCTATTCAATATCTCCTCATTAGTTATGTGATCTACCCATCTAATCTTCAGCATTCTTCTGTAGCACACCGTTTCGAAAGCTTCTATTCTCTTCTTGTCCAAACTATTTACCGTCCATGTTTCACTTCCATACATAGATACACTCCATACAAATACTTTCAGAAACGACTTCCTGACATTTAAATCTATACTCGATGTTAACAAATTTTTCTTCTTCAGAAACGCTTTCCTTGCCATTGCCAGTCTACATTTTATATCTTCACTACTTCGACCATCATCAGTCATTTTGCTCCCCAAATAGCAAAACTCCTTTACTGCTTTAAGTGTCTCATTTCCCAATCTAATTCCCTCAGCATCACACGACTTAATTCGACCACATTCCATTAACCTCGTTTCAAGACACTGTCCATTCCGTTCAACTGCTCTTCCAAGTCCTTTGCTGTCTCTGACAGAATTACAATGTCATCGGCGAACCTCAAAGTTTTTATTTCTTCTCCATGGATTTTAATACCTACTCCGAACTTTTCTTTTGTTTTCATTACTGCTTGCTCATTATACAGATTGAATAACATTGGAGAGAGACTACAACCCTCTCTCACTCCCTTCCCAACCGCTTCTTTCATGCCCCTCTACTCTTATAACTGCCATCTGGTTTCTGTACAAATTGTAAATAGCCTTTCGCTCCCTGTATTTTACCCCTGCCACCTTGAGAATTTGAAAGAGAGTATTCCAGTCAAGATTGTCATAAGCTTTCTCTAAGTCTACAAATGATTGAAATGAAGGTTTGCCTTTCCTTAATCTAGCTTCTAAGATAAGTCGTAGGGTCAGCATTGCCTCACTTGTTCCAACATTTCTACGGAATCCATACTAATCTTCCCTGAGGTCGGCTTCTAATAATGATGGTGGTGATACGTGATCCATGGAACAATGTTCAATCAGTCACACGCAATAGTTCCCAGGGCTGAGATATTTATCGACGTTACTTGTGTGCTTTTCATGTGTCACATCCTCCAGTCTAGACCAGCACAGCACTCGTGATCTCGCGTGATGTATCACTGTGTTGAAGCTATAAATCACAGAGGAGGGCAGGGGTTGTGTGGAAGCTGCTTCTCGATTCAAACACCTGCGCCTCTCGCGTGCAGGACAGATGACTACGATTTCGACCGTGGCTCTAGCTGTGCAGAGTCTGATTCCAGACGTAAGAGATTAGAGGCTAGCGCAGTGGTCGGACGACAGAAAGGCGGCAGCCAATTCACGGCGGTGAGCGTGGCGCAGTGGCTACACAGTGGAGGGGCGGACACACGACCGACCGTCCGTCGCCGGCCATTGATCGGGGATTGGCGGGAAGTGCCCGCTGACAAATGAGGGGGCCGCTCCGCATTGACAAGTGAGGCTCGGGTGGTGCGTCGGCCGGCGCTCTGCGTGCCGACTCACCTGACGATGGAGACATGCGGAGTGTTCGAAACGTCACCCATTGCAAACGATCGTCATAACAGAGGGTGCACCAGGAACAACACGTTTATTGCTCCCTCGTGACACGTTTATCTACAACTATATGAACAGCGCCTTACAGTGAATAGCAGAGGATCTTTTTTTGTATGTCTGGCGAACATACCTGATATACACTCCTGGCCATTAAAATTGCTACACCAAGAAGAAGTGCATATGATTAACGGGTTTCATTGGACAAATATATTATACTAGAACTGACATGTGATTATATTTTGACGCAATTTGGGTGCATAGATCCTGAGAAATCAGTACCCAGAACAACCACCTCTGGCCGTAATAACGGCCTTGATACGCCTGGGCATTGACTCAAGCAGAGCTTGGATGGTGTGTACTGGTACAGCTGCCCATGCAGATTCAACACGATACCACAGTTCATCAAGAGTAGTGACTGGCGTATTGTGACGAGCCAGTTGCTCGGCCACCATTGACCAGACGTTTTCAGTTGGTGAGAGATCAGGAGAATGTGCTGGCCAGGGCAGCAGTCGAACATTTTCTGTATCCAGAAAGGCCCGTACAGGACCTGCAACATGCGGTCGTGCATTATCCTGCTGAAATGTAGGGTTTCGCAGGGATCGAATGAAGGGTAGAGCCACGGGTCGTAACACACCTGAAATGTGGCGTCCACTGTTCAAAGTGCCGTCAGTGCGAACAAGAGGTGACCGAGGCGTGTAACAAATGACACCCTATACCATCACGCTGGGTGATACGCCAGTATGGCGATGACGAATACATGCTTCCAATGTGCGTTCACTGTGATGTCGCTAAACGCGAATGCGACCATCATGATGCTGTAAACAGAATCTGGATTCATCCGAAAAAATGACGTTTGCCATTAGCGCACACAGGTTCGTCGTCGAGTACACCATTGCAGGCGTTCCTGTCTGTGATGCAGCGTCAAGGGTAATCGCAGCCACGGTCTCCGAGTTGATAGTCCATGCTACTGCAAACGTAGTCGAACTGTTCGTGTAGATGGTTGTTGTCTTGCAAACGTCCCCATCTGTTGACTCAGGGATGGAGACGTGGCTGCACGATCCTTTGCAGCCGTGCGGATGAGATGCCTGTCATCTCGACTGCTAGTGATATGAGGCCGTTGGGATCCAGCACGGCGATCCGTGTTACCCTCCTGAACCCACCGATTCCGTATTCTGCTAACAGTCATTGGATCTGGACCAACGCGAGCAGCAATGTCGCGATACGATAAACCGCAATCGCGATGGGCTACAATCCGTCCTTTATCAAAGGCGGAAACGTGATGGTTCGCATCTCTGCTCGTTACATGAGGCATCACAACAACGTTTCACCAGGCAACGTCGGTGAACTGCTGTTTGTGTATGAGAAATCGGTTGGAAACTTTCCTCATGTCAGCACGTTGTAGGTGTCGCCACCCTCGCCAGCCTTGTGTGAATGCTCCGAAAAGCTAATCATTTGTATATCAAAGCGTCTTCTTCCTGTCGGTTAAATTTCGCGTCTGTACCACGTCATCTGTGTGGTGTAGCAATTTTAATGCCCACTAGTGTAGTTTGATCATAAATAAAGATTTATCATACAGCCGCAGCACTCTTTTTCATCAGGGTACAATTCTGCAGCTGTGGATACCCACAATACAAAATTTGCTCTCATCTCGTACAAATACTACTCGGCTGCCTGTTTAACATACGGCAGAATGTGCGGCGAACTGTCTCCAGCTTTTTTTACAGACGAGGTTGTGTGTGAACCGGTTCGCCCGGCGACACGGAATGTTCGCTCGAAGAACCCTCCGCCCGTCGTCGCTGCGCAACTTGTGCCCAAACTTGAAATTAGCAGCTCACTAGAGAGCTGGTGAATATTTCATAGCGCCAGGCTGCAGAGGGGGAAAAAGGATAAAGAAAAAGAACACCCAGCGGTGGCTACTGGCTGGCCCCGCCGCGAGAGTTTGGCCACACCTGATTACTCCACCTGCTGTAGTTAACGAACTTGCCGCAGACCAGCTGCCGTCGTTAAGTCGCGTCGTTAAACCGTCTACACAGCTGGCGACTGCTCAGGAACAATATGGGCTTATCATCGTATTACATTCAAGCGCCAAAGGACCTGATATAGGCATGCGTACTCAAATACAGAGATAATGTATAAACCCTAGGACGCCCAAGCCTTTTCTTCTAACTTGGATGCCTAAGGGGAGGGGGGGGGGGGGGTTCGGCGAGCCCACAGGTATTAAATAAGTTTACTGACGAAAAATTACAACTTTCAAAATGGCTTATGTATTTCAGCTAAGGCATCGGTTTATAAATGTTGTTAATTGTTATAAATATTGGATTGAGTGAATAAAAAATTGACATATTGCAATACAAAATACAGATGTGTTCATATACAATAGACTACTCTGACTCCTCACCTTCAAGGCAAGAGACACACTTCACAATTTTTTTCTGAATGTGTGTACACACATGTTTGTGACACTGTCCACAATACTGTTTTGGTTTACTTAGATTGTTGTACTTCTGCTTCTTTGTTTTAGCTTTTCTTACACAAATGTGGCACCGACCTTTCCCTGCAGGAGGCTGACGTACTTCTCTTGTCACTTCTTTGATTTTCTTTTGTAGAATAGTCTTCATTGATTGAACAATTTGGTTAGATAACCCTCTTGCATTGGCACTTCTTTCTTCTACCTGCAATTTCACTAGTTCCATCCCAGCTTGCAGAAGATAAAGTTTCCGTTTGTTGTGTTTCTTTTCATTCCATCTTGGATGTTGCTGGATGTATATGGTGGTTCCATTGATAGCACAAATGTCGATAAGAGAGCAAAATACAGATAAAGGCCGTCTCTTTGTTCCCCTCTTGCAGGTGTACATACGCGCCATTTGATCGATGGTATCAATTCCACCTTTAGTGGGATTATAATATGCATTTATCTCGGTTTTATTCTTCTCTTCTCCAACAGTGCCTTTATCTTGGTGCATTGTTGACAACATCACTAAGTTTTTACTTGGTTTCGTTTTTGCTGTGTAGGACACCAAAGTTACTGGAGGCCTACGTGTTGGGAACTGCACTAACTCACTGCAAGTTTACAAGATAAATAACAGCTGACTGACATCAACAATCACTTCCTCTGAAAGTAAAGCGATTGTTGTGAATATCAAGAATACCAACCAACAAGAAACTAACTTGCATTGTTGTACAGATGAGAAATACGAAATCCAACTAAGGGAAATTTTCTATAGCATGGAAGCCTAAGGGAGAGGGGGGGTTTGTTGGACCCATAATAAGTTTATTTATTTTTTCTTTCAAAGCAGAAATTTTCTATAAAATACACTCCTGGAAATGGAAAAAAGAACACATTGACACCGGTGTGTCAGACCCACCATACTTGCTCCGGACACTGCGAGAGGGCTGTACAAGCAATGATCACACGCACGGCACAGCGGACACACCAGGAACCGCGGTGTTGGCCGTCGAATGGCGCTAGCTGCGCAGCATTTGTGCACCGCCGCCGTCAGTGTCAGCCAGTTTGCCGTGGCATACGGAGCTCCATCGCAGTCTTTAACACTGGTAGCATGCCGCGACAGCGTGGACGTGAACCGTATGTGCAGTTGACGGACTTTGAGCGAGGGCGTATAGTGGGCATGTGGGAGGCCGGGTGGACGTACCGCCGAATTGCTCAACACGTGGGGCGTGAGGTCTCCACAGTACATCGATGTTGTCGCCAGTGGTCGGCGGAAGGTGCACGTGCCCGTCGACCAGGGACCGGACCGCAGCGACGCACGGATGCACGCCAAGACCGTAGGATCCTACGCAGTCCCGTAGGGGACCGCACCGCCACTTCCCAGCAAATTAGGGACACTGTTGCTCCTGGGGTATCGGCGAAAACCATTCGCAACCGTCTCCATGAAGCTGGGCTACGGTCCCGCACACCGTTAGGCTGTCTTCCGCTCACGCCCCAACATCGTGCAGCCCGCCTCCAGTGGTGTCGCGACAGGCGTGAATGGAGGGACGAATGGAGACGTGTCGTCTTCAGCGATGAGAGTCGCTTCTGCCTTGGTGCCAATGATGGTCGTATGCGTGTTTGGCGCCGTGCAGGTGAGCGCCACAATCAGGACTGCATACGACCGAGGCACACAGGGCCAACACCCGGCATCATGGTGTGGGGAGCGATCTCCTACACTGGCCGTACACCACTGGTGATCGTCGAGGGGACACTGAATAGTGCACGGTACATCCAAACCGTCATCGAACCCATCGTTCTACCATTCCTAGACCGGCAAGGGAGCTTGCTGTTCCAACAGGACAATGCACGTCCGCATGTATCCCGTGCCACCCAACGTGCTCTAGAAGGTGTAAGTCAACTACCCTGGCCAGCAAGATCTCCGGATCTGTCCCTCATTGAGCATGTTTGGGACTGGATGAAGCGTCGTCTCACGCGGTCTGCACGTCCAGCACGAACGCTGGTCCAACTGAGGCGCCAGGTGGAAATGGCATGGCAAGCCGTTCCACAGGACTACATCCAGCATCTCTAGGATCGTCTCCATAGGAGAATAGCAGCCTGCATTGCTGCGAAAGGTGGATATACACTGTACTAGTGCCGACATTGTGCTTGCCTTGTTGCGTGTGTCTATGTGCCTGTGGTTCTGTCAGTGTGATCATGTGATGTATCTGACCCCAGGAATGTCTCAATAAAGTTTCCCCTTCCTGGGACAATGAATTCACGGTGTTCTTATTTCAATTTCCAGGAGTGTATATTGACACTAACGTTTCATAAAATAGCCAACAAACAATAACTCAAAGGGAATATGTAGTATGAAAGTTACTTGGGCAAAAGCAGGGGACATAAAAAAATTATGGGTTCAACGTACGTCCCCCCCCCCCCCCCCCCCCCCGCCTTAGGCGTCCTAGGGTAAAGACATAATACGCAGCTGGTCGTTTCTTCCATTTGATCTCCCTTGCACAGCTGGCTGTATCACTCCCCCGTGTTCCAAATTACTTCCTGTGGTGGCTGCCCTGCAGAGTCTGCAAAACACTTACTTTTCGCAACTTTGGCTGTAGTTCAGGATTTCTTCTCATCTGTTTCGGTTACCGTTTTCCTCGCACAAGTTACTCACCAGTTCACAGGCTACTTGACTGGACTTCCAAGTTTTCCTGTGAGCTTTCTTCATTCGCCTCAGGTTCAGCTGTATTTTGTGGCTGAATGCCATCAGCAGATTACTTGCCTGCTGTGGCTTCTGCATTGAAGTTATGAGTTAATCCATTTTCTTTTTCTACACCTACGAGTATGTTTTAAATGTCTTACATCTGACATACTTAAACCACACGTCATCTTTTCAAGTGTAATGCTAACTCTTAACAACTGAATCTGTTATTTCTAAAAGAGAACGACTCACTAATCATAAATTATTCAGGAAGAAGAAGAAATAATCCTCAACCTTGTTTAAAAATCTATTTGTGAATTTCTTTCTGCTGCATGAAACAATTTATTTTCTGGAATGTGTAACGTTAATGTTACAATAGTTCGAAAAAAAATTTGTAGCTATCATGGTGATACTGATCACATGGAGTTGTTCCACTACAGCTATAAAAGAGAAAGCAAATGTATTTTAAGGTACTTACTAAAATTACATCCAAGTAAAACCTTCTACTTAATGAATGAAAGTATTTGTAGTGCAATAAATGTAATGCAGTATACACTGAAGCGCCAAAGAAACTGGTATAGGTAAGCGTATTCAAATAGAGAGATATGCAAACAGACAGAAGACGGCGCTGCGGTCGGCAACGCCTGTATAAGACAAGAAGTGTGTGGCGCATTTGTTAGATCGGTCACTGCTGCTACAATGGCAGGATATCAAGATTTAAGTGAGTTTGAAAGCGCTGTTATAGTCGGCGCACGAGCGATGGGACACAGCACCTCCGAGGTACCGATGAAGTGAGGATTTTCCCATATGACGATTTCACGAGTGTACCGTGAATATCAGGAATGCGGTAAAACATGAAATCTCCGACATAGCTGCGGCCGGAAAAGCATCCTGGAAAAAAGGGACCAACGGCGACAAAATGGAATCGTTCAACGAGACAGAAGTGCAACCCTTCCGCAAACTGCTGCAGATTTCAATGCTGGGCCATCAAGAAGTGTCAGCGTGCGAACCACTCAACGAAACACCATCGATATGGGCTTGAGGAGTTGAAGGCCCGCTCGTGTTCCCTAGATGGCAGAGACACAAAAGCTTTACACCTCACCTGGGCCTGTCAACACCGCCATTCGACTGTTGATGACTGGAAACATGTTCCCTGGTTAGACGAGTCTCAAATTGTATCAAACGGATGGACGCATACGAGTATGGAGACAACCTAACGAATCCATGAACCCTGCATGGCAGCAGGGGACCATCCAAGCTGGTGGAGGCTCTGTAATGGTGTGGAGCGTGTGCAGTTGGAGTTACATGGGACCCCTGATACGTCTAGATACTACTCTGACAGGTGACACGTACGTAAGCATCCTGTCTGATCACCTGCATCCATTCATTTCCATTGTACATTGTGTCGGGCTTGGGCGATTCCAGCAGGACAGTGCGACACCCCACACGTCCAGAATTGCTACATAGTGGCTCCAGGAACTCTCTCCTAATTTTAAACACTGCCGCTGGCCACCAAACTCCCCAGACATGAACATTATTCAGCATATCTGGGATGCATTGTGTAAGGGGTCCGTAGGCCCTTACTATAAGTTTGCACTCGGCACAGGTCGATAGGGCAAACAATCGATAGAGTGTCGTGTTGCGAGAGCGAGTGTAGAGTTGAGTCAGTGTTCCCAGGTTGCGGGCCGAGTAGTGTGGAGGCCTGTTGCTGTAATGCAAGGGTTTACCGACAAAGGGAGTGGCCATTGCCGCAGTTTAACCCCTTTGTGTTAAAATAATACGGGAAAGTGAAGAAGTATAATTATGATAGTGATCAGTGATATTTCTGTGCCAATATTTGTGGTTTCGCGTCTACCATCATTGGATTGCAGTGTTGGATTGCAGTGATTGAATTTGCGTGTGACAATAATGAATAGCGAGGAAGCCTGTGCTGAGATTAGCCATAATTAAATATGTATGACGAAGGCAGTGGCTGTCTCGTTCCTTTTGTATTTTTGAGACGAATATAGCTCCTTGATTAGTGAAGCTGTGTTGGCGTTTCTTCTTGTCACCGGACATTTCATTATTACAGCATTTGAGAAGGACAAAATGGAATGTAACAACTCCGTAGCAGTCAAATCCGATTGCCAGCCCCATTAGGTACACGGTCACATTAATTAATATTTATTTGGGCTGCTATTCAGATACGGATCGGGTCGAGATACATAAATCGGAGGTGTTACACCCTTGGCTTACCGTGAACGGACAAGTGCAATTTTCGGACGAATCGTAAAGAACAATAGGTAATTTTATCTTGCTTAACGCGAGAAAATATTTTTCAATGTTGGATCGGGACAGAGCATAAACTTTAAAATCGCGACAAGAATCAGTGCGTTTTTGAGCAATACGAAGTAATAATATCTTACGATTGTGACTAAAATGTTTCTTCTCGCCATATTTGATAAGAATAATAGTGTCGATAAACTGTGTTATAATGTGCAAATGCGTAAATCCGCGCGAAAAACTGTGAAAAGTGAACACCAAAGAAACACATGTGTGAACATTAAAATAGCAAAACGAGCCAAGAATTCGTCACTAAAGCTTTTACAGAAGTGTTTAATAGTAATATTGTGACTGGAATTGCTTTTTGAATAGTGAAAATCGGACAGCTTCAAGTGGACCCATAAACTGTTATGCGGATGACAATTCATGTGGCGACGCAATTGTTGAGTGACGTCACGCGGACCCGTGTAGCAGTTGCGCCAAAGAGCTTCGATCTGCGAGGTGATTTCACACGTCACCCCAACTACCTGTGCAAGGAGTAGTTCAAGCACAGACGCACTACACCGAGCGCCGACCCGGCATCTAGCGGCCGAACTACCAACTACGCCCGCCTGCAGCGCCACGGAGCGGCCGACGGAGAACTATGACGACTCGCCACAGATCTTCAGCGCGACTTCAGGCGGCTCCGGCGGCAGTACGGCGCCACGCCCACTTCAAACGCCAAAACATCGCGACTCGTGGTAACGTCAGTTGGTGAGTGAAGACGACTGGTTGGCCTAACATTAAATTGCAGTGTTCTGTCTTCGCGGTAAATAAACAATTGTAAACTGAGTTTTACATTAGGAAAAGTGCCCAATTACAGTAATTTCCGAAAAGTTTGCGACACATACTCTGAAATATAGCATACTTATTTATGCATACTGCGCAGTCTAAATGGTAATTATACAGATATGCTCATTGTTTTTGGGGATTTTAGATTTATAGATTTTATGAGTTGTGTGATTTATCTGATTTAAAACATTTTACATAAACTGTGTATATGAGAAGTGATATTTGAAATTATTAGGTTTTGAGGGTTGTTATGTTCGGTATTCATACGTATTGTATCAATTTTGGGATTAACTGAAAATACTGCTGGTACTGTTTGATTAGTTTCATGGTAATTAGGACTGTTTTGGGTTACTAGAGGTTATTTTATGTTACTTGCCTGTGTGTTAAAAATAAACCAAACATGTCTACTGAAGATAAGCAGGTCTGTGAGGCAGTAGTTGAAAGGAAAGGGATAGGACAGGAAGACAGAGATGATTCAGGAACCAGTGATTATGGAGTGTCATTAGATAGCCCGTTAGCACATTCAACTAGTTATCCCAAGACACTGGGACAAACGACGAGAAATAAGTCAGTTTCAGAGGATGCAGATAAGTGGTCGATGTTGGTAGACTTGATAAAGGAGACTAACACATCATTAGGGAAGGGTTTACAAGAAACTAGAGAAAGCTTTGAAAAGTCATTTAAGGAAACTCTAACACAAGAGCTCAAAACATCGGAAAGGAAGATAGAATATAATCTGAAGAAGGAAATACAGGAATTAGAAGAACGACTGAAGATGGACATCAACGAGAGAGAGAATAAGCTACAGAATAATATAGACCAAGTCCAGGGAGATGTGGAGAAGATGGAAGGAAAGTTAACAAAAAAGATAGAAGACGATATTGAAGGAACTAAAGCCAAATTGGGAGAAAGGATCAACGAAGTGGAAACAAATTGCTATCATCGAATCGCCGAGGTGACGCAGATGCAGAAACAATGCAATGATGCGGTTAAGGGGATAGGAGATGGGCAAAACCAACTGGCTGTCAATCTGAGAAATGCTATAGCCGTGCAACGAGAAGAGGATAACAAGAGGGTTGCAATGGAGGTCAGGCAATTACATCAGGGAGGGCAGCAATTGGAGAGCAAGACAGAAGAAATTGATAAACGAATTAGCAATGCCGCTTTAACCGTTGGGGAAGGTAGAGTCGTTACCTTGATGAGCAGTGATAATCGGTACGTCCAAAATAATACAGGGCAGAAATTTAGACCGAAAGGAGGGTTGCACCCAATGATATTTATGAAATGGTTAAAAGGAGCTTTCCCAACACATTTTAAAGACTCAGACAAGATTCAATTTGCAATAGTTAGGATGGAAGGTGAGGCCTTCACTTGGGGAGTCAGGAAGAAGGAAGGGACTACTAGTTTTGATCAGTTTGAAGGGGAATTCTTGAAGAAATACTGGTCCAAAAGTCATCAGTGTGCAGCAATTGAGGACCTACTACACCACCAGTCACTTGGTACATGGAGAGGAACGTTGAGAGAGTTTGCCGAACATTTGCGGGAATTGAACGAGACCTTGGAACAACTCCTGAGTGATGACGTAATGATATCTGCGATAAAAAGAAGATTGAATCAGAGAATGCAAGAAACAGTATCCGGGAGCCTAATTAAAGATAGGGAGGCCTTGATGGAAATACTGGAACAGTTGGAGTCTGTTCATCACAGGGACACAATCAAGCTAATGATCAAAACCGAGAGGGAAGTAATGACCCAAGGAATCATTTTAATCATTCGTCTGACTATAGAGGAAGAGGTGGAGGGACCGGAAAACTGAATGATACTCCAGGTGAGGTCCGGTCAAGAGTGAGAGCTACAAGGACCCGAATAAACCTACTAAGATATATTTAGGACATTTAGTTGTTGAACGGACATTTGAAAAAGGGGAATGTTTATTTACATTGTGTTTTCTGATGTATTATAATTAGAATTGCATATTTCATATCGACGATTACCTGAGAATGGATATAGAAACCTGTAACAACTAATTTGTAACATAAATACTCATATGTCATGTGTTCACATAATAATTTTTGATTGTATGTTGTGTGTTTCATTCAATATGGACTATAGAGGATTATTGCTGTTTGATAAAAAATTGTAATTTGGACAATGCCATGTTTATGAGATGTAATAACCTTTTGTAGAATATTATTGTGGAGGCAGCCCACTACCGGAGTCGAGGGATTATTTGGTGAATTGTAATTTCATTAATTATTTACACTATGTGTTTTGTCCAAATATAGCAATGTCTAATTCCCTTGCCGATTCTTTTACGCCAGAGGCTCCAAAAAAGTTTTCGAGGGCGGGGATGTAAGGGGTCCGTAGGCCCTTACTATAAGTTTGCACTCGGCACAGGTCGATAGGGCAAACAATCGATAGTGTGCCGTGTTGCGAGAGCGAGTGTAGAGTTGAGTCAGTGTTCCCAGGTTGCGGGCCGAGCCGTGTGGAGGCCTGTTGCTGTAATGCAAGGGTTTACCGACAAAGGGAGTGGCCATCGCCGCGGTTTAACCCCTTTGTGTTAAAATAATACGGGAAAGTGAAGAAGTATAATTACGATAGTGATCAGTGATATTTCTGTGCCGATATTTGTGGTTTCGCGTCTACCGCGCCGGCATCATTTGGATAGCAGTGTTGGATTGCAGTGATTGAATTTGCGTGTGACAATAATGAATAGCGAGGAAGCCTGTGCTGGTATTAGCCGTAATTAAATATGTATGACGAAGGCAGTGGCTGTCTCCTTTTTCTTGTGTTTTAGAGACGAATATAGGTTCTTGATTAATGAAGCTGTGTTGGCGTTCTTCTTGTCACCAGACATTTCATTATTACAGCATTTGAGAAGGACAAAATGGAATGTAACAACTCCGTAGCAGTCAAATCCGATTGCCAGCCCCGTTAGGTACACGGTCACATTAATTAATATTTATTTGGGCTTTTCCCAGGAAGGGGAAACTTTATTGACACATTCCTGGGGTCAGATACATCACATGATCACACTGACAGAACCACAGGCACATAGACACAGGCAACAGAGCATGCACAATGTCGGCACTAGTACAGTGTATATCCACCTTTCGCAGCAATGCAGGCTGCTATTCTCCCATGGAGACGATCGTAGAGATGCTGGATGTAGTCCTGTGGAACGGCTTGCCATGCCATTTCCACCTGGCGCCTCAGTTGGACCAGCGTTCGTGCTGGACGTGCAGACCGCGTGAGACGACGCTTCATCCAGTCCCAAACATGCTCAATGGGGGACAGATCCGGAGATCTTGCTGGCCAGGGTAGTTGACTTACACCTTCTAGAGCACGTTGGGTGGCACGGGATACATGCGGACGTGCATTGTCCTGTTGGAACAGCAAGTTCCCTTGCCGGTCTGGGAATGGTAGAACGATGGGTTCGCTGACGGTTTGGATGTACCGTGCACTATTCAGTGTCCCCTCGACGATCACCAGTGGTGTACGGCCAGTGTAGGAGATCGCTCCCCACACCATGATGCCGGGTGTTGGCCCTGTGTGCCTCGGTCGTATGCAGTCCTGATTGTGGCGCTCACCTGCACGGCGCCAAACACGCATACGACCATCATTGGCACCAAGGCAGAAGCGACTCTCATCGCTGAAGACGACACGTCTCCATTCGTCCCTCCATTCACGCCTGTCGCGACACCACTGGAGGCGGGCTGCACGATGTTGGGGCGTGAGCGGAAGACGGCCTAACGGTGTGCGGGACCGTAGCCCAGCTTCATGGAGACGGTTGCGAATGGTCCTCGCCGATACCCCAGGAGCAACAGTGTCCCTAATTTGCTGGGAAGTGGCGGTGCGGTCCCCTACGGCACTGCGTAGGATCCTACGGTCTTGGCGTGCATCCGTGCGTCGCTGCGGTCCGGTCCCAGGTCGACGGGCACGTGCACCTTCCGCCGACCACTGGCGACAACATCGATGTACTGTGGAGACCTCACGCCCCACGTGTTGAGCAATTCGGCGGTACGTCCACCCGGCCTCCCGCATGCCCACTATACGCCCTCGCTCAAAGTCCGTCAACTGCACATACGGTTCACGTCCATGCTGTCGCGGCATGCTACCAGTGTTAAAGACTGCGATGGAGCTCCGTATGCCACGGCAAACTGGCTGACACTGACGGCGGCGGTGCACAAATGCTGCGCAGCTAGCACCATTCGACGGCCAACACCGCGGTTCCTGGTGTGTCCGCTGTGCCGTGCGTGTGATCATTGCTTGTACAGCCCACTCGCAGTGTCCGGAGCAAGTATGGTGGGTCTGACACACCGGTGTCAATGTGTTCTTTTTTCCATTTCCAGGAGTGTATTTACCCATAATTGAATCATTAATGATTCACGGGTCAAGACAAGCATCGCCTCATGCTTCGAGTAATAATGATCTTTGTGCAAAACAGGAAATGCACATTGAGGTTATGATAGTCTCTGTGACTTGTAGCGTAACTTCAATACTCCACGATTTACGTCACGCTAAATGATCATTTAAGGACAAAATATGCACTGTAGCAAGTAACACTAATCGCCCTGACATCTACTCAATACACTGACCACTATAAATTACAAAAAAAAGTTTTCGGTAATACGTTATTGTTCCAGAAGAAGAAGCTAGCAAAACAAGCACTCACCTACTGAAAATATGGAGCAAGTTTTATTTCCCTCCCCTTTCTCCCAAAAAGAACTGCAGTGACAAAATACGCTATACTATGGAGCGTTAGCTGACGGATTGTTCCCTCAATCTGTCACATGTAAACATTTTGCTTTCGTAATGTCCGTGACAGCGCCCAAAGGACACAGCTGCTCTCCAATTGCCTCTCGCTACCCTGAAACGCTATTTTTTGTTCTTGTTTTGGGCCAAGCTGTCCCTAAAGGCGATGAATTATGTCTAGCACCAGTTGCAGTTGATTTCCGGATACCCACGAATACTTGCAAAACATAAATTTACAGTAAACCACAATTACAATTTACAGGCTTATTCCTCGTCGATTCGCTCACGTATACTGTATGGCTGGCAGAACTATTTTTAATTTTAATAACCAACAGCTTCAGTTACCTAGAATTTACCTAGGTTTCAGTCGGAATAACCCAACCTCCTTCAGAATAAAAGTAACTGCCGTTTGTTAATAGTTCCAGTACAGCACTCGTGGCTGTCGCATCGCGGTCGTGAAGTGGGGCTGAGGCAGTTTCATATAAGTTTTTTCAGTCTGACGATAGTTTATGGATTTGTAGTTTTAGCTTGATGATGTCCACTACGGACAAACGGCAGTTACTGTTATTCTGAAGAAGGTTGGGTTATCCCGATTGAAACCTAGGTAAGTTCTAGGTAAACAGTGCAACTGAGGCTGTTGGTTATTAAAATTAAAATTAATATTTATACAGTTGCTGACAGGACCGCGAAATGTTGAAGATATTTAAGAATTATTTTTATTTAATCGAATTTTGATGTTGTTCACAAACTGCAATACCTTCTAAGCTTCTCGCGCTAATTAGGGCTATATATGCAAGGCCTCTTCTGAATATACAGGGCTATTACGAATGATTGAAGCGATTTCATAAATTCACTGTAGCTCCATTCATTGACATATGGTCACGACACACTACAGATACGTAGAAAAACTCAAAGTTTTGTTCGGCTGAAGCCGCACTTCAGGTTTCTGCCGTCAGAGCGCTCGAGAGCGCAGTGAGACAAAATGGCGACAGGAGCCGAGAAAGCGTATGTCGTGCTTGAAATGCACTCACATCAGTCAGTCATAGCAGTGCAACGACACTTCAGGACGACGTTCAACAAAGATCCACCAACTGCTAACTCCATTCGGCGATGGTATGCGCAGTTTAAAGCTTCTGGATGCCTCTGTAAGGGGAAATCAACGGGTCGGCCTGCAGTGAGCGAAGAAACGGTTGAACGCGTGCGGGCAAGTTTCACGCGTAGCCCGCGGAAGTCGACGAATAAAGCAAGCAGGGAGCTAAACGTACCACAGCCGACGGTTTGGAAAATCTTACGGAAAAGGCTAAAGCAGAAGCCTTACCGTTTACAACTGCTATAAGCCCTGACACCGATGACAAAGTCAAACGCTTTGAATTTTCGGCGCGGTTGCAACGGCTCATGGAAGAGGATGCGTTCAGTGCGAAACTTGTTTTCAGTGATGAAGCAACATTGTTTCTTAATGGTGAAGTGAACAGACACAATGTGCGAATCTGGGCGGTAGAGAATCCTCACGCATTCGTGCAGCAAATTCGCAATTCACCAAAAGTTAACGTGTTTTGTGCAATCTCACGGTTTAAAGTTCATGGCCCCTTTTTCTTCTGCGAAAAAAACGTTACAGAACACGTGTATCTGGACATGCTGGAAAATTGGCTCATGCCACAACTGGAGACCGACAGCGCCGACTTCATCTTTCAACAGGATGGTGCTCCACCGCACTTCCATCACGATGTTCGGCATTTCTTAAACAAGAGATTGGAAAACCGATGGATCGGTCGTGGTGGAGATCATGATCAGCAATTCATGTCATGGCCTCCACGCTCTCCCGACTTAACCCCATGCGATTTCTTTCTGTGGGGTTATGTGAAAGATTCAGTGTTTAAACCTCCTCTACCAAGAAACGTGCCAGAACTGCGAGCTCACATCAACGATGCTTTCGAACTCATTGATGGGGACCTGCTGCGCCGAGTGTGGGAGGAACTTGATAATCGGCTTGATGTCTGCCGAATCACTAAAGGGGCACATATCGAACATTTGTGAATGCCTAAAAAAACTTTTTGAGTTTTTGTATGTGTGTGCAAAGCATTGTGAAAATATCTCAAATAATAAAGTCATTGTAGAGCTGTGAAATCGCTTCAATCATTTGTAATAACCCTGTACTTCTGACCAAAAAGTGATTCTGGTAACTGGAATCCAGAGTTATTGTTAATCATGCCTTTTACGTTCTCGTGGAGATATTTGCATAGTAACTTTCATCCCATAATAAATATTTCTTTACGTCTAACCGAGAAGTGAAACACCAATTATCATGAATTTAGCTTTAAAATTTTTTTTTAATGTAACGAAATATTTTCTAAAAAATATTCATCTGCTACTGCACTCCGTTAGAGGCTGCATTTCCAGAAACAATGAAACACTTATTTTTTTATTTATAGCCAAGAAGTCAAATATCAATTGTCATAAATATACCATCAGAAATCCTTTAGTAGTTCTTTAGTAACTACTTATTTTCAAAAGAAGTTTCACCCACTATTTTACCCCCTTACTGGTTGAATTTCCAAAAACAGTGACAAACGTGTGTTTTATTTCTAACAGAGAAGTCAAATACCAGTTTCCGTAGTTCTAGCTTCAAAATTCCCTTAATAGTGACATACTTTCAAAAAGCCTTTCATCCCACATTTTTCCTCCTTAGGAGTGGAATTTCGAACAATCCCTATCTAAACGATGCCTACAGTGTTAAGATAAACACCTTCTCCAAATTTCAAATTTCCATCCTCAGGAGTTTGGACTGGGCAGTGATGAGTCAGTCAGTCAGTCAGTCAGTCAGGACATTGCCTTTTACTTTTATACAGATTACACATGTTTTGAAACGCTTTTCTTACAAACTGTAGGGTACATTGCAGAATATATCACATTTTCGACTGACGCCAAAAGGTTTTGCACATCTTTCCAGTGTGCCAATACAATCAGTTTTATGTTTGAAACTTCCTGGCAGATTAAAACTGTGTGCCGGACCGAGACTCGAACTCGTGACCTTTGCCTTTCGCGGGCAAGTGCTCTACCATCTGAGCTACCCAAGCATGTCTCACGCCCCGTCCTCACAGCTTTACTTCCGTCAGTACCTTGTCTCCTACCTTCCAAACTTTACAGAAGCTCTCTTACGAATCATGCAGGACTAGCACTCCTGAAAGATAGGATATTGCGGAGACATGACTTAGACACAGCCTAGGGGATGTTTGCAGAATGGGATTTTCACTCTGCAGCGGAGTGTGCGCTGATATGAAACTTCCTGGCAGATTGAAACCTTGCGCCGGAGCTTCTGTAAAGTTTGGAAGGTAGGAGACGAGGTACTGACGGAAGTAAAGCTGTGAGGACGGGGCGTGAGACATGCTTGGGTAGCTCAGATGGTAGAGCACTTGCCCGCGAAAGGCAAAGGTCACGCGTTCGAGTCTCGGTCCGGCGCACAGTTTTAATCTGCCAGGAAGTTTCGTATCAGTGGACACTCCGCTGCAGACTGAAAATCTCATTCTAGTTTTATGTTTATTAGTAATGAATTCCGTTTTTTATTCATCAGTCTAATAGCTTAACAGCAAGTGCTTACAAAGTTTACTCAGCATATCTATAGAGATGTTATCAATATCAGAACTGCTGATTACCGTACTTACTGGTGTAAATTGTAGGTAGAAGGATTAGATTATGTGAAGTGAGAAGTGACTTGAATATAAAAATGGTTCAAATGGCTCTGAGCACTATGAGATTTAACATCTATGGTCATCAGTCCCCTAGAACTTAGAACTACTCAAACCTAACTAACCTAAGGACATCACACAACACCCAGCCATCACGAGGCAGAGAAAATCCCTGACCCCGCCGGGAATCGAACCCGGGAACCCGGGCGTGGGAAGCGAGAACGCTACTGCACGACCACAAGATGCGGGCTGACTTGAATATAATTATACATTAAATTTTCCCTGAATAATGTCCTGTCACCTACTGTGACGTTACGTGTCTTACTGTCTAGAAGTTAAAAACTTTAGTAATGTGTATAATTATTTTATAGATAACAGATACGTCAAAATCATAGACAGAGCGCGTAGTATCACTACTATGAACTTCGTATCATTTCTGTTTCTTTAGCACAAGCTTAAAAATGCTAATCACTGGAAACTCTGAGGGCGCATTTTGTAATACTTCTTAATGTAAGTGGCATCCATGGCTCCCACTTCACTTCTCAGAGTAGTTCGTGGTCCCTGGAGAACCATAAATTCTAACTCGCATTTCTTACCCAATGTGGACAAAGCGAGACGACAGAAAACTACACAACAGCGCTTGATACAGGGTGTTTCAAAAACGACCGGTATATTTGAAACGGCAATAAAAACTAAACGAGCAGCGATAGAAATACACCGTTTGTTGCAATATGCTTGGGACAACAGTACATTTTCAGGCAGACAAACTTTCGAAATTACAGTAGTTACAATTTTCAACAACAGATGGCGCTGCGGTCTGGGAAACTGTATAGTACGATATTTTCCACATATCCACCATGCGTAGCAATAATATGGCGTAGTCTCTGAATGAAATTACCCGAAACCTTTGACAACGTGTCTGGCGGAATGGCTTCACATGCAGATGAGATGTACTGCTTCAGCTGTTCAATTGTTTCTGGATTCTGGCGGTACACCTAGTCTTTCAAGTGTCCCCACAGAAAGAAGTCACAGGGGTTCATGTCTGGCGAATAGGGAGGCCTATCCGCGCCGCCTCCTGTATGTTTCGGATAGCCCAAAGCAATCACCCGATCATCGAAATATTCATTCAGGAAATTAAAGACGTCGGCCGTGCGATGTGGCCGGGCACCATCTTGCATAAAGCACGAGGTGTTCGCAGTGTCGTCTAAGGCAGTTTGTACCGCCACAAATTCACGAAGAATGTCCAGGCGGCCCAGACCAGTACTTTTTGAGGATGCAGGGACGATGGGACTGCAACATGGGGCTTTTCGGTTCCCTATATGCGCCAGTTCTGTTTATTGACGAAGCCGTCCAGGTAAAAATAAGCTTCATCAGTAAACCAAATGCTGCCCACATGCATATCGCCGTCATCAATCCTGTGCACTATATCGTTAGCGAATGTCTCTCGTGCAGCAATGGTAGCGGCGCTGAGGGGTTGCCGTGTTTGAATTTTGTATGGATAGAGGTGTAAACTCTGGCGCATGAGACGATACGTGGACGTTGGCGTCATTTGGACCGCAGCTGCAACACGGCGAACGGAAACCCGAGGCCGCTGTCGGATCACCTGCTGCACTAGCTGCGCGTTGCCCTCTGTGGTTGCCGTACGCGGTCGCCCTACCTTTCCAGCACGTTCATCCGTCATGTTCCCAGTCCGTTGAAATTTTTCAAACAGATCCTTTATTGTATCGCTTTTCGGTCCTTTGGTTACATTAAACATCTGTTGAAAACTTCGTCTTGTTGCAACAACACTGTGTTCTAGGCGGTGGAATTCCAACACCAGAAAAATCCTCTGTTCTAAGGAATAAACCATGTTGTCTACAGCACACTTGCACGTTGTGAACAGCACACACTTACAGCAGAAAGACGACGTACAGAATGGCGCACCCACAGACTGCGTTGTCTTCTACATCTTTCACATCACTTGCAGCGCCATCTGTTGTTGAAAATTGTAACTACTGTAATTTCGAAAGTTTGTCCGCCTGAAAATGTACTGTTGTCCCAAGCATATTGCAACAAACGGTGTATTTCTATCGCTGCTCGTTTAGTTTTTTATGCCGTTTCAAATATACCGGTCATTTTTGAAACACCCTGTACATAGAGAAAGCAATCACAGCTATAATGCGAGCGCGAATCGCATGCGACCCAGCAGACTGCCAGGGATTTCCGTGCGATCAGCAGCCGATCGCTGCAATTTGCCCACGCATGTGTGATCTGCAAAGCGATGGATCGCTCTTGCGACATATCGCTGCGATAAGTCTCTCGTATGTGAGGACCTTACCGATCTGTCAATATGGTGACAGATAAGCACAGACACAGGTGTCTGTGGATATGAAAATTACTTTGTGGTTAAATACTAAATCATATTGGCAACTTATAATGAAACTCTCGTTTTGGTAACAGAATCTTTATTTTTTCTCTTCCATACACGTTTCGGCATTTCGTCACTGTCAAAGGAACTAAATAAAAGAAGAAACACGTTCACATCGGAAGCTGGACACAACAGTACAGACGGCAGAGCTTGTATCTACCCGATCGCTGTTAATAGAAAGCATCAGATTCAACTTAGCGGTCTGATGACAACACAGCGTGTCCCAGAAGGAATGACCTGTATTCAGGGATATGACAGCAACGATCATTCGAACCAAGAAAGTCTAGTAAACATGGGCTCCAAGATGCGTACCTCAAGGGCGTGGATCCTTGTACATCTTCGCTACTATGTAACAAACGGACTTCTACTGAGATATTGCTCATAACTCTTAAGGTATGCATTTTAGAGCCCATGTTTACTGCAGCTACTTGGTTCGAATGGTCGATCGTTCCTGTCATATCCTTGACTATTGACAATTCTTGCCGGGACACACTTTGTTGTGCTGGCTCCTAATGCGTACCAGTGGTATAAAATTCATAAGTCTCGTACTAACATCTAGCGAGGTCAGCATGAACTACGTGTGTCTTTGACTTGCATTGTTGGCTTATGACGTCTGTATGTTGAGAAACAAATCATCTGCAAACGGTGCTGATTTTCTTCTTGTTTTGATCTAGCTTTTTGTGTACGTGGCGAAGAGAATTGCTGTTATCTACACCTACATCTACATTTATACTCCGCAAGCCACCCAACGGTGTGTGGCGGATGGCACTTTACGTGCCACTGTCATTTCCTCCCTTTCCTGTTCCAGTCGCGTATGGTTCGCGGGAAGAACGACTGCCGGAAAGCCTCCGTGCGCGCTCGAATCTCTCTAATTTTACATTCGTGATCTCCTCGGGAGGTATAAGTAAGCGGAAGCAATATATTCGATACCTCATCCAGAAACGCACCCTCTCGAAACCTGGCGAGCAAGCTACACCGCGATGCAGAGCGCCTCTCTTGCAGAGTCTGCCACTTGAGTTTGTTAAACATCTCCGTAACGCTATCACGGTTACCAAATAACCCTGTGACGAAACGCGCCGCTCTTCTTTGGATCTTCTCTATCTCCTTCGTCAACCCGATATGGTACGGATCCCACACTGATGAGCAATACTCAAGTATAGGTCGAACGAGTGTTTTGTAAGCCACCTCCTTTGTTGATGGACTACATTTTCTAAGCACTCTCCCAATGAATCTCAACCTGGTACCCACCTTACCAACAATTAATTTTATATGAATATTCCACTTCAAATCGTTCCGCACGCATACTCCCAGATATTTTACAGAAGTAACTGCTACCAGTGTTTGTTCCGCTATCATATAATCATACAATAAAGGATCCTTCTTTCTATGTATTCGCAATACATTACATATATCTATGTTAAGGGACAGTTGCCACTCCCTGCACCAAGTGCCTATCCGCTGCAGATCTTCCTGCATTTCGCTGCAATTTTCTAATGCTGCAACTTCTCTGTATACTACAGCATCATCCGCGAAAAGCCGCATGGAACTTCCGACACTATCTACTAGGTCATTTATATATATTGTGAAAAGCAATGGTCCCATAACACTCCCCTGTGGCACGCCAGAGGTTACTTTAACGTCTGTAGACGTCTCTCCATTGATAACAACATGCTGTGTTCTGTTTGCTAAAAACTCTTCAATCCAGCCACACAGCTGGTCTGATATTCCGTATGCTCTTACTTTGTTTATCAGGCGACAGTGCGGAACTGTATCGAACGCCTTCCGGAAGTCAAGAAAAATAGTATCTACCTGGGAGCCTGTATCTAATATTTTCTGGGTCTCATGAACAAATAAAGCGAGTTGGGTCTCACACGATCGCTGTTTCCGGAATCCATGTTGATTCCTACATAGTAGATTCTGGGTTTCCAGAAACGACATGATACTCGAGCAAAAAACATGTTCTAAAATTCTACAACAGATCGACGTCAGAGATATAGGTCTATAGTTTTGCGCAACTGCTCGACGACCATTCTTGAAGACTGCGACTACCTGTGCTCTTTTCCAATCATTTGGAACCTTCCGTTCCTCTAGAGACTTGCGGTACACGGCTGTTAGAAGGGTGCAAGTTATTTCGCGTACTCTGTGTAGAATCGAATTGGTATCCCGTCAGGTCCAGTGGACTTTCCTCTGTTGAGTGATTCCAGTTGCTTTTCTATTCCTTGGACACTTATTTCGATGTCTGCCATTTTTTCGTTTGTGCGAGGATTTAGAGAAGGAACTAAGGCGTTTGGGAAAATAATGTTTCATTACGTATGTGACAATCACGAATCTGTATTCGTCGTGATTCGTTTATCGTAAGTTGACAAAGAGAAAATGGTGACGTTGGTATGAGCCAAAATATTATGACCCCTACCCATCGCGACGCTGGATGCCACTTGGTGGCTGCAGGCACGTGACGCGGTAGCGAAAGTATGTAGGCGGAGCAGACACGGACCGGGAATCACTCTAGCTAAGATATGGGCTGCAAATGCGAAAATTCGTTGAGATAAACGACTTAGACAAAGGGAAGATTATTATTAGGCAGAGCCTGCGAACGAGTATCTCGGAAAAGGCTAAGCTGGTCGAATGTTCACGTGCTACTATCGTGAGCGTCTACGGAGAGAGATAGGAGGACAGTGAAACTACCATCATCTTCTCTTCAGGTATTAGGCAGGAACTGCCTGTTACAGTAGCCATCTCTATCGGGGTCTTCCTCTGTCTCTTCTCCATGGCTCTTTAATATATATATATATTATAAGTCTCTCATTCTCCATTCTTTGTAGATGTTCGTTCCATTTTCTTCTGTAATCTCGAATTTTTTCATTGAGGCTAAAGATTTGCAGTTCTTCTCTAACATCTTGATTTCTTAGCCTATCTTCTCCTGTGCAACCTTTAACACCTCTAAGGAATTTCATTTCTTGTGCCTGATTCCGGCTCTCTTGCTTCTTGGTAATCACCCAGGTCTCACTTCCGTAGAGCAGTGTGAGAACTGCAACTGTTTTGTAGAATTTAGTTTAAGCATCTTTCCTGGTTTTGTTTTTTTAGGTTCCTGTTGACTGATTCACATACGCGACAAAATTTACTAAGCTTAATTTAAATATCTCTGCTCTAGCCCTATGTCATTTCACATCCGGGGTAACTGAAATGGTTTACTTGCTCTAGAATGTTCTGATCTATCACTATTTTGGCTCTGATTGGTTGTTTCCCCATAAAGGCCACTGTTTTAGTTTTTTCTTTTGAAATTTCCATGTTAAATTTTGCACTTATTTGTTGTAGCAAGTAGATTCCTTTCTGAAGTTCATCTTCCTTACCTGCTAGGATCACTGCATCATCAGCATATACTAAATTATTTAAAAGAATGTTCCTGTCTAGATAGACGCCTTTCTGAAATTCTTATTTCCATATACAGGGTGTTACTAAAAGGTACGGCCAAACTTTCAGGAAACATTCCTTACACACAAAGAAAGAAAATATGTTATGTGGACATGTGTCCGGAAACGCTTACTTTCCATGTTAGAGCTCATTTTATTACTTCTCTTCATATCACATTAATCATGGAATGGAAACACACGGCTACAGAACGTACCAGCGTGACTTCAAACACTTTGTTACAGGAAATGTTCAAAAAGTCCTCCGTTAGTGAGGATACATGCATCCACCCTCCGTCGCATGGAATCCCTGATGCGCTGATGCAGCCCTGGAGAATGGCGTATTGTATCACAGCCTTCCACAATACGAGCACGAAGAGTCTCTCTACATTTGCTACCGGGGTTGCGTAGACAAGAGCTTTCAAATGCCCCCATAAGTGAAAGTCAAGAGGGTTGACGTCAGAAGAGAGTAGAGGCCACGGAATTGGTCCGCCTCTACCAATCCATCGGTCACCGAATCTGTTTTTGAGAAGCGTACGAACACTTCGACTGAAATGTGCAGGAGCTCCATCGTGCATGAACCACATGTTGTGTCGTACTTGTAAAGGCACATGTTCTAGCAGCACAGGTAGAGTATCCCGTATGAAATCATGATAACGTGCTCCATTGAGAGTAGGTGGACGAAACTAAAATGAGCTCTAACATGGAAATTAAGCGTTTCCGGACACAAGTCCACATAACATCTTTTCTTTATTTGTGTGTGAGGAATGTTTCCCGAAAGTTTGGCCGTATCTTTTTGTAACACCCTGTATGTATTATTTCATTAATGTAGATGTTGAACAATGTTGGAGAGATGCGGCAGCCTTGTCGTACCCCATTGTTGGCTGGCATCTGATTAGTTGTTTTACCATTGAGGTCTAGAGTGATATTTGTGTCTTGATACAAACATTTTATCGCATTTACTAGATGCATTGGATATCCGCGATTCGTCATTATTTCCCAAAGTTTCTGTCTATTGAAATTGTCAAAAACTTTAAAAAAAGTCAATAAAGACAATGTGCGTTTATTTATTATACTTTCTCCGTTTTTCTATTATTTGCTGTAGAATAAAAATGGTTCAAATGGCTCTGAGCACTATGGGACTTAACTGCTGAGGTCATCAGTCCCCTATAACTTAGAACTACTTAAATCTAAACTAACCTAAGGACATCACACACATCCATGCCCGAGGCAGGATTCGAACCTGCGACCGTAGTGGTCGCGCGGTTCCAGACTGTAGCGCCTAGCACCGCTCGGCCACCGCGGCCGGCGCTGTAGAATAAAAACTGCATCTATTGTGGAGCGTCCTTTCGTAAAACCCATTTGTTCCTCATGTAGTACTGCTTCTGCTATGTTTTTAAGTCTTGTATTTAAAATCTTAGCATACACCTTGTATGCTGAGTCCAGTAAGCTTATCCCTTTGTAATTACTGCATAGGCTTTTATCTCCTTTTATCTCAGAATTCATATTTAAAACAGTTATGCAACCCCACTATTGAGTAGAACGAATACGTAAGGACAAAAGAAATAACGCTAAATATGTAGTGTGGAATGTACATCAGGAACACTGGGATAGGCTTATTTCTAATATCGAACAGGATATCCACGGAAAACGACAAATGGCGTATAGAGTTTTGAAAACCTTAGACACACAGAAAGAGAGAAGATACAAATAAATAGTATTGAAGAAGAGCAGTGGATAAATCGTTACAGCGAATTGGAGACTGGTCATACAGCACAAGAAACTGAAACTGAACAACTAGACGAGAAAGGACTAAATGAAATACAGTCTGACGAATTAACATCTTCACTAACATCACTTCAGAACAGAAAAACAACAGGAAAGAATGGGATTAATGCTGAATTATTAAAATATGGAGGAACGATGCTACACCAACGACTGCTACATGTCTTCAACGAATGTAAGAAGAAGAAGAGTATTCCCAAAGACTGGAAAACGGCTAGAGTGATATCAATTTTAAAAAAAGTGAAACTACCACTAGGGGCTGAATGGTTGGACTCCCACGACTCGAGCCGGCCGCTGGTGGCCGAGCGGTTCTAGGCGCTTCAGTCTGGAACTGCGCGACCACTACGGTCGCAGGTTCGAATACTGCCTCGGGCATGGATGTATGTGATGTCCTTAGGTTAGTTAGGTTTAAGTAGTTCTAAGTTCTAGGGGACTGATGACCTCAGATGTTAAGTCCCATAGTGCTCAGAGCCATTTGAACCGTTTTTTTCCACACGACTCTTTACAGAGCATGGTGTTCACAGGCATGTCTACTCTGTAAAGTAGAGTGGACAGTGGTGTCTGGCATCTCTGCCGAAAGAGCACAATGCTGGTGCACGCACAAGTGTTTCGGAGCACACCGTTCATCGTACATTGCTGGACACGGGAGCTCCGCAGCAGACCACCCTTACGTGTTCACGTGTTGACCCAACGACATCAGCAATAGAAACTTCCTGGCAGATTAAAACTGTGTGCCCGACCGAGACTCGAACTCGGGACCTTTGCCTTTCGCGGACAAGTGCTCTACCAACTGAGCTACCGAAGCACGACTCACGCCCGGTACTCACAGCTTTACTTCTGCCAGTACCTCGTCTCCTACCTTCCAAACTTTACAGAAGCTCTCCTGCGAACCTTGCAGAACTAGCACTCCTGAAAGAAAGGATATGCGGAGACATGACTTAGCCACAGCCTAGGGGATGTTTGCAGAATGGGATTTTCCCTCTGCAGCGGAGTGTGCGCTGATATGAAACTTCCTGGCAGATTAAAACTGTGTGCCCGACCGAGACTCGAACTCGGGACCTTTGCCTTTCGCGGGCAAGTGCTCTACCAACTGAGCTACCGAAGCACGACTCACGCCCGGTAATCACAGCTTTACTTCTGCCAGTACCTCGTCTCCTACCTTCCAAACTTTACAGAAGTTCTCCTGCGAGCCTTGCAGAACTAGCACTCCTGAAAGGATATTGCGGAGACATGACTTAGCCACAGCCTAGGGGATGTTTGCAGAATGGGATTTTCCCTCTGCAGCGGAGTGTGCGCTGATATGAAACTTCTCATTCTGGAAACATCCCCCAGGCTGTGGCTAAGCCATGTCTCCGCAATATCCTTTCTTTCAGGAGTGCTAGTTCTGGAAGGTTCGCAGGAGAGCTTCTGTAACGTTTGGAAGGTAGGAGACGAGGTACTGGTGGAAGTAAAGCTGTGAGTACCGGGCGTGAGTCGTGCTTCGGTAGCTGAGTTGGTAGAGCACTTGCCCGCGAAAGGCAAAGGTCCCGAGTTCGAGTCTCGGTCGGGCACACAGTTTTAATCTGCCAGGAAATTTCATATCAGCGCACACTCCGCTGCAGAGTGAAAATCTCATTCTGGAGACATCAGCAATAATTACGACTGCTGTGGGAACGGGACCGTCTCAATACGACCGTCGATCAATGGGTTGGGTTTGGTTGTTTGCGGGAAGAGACCAAACAGCGAGGTTATCGGTTTCATCGGACCAGGGAAGGACGGGGAAGGAAGTCGGCCGTGCCATTTCAAAGGAACCATTCCGGCATTTGCCTGGAGCGATTTAGGGAAATCACGGAAAACCTAAATCAGGATGGCCGGACGCGGGATTGAACCGTCGTTCTCCCGCAGAATGCGAGTCCAGTGTGCTAGCCACTGCGCCACCTCGCTCGGTGTCGATCAATGGAAACGTGTCGGCTCTTCGACTGAATCACAGTTTTACTACACCAGGTCGGTGGTCGTCTCCACAAACGCCGTCATCGAGGGGAACGGCGGCTCGATACGTGCAGCGCGCCACAGGTGCAGGGATAGTGGGAGCACTACTGTGTTATCCCGACGGCGATGTCATCTTTCAGTAATACAGCTGTCCGTGTCTAGGAGCCAGAACCGTGCTACTGTGGCTTGGGAAGCATTATATAGAGAGCTCTCGTTGATGTCTCGGCAACCTCTTCGTTTGTTTTGAATGGCTCCCCGCAAACGTCGTAAAGTTTCACAACAAGCAGCTGCATTGATAGTGGTTCCGGGCTGCATAGACGAAGAGGAACGCTGACTTCAGGAATTGTCTGTTGATATACTTTCCGGGATGTGAGGTCGTGGTCCAAGAACTTTTCTGCTCCTTACGTTTCGTCCAGGACTGCGCTGGACTTCCTCAAAGGCGCTGCTCCGCTGAGTCTTGCCGACTGACTGGTCGGGTGTCTGAGAGCGACTTAAATATTGTGAGAAAGGGGGGCGTGGTTCAGGTGTCACGTGATGAGCAGTGATAATCCATAGCCAAGACAAGGTTGACTATCGATTACCACCTTGTCCAAGATAAAAATTGTTAGCAATTTTGTAGAGCCACTGTCCATATATCGCTAAGTTTCATAGCCTCCTCTTTCCTATTAAAATTATCGTGATGTTTATAAATTTCGATAGCTTCTCTATATAGTCGTGGATAGTAATTTAACGTTGTAGATAAAACTTCGGTATCCGAAAACTTCACTTGGTGGTTGCCTGGTTGAAGAGCATGTTCCGCTACAGCTGACTTTTCTATTTTTCCAAGTCGACAAAGACTTTTATGCTCTTTCAGTCGCGTGTTTACGCTTCTTTTGGTAGTACCAATGTAAACTTTACCACAGGTACATGGAATTTTATACACACCACATGTCGACAGGGGAGGGCGTTTATCCTTCACAGATCGTAGTACTTGACTTATTTTCTTTGTTGGTTTAAAGATCGCTTTTATGTCATGTTTTCGTAAAATCTTACCGATCCGATCTGTTACTTTTTTAATAAAAGGGAGAACTACTGTATTTTTCTGTCGTTGTGGTTCATTCTTATCTTTTGGGTTTCTGTTCCGTGGACGCAAAATTCTATTTATCTCTTTCCTTGAGTAGCCGTGAAACATCTGAAGCAGGCTTTTGAAAAAAAAAAAACGGCTACTCAAGGAAAGAGATAAATAGAATTTTGCGTCCACGGAACAGAAACCCAAAAGATAAGAATGAACCACAACGACAGAAAAATACAGTAGTTCTCCCTTTTATTAAAAAAGTAACAGATCGGATCGGTAAGATTTTACGAAAACATGACATAAAAGCGATCTTTAAACCAACAAAGAAAATAAGTCAAGTACTACGATCTGTGAAGGATAAACGCCCTCCCCTGTCGACATGTGGTGTGTATAAAATTCCATGTACCTGTGGTAAAGTTTACATTGGTACTACCAAAGGAAGAGTAAACACGCGACTGAAAGAGCATAAAAGTCTTTGTCGACTTGGAAAAATAGAAAAGTCAGCTGTAGGGGGAACATGCTCTTCAACCAGGCAACCACCAAGTGAAGTTTTCGGATACCGAAGTTTTATCTACAGCGTTAAATTACTATCCACGGCCATATAGAGAAGCTATCGAAATTTATGAACATCACGATAATTTTAATAGGAAAGAGGAGGCTATGAAACTTAGCGATATATGGACAGTGGCTCTACAAAATTGCTAACAATTTTTATCTTGGACAAGGTGGTAATCGATAGTCAACCTTGTCTTGGCTATGGATTATCACTGCTCATCACGTGTCACCTGAACCACGCCCCCCTTTCTCACAATATTTAAGTCGCTCTCAGACACCCGACCAGTCAGTCGGCAAGACTCAGCGGAGCAGCGCCTCTGAGGAAGTCCAGCGCAGTCCTGGACGAAACGTAAGGTGCAGAAAAGTTCTTGGACCACGACCTCACATCCCGGAAAGTATATCAACAGCCATGTCACCCGGTCGTGAAAGCCTTCATTCTACATTCAGGAATTGTGTTGATCCATGACAACGCTCGCCCACACACTGCTGGCACAACTCAACGACTCCTTGAACAATTTCAGTGGGACATTTTCGATCTCCCGCCGTTGAGTCCTGACCTGGCACCCAGCGACTCCCGCCTTTTCCCTGAACTGAAGACGTGGCTAGCAGGGCAGGACTTTCAACACCGAGCGAGGTGGCGCAGTGGTTAGCACACTGGACTCGCATTCGGGAGGACGACGGTTCAATCCCGTCTCCGGCCATCCTGCTATAGGTTTTCGGTGATTTCCCTAAATCGTTTCAGGCAAATGCCGGGATGGCTCCTTTGAAAGGGCACGGCCGATTTCCTTCCCAATCCTTCCGTAACCCGAGCTTGCGCTCCGTCTCTAATGACCTCGTTGTCGACGGAACGTTAAACACTAACCACCACCACCACCACCACCACCACCACCACCAGGACTTTCAAATCAAAGAAGATCTTCGAAACAACGGCAATGTTAATGTGAAATCATTGGCGGCTACATTTTTTGAAGAGGACATTGCAAAGCTTGTCCACAGTGAAACGTCCCCTTAGAAAAATTATATCTGACTGTGCTTAAACTGACACACAATGTTTTCAGCGCAACGCAATCTGACTTTCAAAAATCCCTACAAAAGAATGGCCCTGATTAACAATAACCTATACCTTTCGTGAATCACTTACCTCACAAAAATCTTCGTTACTCCAACTACTGTAATACAGCGAGTGCCACTACTGCCAGCTAAATAAAAGATTCTATCTACTGAAGGCAGTAACTACTGATAGGCATACTTAGCAAATGAAAGATTTTGATAGAGAACAAACAATGTATTTACCTTAATAGTGTTCAAAAGTCATAACATATATATCAGTTCATGATATCCAGTATTACAAATTTACTCTGTCTGATGGACACACGTCCAGATCATCCGCTCTCAAAACTCCGCCATCTCTCTCCCCACATCTACCACTGCCGGCGGCTGACCTCCAACTGCGCAACGCTACGCGCTGTTAACATCCAGCTGCCCAACACTACAATAACAAATTCCAACAATGCAAACCAGCCACAGATTGCACACAGCACAATCAGTGATTTTCATATAAAGCGCTACATGGCATTACCAACATAAAAACCTAAACAGCCTACTTACAATAGGTACGATAAATGTCTCAATCTTTTCGGTTATTATGCTGAAAAGTAACCATAAGTGTACAAAACTTTTGGTAATAAAGTAATTGTTTTCTATGAACTTGTCTATTATTTATTGCCTATCGAACGTAAAAAAAAAACGGCCCTCGTACAATGAACTTGGCGCACAGGAAGAAGATATACAAGATCGAAACACCTCGAGGGACATGCTAAGGAGATAAATTGATATCTTATGTAACAGACTGTAGCGGCACCACCATTTAGGGAAAGTTAGTATTGTGCAATCTTCTGAGCACAAGTTACAGCCAGCTGCGGGCCTGTTGACATTAAGCTGCGCTGACCAGCGGTTGTGAGGTAGAATGGAAGGCAGTAACTACTGATAGGCATAGTTAGCAAAGGAAAGAGTTTGATAGAGAACGAACAATGTATTTACCTTACTGGTGTTCAAATATATATATCAGTTCATGATATCCAGTATTACAAATTTACTCTACAGGGCCGTCGAACTGGTGAAAAGAGTAAAATCAGCGGTATGCATGGCCCAAATTACAGGCAGAAGGGGCCCACTGGCGCAACCTAGGTCTTATGAGTACCGCTGCGTTTACTCTTTGCAGCGGTTCGACGGCCCTGTGGCCTCCATTCTACTTCACAACCGCTGGTCAGCGCAACTTACTGTCAACAGGCCCACACCTGACTGTAACTTGTGCTCAGAGGATTTCACAGAACTAACTTTCTCTATCCTAAACGGTGGTGCCGCTATAAGATGTAGTAACGTCTGTCTGTTATGCTGGAGAGAAACGTATGTATAGAGGAAGAAACACTCTTTCCTCCTCTAGTGGTAACCCCGGTTCCCGCCACATCACCGAAGTTAAGAGCAGCCGGGCTGGACTAGCACTTGGAAGGGTGACTATCTGGTCCGTCGAGCGCTGTTGGCAAGTGGGGTCCACTCAGCCCTTGTCAGGCAAACTGAGGAGCTACTTGATTCGGAACTAACGGTTCGTAAACTGACATACGGCCGGGAGGGTGGTGTGCTGACCACATGCCCATCCACATCCGCATCCACTGACGCCTGTGGGATGCGGGTGACGCGGCGACCGATCGGTGCCGTTGGGCCTTCACGGCCTGTTTGGGCAGAGCTTAGGTTTTCATGGACAGAAGGGAGTTGCGATGATATGGGCATATAAGAAGAATGGAAGAAGTTTATTTTTTTGGTCATCAGTCTACTGACTGGTTTGATGCGGCCCGCCACGAATTCCTTTCCTGTGCTAACCTCTTCATCTCAGACTAGCACTTGCAACCTACGTCCTCAATTATTTGCTTGACGTATTCCAATCTCTGTCATCCTCTACAGTTTTTGCCCTCTACAGCTCCCTCTATTACCATGGAAGTCATTCTCTCATGTCTTAGCAGATGTCCTATCATTCTGTCCCTTCTCCTTATCAGTGTTTTCCACATATTCCTTTTCTCTCCGATTAGAATACCGAAAATGATCCTGGAATGGGAACCAGAGGGAAATAAGAGGATACCCTATGACCACCTGGCTCCAAAATGCACGACTGACAATGCGATAGATAGATAGATAGATAGAGAGAGAGAGAGAGAGAGAGAGAGAGAGAGAGTTACGTGGGGGAACCTTTTTTCCCATCGGATATCTCGACTCATCTGCATGCTTTTGGTGCTATATTTTTTAAATGGACATTTTTATGGGGCGTAAAATCTGGACGCATAACTGCAAGAAGCGGCTTCTGCAGTGGAGCGATAACAGCGATGTTATTGTGTTGCCTTCAGTTCTGTTCTCTGTCATTACTGGCGATACGCCGGACAAATGCGCCGATAAAAATGCCTCTGCGATTAGTGCGTGGGAGGCGGAAAGTTCGGAGCTTTTATCTGTGCATTACAGCGGCCTACGCGCTGTCACAGAGCGGGGGCGCAGGGAACAGAAGGGAGAAAAGTCTAAATGGCCTAGATACGGCTCCGCAGGTATTATTAGGCACTCCATTTCACTCGATTAAAGATGTCTCGCAAAGAGGGTTTCGTATCACAATTTCTTAATTTTTCACCAAGTGAGAGTTATTGTTTTCCTTTGGTACTATTTACTTATACGTCTGATCAAGTGTTATAGTATGTATTACAGAACACCAACATGTATTTGACATATTTCACAATACTTAGAAGAAAAGTTATCTTAATTTTTATGAAGCTTTCCATGTAAGAACGTCGCATTTCCTGCGAAAATAAACTGCAGGATAATATTGTATAAAATCTTAATTTTCTTTTACAGTTGCGAAAGTGATAGTAAGGATTGACAGAATACATTATCTAATATTTTGACATAATACAATGTATTATCCTTATAGATAAGAAAGAAACTGTAACAGTGAAAAAAATAAAACAGAGGAATAATAAACTGAACTGCTCACTCGGAAGGTAAGTTCACATAAAATTCGCTGCGCTGTATTTACAGAAATGCACCAAATTCCTCATTTTCGCTGCCTTTAGAGGAAAAAGCTCTTTAAATAACAAAGAAAACCTCATAACCAGTCATGTTAACTTGATGCTGATTTTCTGTTTTAACAGAGAAGAAGTAAAGGAAACAAAAGAAAAATTCGGAGTTGGAATTAAAATCCATGGAGAAGAAATAAAAACTGTCAGAGACAGCAAAGGACCAGGAAGAGCAGCTGATTAGAATGGACAATGTCTTGAAAGGAAGATATAAGATGAACATCAACAAAAGCAAAACGAGGATAATGGAATGTAGTCGAATTAAATCGGGTGATGCTGCGAGAATTAGATTAGGAAATGAGAGGCTTAAAGTAGTAAATGAATTTTGCTATTTGAGGAGCAAAATAACTGATGAAGTAGAGAGGATATAAAATGTAGATTGGCAATGGCAAGGAAAGCGTTTCTGAAGACGAGAAATTTGTTAATATCGAGTAAAGATTTAAGTGTCAGGAAATCGTTACTGAAAGTATTTGTATGGAGTGTAGCCATGTATGGAAATGAAACATGGACGATAAATCGTTTGGACAAGAAGAGAATAGAAGCTTTCGAAATGTGGTGCTACAGAAGAATGCTGAAGATTAGATGGGTAGATCACATAACTATCGAGGATTGGAGAGAAGAGAAATTTGTGGAAGAACTTGACTAGAAGAAGGGATCGATTGGTAGGGCATATTCTGAGGCATCAAGGGATCACCAATTTAGTATTGGAGGGCAGCGTGGAGGGTAAAAATCGTAGAGGGAGACCAAGAGATGAATACACTAAGCAGATTCAGAAGGATGTAGGTTGCAGTAGGAACTGGGAGATGAAGAAGCTTGCACAGGATAGAGTAGCATGGAGAGCTGCATCAAACCAGTCTGTGGACTGAAGACCACAACAAGAACAACAACAACAACAACAACGAAAGCATTACCAACTCAAGTGTTAAGGTAATCCAGTTTTTTCATATCTGTAACTGTGCAATTTTTTACAGTTAGGACATTGCGTATGGCTGAAGTTTGCGGTAGAAATTTTCCAACATGACATACGGTTTTGTCTTATAGTTGAAACGGTTCTAGGCGCTACAGTCTGGAACCGCTCTGCTGCTACGGTTGCAGGTTCGAACCCTGCCTCGGGTATGGATGTGCGTCATGTCCTTAGGTTAGTTAGGTTTAAGTAGTTCTAAGTTCTAGGGGACTGATGACCTCAGATGTTAAGTCCCATAGTGCTTAGATCCATCTGAACCATTTTTTATAATTGAAAGAACTGTCAAGGAAAGTAACTATGCTCAGGAGAATTATTAAGAAATATTTTGATAACTTGTCTAGTTGTGAGAACATTACGAAAAGGTTTGTTGCTGTTATGCCTTAATGAAGCATAGTTTAACATGGAGTCTCTGTTCTCATTTATCAGTCGTTAAGTTTAGTTACTCATTTTTCGTTTTGTACCTTTATGAATGTGTTTGTATACTCGCACTGCACATCGCGAGTTGTGTGCTGCAGAAGCGTTTTGTGAAAATTGGTGCGATACCGTCTTGCATTGGGCGTCGCAAGTACGGCGAATGAAATTTGGTTTTGGACAGGTGAGCGTTTAGGCCAACAAATTTAATTATCATCAAAATTCATGTCCACTCTAAAGTATAGTGATTGTTGGAATGTATTTGTTAAAAGTATATCATATCATTTCAGAAGTTTCAAATCAGTAGAAGATTTCAGAAAATTACTTTCTTGCACGTTTTCAAGAAGTTTATCAGAAAGTCAGATGCCTTAATTTATATGTTCATTTCCTCAGTAATTACGGTAACAGTTCTTGTACAATGACTGTTTGTAAGTCTAAAAATAAAGATTAGCAATATTCAGCGAAAACATTTTAATGTGAATCATTTAGTTTTGCAGTCAGACGGAATATGAAAATCTCATCGAAAACGGATATCTTTGTAGCAGGCGATTTGTTTGATGAATTGGTTAGTAAGGTTCAAAAATAAATTTTCAAATAGTTCTTTTGTCCTGCACTGAGATTTACGTATTTCATTATCTAAATGTGTTTTATACATTTTTTTGGATATCAACCTTAGACTTACAAACATGAGTTTATAAGTTTTACATTAGACTTGAAGTGAACTTACAGGGGTCGGAGAAAGTACGGTTATCAGACACCTAAAACTATATAGGAACGACTTTTGTATCCAAAACAGTGTGAATAAAAGTCCTTAATGGAGTGTAAATGGAACGTTTACGTCACTCCCCACAAAGAAACAATTGTAGTTCTTTCTGGTGGGTTGTAGGGGAGTGATGGAGCATTAACTGTGTTTGTAATACAAATGAAGAGCGGCTCGATACTTTTGAGACCCATCAGTCAAACAAGGCAGGGAGCAGGTCGGTTATTTGTATGAACCGTGGATCAATTTGCGGCATCCTGCTATGATGTCGAACTTGTCAGTAGGTCCACAAATGAGATACGTTTCCTCTCGCCATTTACGAAATTGGATTTGTGTGCCACTATCTTTTCATTCACAAAAGAGGTGGGTAAATATTTTCATGACTACATCCTTTGCCCCTTTCTGTGTCAGCGTAAGGGAAACTGCAGACAGTGGATACTACGTTCCCCGCTAATGTTGTATTTATAGCTGCTGCTATTAATTTGAAGTCGTGACAGATTCTTCAGAGCAAACATCATAGGTGACTGAACGCACTATTCCGCTGATGCTAACACGCCAAGTTTTATAAACAACTAGCGAACACAGCAATGCTTCACAATTCGTAAGTATGAATGGAAATTAGGTGTACGTCCTAATCTCCTTGGCCCCCTCACTTTGTCCATCTTGTCCTTCCCCCTGTCGATGTTCATTTCCTCCCCCATTTCTACACACCCTCTTCCTCGCCCCCCCCCCCCCCCCCCCCCTCTTTGGCTTAGATCGTTCTTTATCCGTGTTTGAAAGCAAACACTCATTGGAAACTGAAGTCGCTTAAAACGAATGGATAAATCGGCTGAAACCATTGGTATACGGGGTATGAGAAGACCTCTCCTAATCTACATATACATAGCTATTCTGCAATTCACACTTAAGTACCTGGCAGAGGGTTCATCGAACCATTTTCATACTACTTCTCTACCATTCCACTCTCGAATGGCGCGTGGGAAAAAGGAATACCTAAATCTTTCCGTTCGAGCTCTAATTTCTTTTATTTTATTATGATGATCATTTCTCCCTACGTAGGTGGGTGTCAACAAAATATTTACGCATTCGCAAGAGAAAGTTGGTGTTTCAAATTTCGTAAATAGATCTCGCCGCAAAGAAAACCGCCTTTGTTTCAGTGACTGCCACCCCAACTCGCGTATCATATCAGTGACACTCTCACCCCTATTGCGCGATAACACGAAACGAGCTGCCCTTCTTTGCACTTTTTCTATGTCCTCCGTCAATCCTACCTATTAAGGATCCCACACCGCGCAGCAATATTCCAGCAGAGGATGGACAAGTGTAATGTAGGTTGTCTCCTTAGTGGGTCTGTCGCATCCTTTAAGTGTTCTGCCAACAAAGCGCAGTCTTTGTTTCGCCTTCCCCACAATATTATCTATGTGGTCTTTCCAATTTAAGTTGCTAGTAATTGTTATTCCTGCGTATTTAGTCGAATTGACAGCCCTTAGATTTATGCGATTTATCGTATAGCCAAATTTATCGGATTTCTTTTAGTACCCACGTGGATGACCTCGCACTTTTCTTTGTTTAGTGCCAATTGCCACTTTCCTCACCACGCAGAAATTCTCTATAGAGCATTTTGCAGTTGGAATTGATCGTCTGATGATTTTACTAGACGGTAAATTAAAGCATCATCTGCAAACAATCTAAAGGGGCTGCTCAGATTATCACCTAGATCATTTATATAAATCGGGAACAGCAGAGGGTCTATGACGCTACCTTGCGGAACGCCAGGTATCACTTATGGTCTACTCGATGATTTACCGCCTATCACTATGAACTGTGACCTCTCTGAGAGTACATCACGAATCCAGTCGCACAACTGAGACGATACTCCATATGCACGCAATTTGATTAATAGTCGCTTGTGAGGAACGGTATCTTTGAAACCTTCTGCAAATCTAAGAATATGGAATCGATCTGAGATACCTTGTCGACTGCACTCATTACTTCATAGGAATAAAGAGCTAGCTGTGTTGCACAGGAACTATATTTTCTGAATCCGTGTTGGTTATATATTAGTAAGTCATTTCCTTCAAGGTGATTCTTAATATTCGAGTACAGTATATGCTCCAAAATCCTACTGCAAATTGAGGTCAGTGATATGGGTCTGTAATTCAATGGGTTACTCCTATTTCCTTTCTTGAATATTGGTGTGACCTGTGCTACTTTCCAGTCTTTAGGAATAGACATTTCGTCAAGTGAGCGGTTGTATTCGAATGCTAAGAAAGGCGCTAATGCTGGATCTATGAGGATTGTAGCTTCAGTGACATAGTTTTTATCTACGAACAGGTACGATTATAAAGTTTCGGATGATTCAAATTCCGTAGTAGTATTCTAATCACAAGCCGGGAAACCATAAAGACAGCTCTCCGGTTTTCTGTCAAAACTGCGAGAAATAACACGAGACACAACGTTGGCGTGTATGCAAATGCGTATAATGAGAAAGAATATACAGAGAAAAAACAATTTGTCTAATGGTTTAAACGTCCTGCTACCGTAGTTAAAATTGACTGCTATCTGTGTTAACAGAAAACCCCAACTATGTTTTTTAAAAAAAAATTTGTAGCCAAAAATCTTTAAAAGAGTATTGTGCCAAAGTTTGAAGTAAATTGGTCAAGAACCCATCGAGATTTTTGCTAACAACGCTTCACTGTTGATGAAATCTCGGGTGATTGGCTGAGTGGCGTCGTCGCCTTGTAGCAACCTTTTGTGAGAGACATTTTCAATTTTTATAGTCCTGTCTTCCTCAGTTGCGTGTAATATTACGGTATATTGATAATTTTTACTTACGGACCGTCTGACAGCAACTGAATAAAACACAATTTTAGTGCCATACGCGTTTCGCCTTTATTTTCTGCAAGGCATCATCAGTGGCCTGGAATATGTACATATGTTAGCTATTTTATTTACATTTTTGTCACCGTGCCTATAGGTTATAAACAGTTATGGTGGTTGCTATTTCCTATAAAGTAGTAATGTTTTGAACTGTACTTACAGGTTACGTGGACAATTTCTTACATATTACGCTCCTGTTGCATTTTTGGTGGTGTTCTTCTTCTTGTGAACGCCAATTCGCGGTTTTTTCCACATTCCACAGCACTATGCACTCAACGCTTGTTTTAATGCAATGTTTTCGTTTCTGTTGCCGACTGTCAAATCTTTTTGCCAAAGATCGAATGTTATTGCCAAACTTATGAGTGTAGCTATTGGAGTATCTGTGGTCTGTTCGTGTGTGTGTGTGTGTGTGTGTGTGTGTGTGTGTGTGTGTGTGTGTGTGTGTGTGTATATTTTGGTGTGTGTGTATATTTTGGTGTGTGTGTCTCCAGATGGTGTGGGGAAGAGTTTTTTGTTTTTTGTTTTATGTTATCATTTCCTTTATTAAGTGTAGTAGGGAGCCTGTGCTGATGTGTGTTTGTTCATTTATCACATGTTTGTTTTCTGCTATGGCTTTCTGGATGTGGAAGTTTTCTTGCATTTGTATAAGATGTTTGTCACGGTTGCTTATTCTCATTATTTCTTTTGTGAGAGTTTCGTACCCATCATCTTCAGGTGAAGATAACTGGTGCGTAATTCGTCTAAACATTGCGATAAGACGACAACACCACTCAGTTCATCACCCGAGAAGATTTCATCATTGGAAGGCGCCGAGAAAGCCTGCAATAACGTTTCTCTGTTATACGATACATACATTTATGTATTATATGCATTGAAAAGGATACAATCCATGTTCGTCAAATTGTTTGTTATATTATCGTGTAAAAATTTGAAATAAATCAGTCAAGAACCTTTCGAGATTTTGGCCAACAACTTATCCTCTTTATATAGTATGCAGATATTTATATACCACGTATATTAAAAAACATGTAGTCTATGCCGGTCCGAAAGTCTTTTTAGAATGTTGTGAAAAAGTCTGAAGACAATCGCTCAAGAAATTTCCGAGATTTTTGCCAAAAACGTTATCCTTTATATATATATATATATATATATATATATATATATACCATGTCCATTAAAATAGCCGGCCGGGGTGGCCGAGCGGTTGTAGGCGCTACAGTCTGGAACTGCGCGACCGCTGCGGTCGCAGGTTCGAATCTTGCCTCGGGCATGGATGTGTGTGATGTCCTTAGGTTAGTTAGGTTTAAGTAGTTCTAAGTTCTAGGGGACTGATGACCTCAGAAGTTAAGTCCCATAGTGCTCAGAGCCATTTGAACCATCGTCTTCCTGCCGGTTAAATTTCGCGTCTGTAAGCCGTCGTCTTCGTGGTGTAGCAATTTTAATGGCCAGTAGTGAATTTTTCCCTAACTCATTAGTCGAATGGAATAGGGCAGAAACCCGCTCACATCCGTATGAAGTACCCTCTGGCACGCACTACAGAATCGCTTAACGTATTTCAGCTGATGCGCCAGTTACGAATAAAAGATGTCAGTCGCAGTTAAAGCAATCGCAAATACAGGCTGTGTTAAACTCTACAGTCACGCTTGTTGGAGTCAGCAGTGTACAATGCCGAGGAACGCCTCTATGGAGCCTTGAAACGCCCAGCTCCTCGGACTATCTTCTCGGTCCAGAGCGATATTTTTAGCAGCCATTGTGGCGGCGATGAGTGGGCGAACGCATTCAGGGGAGAGAAACTGTGGCGAGTTTTAATGAGGTGCTGTGCTCCTTTACGCTGGCCGAGAGTTTGGCAGAAAATACGAAACAGACAATAAGACGGCGAAGCTTTTGTTTCCTGGTTCGATTTCGCTACTGCCGCGCTTTGGGTTCCAACTTTTTGCACAAAAGCCGCGAGGGGGTTGTCGCATCATCGGCGTACCGGAGTCTCTGCGACAGTTACAAGTTGAGTCAGGGGAGTGAGAGGACACAATAAATGAGGAAATACTGTGCGTTATGCTGTAATTAGGCTCCTGCGGATGCAACTGAACGTGAAGGCTACCTGAAAATCGGTAAACCAGCAATTCCTTGAAGGTTGAAATTCCCATGTACGGAACAGCTTCAAATGTCTGACTACACCAGAAATGAGTTAATGTGTTGAATGTCTGACGTTAAGGCTGTAAGTGAGAAAGCGTTTAAGATAGGTTTGAAGCTATGTTTAAAGTCGGTAATAGCTCTCATTATGAAATACTGAATGGGTAGAGTCTGGACAATTTCAGGTCCAGTTCAAGTAAAAACCAATTTTCCACACATTTCAATGCAGTCATGGACTGTGTGGCTGGTCCCGGCGGAGGTTCGAGTCCTCCCTCGGGCATGGGTGTGTGTGTTTGTCCTTAGGTTTAATTTAGTTTAAGTGGTGTATAAGCTTAGGGACTGATGACCTTAGCAGTTAAGTCCCATAAGATTTCACACACATTTGAACACATCTCAATGTATAGGACTGTTACGTAAGGTGGAGGGGGGAAAAGGAAAGAAAAGACACGGAACTCATGATGTCAGCTGCATCAGGATTTTCTGCGGAGTCAGGAGCGCCCAGTGAAAATGTGTGCTAGACTGGGATTCGAACCCAGGATCTTCTGCTTACTAGACAGCTGCGTTAACCATTGCTGCGCCATCAGTCTTGATGTTAAGCTTCTCGCTGTTCTGATTCCTGCTACGCAACTGCACGAACTATTGCGGTACGCCCGTCGTCCGACCTATATTCCCTCCTACGTCCACTTATCCACAGTCCCCATTCTTGTCCTGCACGCTCGCTACTTTGAGATTCCCACAGGAGTTCAAATGTGACTGTGCATTTGCTCTCAAGACGGTGGATTCATAGCCCATCGAGGCGACTCAGTTACATGAATGCGTGGTGTCTGATGTTTCGGAGACGTCTGAAAGCACAGACACCATGCATCCATATACACACATCAAAAAATGTTTTGCATCACCCCGGTTCCCAGAACTCCTGAAGATAGACGTTGACTGTGGATACTGTATCACAGACACAGTCTCTTTGACTGTTTAGAGATCTCACTAAACCCGCCCAGAGAAGTAAACAACCATGCATGATCAGCGCCTGTTAGACGGAGGGGGTGCGACACTATATCAGTTCCAGTCGTTCCACCAGGAAGGAGGTACACGGCTCGTGTTGTCTGTAGTTCAACCATGCCTAGACGGTCAATACCGGGGTTCGATCGCGTCCGCATTGTTGCTTTGTGCCAGTAAGGGCTCTCAACTAGGGAAGTGTCGAGGCGTCTCGGAGTGAACCAAAGGGATGTTGTTCGGACATGGAGGAGATACAGAGAGACAGGAACTGTCGAGGACATGCCTCGCTCAGGCCGCCCATGGGGTGCTACGGCAGTGAATGACCGCTACCTACGGATTATGGCTCAGAGGAACCCTGACAGCAACGCCACCATGTTGAATAATGCTTTTCGTACAGCCACAGGACGTCCTGTTACGACTCAAACTGTGCGCAATAGGCTGCACGATGCGCAACTTCACTCCCGACGTCCATGGCGAGGTCCATCTTTGCAACCACGACACCATGCAGCGCGGTACAGATGGGTCCAAGAACATGCCGAATGGACCGCTTACTACTGGCATCTCGTTCTCTTCACCGTTGAGTGTCGCATATGCCTTCAAGCAGACAATCGTCGGAGACGTGTTTGTAGGCAACCCGGTCGGGCTGAACGCCTTAGACACACTGAACGCCTTAGACACACTGTTCAGCGAGTGCAGCAAGGTGGAGGTTCCCTGCTGTTTTTGGATGGCATTATGTGGGGCCGACGTACGCCGCTGGTGGTTAAGGAAATAGCCGTAACGGCTGTACGATACGTGAATGCCATCCTCCGACCGATAGTGCAACCATATCGGCAGCATATAGGCGAGGCATTCGTCTTCATGGACGGCAATTAGCGCCCCCAGTCGTGCACATATTGTTAATGACTTCCTTCAGGATAACGACATCTCCCGTCTAGAGTGGCCAGCATGTTCTCCAGACACCAACCCTATCGGAAATGCATGGGATAGATTGAAAAAGGCTGTTTATGAACGATGTGATCCACCAACCATTCTGAGGGAACTACGCCGAATCGCCGTTGAGGAGTTGGACCTTCTGGACCAACAAAGCCTTGATAAAATTGTGGATCGTATGCCACGACGAATACAGGCATGCATCAATGCAAGAGGACGTGCCACTAGATATTAGAGATACTGGTGTGTTCAGCAATCTGGACCACCACATCTGATGGTCTCGCTGTATGGTGGTACAACATGCAATGTGTGGTTTTCATGAGCAATAGAAAGTGCAGAAAAGATGTTTATGTTGATCGCTATTTTGATCTGTGTAGTTTACAACTATGTTAACATACGGAGAAGGCGTTGTGACTTCGAAGTTGGCAACGCGAATCGATACCATAGACATTAGTGAGGGCTCACAACAGTCCGCAACGACGTATGGCAGACGCTCCTGAAGACCACGCCTCCCCTCTCAGTACAGTAGCGCCCTCACACTGAGGTCAATATACGAGGGCAGTTCAATAAGTAATGCAACACATTTTTTTTCTCGGCCAATTTTGGTCGAAAAAACCGGGAATTTCTTGTGGAATATTTTCAAACATTCCCGCTTCGTCTCGTACAGTTTCATTGACTTCCGACAGGTGGCAGCGCTGTACGGAGCTGTTAAAATGGCGTCTGTAACGGATGTGCGTTGCAAACAACGGGCAGTGATCGAGTTTCTTTCGGCGGAAAACCAGGGCATCTCAGATATTCATAGGCGCTTGCAGAATGTCTACGGTGACTTGGCAGTGGACAAAAGCACGGTGAGTCTTTGGGCAAAGCGTGTGTCATCATCGCCGCAAGGTCAAGCAAGACTGTCTGATCTCCCGCGGGCGGGCCGGCCGTGCACAGCTGTGACTCCTGCAATGGCGGAGCGTGCGAACACACTCGTTGGAGATGATCGACGGATCACCATCAAACAACTCAGTGCTCAACTTGACATCTCTGTTGGTAGTGCTGTCACAATTGTTCACCAGTTGGGATATTCAAAGGTTTGTTCCCGCTGGGTCCCTCGTTATCTAACCGAACACCATAAAGAGCAAAGGAGAACCATCTGTGCGGAATTGCTTGCTCGTCATGTGGCTGAGGGTGACAATTTCCTGTCAAAGATTGTTACAGGCGATGAAACATGGGTTCATCACTTCGAACCTGAAACAAAACGGCAATCAATGGAGTGGCGCCACACCTACTCCCCTACCAAGAAAAAGTTTAAAGCCATACCCTCAGCCGGTAAAGTCATGGTTACAGTCATCTGGGACGCTGAAGGGGTTATTCTGTTCGATGTCCTTCCCCATGGTCAAACGATCAACTCTGAAGTGTATTGTGCTACTCTTCAGAAATTGAAGAAACGACTTCAGCGTGTTCGTAGGCACAAAAATCTGAACGAACTTCTCCTTCTTCATGACAACGCAAGACCTCACACAAGTCTTCGCACCCGAGAGGAGCTCACAAAACTTCAGTGGACTGTTCTTCCTCATGCACCCTACAGCCCCGATCTCGCACCGTCGGATTTCCATATGTTTGGCCCAATGAAGGACGCAATCCGTGGGACGCACTACGCGGATGATGAAGAAGTTATTGATGCAGTACGACGTTGGCTCCGACATCGACCAGTGGAATGGTACCGTGCAGGCATACAGGCCCTCATTTCAAGGTGGCGTGAGGCTGTAGCATTGAATGAAGATTACGTTGAAAAATAGTGTTGTGTAACTAAAAGATTGAGGAATAACCTGGTGTATTTCAATGCTGAATAAAACAACCCCTGTTTCAGAAAAAAAATGTGTTGCATTACTTATTGAACTGCCCTCGTAGCGTCGAGCTAGCAAGGGACTAGCCCAGTTGGAGGCCTCAGCTACAGCAGTCAACATCGTGTTAGTTGTCGTTTCTGGTGGAATGGTTCATTTAAATGTGAAACACTGTACTGCAGAGGTACAGCTTGTTAATCTGTGTATCAAGCGATGGTCTAATACGAGGCGTGATTTTTAGGTAGGTACACTTTTGAAATTGAAGAAAGACTTGCTAAGACACCTCAATAATTTTATTTTTACGTGAAAGCCTGTACCTTAATCTACGCACTGACGCCATTACAGTCTGATTCTTCCTTGTTTACATTGTGTACTGAGCGTTTAAGATGCCTCCGATAATCGTGAGTCCCGCCGACTGTGAAGTACGGGCTGTTGTAAGATTTCTTAGTGCTAAACACCTAAAAGTGATCGATATGCATCGTGAGATCTGTGCAGTTTACGGAGAAAACGTTATGAGTGATGGAATGGTACGAAAGTGGGTAAGAGCATTTAAAGATGGCCGCACAAATGTGCATGATGAACAACGGAGTGGGTGTCCTTCGGTCGTTAATGAAAGTTTGGTGCAGGAAGTGGACAATAAGGCGAGAGAAAACAGACGCTTTGCGATTTCCTCCTTGCGGGATGCCTTTCCTAATGTTACTCTTAGTGTTTTGTATGGCACTGTGACCGAGCACTTGAATTGTGCGCACGTTGGGTACCGAAAATGTTGGCGGATGTGCACAAAACCAAACGTTTAGACAGTGCATTGACTTTCCTTGACTGGTACCACAACGACGGTGATGATTTCTGAAGCCAATTTGTTACGGGCGATGAAACATGGGTGGCCTACATCACACCATAATCAAAGCAACAGTCCATAGAAGTTGAGCAAGGGCATCGTTTTGGCGGAAGACAATGCCCGTCCGCATGTGGCGAATCACACCAAAGATCTCATTACATCTTTCCGACTGGAAACTCTAAATCATTCTCCGTACAGCCCCGATATTGCGCCCAGTGACTACCATCTGTTCCTGCACTTGAAGAAACACCTGTGCGGTCAGCGTCTTCAAGACGATGACGAAGTCAAAACAGTGGTGATGCAGTGGTTAACAAGTCAGGCGGCAGACTTATATGAGGAGGATATTCAAACACTGGTTACAACGTTATGACAAGTGCCTCAGTATTGACGGAAATTATGTAGAAAAGTAGATTAAGGTACAGGCTTTCATGTAAAAATAAAATTGAGGTATCTTAGCACGTCTTTTTTCAATTTAAAAACAGTACGTACTTAAAAAACATGCCTCGTACGTTGTCCTGAGGCGAACAACTATGACAAAGTTAAGTAAATCCTTTTTTCATTTCTTTAGCAAAATGAACTAATATTTCACGTATTCTAGTTTGGTGTGTCCTGTCCCAGAGCAAAAGAAGAATGGAAAGTTGTTGCCGGAAGAAAGTAGTTCCGTCTGGCCACAGCAAAACGTCCTATCTTCTGAACTACACTACTGGCCATTGAAATTGCTACACCAAGAAGAAATGCAGTTGATAAACGGGTATTCAGTGGACAAATATATTATACTAGAACTGACATATGATTACATGTTCACGCAATTTGAAATCAGTACCCAGAACGACCACCTCTGGCCGTAATAACGGCCTTGATACACCTGGGCATTGAGTTATACAGAGCTTGGATGGCCTGTACAAGTACAGCTGCCCATGCGTATTGCGACGAGCCAATTGCTCGGCCACCATTGACCAGACGTTTTCAATTGGTGAGAGATCTGGAGAATGTGCTGGCCAGGGCAGCAGTCGAACATTTTCTGTATCCAGAAAGGCCCGTACTGGACCTGCAACATGCGGTCGTGCATTATCCTGCTGAACTGTAGGGTTTCACAGGGATCGAATGAAGGGTAGACCCACGGGTCGTAACACTTGTGAAATCAGACGTCCAGTGTTCAAAGTGCCGTCAATGCGAACAAGAGGTGACCGAGACGTGTAACCAATTGCACCCCATAGCATCACGCCGGGTGATACGCCAGTATGGTGATGACGAATACACGCTTCCAATGTGCGTTCACCACTATGTCGCCAAACACGGATGCGACGATCATGATGCTGTAAACAGAATCTGGATTCATCCGAAAAAATGACGATTTGCCATTCGTGCACCCAGGGTCGTCGTTGAGTACACCACTGCAGGCGCTCCCGTCTGTGATGCAGCGTCAAGGGTAATCGCAGCCATGGTCTCTGAGCTGATAGTCCATGCTGCTGCAAACGTCGTCGAACTGTTCGTGCAGATCGTTGTCGTCTCGCAAACGTCCCCATCTGTTGACTCAGGGATCGAGACGTGGCTGCACGATCCGTTACAGCGGTGCGGATAAGATGCCTGTCATCTCAACTGCTAGTGATACGAGGCCTTTGGGATCCAGCACGGCGTTCCGTATTACACTCTTAAACCCACCGATTCCATATTCTGCTAACAGTCATTGGATCTCGACCAACGCGAGCAGCAATGTCGCGATACGATAAACCGCAATCGCGATAGGCTACAATTCGACCTCTATCAAAGTCGGAAACGTGATGGTACGCATTTCTCCTCCTTACAGGAGGCATCACAACAACGTTTCCCCTTGCAACGCCGGTCAACTGCAATGGCCAGTAGTGTGTATGTCATAATATTGTGTGGTTATTGTTGTGGATTGGCAGGAGACCAAGCCACGAAATTTAGAGGAAGCCGAAAGGCACACGTTTTAGCTCACGCAGGCTGGCGTGAGGTCTGGAACAGGACAAGGAAATTAGAACTTAGAAAAACGGACGCAGATGGTGGAATACTTAACTTTAATCCATAATGTTGAACGCAGCTCTTGTCTGTACATTATTTACAATATTAATAGCAACTGATAATGGCGCCTTGCTAGGTCGTAGCAAATGACGTACCTGAAGGCTATGCTAACTATCGTCTCGGCAAATGAGAGCGTATTTTGTCAGTGAACCATCGCTACCAAATTCGGTTGTACAACTGGAGCGAGTGTTAGAAAGTCTCTCTAGACCTGCCGTGTGGCGGCGCTCGGTCTGCAATCACCGATAGTGGCGACACGCGGGTCCGACGTATACTAACGGACCGCAGCAGATTTAAAGGCTACCACCTAGCAAGTGTGGTGTCTGGCGGTGACACCACAGTTATGATTAAAGTTGGCTAGTTGGGCCAGTGTAGGTGGTGAACTGTCTGTCGTGTGGGTACCCAGCATTACAGGAATGATGTTCAGACTGTGCGCTGCAGGATTTGCATTATTAGCAGTGTTAGTATCATGACTTGCCGATAGACAGCGGTACTGGTACGGCGACGTAGAGCTGGAACACACGCATCAGTGAGCATTGCAGCTGCAGACTGTCTACATGGGTGTGACTGGACGAGGTCAGCTGGACTTTCCCCGTGAAGCTGTTTTATGAAAACAACAGCAACAACGTTCCTGGTATTCGCGAGTATCGGCGCGTTAAGGGAATACGGAGAGGTCGTCTTTTACCACTGGTCTCGATGAATAAGATTCGGAACTTGTAAATAACTGGCGGGTTAGGAATCGCTCCTGGGAAAAGCGGACGGTCAATTGTGCCACAAATTATCCAACAAGTTACTGTTGACATGTCTGAGAATGCTGGATGCAGAGTGTCGTCTTCAAGCAGTGCACGAGTTGCGTCACGACAGCTGAAAATTCCAAATTCTGCAAAACAGTTGTGAAGTGTTATCTCTAGTGCTGTTCCAGGTTGTCGTAGCTGCAGATGGTCGCCACATTAACCAACATTTACATCCCGTAACGTAAACATCGTATGCAATGAACAAACGTTAATGTCTCGTGTGGAATTGGTAGCGTGTTTCTTTCAGTGGTTTATTCTTTATTTCCGTTCCGTATGTCGTTACAAATGTTTCCACAAAGTTGAACTGTCTTGCGTTTTTCATCGGCGCCCTCTCAAGTAGCGAAAATATAATTACAACCACCCTCTAATTTTGCATATACACTCCTGGAAATTGAAATAAGAACACCGTGAATTCATTGCCCCAGGAAGGGGAAACTTTATTGACACATTCCTGGGGTCAGATACATCACATGATCACACTGACAGAACCACAGGCACGTAGACACAGGCAACAGAGCATGCACAATGTCGGCACTAGTACAGTGTATATCCACCTCTCGCAGCAATGCAGGCTGCTATTCTCCCATGGAGACGATCGTAGAGATGCTGGATGTAGTCCTGTGGAACGGCTTGCCATGCCATTTCCACCTGGCGCCTCAGTTGGACCAGCGTTCGTGCTGGACGTGCAGACCGCGTGAGACGACGCTTCATCCAGTCCCAAACATGCTCAATGGGGGACAGATCCGGAGATCTTGCTGGCCAGGGTAGTTGACTTACACCTTCTAGAGCACGTTGGGTGGCACGGGATACATGCGGACGTGCATTGTCCTTTTGGAACAGCAAGTTCCCTTGCCGGTCTAGGAATGGTAGAACGATGGGTTCGATGACGGTTTGGATGTACCGTGCACTATTCAGTGTCCTCTCGACGATCACCAGTGGTGTACGGCCAGTGTAGGAGATCGCTCCCCACACCATGATGCCAGGTGATAACCCTGTGTGCCTCGGTCGTATGCAGTCCTGATTGTGGCGCTCACCTGCACGGCGCCAAACATGCATACGACCATCATTGGCACCAAGGCAGAAGCGACTCTCATCGCTGAAGACGACACGTCTCCATTCGTCCCTCCATTCACGCCTGTCGCGACACCACTGGAGGCGGGCTGCACGATGTTGGGGCGTGAGCGGAAGACGGCCTAACGGTGTGCGGGACCGTAGCCCAGCTTCATGGAGACGGTTGCGAATGGTCCTCGCCGATACCCCAGGAGCAACAGTGTCCCTAATTTGCTGGGAAGTGGCGGTGCGGTCCCCTACGGCACTGCGTAGGATCCTACGGTCTTGGCGTGCATCCGTGCGTCTCTGCGGTCCGGTCCCAGGTCGACGGGCACGTGCACCTTCCGCCGACCACTGGCGACAACATCGATGTACTGTGGAAACCTCACGCCCCACGTGTTGAGCAATTCGGTGGTACGTCCACCCGGCCTCCCGCATGCCCACTATACGCCCTCGCTCAAAGTCCGTCAACTGCACATACGGTTCACGTCCACGCTGTCGCGGCATGCTACCAGTGTTAAAGACTGCGATGGAGCTCCGTATGCCACGGCAAACTGGCTGACACTGACGGCGGCGGTGCACAAATGCTGCGCAGCTAGCGCCATTCGACGGCCAACACCGCGGTTCCTGGTGTGTCCGCTGTGCCGTGCGTGTGATCATTGCTTGTACAGCCCTCTCGCAGTGTCCGGAGCAAGTATGGTGGGTCTGACACACCGGTGTCAATGTGTTCTTTTTTCCATTTCCAGGAGTGTATGTTCAGTGATATAGTCTACTCAGATACTGTGTGCGGAGTGTGTTGCAAATAGAGTTGATAGGAAAGAAGTAATAAATTAAAACATGCTGAAGTTTGGACGAACAGCGAAAGTGCTTTTTTTTATTTTAGTCGTGTCTTCTAACTGGTTTGATGCGGCGCGCCACGAATTTGTCTCTTGTGGCAGCCTCATCATCACAGAGTAGCACTTGCAACCTACATCCTCTAGTATTTTCTGGATGTATTCCAATCTCTTTCTTCCTCTACAGTTTTTGCCCTCTAGTGCTGCCCCTAGTACCATGGGAGCCATTCCCTGGTGTCTTAACAGATGTCCTATCATCCTGTCCCTTCTCCTTTTCGGTGTTTTCCACATATTCCTTTCCTCTCCGATTCTGTGAGAGAACCTCCTCATCTCTTATCATACCAGTCCACCTAATTTTGAACATTGTTCTGTAGCAACACATCTCAAATACTTCGATTCTCTTCTGTTGCGGTTCTCTCACAGTTCATGTTTCACTACCATACAATGTGTGCTCCAACTGTACATCCTCAGAAATTTCTTCCTCAAATTAAGGCTTACGTTTGATACTTGGCCGGGAATGCAGTTTTTCTCAAGTGCCAGTCTGCTTTCGACGTCCTCTTTGCCCTGTCCATCACTGGTTATTTTGCTGTCTACGAAGTTGAATTCCTTAACTTCACCTCCTTCGTGCCCATCAATCCTGATGTTAACTTTCTCGCTGTTCTCATTCCTGCTACTTCTGATTACTTTCATATTTCTTCGAATTACTCTCAGTCCATATTCTCTACTCAGTAGACTGTTCATTCCATTCAGCAAATCACGTAATTCTTCGTAACTTCCACTGAGGATAGCAATGCCATCAGCGAATCCTGTCATTGATATCCTTTCACCTTGAATTTTAATTCCACTCCTCAATCGTTATTTTGTTTCCATTATTGCTTCTTCAATGTACAGATTGAACAGTAGGGACGAAAGACTACATCCCTGTCTTACACTCTTTCTAATCCGAGCACATCGTTCTAGGTCGTCCCGTCTTATTCTATACTTTCCGCTCTTGTACATACTGTATGTTACCCATCTGTCCCTATAGCTTACGCCTATTTTTCTCTGAATTTCTAACATTTTGCTCCATTCTGCATTGTCCAACGCTTTTTCCGGGTCGACAAATCCTATGAATTTGTCTTGATTTTTCTTTAGTCTTGCTTGCGTTATCGACCGCAACGTCAGAATGGCCTCTCTCATGCCTTTACCTTTCGTAAAGCCAAACTAATCGTTCATACATAATACTAGATGAATACAACCCGGCTATTAGTGCGCCATGGACTACGCAGCCTCGACACGAACACACAGTTCCTGACTGTAATGCTTGTTTCACTGTGTTAAAATTTTAACAAAGGATTATACCTGCTCATGAGTAGATTGTGGCGGCGTTGTAAATTATTAAAGTCTGTCAGTAACTATATGAAATATCGATAGTGAAATTATTGTTGCCTCTACAAACTATTATATACGCAAATTGCAAATGGTAACGGTTTCGTAGATGACAGGAATTCTTTGGAAAAACTTGGGCGAACCAGCTTATAAACCGAACTTACAGAGATTAGTCATACTGCCAAAAGAGAATCCTCTGACTGTTGCAAACGATTATTTTTTACGTATTTCATTCTTAGGTCACACAAATGGTATCATTATCAGTTTAGACTTTTTAGTTACACACTACAACACGATAGGTTTAAAAAGAAACAAAAAGGTAGATCGTAAAGATACCAGGAAACTAAATAACAAATTCAAACTAACTGGTGTACACCTACATTCATACTCCGCAAGCTACCATATGATGCGTCGTTGAGAGTACCCCGTACCACTTCTAGTCATTTCCTTTGGTGTTCAACTTGCGAACAGAGCGAAAAAATTACTATCTGTATGCCTGCGTTTGAGTCGTACTCTTCCGTGTCTTCGCGGCCGTTACGCGAAATGTATGTTGACGATAGTAGATTTGTTTGGCAGTCAGATCCCTGTTCTCTAACGTTTCTGGAAAGTACTTCTCGAAAAGAACGTTGCCTTCCATCCACGGAGTCTCATTTGAGTTCCCGAAGCATCTCCGTAACACTTACATGTTGTTCCAACCTACCGGTAACAAATATAGCAGTACGCCTCTGAATTGCTTCGAGGTCTTCCCTCAATCCGACCTGCTATGTGTCTCAAACACTCGAGCAGTACTCAAGAACACGTTGCACCACCACCCTATATGCCGTCTCCATTACATGTGAACTACCCTTTCCTAAAATTCTCCCAATAAACCGAAGTCGACCATTCAGCTTCTCTATCAAAGTCGTTCAAAAATGGTTCAAATGGCTCTGAGCACTATGGGACTCAACTGCTGAGGTCATTAGTCCCCTAGAACTTAGAACTAGTTAAACCTAACTAACCTAAGGACATCACAAACATCCATGCCCGAGGCAGGATTCGAACCTGCGACCGTCGCGGTCTTGCGGTTCCAGACTGCAGCGCCTTTAACCAAAGTCGTTACATGCTCGTTGAGTTTCATATCGCTTTGCAATGCTAAGCCGAGATATTTAAACAATGTGACTGGTCGAGCAATGCACTACCACTGCTGTACTCTAATACTGTCAGTTTCATTTCCCCATTCATTAGCATTATGTTAAATTTTACTACATTTAGAGCCAGCTGCCATTTATCACAACAACGCATGGGGGAAGAGATTCATTACTGCACAATTATACTGTGTGCAAAAAATCATTTGGAACAGTAACAACGCGAATGAGACAGGGAAAACAGTGCTAACAGAAATATGCTCCACCACACATTGTAACCTGCCATTAACGAGCGTTCACTATGTGGTCAGAAGTGTATGGACATGGGCGTTTGTTTTCAGGTGTGTCCAACCTTTGCCTTTATAACTGCTTAAACTGTGCTGGGAACACTTTCTCATGAGTCGAAACCACAGGAGGTAGTGATGTTGGGTGCAAGGCTCTGGAGCAAAGTTGACATTCAGACTCATCCCAGCAACGTTCCAGTGAGTCCAGATCAGGAATCAGGGCAGGCCAGTCCATTTGAGGAATGTTCCACACACCGTTCCTAACGGATGCTGTTTTATGTCAGAGTGCATTGTCAAGTTGAAACATACAGTCATAGTTCTCCTAACTGTTCCTCTACTCTATGCAGTACAAAGCGCTACAAAATGTATTCATATCCTTCTGCATGCAGTGTGTTGTTAAGCGCAATAGGGGTACTGCAACCTAACCACAAAAATCACCCCACCTCGTACCACCGCATCCTCAGTGCTCCACTGCTCGCATTGTATGTGATGGCAGGCAGCGTTCTCCAGGTATTCGCTAAAGCCAATCGTTTTCATTAGACTGCTACAGGGTGTAGTGTGATTGATCAGTCCAAAACACTCATTTGCAGTCATCCACTGAGTGGCGTCGCTATTTACACCACCTCAAGCATAGCTGTACGAATGTATGGCTTATGAGGAGCTGCCTGAACATTTTACCCCATTCTTTTTAAATCCCTACACAGAGTCACTTTACTAGCTGGACATCTAATAGCACTTTGGAACTCACCATTGGTTCCTTCCGCCGATTTTGTGCAATTTTTAGGCTTACATACTCTTATGTTGTCTCGTTGTCACTGTAGGCTTGTACCATGGGAAGCAAGGAGAGCCTGTTGTTTGGTGGCCAGTATGCTCTTTCAACAAAAACTGCATACGTGTATTAACAGGGTTCTGTATTAACTTAAACGGGAAGCTAATTAAGACAATCAAGGTGTCATGGTACAAGCTATTCCATAAAAGTCCACGTGACCATCACTGCTGGCGAAGTACATGTCCTGCTATGCACGATACTCCGGTCGCTATGTACTGCCTGTGACAGAGACTCTGATCGCGCCTGCGGTTGTCTGCGACTGTAAGTGACTGGGCTGTGACTGATGACTCCACTTGGTGACTCACTGGCTGGCTGACTGGGCACTCCAGTCCACGGCAGTGCTCAAAATTCTGACGGTCGAGAGGACGTTGGCGGCGCACTTCTTGCGAGCTTTCTTTGGCCTCTCTCTTGATAGGCTCGCTTGCTCTGGTGGCCACTATCGATCTGCTCGCAGCCTCTGTGCTGGCGATAGCTTATGCCAGTGCATGTACCTCTAACAGCAAAACTGAACCCCTTAAAGGATCTGCATGTGGCAAGATACGAATACCTTTTTTAGCGCTTTGCACTGCATAGAGTAGAGGAGCAATTGGGAGACGATGACTGTACATTTCAGCTTGACAACACACACTGTCGTAAAACAGCAACTGCTAGCAGCACTGTGTGGAACACTTCTCAGATGGACTGGCCTACCCGGAGTCCCTGTCTGGACTCACTGGAACACCTTTTGGATGAGTCTGAAGGTCAAATTTGCTCGAGAGCCCCGCACCCAACATCACTACTTTCTCCTGCTGTTATGAACCCTTTTTCTCAGCAACAGGTGGATGTCTCAAGCTGAAATTTAATTCACATGCTAAACCCTATGCTATCTTGGTAGTGTAAAAACGCTGATGCATCAAAGTTAATGCTATGAAAACATACAGCCATTTACGTCACATATTTTGACATGAAGCAAAATTTCACGATACAGCAAAAGAAAAAAAAAGTGTAAACTGTAGACAGTAGCTACACAATCATGCTCATAAATAAGGATAATTGCAGAATGTGGTGCCACACAACGTGGCACTACACAAAACTGGCGCTAATAGCATAGGCACATAGGGAACACACACGACAGAGATCTCTAAGACTACAGTATTGGTAATAAGTTGAGAAAACTACAAAACGCCACTGTTTCCTGCGCATGTGCCCCAACATCAGTATGGGATATGATCGCCAGGGACATGTACACAGGCCACACAACGGATTGGCATACTCTCCATGAAGTGGTCGAGAAGCTGCTGGGGTATAGCCTTCCATTCTTGCACCAGTGCCCGTCAGAGCTCGTGAAGTGTTGTAGGGGTTTGAAGACGAGCAGCGATACGTCGACCGAGAGCATCCCAGACGTGCTCGATGAGGTTTAGGCCTGGAGAACAGGCAGGCCACTCCATTCACCTGATATCTTCTGTTTCAAGGTACTTCTCCATGATGGCAGCTCAGTGGGGCCGTGCGTTATCATCCATCAGGAGGAAGGTGGGGCTCACTGCACCCCTGGAAAGGCAGACATACTGGTGCACCTCTTACAGTTCCTCTGTCAAAGACATGCAGGGGTGTACGTGCACCAATCATAATCCCACCCCACACCATCAAACCACGACCTCCATACAGGTCCCTTTCAAGGACATTAAGGGGTTGGTATCTGTTTCTTGGTTCACGCCAGATGAAAACTCGGCGAGAATGACTGTTTAGAGTATACCGGGTGTCACGCAGTCGCCGTCGCCAACAAAACACATGTAACACCACACAGGACCGAGGTTGTCTATACCCAAGGTATAAGGAATGGTAAACACCGGCTGTTTTGAAACAGACATTCTGCGTACAACTTCCTGCAGAGGGAATTCGAGATGGCCTGCAGGAAGTATTACTACACCAACATCTGATTCGCTGGACATTGCTATTTAAAGGCTAGAGTCAGCACCAGACGTCAGTTCACGCCGAATACCGACCTCAAGGACGTCTCCACGGAAGACTACGTCTCCGCCATCGGAATAGGAATTAAGTGTGGGAAACATGGAAGTTATCTTTTGTTGCTTCTCGTAGGAAATTCTTACTGGCTTTGTGATTGTGACTTTTCGTTGTCATTCAGTCAGTTCCATGTAGACTCACGTAAAAAAAAGTTGTGTTGTAAAACCTTTCAAATTGTCAGTTACAACATCTGGATTCGTCCGTGAACATAACCTGGGACCACTAATCCAATGACTATGTACTGTGTTCTTGACACCAGGCTTTACGGGCTCCCCTGTGACGAAAGATCAGTGGAATGCACCTTGAAAATCTACAGGTGAATAAACCGTGTCTGTTCAGTCGTCTGTAGACTGTATGTCCGGAGACAACTGTTCCAGTGTCTGCGTTGGTGAAACAACGCTCTGGTGGGCGGTTTTCGGGTTTAAATCACCTCGGGATATGACCATGCGGTGCATTTGACCTGCGGTCGTCACAAAAAATGGTTCAAATGGCTCTGAGCACTATGGGACTTAACATCATAGGTCATCAGTCCCCTAGTACTTAGAACTACTTAAACCTAACTAACCTATGGACATCACACACATCCATGCCCGAGGCAGGATTCGAACCTGCGACCGTAGCGGTCACGCGGTCGTCACACGGTGGCGCTGGCAGCAGTCCACATACGCAGAGGTGTGTTGGTGCATGTCAGAGTACGGTGCAGCGAGTAAGTGTGCAGACGTTTTCAGATGTGCTGATGGTGGCTGTGTGTTGAAAATGGCTCAAAGAACACATATTGATGACGTTATGAGGGGTAGAATACTAGGGCGACTGGAGGCTGGTCCAACACAGAAGGTCATAGCACAGGCCCTCCGTGTGCCACAAAGTGTGATCTCACGATTATGGCCATTGCAGCAGACAGGAAACGTGTCCAGGCGCTACAGTACGGGACGTACACAGTGTAAAACACCACAAGAAGACCGATATCACACCATCAGTGCCCGCAGACAGCCACGGAGCCGGCCGCGGTGGTCTCGCGGTTCTAGGCGCTCAGTCCGGAGCCGCGTGACTGCTACGGTCGCAGGTTCGAATCCTGTCTCGGGCATGGATGTGTGTGATGTCCTTAGGTCAGTTAGGTTTAAGTAGTTCTAAGTTCTAGGGGACTGGTGACCACAGATGTTAAGTCCCATAGTGCTCAGAGCCATTTTGAGCCTATTCCCACAAAGCATGAACTCGCTACACAGCTAATTAAATTTGTATGTAATACACTACTGGCCATTAAAATTGCTACACCAAGAAGAATTGCAGATGATAAACGGGTATTCATTGGACAAATATATTATACTACAAATGACATGTGATTACATTTGCACGCAGTTTGGGTGCATAGATCCTGAGAAACCAGTACCCAGGACAACTACCTCTGGCTGTAATAACGGCCTTGATACGCCTGGGCATTGACTCAAACACAGCTTGGATGGCGTGTACAGGTACAGCTGGCCATGCAGCTTCAACACGATACCACAGTTCATCAAGAGTAGTGACTGGCGTATTGTGACGAGCCAGTTGCTCGGCCACCATTGACCAGACGCTTTCAATTGGTGAGAGATCTGGAGAATGTGCTGGTCAGGGCAGCAGTCGAACATTTTCTGTATCCAGAAAGGCCGCTACAGGACCTGCAACATGCGGTCGTGCATTATCCTGCTGAAATCTAGGGTTTCGCAGGGATCGAATGAAGGGTAGAGCCACGGGTCGTAACATATGTGAAATGTAACGTCCACTGTTCAAAGTGCCGTCAATGCGAACAAGAGATGACTGAGACGTGTAACCAATGGCACCCCATACCATCTCGCTGGGTGATACGCCAGTATGGCGATGACGAATACACGCTTCCAATGTGCGTTCACCGCGATGTCGCCAAACACGGATGCGACCATCATGAAGCTGTAAACAGAACTGGATTCATCCGTAAAAAATGACGTTTTGCCATTCGTGCACCCAGGTTCGTCGTTAAGTAGACCATCGCAGGCGCTCATGTCTGTGATGCAGCGTCAAGGATAACCCAGCCACGGTCTCTGAGCTGAAAGTCCATGCTGCTGCAAACGTCGTCGAACTGTTCGCGCATATGGTTGTCGTCTTGCGAACGTCCTCATATGCTGACGCAGGGATCGAGACGTGGCTGCACGATCCTTTACAGCCATGCGGATAAGATGCCTGTCATCTCGACTGCTAGTGATACGAGACCGCTGGGATCCAGCACGGCGTTCCGTATCACCCTCCTGAACCCATCGATTCCATATTCTGCTAACAGTCATTGGATCTCGACCAGCGCGAGCAGCACTGTCGCGATACGATAAACCGCAATCGCGATAGGCTACAATCCGTGATGGTACTCATTTCTGCTCCTTACACGAGGCATTACAAGAACGTTTCACCAGGCAACGCCGGTCAACTGCTGTTTGTGTATGAGAAATCGGTTGGAATCTTTCCTCATGTCAGGACGTTGTAGGTGTCGCCACCGGCGCCAACCTTGTGTGAATGCTCTGAAAAGCTAATCATTTACATATCACAGCATCTTCTTCCTGTCGGTTAAATTTCGCGCCTGTAGCACATGATCTTCGTGGTGCAGCGATTTTAATGGCCAGTAGTGTATCTTTAATACAGAAAAATTGTGTAGATCCTAGATCCCTGGGATGAATGAGCTGTCTATGCACATAATTAAATTTGTATGGAACCCTCAGCGCATGAGTCCCACACGCACATGCTAATTTTTTCAACCACCCTCCACAATGGTCGACGATTTCTGTCGGTCAATATATCAGGTCTGCTTTGTCTCGGCTTAGCTTTGGTTGTACCTCCCCGTTATCATATCACAATCGCCAACAGTCGGCTTGGGCGGCTTTATAAGGGTCGAAATATCCCTCATGGACTTGTTTCTCAGGTAGTACCCAATGACTATCCATGTTCGAAGTCGCTAGGATCTTCCGGCCGATGCCTGACGCTACTGCTTCTCTCCTGACAGCACAATACAGCTCGCCTCTCTCTATAGTGGCGGTCCGCCTGTCATGACATCTGGTGGCGAGTTCCGCATCACACAGCAGTGTGTCCGGGCAAGGGCATACCCAGGATCTGAACTAGGGGGGTGGGGGGGGGGCAGGCAGGTCATACTAGTCTCAGGAAACAAGGACTCGAGACAACATACAGCACTTCTTATTAAATAAAACAGTAAACCAGTGAAAACTGCTTTTAATAAACATTTTAGACACAAAAATGCACTTGTACAATCCGAGAAAACATGCAGCATTTCTTATTAAATAAAACAGTAAACTAGTGAAAAATTGTGAATATCTTCGGGGAGGGGGGGCAGCTGCCCCCCCCCCCCCCCCCCCACGCCCCTGCCCCTCGCTGGGTACGCCCATGTGTCCGGGTACTTTCGATCAGGTAGTGTAGATGTGGATTTCAGTTCTCTGACCTCAGAGAAGGTTATTTAGCTGTTGCCACTCTATTAGGACTGCTTTCGCCTCGCAGCCTGTGTTGTGACAAGGCCAGCCCTTGACGCACCGTCTCGGTAAACACGCTTATTACCCCGGTGGGGCCGCAGCCACTTGGTGTGTTTGTCAACAGCAGTAATTGAGGCGGGCTGTGCTGCGCCCTGCAGCGGACTGTTTTCCTCCCCCGGGTACTCCCCCGACTACTAATTACCTGACGTCTTCTTCTCGTGGAAGCGTCCACTGCAAAAGGACGCTCACTGCCGCTGCCTCCGTCTTTTTTTCACTCAGCTACGCAGCAGTAAATCGCATTTCTTGTTTTTCCTTCCCTTCCTTTAGCTCTCTAGAAACGTAACTGCCAAGAAACCTTGGGTGGCAGAAGGACTCCAACTGGCAGACAAAAGAAGGAAATACTAAATTCTTCACAGAAATTCATGAATACAGCTATGTAAGACACTTTGGAATGGAATAAATAGGAAGTGAAGGGGAGCAAAGGCGAAATGGCTGCAGAAAAAGTGTGAAGAAATGGAAAAAGAAATGGCAATCAGTAAGACTGATTCAGCATACAGAAAAGTAGAAACCATCTTGCATGAAATTAAGAGCAAGGACGTCAACATTAAAGAGTGCAACGCGAATTCCACTATTAAATGCAGAGGAGAGAGAGCGGGCAGGTCGAAAGAAAACGTTGAAGGCCTGTACAATGAGGAGGAACTGTCTGATGATTTAACAGAAGAAGAAATTGGAATCGATATGGTGCAGTATTATTGTCACTATTTAACAGAGCTTTGGAATACTTGCAATCAAATAAGTCAGAGGGAACAGATAATTCTCCTTCAGAATTTGGTTCACATGGCTCTGAGCAGTATGGGACTTAACAAAATCTGAGGTCATCAGTCCCCTAGAAATTAGAACTACTTAAACCTAACTAACCTAAGGACATCACACACATCCATGCCCGAGGCAGGATTCGAACCTGCGACCGTAGCGGTCGCGCGGTTCCAGACTGTAGCGCCTAGAACCACTTGACCACTCCGGCCAGCCCTTCAGAATTTCTAAAACCATTGATGGTTGTGGCAACAAAACGACTATTCAGTTTGGTGTGTAGAATCTGCAAGGCTGGCGACGTACCATCAAATCTTCCGAAAAATATCCACACAATCTTGAAGATAGTACGGGCAGTGAGTGACAGAACTATCGTCCAATTACCTTTAAAATTAGAATGAAATTTTCGTTCTGCAGGGTGGTCTGCACTAATTGAGGCAAAGTCCCGAGTTTGAGTCTCGGTCCGGCACACAGTTTTAATCTGCCAGGAAGTTTCATTTTCAACTTAAGATCTCATGGGTCCAACTTGCTGACAATAATAATATCCAGAAGTATAAAATATAAAACTGAAGATCTGTTAGCTGACGATCATCTAGGCTTTAGGAAAGTTAAAGGCACCAGAGAGACAGTTGTGATGACGAGACTGATAAACAAAACAAGACCTAAGAAAAATCAAGAAACGTTCATAGAATTTTTTTATATGGAAAAAGCGTTTGACAACGTACAGTGGTTCAAGATGGTCGAAATTCTCAGAAAATTAGGGATAACCTGCAGGGAAATAAATGTAGTATAAAATGTGTACAAGAACAAAGTGGGAACAATAAAAGTGGAAAGGGATGAACGAAGTGCTCGGGCTAAAAAGTGTGTAAGACAGGACTGGGGCTTTCGCCCTTACTGTTCAATCTGCACACTGAAGAAGCAATGACGGATATAATAGAAAAGTTTGAAGCGTGGGTTTAAAATTCAGTGTGAAAAGATATAAATGATAACATTCATTGATGACATAGCCGTCTTAACTAAAAGTAAAGGAGAGTGGAATTAAGTCTACTGAACACAGAATATGAACTGGGAGCAAATCAAGAAAAGAGGAAGGTAATGAGCATTAGCAGAAATTTAATTAGAGGTAAACTTAGTATAAAAATTGGAGACAACGAAATAGATGAGGTCAAGGAAGTCTGCTATCTTGGAAGCAAAATAACACGTGGCAGTTGAAGGAAGAAAGATATAAACAGTAGATCAGCACAGTCAAAGAGAAATATTCCTGCCCACGGGAAGTCTGCAAGAATCAAACATCACCTTATTCTGAGGAAGACATTTCTGAGAATATTCGTATGAACCAGATCACTGCATGCCAGTGAAGGATGGGCTGTGGAAGAAAGTGGGAGAAGCGAAGTGGTTGAGATGCGGTGCTATAGACGAAAGTTGAGAATTGGGTGGATGATAAAGAATGAAGAGGTTTACCACAGAACTGACGAAGGACCGTACGTAAAACATTGAAGGACTGGATGATTGGACATGTGTGAACACATCAGAAAATAAATGCTATGGTAGGAGAGGTAGCTGTGAATACAACGTCCAACGAATAACTGAGGACTTAGGATGGAAATGCTACTTTGAGGTAAAAAGTTTGAGTCGAGAAAGGAATTCGTGACGGATCGCATCGAACCTGTCAGAAGACTGATGGCTGGAAACACTAGAAACGTGCACCAAATGACGAGAGTGTAGGGCCAACTATCTAAAACTGAATATCCACCTCACCTCAGTGATTATCTCCACGAGATACTCATTGTTGTAGGCTTCAGTTCGAAGATGTACAAGGTGTACAACTTTGTTTCCGCCGTTTGCCGATAGGTGACGACAACGGTAAGTAGCCGTCGAAAGAAACAGATCGCAGGCGTCAGGCAGTTAGCTTGGAGCTCGGTCAACATCACTTTATTCAAACGTTAGTCGATTTGTGTCTGCATCATAAAGTTGTTCTTGATTGAAAATGTCAGTTTAAGAGCCTAATTCTCGTCATTTACGGGAGGTGTTACTGTTTTGTTTCAATATGAAGAAAACAGTGGCTGAGTGTCATCGAATGCTCTCAAGTACGTATGGTAAGGACGCTGTTAGTGAAAGAACGTGTCGTGAGTGGTTTCTACGCTTCGAGAACGGTGATCTTAACATCGTAGACCGGCATAGTGGTAGAAGAGAGAATGTTTTCGAAGATGCAGAATTGGAGACATTGCTGAGTGAAGACTCGCGTCAAACTCAGGAAGAATTGGCACGATTAGTGGAAGTGACACAGAAAGCCATTTCAATACGTCTCAAGGCTATGGGCGTGATTCAGAAAGAAGGAACTTGGGTACGTGTCAGCTGAAACCAAGAGACGTTGAACGGCGTTTGTGTGTTTGTGAACAGTTGCTTCAGAGGCAAAAACGGAAGGGATTTCTGAATCGCGTTGTGACCTGGGACGAAAAAGGGGCTCATTACGATAACCCTAAACGCAAAAAATCATGAGGCTATCCCGGCCGTGCTTCCACATCGACGGCAAAACCGAATGTTCACGGCTCCAAGATCATGATCTGCATTTGGTGGGACCAGCTCGGCGTCGTGTACTATGAGGTGTTAAAACCCAGTGAGACGATCACAGGTGCTCGTTACCGAAAGCTATTAATGCGTTTGAGCAGAGCATTAAAAGACAAACGGCCGCAGTACAGAGAGAGGGGCGATAAAGTGATTTTGCAGCACGACAACGCTCGACCCCACGTTGCAAGAGAGGTCAGAATGTACTTGGAAACGTTAAAATGGGAAGTCATACCCCACCCGAAGTATGCTCCAGACATTGGTCCCTCTGACGATCACCTGTTTAGATCAATGGCGCATGGCCTGGCTGACCAGCACTTCCGATCTCATGAAGAAGACACAAATTGGATCGATTCGTGGATCGCTTCAAATGATGAACAACTTTTTCGACGAGGGATTCGTACACTGCCCGAAAGATGGGAGAAAGTGGTGGCCAGCGATGGAAAATACATCGAATGATACATGTGTAACCAATTTGTTTCATTAAAGCCTCATATGTTGAGGAAAAAGGGCGGAAGGAAAGTTGCACACCTTGTAGTTCTCCACAATCGTCCATTCTTTGCAAGTCTCTTCGTATCAGTATAACTCCTACAACATTCAAGAGCATGGACCTGCTTTTTGTGGTCAAGCATTGGTCTCCATCTACAGTTTTTGCCCCGCCACAATTCCATTCATTACCAAAGTAAACTGTTCCTTGATACCTCAAAATTTATCCTGCCAGTCTATCCTTTCTTTTAATCAAGTACTTTTTCTCGCTACTTCTATTCAGAACCACTTCATTAGATACCCGACCTCTCTATTCACCATTCAGCTTTCTTCTGTAACACCAAATTTAAATTTTTTTGTCTGTAGAATTTAGCGACCACCTCTCAGTACGAAACAACGCTACACGCTGGCTAAATATGTGGTGATTGTAATTAAAGCGCAACTACCAATGAAGGTGCAGTGTGCGCTGTAATTATCGTGTGGTGAATATGCCAATGCATTAATGCAAAACCGATATACACCGGGAAAAAGATTATTTCCATTTTCAGCAAACCAGGTGCAAATCTGGCGCTAAATGGAATCCTGTCAATGTCTCCATTGCTCATACGGAACAAACTGTGTAAGTGGCGGTTAATAATATCAACACTATGCATTTATCACTTGTTTGTCCTTTTCTGCGCAGATCCATTTCCTAATGTATTACATATGGAAACATTTATATACGTGTTTCTACCATTCACAGCTCCAGATTTGCACCTGGTGGTCAAAACTGGAATTAATTTTTTTACAGTATAAATCCGCGTATGGTAATTCTCTTTTTCAGAGCAACTTATCTTGCTAATAACAATCTTCTTTGTTTTGGCCATATTCATTGACTTCAATGTCTACATAGCAAAAGTCATCGACTACTTTTAGTGTGCCATTTCCTAACCTAATTCACTCGCCGTTCCCTGATTTAACTTGACTACACTCTGTCCATTTATTTTCTTTCTTTTTTTTTGGTCATCAGTCTACTGACTGGTTTGATGCGGCCCGCCACGAATTCCTTTCCTGTGCTAACCTCTTCATCTCAGAGTAGCACTTGCAACCTACGTCCTCAATTATTTGCTTGACGTATTCCAATCTCTGTCTTCCTCTATAGTTTTTGCCCTCTACACCTCCCTCTAGTACAATGGAAGTCATTCCCTCATGTCTTAGCAGATGTCCTATCATCCTGTCCCTTCCCCTTATCAGTGTTTTCCATATATTCCTTTTCTCTCCGATTCTTCGTAGAACCTCCTCATTCCTTACCTTATCAGTCCACCTAATTTTCAACATTCGTCTATAGCACCACATCTCAAATGCTTCGGTTCTCTTCTGTTCCGGTTTTCCCACAGTCCATGTTTCACTACCATACAATGCTGTACTCCAGACGTACAGCCTCAGAAATTTCTTCCTCAAATTAAGGCCGATATTTGATATTAGTAGACTTCTCTTAGCCAGAAATGCCTTTTTTGCCATAGCGAGTCTGCTTTTGATGTCCTCCTTGCTCCGTCCGTCATTGGTTATTTTACTAGCTAGGTAGCAGAATTCCTTAGCTCCATTGACTTCGTGACCACCAATTCTGACGTTAAGTTTCTCACTATTCTCATTTCTACTACTTCTCATTACCTTCGTCTTTCTCCGATTTACTCTCAAACCATACTGTGTACTCATTAGACTGTTCATTCCGTTCAGCAGATCATTTAATTCAAAAAATGTTTCAAATGGCTCTGAGCACTATGGGACTTAACAGCTGTGGTCATCAGTCCCCTAGGACTTAGAACTACTTAAACCTAACTAACTTAAGGACATCACACACATCCATGCCCGAGGCAGGATTGGAACCTGCGACCGTAGCAGTCGCGCGGTTCCGGACTGCGCGCCTAGAACCGTGAGACCACCGCGGTCGGCCCAGATCATTTAATTCTTCTTCACTTTCACTCAGGATAGCAATGTCATCAGCGAATCGTATCATTGATATCCTTTCACCTTGTATTTTAATTCCACTCCTGAACCTTTCTTTTATTTCCATCATTGCTTCCTCGATGTACAGATTGAAGAGTAGGAGCGAAAGGCTACAGCCTTGTCTTACACCCTTCTTAATACGAGCACTTCGTTCTTGATCGTCCACTCTTATTATTCCTTCTTAGTTGTTGTACATATTGTATATGACCCGTCTCTCCCTATGGCTTACCCCTACTTTTTTCAGAATCTCGAACAGCTTGCACCATTTTATATTGTCGAACGCTTTTTCCAGGTCGACAAATCCTATGAAAGGGTCTTGATTTTTTTTTAGCGTTGCTTCCATTATTAGCCGTAACGTCAGAATTGCCTCTCTCGTCCCTTTACTTTTCCTAAAGCCAAACTGATCTTCACCTAGCGCATTCTCAATTTTCTTTTCCATTCTTCTGTATATTATTCTTGTAAGCAGCTTCGATGCATGAGCTGTTAAGCTGATTGTGTGATAATTCTCGCACTTGTCAGCTCTTGCCGTCTTCGGAATTGTGTGGATGACGCTTCTCCGAAAGTCAGATGGTATATCGCCAGACTCATATATTCTACACACCAACGTGAATGGTCATTTTGTTGCCACTTCCCCCAATGATTTTAGAAATTCTGATGGAATGTTATCTATCCCTTCTGCCTTATTTGACCGTAAGTCCTCCAAAGCTCTTTTAAATTCCGATTCTAATACTGGATCCCCTATCTCTTCTAAATCGACTCCTGTTTCTTCTTCTATCACATCAGACAAATCTTCACCCTCATAGAGGCTTTCAATGTATTCTTTCCACCTATCTGCTCTCTTCCCTGCATTTAACAGTGGAATTCCCGTTGCACTCTTAATGTTACCACCGTTGCTTTTAATGTCACCAAAGGTTGTTTTGACTTTCCTGTATGCTGAGTCTGTCCTTCCGACAATCATATCTTTTTCGATGTCTTCACATTTTTCCTGCAGCCATTTCGTCTTAGCCTCCCTGCACTTCCTAATTATTTCATTCCTCAGCGACTTGTATTTCTGTATTCCTGATTTTCCCGGAACATGTTTGTACTTCCTCCTTTGATCAATCAACTGAAGTATTTCCTCTGTTACCCATGGTTTCTTCGCAGCTACTTTGTACCTATGTTTTCCTTCCCAACTTCCGTGATGGCCCTTTTTAGAGATGTCCATTCCTCTTCAACTGTACTGCCTACTGCGCTATTCCTTATTGCTGTATCTATAGCGTTAGAGAACTTCAAACGTATCTCGTCATTCCTTAGTACTTCCGTATCCCACTTCTTTGCGTATTGATTCTTCCTGACTAATGTCTTGAACTTCAGCCTACTCTTCATCACTACTATATTGTGATCTGAGTCTATATCTGCTCCTGGGTACGCCTTACAATCCAGTATCTGATTTCGGAATCTCTGTCTGACCATGATGTAATCTAATTGAAATCTTCCCGTATCTCCCGGCCTTTTCCAAGTATACCTCCTCCTCTTGTGATTCTTGAACAGGGTATTCGCTATTACTAGCTGAAACTTGTTACAGAACTCAATTAGTCTTTCTCCTCTTTCATTCCTTGTCCCAAGCCCATATTCTCCTGTAACCTTTTCTTCTACTCCTTCCCCTACAACTGCATTCCAGTCGCCCATGACTATTAGATTTTCGTCCCCCTTTACATACTGCATTACCCTTTCAATATCCTTTGATTGGTTTTAATCTTAAAATATCTTCTAGGGAAACGTTTCATTACATTCAACTCAGCTTGCAAGGCTATACTGACGATATATTAACAGTCACACATTTCAGCTTATGGTTTCTTTGAAACAGGTAGCACAGCATATATTAGATCCACTGTCCACTGCGAACTGTTTGGAGGGAAGAGTTAGTGTCTATAGTGTGCTCCTAAAATATTTCACTAGTATACAGTCCCGTTCAATCCTTATCTGTAGGCATAGTAGCGCTTTAACTGACCGCTACAGTCGTGAAAAACATTACCCCAAAATGTATCTATTTCTCGAAAGTATAAAAATGTCACTTGCAATTTTCTGCGGGTAGAACGTGTCTGAACAGTGCACATGATCACTCAACATACCACCTACTCAATATTTATACAGTATGATGCAACACACACACACACACACACACACACACACACACACACACACACACACACACACAATACTGTACCTCCAGACAAGCTATACAGTGTAGTTTTTTTAAAGAATAGAACTTATTAGATAGATATCAACAGAAGGTGATGAATCAATGCACGTAGAACTAAGAGGTGCTGCTCATTGCCTGCGACTATGCCGCATGGACATATCATTAGAGAGAGAACTGGATCCCACTCTATGCATTAGCCATATGGCAAGACGAAGTGTGAATGCGAATCGCTCGTTACCGCATACAGCAAGACGTGGATTAATTTTGTTAATTCCAGCATGCGACTGTGAAAAAAACTTTATCAAACGCATTCTGATGATAACACATAATCATTCGAGTCACGAGTTGATAATTTCAGTCGTTGCCCAGACACCGAAATTTACTTAAAACTATAAATTTTCAGTTTTACGTAAATAATACACTTGCAGGACATTGTATAATTTTCATGGATGTGATCTAGCTAAATATACTGTCAAATAATTTTACAACCCATTTAAATAACAGAAGTGTGGCTTATGTTGTCATAAATATTTCAGAACAATCATCTTCTTTTCAAATTTTCTTCGTTAACAATATGACATCATTATGCTGTCAGAAAATATAATGAAATTAAGAAGAGTGTATGTATAGAATTAATATTAAAAATTTCTATAATTAATTATGTATGGAATAGACATGTTTTGCAATCATACAGTCAATGACATACAGAGCATGAATGACTTTTTCTAAAAACATGGGATGTTTACATCGAGGAAGTAATATCTTTAATGGGATCCTTAACAGAAGACAGGCAAAAGTTTGGTCATTTAAAGATTGTCTGCAATCCCATAATTTGGCAGAATACTAGAAGTGAAGTTTATGACCACAGTGCCATACGAACATATATGCAGTTCAAACAGACTGATTTCCAGTTGTGATTTCTAATCTGAAGATCACTGGTATGATATGGAATCTTATTGATATTGGGAGAGTGCAGTCTGAAAATAAATGAATAAACATTAACTTTTGTAGGAAACAACAGTGCATTAAGGTACGTTTACTCTGGCCAAACTAATTGGCAAGAACATATCATGACAATGTTTCTTAGTAAAATTGCAGCCCTGTAGGGGCACACGTTGGGCAACATTGCCAGTCGCCCAGTAACGATTGCAAAAGTACATTTTCTGGTCCCTAAGTGATAACACAGTGCCGCACGATTGTCACAAATGTTCAAAGTGTTCAAATGTGTGTGAATTTCTAAGGGACCAAACTGTTGAGGTCATTGGTCCCTAGACTTATACAGTACTTAAACTGACTTATGCTAAGAACAATACACACACACCCATACCCGAGGGAGGACTCGAACCTCCGACGGGAGGGGCCGCGCAATCAGTGACATGGCATCTCTAACCGCGCGGCCACTCCGCGCAGCTGTTGTCACAAAATTGACAATAGCGGACTAGAGGAAGTCACTGTGACCCTGCTGATTTTTCACCACAAAAAGACGCAAGGAATAAAGTTACAGAGATAAGTCAAGCTTTGTGGACGCATTTTTTTAAGGAACCAGACTTCTTGAGAAATTTTAACTCATCAACTGATGTAGAATACGAGTTTCAATATCTCGTACAAGTGTTGTGCCACAGCAAGATATATTGGGAAGATCTAAGAAGTTTTTAAAGTTTTCCCCAGGCAACGTCACGCCAAGACAAGGAAGGATCAATCACAGTGTCGAAACCAGAACGACCTGAATCGCCACTTCAGCTATGGGAACTCATCGTGAAGGGAACGTAACATTCTGACACCACTGAAAAGTGCTGTAACAACATGTGAATCCCATGCAAGCACACTTTTCACCCCACTAACATTGCAGAAACCACCAAGCTGAAAAATACAGCTGAGACACCAAGGTGCAGTGAATACCGCTGATGAACCGAGGAAACCAGGCCAGATTCAGCCATCCTCGTCAACACATTTTGTCATGTCAGCTATGGGAACTCATTGTGAAGGGAACGTAACATTCGGACACCACTGAAAAGTGCTGTAACAACACGTGAATCCTATGCAAGAACACTTTTCACCCCACTAACATTGCAGAAACCACCAAGCTGAAAGCCACAGCTGAGACACCAAGGTGCAGTGAATACCGCTGATGGACCGAGGAAACCAGGCCAGATTCAGCCATCCTCGTCAACACATTTTGTCATGTCAGCTATGGGAACTCATTGTGAAGGGAACGTAACATTCGGACACCACTGAAAAGTGCTGTAACAACACGTGAATCCTATGCAAGAACACTTTTCACCCCACTAACATTGCAGAAACCACCAAGCTGAAAGCCACAGCTGAGACACCAAGGTGCAGTGAATACCGCTGATGGACCGAGGAAACCAGGCCAGATTCAGCCATCCTCGTCAACACATTTTGTCATGTCAGCTATGGGAACTCATTGTGAAGGGAACGTAACATTCGGGCACCACCGAAAAGTGCTGTAACAACACGTGAATCCTATGCAAGAACACTTTTAACCCCCACTATCACTGCATAAACAACCAAGCTGAAAGCCACAGCTGAGACACCAAGGTGCAGTGAATACCGCTGATGGACCGAGGAAACCAGGCCAGATTCAGCCATCCGCGTCAACACATTTTGTCATGTCAGCTATGGGAACTCATTGTGAAGGGAACGTAACATTCGGACACCACTGAAAAGTGCTGTAACAACACGTGAATGCTATGCAAGAACACTTTTCACCCCACTAACATTGCAGAAACCACCAAGCTGAAAGCCACAGCTGAGACACCAAGGTGCAGTGAATACCGCTGATGGACCGAGGAAACCAGGCCAGATTCAGCCATCCTCGTCAACACATTTTGTCATGTCAGCTATGGGAACTCATTGTGAAGGGAACGTAACATTCGGACACCACTGAAAAGTGCTGTAACAACACGTGAATCCTATGCAAGAACACTTTTCACCCCACTAACATTGCAGAAACCACCAAGCTGAAAGCCACAGCTGAGACACCAAGGTGCAGTGAATACCGCTGATGGACCGAGGAAACCAGGCCAGATTCAGCCATCCTCGTCAACACATTTTGTCATGTCAGCTATGGGAACTCATTGTGAAGGGAACGTAACATTCGGGCACCACCGAAAAGTGCTGTAACAACACGTGAATCCTATGCAAGAACACTTTTAACCCCCACTATCACTGCATAAACAACCAAGCTGAAAGCCACAGCTGGGACACCAAGGTGCAGTGAATACCGCTGATGGACCGAGGAAACCAGGCCAGATTCAGCCATCCTCGTCAACACATTTTGTCATGTCAGCTATGGGAACTCATTGTGAAGGGAACGTAACATTCGGACACCACTGAAAAGTGCTGTAACAACACGTGAATCCTATGCAAGAACACTTTTAACCCCCACTATCACTGCATAAACAACCAAGCTGAAAGCCACAGCTGGGACACCAAGGTGCAGTGAATACCGCTGATGGACCGAGGAAACCAGGCCAGATTCAGCCATCCTCGTCAACACATTTTGTCATGTCAGCTATGGGAACTCATTGTGAAGGGAACGTAACATTCGGGCACCACCGAAAAGTGCTGTAACAACACGTGAATCCTATGCAAGAACACTTTTAACCCCCACTATCACTGCATAAACAACCAAGCTGAAAGCCACAGCTGAGACACCAAGGTGCAGTGAATACCGCTGATGGACCGAGGAAACCAGGCCAGATTCAGCCATCCTCGTCAACACATTTTGTCATGTCAGCTATGGGAACTCATTGTGAAGGGAACGTAACATTCGGGCACCACCGAAAAGTGCTGTAACAACACGTGAATCCTATGCAAGAACACTTTTCACCCCACTAACATTGCAGAAACCACCAAGCTGAAAGCCACAGCTGAGACACCAAGGTGCAGTGAATACCGCTGATGGACCGAGGAAACCAGGCCAGATTCAGCCATCCTCGTCAACACATTTTGTCATGTCAGCTATGGGAACTTATTGTGAAGGGAACATAACATTCGGACACCACTGAAAAGTGCTGTAACAACACGTGAATGCTATGCAAGAACACTTTTCACCCCACTAACATTGCAGAAACCACCAAGCTGAAAGCCACAGCTGAGACACCAAGGTGCAGTGAATACCGCTGATGGACCGAGGAAACCAGGCCAGATTCAGCCATCCTCGTCAACACATTTTGTCATGTCAGCTATGGGAACTCATTGTGAAGGGAACGTAACATTCGGACGCCACTGAAAAATGCTGTAACAACACGTGAATCCTATGCAAGAACACTTTTCACCCCACTAACATTGCAGAAACCACCAAGCTGAAAGCCACAGCTGAGACACCAAGGTGCAGTGAATACCGCTGATGGACCGAGGAAACCAGGCCAGATTTAGCCATCCTCGTCAACACATTTTGTCATGTCAGCTATGGGAACTCATTGTGAAGGGAACGTAACGTTCGGACACCACTGAAAAGTGCTGTAACAACACGTGAATCCTATGCAAGAACACTTTTCACCCCACTAACATTGCAGAAACCACCAAGCTGAAAGCCACAGCTGAGACACCAAGGTGCAGTGAATACCGCTGATGGACCGAGGAAACCAGGCCAGATTCAGCCATCCTCGTCAACACATTTTGTCATGTCAGCTATGGGAACTCATTGTGAAGGGAACGTAACATTCGGACACCACTGAAAAGTGCTGTAACAACACGTGAATCCTATGCAAGAACACTTTTCACCCCACTAACATTGCAGAAACCACCAAGCTGAAAGCCACAGCTGAGACACCAAGGTGCAGTGAATACCGCTGATGGACCGAGGAAACCAGGCCAGATTCAGCCATCCTCGTCAACACATTTTGTCATGTCAGCTATGGGAACTCATTGTGAAGGGAACGTAACATTCGGACACCACTGAAAAGTGCTGTAACAACACGTGAATGCTATGCAAGAACACTTTTCACCCCACTAACATTGCAGAAACCACCAAGCTGAAAGCCACAGCTGAGACACCAAGGTGCAGTGAATACCGCTGATGGACCGAGGAAACTAGGCCAGATTCAGCCATCCTCGTCAACACATTTTGTCATGTCAGCTATGGGAACTCATTGTGAAGGGAACGTAACATTCGGACACCACTGAAAAGTGCTGTAACAACACGTGAATCCTATGCAAGAACACTTTTCACCCCACTAACATTGCAGAAACCACCAAGCTGAAAGCCACAGCTGAGACACCAAGGTGCAGTGAATACCGCTGATGGACCGAGGAAACCAGGCCAGATTCAGCCATCCTCGTCAACACATTTTGTCATGTCAGCTATGGGAACTCATTGTGAAGGGAACGTAACATTCGGGCACCACCGAAAAGTGCTGTAACAACACGTGAATCCTATGCGAGAACACTTTTAACCCCCACTATCACTGCATAAACAACCAAGCTGAAAGCCACATCTGAGACACCAAGGTGCAGTGAATACCGCTGATGGACCGAGGAAACCAGGCCAGATTCAGCCATCCTCGTCAACACATTTTGTCATGTCAGCTATGGGAACTCATTGTGAAGGGAACGTAACATTCGGACACCACTGAAAAGTGCTGTAACAACACGTGAATGCTATGCAAGAACACTTTTCACCCCACCAACATTGCAGAAACCACCAAGCTGAAAGCCACAGCTGAGACACCAAGGTGCAGTGAATACCGCTGATGGACCGAGGAAACCAGGCCAGATTCAGCCATCCTCGTCAACACATTTTGTCATGTCAGCTATGGGAACTCATTGTGAAGGGAACGTAACGTTCGGACACCACTGAAAAGTGCTGTAACAACACGTGAATCCTATGCAAGAACACTTTTCACCCCACTAACATTGCAGAAACCACCAAGCTGAAAGCCACAGCTGAGACACCAAGGTGCAGTGAATACCGCTGAACCGACCGAGGAAACCAGGCCAGATTCAGCCATCCTCGTCAACACATTTTGTCATGTCAGCTATGGGAACTCATTGTGAAGGGAACGTAACATTCGGACACCACTGAAAAGTGCTGTAACAACACGTGAATGCTATGCAAGAACACTTTTCACCCCACTAACATTGCAGAAACCACCAAGCTGAAAGCCACAGCTGAGACACCAAGGTGCAGTGAATACCGCTGATGGACCGAGGAAACCAGGCCAGATTCAGCCATCCTCGTCAACACATTTTGTCATGTCAGCTATGGGAACTCATTGTGAAGGGAACGTAACATTCGGACACCACTGAAAAGTGCTGTAACAACACGTGAATCCTATGCAAGAACACTTTTCACCCCACTAACATTGCAGAAACCACCAAGCTGAAAGCCACAGCTGAGACACCAAGGTGCAGTGAATACCGCTGATGGACCGAGGAAACCAGGCCAGATTCAGCCATCCTCGTCAACACATTTTGTCATGTCAGCTATGGGAACTCATTGTGAAGGGAACGTAACATTCGGGCACCACCGAAAAGTGCTGTAACAACACGTGAATCCTATGCAAGAACACTTTTAACCCCCACTATCACTGCATAAACAACCAAGCTGAAAGCCACAGCTGAGACACCAAGGTGCAGTGAATACCGCTGATGGACCGAGGAAACCAGGCCAGATTCAGCCATCCTCGTCAACACATTTTGTCATGTCAGCTATGGGAACTCATTGTGAAGGGAACGTAACATTCGGACACCACTGAAAAGTGCTGTAACAACACGTGAATGCTATGCAAGAACACTTTTCACCCCACTAACATTGCAGAAACCACCAAGCTGAAAGCCACAGCTGAGACACCAGGGTGCAGTGAATACCGCTGATGGACCGAGGAAACCAGGCCAGATTCAGCCATCCTCGTCAACACATTTTGTCATGTCAGCTATGGGAACTCATTGTGAAGGGAACGTAACATTCGGACACCACTGAAAAGTGCTGTAACAACACGTGAATCCTGTGCAAGAACACTTTTCACCCCACTAACATTGCAGAAACCACCAAGCTGAAAGCCACAGCTGAGACACCAAGGTGCAGTGAATACCGCTGATGGACCGAGGAAACCAGGCCAGATTCAGCCATCCTCGTCAACACATTTTGTCATGTCAGCTATGGGAACTCATTGTGAAGGGAACGTAACATTCGGACACCACTGAAAAGTGCTGTAACAACACGTGAATCCTATGCAAGAACACTTTTCACCCCACTAACATTGCAGAAACCACCAAGCTGAAAGCCACAGCTGAGACACCAAGGTGCAGTGAATACCGCTGATGGACCGAGGAAACCAGGCCAGATTCAGCCATCCTCGTCAACACATTTTGTCATGTCAGCTATGGGAACTCATTGTGAAGGGAACGTAACATTCGGGCACCACCGAAAAGTGCTGTAACAACACGTGAATCCTATGCAAGAACACTTTTAACCCCCACTATCACTGCATAAACAACCAAGCTGAAAGCCACAGCTGGGACACCAAGGTGCAGTGAATACCGCTGATGGACCGAGGAAACCAGGCCAGATTCAGCCATCCTCGTCAACACATTTTGTCATGTCAGCTATGGGAACTCATTGTGAAGGGAACGTAACATTCGGACACCACTGAAAAGTGCTGTAACAACACGTGAATCCTATGCAAGAACACTTTTCACCCCACTAACATTGCAGAAACCACCAAGCTGAAAGCCACAGCTGAGACACCAAGGTGCAGTGAATACCGCTGATGGACCGAGGAAACCAGGCCAGATTCAGCCATCCTCGTCAACACATTTTGTCATGTCAGCTATGGGAACTTATTGTGAAGGGAACGTAACATTCGGACACCACTGAAAAGTGCTGTAACAACACGTGAATGCTATGCAAGAACACTTTTCACCCCACTAACATTGCAGAAACCACCAAGCTGAAAGCCACAGCTGAGACACCAAGGTGCAGTGAATACTGCTGATGGACCGAGGAAACCAGGCCAGATTCAGCCATCCTCGTCAACACATTTTGTCATGTCAGCTATGGGAACTCGTTGTGAAGGGAACGTAACATTCGGACACCACTGAAAAGTGCTGTAACAACACGTGAATGCTATGCAAGAACACTTTTCACCCCACTAACATTGCAGAAACCACCAAGCTGAAAGCCACAGCTGAGACACCAAGGTGCAGTGAATACCGCTGATGGACCGAGGAAACCAGGCCAGATTCAGCCATCCTCGTCAACACATTTTGTCATGTCAGCTATGGGAACTCATTGTGAAGGGAACGTAACATTCGGACACCACTGAAAAGTGCTGTAACAACACGTGAATCCTATGCAAGAACACTTTTCACCCCACTAACATTGCAGAAACCACCAAGCTGAAAGCCACAGCTGAGACACCAAGGTGCAGTGAATACCGCTGATGGACCGAGGAAACCAGGCCAGATTCAGCCATCCTCGTCAACACATTTTGTCATGTCAGCTATGGGAACTCATTGTGAAGGGAACGTAACATTCGGACACCACTGAAAAGTGCTGTAACAACACGTGAATCCTATGCAAGAACACTTTTCACCCCACTAACATTGCAGAAACCACCAAGCTGAAAGCCACAGCTGAGACACCAAGGTGCAGTGAATACCGCTGATGGACCGAGGAAACCAGGCCAGATTCAGCCATCCTCGTCAACACATTTTGTCATGTCAGCTATGGGAACTCATTGTGAAGGGAACGTAACATTCGGACACCACTGAAAAGTGCTGTAACAACACGTGAATGCTATGCAAGAACACTTTTCACCCCACTAACATTGCAGAAACCACCAAGCTGAAAACCACAGCTGAGACACCAAGGTGCAGTGAATACCGCTGATGGACCGAGGAAACCAGGCCAGATTCAGCCATCCTCGTCAACACATTTTGTCATGTCAGCTATGGGAACTCATTGTGAAGGGAACGTAACATTCGGACACCACTGAAAAGTGCTGTAACAACACGTGAATCCTATGCAAGAACACTTTTCACCCCACTAACATTGCAGAAACCACCAAGCTGAAAGCCACAGCTGAGACACCAAGGTGCAGTGAATACCGCTGATGGACCGAGGAAACCAGGCCAGATTCAGCCATCCTCGTCAACACATTTTGTCATGTCAGCTATGGGAACTTATTGTGAAGGGAACGTAACATTCGGACAGCACTGAAAAGTGCTGTAACAACACGTGAATGCTATGCAAGAACACTTTTCACCCCACTAACATTGCAGAAACCACCAAGCTGAAAGCCACAGCTGAGACACCAAGGTGCAGTGAATACCGCTGATGGACCGAGGAAACCAGGCCAGATTCAGCCATCCTCGTCAACACATTTTGTCATGTCAGCTATGGGAACTCATTGTGAAGGGAACGTAACATTCGGACACCACTGAAAAGTGCTGTAACAACACGTGAATGCTATGCAAGAACACTTTTCACCCCACTAACATTGCAGAAACCACCAAGCTGAAAGCCACAGCTGAGACACCAAGGTGCAGTGAATACCGCTGATGGACCGAGGAAACCAGGCCAGATTCAGCCATCCTCGTCAACACATTTTGTCATGTCAGCTATGGGAACTCATTGTGAAGGGAACGTAACATTCGGACACCGCTGAAAAGTGCTGTAACAACACGTGAATCCTATGCAAGAACACTTTTCACCCCACTAACATTGCAGAAACCACCAAGCTGAAAGCCACAGCTGAGACACCAAGGTGCAGTGAATACCGCTGATGGACCGAGGAAACCAGGCCAGATTCAGCCATCCTCGTCAACACATTTTGTCATGTCAGCTATGGGAACTCATTGTGAAGGGAACGTAACATTCGGACACCACTGAAAAGTGCTGTAACAACACGTGAATCCTATGCAAGAACACTTTTCACCCCACTAACATTGCAGAAACCACCAAGCTGAAAGCCACAGCTGAGACACCAAGGTGCAGTGAATACCGCTGATGGACCGAGGAAACCAGGCCAGATTCAGCCATCCTCGTCAACACATTTTGTCATGTCAGCTATGGGAACTCATTGTGAAGGGAACGTAACATTCGGACACCACTGAAAAGTGCTGTAACAACACGTGAATGCTATGCAAGAACACTTTTCACCCCACTAACATTGCAGAAACCACCAAGCTGAAAGCCACAGCTGAGACACCAAGGTGCAGTGAATACCGCTGATGGACCGAGGAAACCAGGCCAGATTCAGCCATCCTCGTCAACACATTTTGTCATGTCAGCTATGGGAACTCATTGTGAAGGGAACGTAACATTCGGACACCACTGAAAAGTGCTGTAACAACACGTGAATCCTATGCAAGAACACTTTTCACCCCACTAACATTGCAGAAACCACCAAGCTGAAAGCCACAGCTGAGACACCAAGGTGCAGTGAATACCGCTGATGGACCGAGGAAACCAGGCCAGATTCAGCCATCCTCGTCAACACATTTTGTCATGTCAGCTATGGGAACTCATTGTGAAGGGAACGTAACATTCGGACACCACTGAAAAGTGCTGTAACAACACGCGAATGCTATGCAAGAACACTTTTCACCCCACTAACATTGCAGACACCACCAAGCTGAAAGCCACAGCTGAGACACCAAGGTGCAGTGAATACCGCTGATGGACCGAGGAAACCAGGCCAGATTCAGCCATCCTCGTCAACACATTTTGTCATGTCAGCTATGGGAACTCATTGTGAAGGGAACGTAACATTCGGACACCACTGAAAAGTGCTGTAACAACACGTGAATGCTATGCAAGAACACTTTTCACCCCACTAACATTGCAGAAACCACCAAGCTGAAAGCCACAGCTGAGACACCAAGGTGCAGTGAATACCGCTGATGAACCGAGGAAACCAGGCCAAGATTCAGCCACCCTCGTCAACACATCTTGCCATGTCACTGTGTCTCAATGCGTACCCACGGGGGCTTCACCTTAACCATTGCGGTTTTTTAACATATGGGACGATTAACTACATCTACATAAGTTAATAAGTGATGGTACTCATCCCCCATGGGAAACAAAACGGGTCAGATCGCTGTTGCAGAAGGAACGAAGAAAGCATGCCTAATTTAAAAGAACGCAAAAATGGAAATGAGCGAATGGCATCGCAGCCGGGAGGCCCCATTCGGGGACGCTTGGCCGCAAATTCAAGTCTTACTTCAGTCGACGTCACATTGGGCGACCTGCGCGCCGGTAATGACGATGGAATGATGATGAGGACAACACAACACCCAGTCCACGAGAGGAGAAAATCTTGAACCCGGCCGGGAATCGAACCCAGGCCCGCTGCACGCGAAGCAAGGCCGTTACCACCCAGATAACCAGGCGGACAAAAGGACGCAAAATCCTCAAGACTGGCAAAGTTTTGCTGAAGTTCGAAATATAGAGCGTAGTTCAATGCGAGAAGCTTACAATAATTTCCGCAACGAAATTCTGTCTCGAAATCTGGCAGAAAACCCGAGGAGATTCTGGTCATGCGTAAAGCACACCAGCGGCAAGACGCAATCAATACCTTGATTGCGCGATTACAACAGTTAAGTCACTGATGACAGTGCCACTAAAGCAGAGTTATTAAACAGGGTTTTCCGAAACGCCTTCACCAAAGAAGACGAAGTAAATATTCCTGAATTCCAATCAAGAACAACTGCCAAGATGAGAACCATAGAAGTAGATATCCTCGGTGTATCAAAGCAGCTTAAATCACTTAATGAAGGCAAGGCCTCTGGTCCAGAATGTATACCAGTCAGGTTCCTCTCAGAGTATGCTGATACAATAGCTCAGTTGTTGTTGTTGTGGTCTTCAGTCCTGAGACTGGTTTGATGCAGCTCTCCATGCTACTCTATCCTGTGCAAACTTCTTCATCTCCCAGTACCTACTGCAACCTACATCCTTCTGAATCTGCTTAGTGTATTCATCTCTTGGTCTCCCTCTACGATTTTTACCCTCCATGCTGCCCTCCAATGCTAAATTTGTGAGCCCTTGATGCCTCAAAACATGTCCTACCAACCGATCCCTTCTTCTAGTCAAACTGTGCCACAAACTTCTCTTCCCCCCAATCCTATTGAATACCTCCTCATTAGTTACGTGATCTACCCACCTTATCTGCAGCATTCTTCTGTAGCACCACATTTCGAAAGCTTCTATTCTCTTTTTGTCCAAACTAGTTATCGTCCATGTTTCACTTCCATACATGGCTACACTCCATAAAAATACTTTCAGAAACGACTTCCTGACACTTAAATCTATATTCGATGTTAACAAATTTCTCTTCTTCAGAAACGATTTCCTTGTCATTGCCAATCTACATTTTATATCCTCTCTACTTCGACCATCATCAGTTATTTTACTCCCCATATAGCAAAACTCCTTTACTACTTTAAGTGTCTCATTTCCTAATCTAATTCCCTCAGCATCACCCGATTTAATTTGACTACATTCCATTATCCTCGTTTTGCTTTTGTTGATGTTCATCTTATATCCTCCTTTCAAGACACTGTCCATTCCGTTCAACTGCTCTTCCAAGTCCTTTGCTGTCTCTGACAGAATTACAATGCCATCGGCGAACCTCGAAGTTTTTATTTCTTCTCCATGGATGTTAATACCTACTCCAAATTTTTCTTTTGTTTCCTTTACTGCTTGCTCAATATACAGATTGAATAACATCGGGGAGAGGCTACAACCCTGTCTCACTCCCTTCCCAACCACTGGTTCCCTTTCATGCCCCTCGACTCTTATAACTGCAATCTGATTTCTGTACAAATTGTAAATAGCCTTTCGCTCCATGTATTTTATTCCTGCCACCTTCAGAATTTGAAAGAGAGTATTCCAGTTAACATTGTCAAAAGCTTTCTCTAAGTCTACAAATGCTAGAAACGTAGGTTTGCCTTTTCTTAATCTTTCTTCTAAGATAAGTCGTAGCTCAGTATGTAGCAATTATATAAAACCGCTCGCTCACAGTTCCCTATCGAAAGACTGGAAAATTGCTCAAGTCACACCAATACCCAAAAAGGGAAGTAGGAGTAATCCGCTGAATTACAGGCTCATATCACTAACGTCGATTTGCAGTAGGGTTTTGGAACATATACTGTGTTTCAACATCCATCTGTAAGAAAACGATTTTTTGATACATAGCACGGATTCAGAAAATATCTTTCTTGCGAAACACGATTAGCTCATACTCATGAAGTAATGAGCGCTATCGGCAGGGGATGTCAAATTGATTCCGTATTTTTAGACTCCCAGAGGGCTTTCGACACCGTTCCTCACAAGCGTCTTCTAACCAAACTGCGTGCCCATGGAATATCCCCTTCGTTGTGAGACTGGATTCGTGATTTCCTGACAGTAAGGTTTCAGTTCGTAGTAACAGACGGAAAGTCATGGAGTAAAACGTAAATAATATCCGGCGTTCCGCAAGGATTTGCTATAGGCCCTCTATTGTTCCTGATCTATATTAACGACATAGAATGTTAGTAGCCGTCTTAGATTGTTTGTAGATGATGCTGTCACTTACCATCTTCTAAAGTCATCAGATGACCAAAACCAATTACAAAATGATTTAGATAAGATATTTGTATTGTGCGAAAAGTGACAATTGTCCCTGAATAAAGAAAAGTGTCAAGTTATTCACAGGAGTACTAAAAGGAATCCGCTTAATTTCGATTACCCGCTAAGTCACACAAATCTGACGGCTATAAACTCAACTAAATACTTAGGGATTACAATTACAAAAATACTAAATTGGAACGATGACATACACTCCTGGAAATGGAAAAAAGAACACATTGACACCGGTGTGTCAGACCCACCATACATGCTCCGGACACTGCGAGAGGGCTGTACAAGCAATGATCACACGCACGGCACAGCGGACACACCAGGAACCGCGGTGTTGGCCGTCGAATGGCGCTAGCTGCACACCATTTGTGCACCGCCGCCGTCAGTGTCAGCCAGTTTGCCGTGGCATACGGAGCTCCATCGCAGTCTTTAACACTGGTAGCATGCCGCGACAGCGTGGACGTGAACCGTATGTGCAGTTGACGGACTTTGAGCGAGGGCGTATAGTGGGCATGCGGGAGGCCGGGTGGACGTACCGCCGAATTGCTCAACACGTGGGGCGTGAGGTCTCCACAGTACATCGATGTTGTCGCCAGTGGTCGGCGGAAGGTGCACGTGCCCGTCGACCTGGGACCGGACCGCAGCGACGCACGGATGCACGCCAAGACCGTAGGATCCTACGCAGTGCCGTAGGGGACCGCACTGCCACTTCCCAGCAAATTAGGGACACTGTTGCTCCTGGGGTATCGGCGAGGACCATTCGCAACCGTCTCCATGAAGCTGGGCTACGGTCCCGCACACCGTTAGGCCGTCTTCCGCTCCCGCCCCAACATCGTGCAGCCCGCCTCCAGTGGTGTCGCGACAGGCGTGAATGGAGGGACGAATGGAGACGTGTCGTCTTCAGCGATGAGAGTCGCTTCTGCCTTGGTGCCAATGATGGTCGTATGCGTGTTTGGCGCCGTGCAGGTGAGCGCCACAATCAGGACTGCATACGACCGAGGCACACAGGGCCAACACCCGGCATCATGGTGTGGGGAGCGATCTCCTACACTGGCCGTACACCACTGGTGATCGTCGAGGGGACACTGAATAGTGCACGGTACATCCAAACCGTCATCGAACCCATCGTTCTACCATTCCTAGACCGGCAAGGGAACTTGCTGTTCCAACAGGACAATGCACGTCCGCATGTATCCCGTGCCACCCAACGTGCTCTAGAAGGTGTAAGTCAACTACCCTGGCCAGCAAGATCTCCGGATCTGTCCCCCATTGAGCATGTTTGGGACTGGATGAAGCGTCGTCTCACGCGGTCTGCACGTCCAGCACGAACGCTGGTCCAACTGAGGCGCCAGGTGGAAATGGCATGGCAAGCCGTTCCACAGGACTACATCCAGCATCTCTACGATCGTCTCCATGGGAGAATAGCAGCGTGCATTGCTGCGAAAGGTGGATATACACTGTACTAGTGCCGACATTGTGCATGCTCTGTTGCCTGTGTCTATGTGCCTGTGGTTCTGTCAGTGTGATCATGTGATGTATCTGACCCCAGGAATGTGTCAATAAAGTTTCCCCTTCCTGGGACAATGAATTCACAGTGTTCTTATTTCAATTTCCAGGAGTGCGATTCATTGGCAGAACACTTAGAAGGTGCAACAGCTCTACTAAAGAGACTGCTTACACCAAGCTTGTCCGCCCTATTGTGGAGTACTGCTGTGCGGTTTGGTATCCGCATCAGGTGGGACTGACGGATGACATTGATAAAGTTCAAAGAAGGTCAGCTCGTTTAGTATTATCGCAAAATAGGGGAAATAGTGCCACAGACATGTTACGTGAATTGGAGTGGCGATCATTAAAACAAAAGCGTTTTTCGTTGCGACGGAATCTTCTAATGAAATTCCAATCACCACTTTTCACCTCCGATTCAGAAAATATTCTGATAGCACCCACCTACAAAGGGAGAAATGATCTCCACGATAAAATAAGAGAAATCACGGCTCCACAGAAAAATTTAAGCGCTCGTTTCTCCTGCTGCCCCGTTCGAGAGTGGAACGGTAGAGAGACAGCTTGAAGGTGGTTCATTGAACCCTCTGCCAGGCACTTTATTGTGAATAGCAGAGTAATCACCTAGACGTAGACGTAGACGAAATACCCTTTGAAAACTTAATAAACGTGTTTTTGAAAACCCTGCCTCTGAAGCTGGAACGCCCACTAGTGTGCGGTAGGGACCAAATTGGCTACCACTGCCCTGCACAATAAAATCGCAACAAGGAATAGCTGATCCGCATCAGGTGGGACTCACGGATGACATTGAAAACGCTCCAAATAAGGGCAGCTCGTTTTGTATTATTGCATAGGTGGGTGCAGACTTTCGGACAATAATGTAAAGATATTGTTTTCGCTCAGACACCTGAGTGCAGCGCTTTTGATGATGGAAGTAGGAAACAAAACCGAATTAGAAGATTTACACACAAGGTCAGTCACAGATATTGCCCTGCAATACGAAATATTCTCCGCCCTTGGTGGGCGACACCAACAACCCCTCAATAGTATGTTGGCAGCTATCTGCAACAAAAAAATGGCTCTGAGCACTATGGGACTTAACATCTATGGTCATCAGTCCCCTAGAACTTAGAACTACTTAAACCTAACTAACCTAAGGACAGCACACGACACCCAGCCATCACGAGGCAGAGAAAATCCCTCACCCCGCCGGGAATCGAACCCGGGAACCCGGGCGTGGGAAGCGAGAACGCTACCGCACAACCACGAGATGCGGGCAAACTATATAAAAACAGTAGATATAAACAACAGAGAAGCCTTTCAGAAACAAGTGCTGAAAATGGTAGGATTCCAAAGCAGGGTAGCTAAAACGTCTGGTTCAAAATAGTCTGAAAACAGTAACAAGAAATATAATGAACAGATGAAAGCCTACCGGAAAAAAAGAACGAAGAACTGAAATTGGAACATGGTCCTCAAATGGCCTATCGCACAAAAAAAAGGCAGAAAAAACCAGTTTGATGGAGTTTATCTCCGGACATGTACTACTGATAACTTGTTTATAGTATACCAGCAAAAGTCAAGTACGACGTAAGGGCAGAGACGAGGACTAATTTGTTAGTTTGGACATGTGCCCTTTAAGTGATACTGGATTTTCAAATTAATTTTAGTGTTAAGTTACTTGTTTTGAAATATAATTGTGCTTATAAACGGCTTTTGTTGTGATAAACATTACTTGTCACATATTTATGAATAATATTTGACGTGGATACCTCTCCCACGATCGCTTCGCGCTGCAATTTGATGCATTAGCGTACCGTGAATAGTTTCCGAGATATTTGGATTGCCCAACTTACCCCTATGCTCAACTAGCTCCGCCATACTCTACATATTTTCAATGTATTCGGTATAAAAATATTTAAATAAAATCTGTCTACGAGGGTTGGAATCTTAATAGTGGCAATTATTTATTTACAGCTCGTATAAAATAGATACGTGTTTCAAAGTTTTACTGACCTTCAAAGTAGTCACCAGCATTGTGTATAACCCGCTGGCAGCGATGTGGAAGTCGTAGGATACTCTTAGCAGTGCCAGTTGCGTTGACAGTTCGAGCGGCGCGGTCTATTTGTAGCAATCTGTGACGTCAGCAATATTGCCCACCCATCCCACAAAACTGCCATGTATTACAGCCATATTGCAGCATTGTCAACAGCAATACTATGGCGGCCAACATTGCCGTAATATATTTTCGGTACGGAAATGTAATATAGTTAAATCTGAAATAGCTTACCTGGTTCAGCTAGTGAACCTAGACCTGATGTTTAGGGCATACAGGGTATTCATAATTAAAGCTCCCGTTTAAAAACGCTGTAGAAAGGGAACCATTGCTCAGAATGTCATCAAATTTGAAGAGCACATTATTTACACAGGGCGTAACGTCACGGAACTAAAAATTTTAACGAAAGTTTGACCAACAGATGGCGCTGTAAGCGTCAGAATATGCACAAACAACAGACACGCGGCGCGCCGTTGTTCCTGAGTTTTCGTCGGAGGTCCAACATGGCTGTCCCCATGAAGGATTGGTTGGTTGGTTGGTTGGTTGGTTTAAAGGCGGGAGAAGTGGCCAAACTACGAGGTCATCGGTCCCTTGTTCCTAATAAAACAGTGCCACAAGTCTGAGAATAAAACGGACGAAACATATAACACAAAACGGAAAGAAAGGAAAAGCCACAAGAAGGAAGGGAAGGCAACGAACACTAAAAGGAAGAAAAGAGGACAAGAAAACAACAGAGAGACGCTAGAAATAGAAGAGAGTGAAACACGAAAGCAGATTACAGTGGCTTGCCAACAACGAGAATAAAAAGGGAAAGCCAGACACTCTCCCAGCAGGAGTGATCGAGCGGTTCTAGGCGCTACAGTCTGGAACCGCGCGACCGCTACGGTCGCAGGTTCGAATCCTGCCTTGGGTATGGATGTGTGTGATGTCCTTAGGTTAGTTAGGTTTAAGTAGTTCTAAGTTCCAGGGGACTGATGACCACAGCAGTTAAGTCCCATAGTGCTCAGAGCCATTTGAACCATTTTGAACCAGCCACTCTGCAACACATTATAATCTCCACCCTAAGAGCACTAGGGTGGAGGACACAGATGGACAAAGGACATGAGCTAAAACCTACACAGAAGTATAAAACCCACTCTCACGGATAAAACGTAAAACTAAAGCTGCTGTGGAGGCACTGTCGCCAAACACCGAAGGCAGGGTGCTGGGAAAGTTAGAAGTCTGCCGCAGAGCGGCTAAAATTGGGCAGTCCAGCAAGAGGTGGACGACTGTCATTTGGGAGCCACAGCGACACTGAGGTGGGTCCTCGCGACGCAGCAGGTAACCGTGCGTTAGCCACGTATGGCCAATGAGGAGCCGGCAGAGGACAACTGATTCCCTGCGAGAGGCCCTCATTGAAGACTTCCACACATTCGTAGTCTCCTTTATGACATGCAGTTTGCTGTGCGTGCTGTTATGCCATTGCGTCTCCCAAAGCCGGAAAACCCTGCGGTGTAAGACAGAACTCACGTCATCTTGGGAGATGCCTACCTCCAGAAGCGGTTTCCACGTCGCCTATTTGGCCAGCATGTCGGCAAGTTCGTCGCCGGGGATTCCGACGTGTCCTGTGGTCCACATAAACACCACGGAACGGCGGGCATAGATGGACTGCTGAATGGACGCTACCAGAGGGTAGCAATGATCGATAGCTTGTAGGCTGCTCAGTGAGTCAGTACACTGGAGAAATGACTCTCCAGGGCATGAGGGGATATGCTCAAGAGCACGAGATGTGGCCGCCAGCTCTGCAGTGAAAACACTGCAAGGAGTGCTGCTCAATATGTTCTCCATGAACATACATGAAGGACTATGGGCTACTGGTAGAGATATTTCAGCAGAACGGTGACTGTGCGCCAGTAGCTCTGCAGAAATGCTGGACACTCAAGGGTCTGAAAAATGGCACCCCTCTGATGTCTGCTAAGGGTCTGGAGAAAATGATCAGAAAAGTCGGAAACACAGCTTTTTTTAAGTACAATACCCCATAAAGAGGAAAGCAGTTGATCATCCATCTGTCGAACATGGGGCTACAGCTTTGCAGGAGGGGTGGAACAGTGGTGTACAAAGGTGCAGTGCACGGGAAACTGCCAAAACGTTCGAATTGCCATCAAGCACTGTGCTTAAAATCCTACGAAACATCCTGCATTGCTAGCCATACAAAACCATCCGCGTTCAGGAGTTGCTTGTAACGCCGGAAATGCATATCCTCCTATTTTCGTCTATTGTACTATTATTTTTTTTCCTTGTTTTGTTACCTCAAGATATGACATTTCTGTCTCTTTATATATTGTAATTGTTTTACTGTTTGTATATATATATATATATATATTTATGCATTTATGTCGATGTATAATTGGTTTGTTTCGTAAATATCATTTGTATTTTTACGCTGGGTCTTGCCTAGGGAAAACTGCTATCGAACGATTACATCGATAGGTCGTGTGAAGAATCAAAGTGTGTAGGATCTTTGGGAGGGTTAACTCTGCCGCGTGGGGCGCGGGCAGGGGGAGTCTGGCGGGAGTAGCGAGTGGAGCAGGTGTTGTGTGACGCTCCCGCGAGTTGCCGCGCTTTCGGGGTTTGGCAGCATGTAATTGCGCTCGACTCGCGATGATAGTTTCTGACATAGTGTCGCGGACGGGAAGCATTAGCTGGTGCACATCAAGAGCCCGTTTCGCCTGGTGACCGTGTCGAGAAGAAGGCGCGCCAACATTCAGCTTCTGCAACAGCGACGGCCGACAATGAGTGACTGTCGCCGCCTCCTCGATCGACGGCTTCAAACCTTCAATCAACCAACAAGGAAGACTAAAAGCACGTAAAGTTTCAGAACTGTATGGCAGACCTCAGCTTTTCAAATTGTTCCATTTGCCTCGCAAAATTACAGCAACTTAGCATGAACCTTTGTTGCTCATTGTCCCAATTGCATTGCCAAGCAGGGTCCCTTCCTTTTCCGAAATGAACCCGAGTGTCGTTGAAATTCAAACGCCAGCATTAAAATAATATAATTAGATTTCACTGCTTTAATTTCAAAGTTCAGTAGCTGGCTACAATATTTAGGTTACACGAGCACAAATTTAGAGTGCGAGTTTTGTTAGCATATTTTAGCTTACCTGTGACTGCAGCTCAGCTTGGTACGTACTAAATTTTACTATTGTTAATAGTTCAGAATCATTTAATTCAAGTTCAAAGTTAAATCTCTTGTTTCTAAATTGCGTAGAGTCAAGTTGCTTTTGAAATGATTGTTGAGGTAGTCCAAGACTAACCGTATTTTACTGGATTTCGATGTGCTTCAGAAAGAAAGCTCACTATTAACTTCAGTCACTAAATTAACTTTCGATTTTCCGGTTTTATTAATTCTTTTGCTAAATTAAGTCAGAGTGTAGCGAAATTTATTACTTCTGACAAACTTTCAGTTTTCACACTACACGTGTCAACCTTCAGTTGCCACGCTTCTAGTGTTAATTATATGTGTAATAACCTTTCTTTTTCAGTTACTATAGTAATTGTCCTTAGGACTGGCGACCGTGATTTCCCCCAAATCTCAAATATCTAATTACCGCTAGTTAACTGTTAACGTAACGGCCGCACATTTACTTTCTTTATTAACTTTACCCCTTTTCAAAATTAATTTCCACCAGTTTCATTTGCATTTTTCCTTTCATTCAGATGTAACCCTTTCCTCCCTCTTTACCGATAGATTAACTTCGGTGACGATTGCTTTTCCCAAATTTCCATTAGGTATACGCGGTTTAATTTTCACTGTCATTAAGGTCGATAAGTGAGGGGGGAGGTTACACGTGGCGACCTGGTGACAGGACAATCTTCAGATTTGAGGTTGTTCTGGACACGAATTTTCTTTGGTGCAAATGTCGTAACAAAGTATTGGTTACGAACAGATAGTTACGTCAGCGAGATTAAGTAGTGGGAGGAATCCTAATTATATTTGAGATTTGGCTATTATATTGAAAATTATTAAAATGAGTGAAGGCAACAATTGCCAAAATTTGGTAGACTTGTATACGGAACAATCGGTCGAACAGTGGGAAACGCGCACCGCGGCACCCATTGTTCAGGGGCAGGCGGCTAGCATGAAAGACGCGACCGCCGAATCGCAACAAAGAGCAGAAATGGAATTCCAAACTTTAGAAAATGTTTCGGAATCAGAAGTGAAAATCAAATCTGAATCCCTTGATGACGAATACGGGGGGACAATTAAAGAGGAAGCCGCTACGGAAGTAAAACCGGTAGTTTCCGGGAATTTAACTGATTTATTGAACGTTTTGATTAACGAAATCAAGAGTCAATCGGTCAAGCAAGAAGATCAGGCTGCCAAGCAAGAAGCTCGGGCTGCCAAGCAAGAAGCTCAGTCTGAAAAATTTGAACGGATGCTAGACAATCAGAACAAAGCTATTAACGTTGTTATCAACAATGTTGGAGTTGTTAACACAAAAGTTGATAAAATCAAAGAAGATATTGTTGTAATTAATACCGAAATCGGTAATCTTAAACAGGAAATGATAGGCGTTCAGGCGGAAATTGCGAGCATAAATACTCGTTTTGATTCCGAAATTAGCAGAATCGAGAAAAGTGTAGGAGACGCAGTTGCTCCGATCATCGAGAATAAGGTGACGGAACAAATTCAATTAGTGAAAAAAGAGGATCAAAAGAAGGTGGAAACTTTAAAGGCTTTAGTGTCCGAGGTTGATGCAAAAGTGACGAAGCAGGCTAATACCTGCGAAGAGGAAAAGAGGCAAGTGGAAACGCTTGCGGCAACCACTTGCCAAGTAATTACGAGAGTGTCGGAATTAGAAAAGAAACTTGACGAAAAACAAAGCTATGTGCCAATCTGTGCACATAGTTCGGAATTGTTGACGAAAGAGGAGCGGTTTGACCCCTTGAAAAAAGGCGGTGTACATGCGACGGATTTCATTAAAAACTGTGAAAGAGTTTTACCCAGATCATGGAGTAATGAGAGAAAAATTAATGCGATTATTGATGTGTTGGCTGGTGATGCCAAGCGTTGGGGCTTAAACCTCAACATTACGAACCTGACTTTTGACGAGTTTAAAAATTTGTTTCTGGCTGAATACTGGTCAGAGCAAAAACAGCAAAGTGTCTGGCGCGAATTTGTCGTATCGAGGCCTTTCGATGCGAATTCGCGCGGCTCGATGAAGGAGTTTTGTGAGGGCTGGATCCGCAAGTTGGAATATTTGCGTGATCGCCGCACGGAATCCGAAATAGTCTGGGAACTCTACAAAAAGCTTCCAGATGATACAAAACGCTACGTAGGAAGCAATTACAGGACAATAAATGATTTCCTGGAAAGAGTGGAGGACGAGGACAATTGGCGCAATAATCGCGACAGTGGTAGAGGCCGTGGTAACAACAACGGGTACCACAGCAACCACAACAACGATAACAATGGGAATAATGCATACCGCAACCATGGCAGCAATAACAAAAATGGTTCGGACCGTAATAACAATCTGTACAATGCAAATAATAACAGGAATGACGGAAACCAGTATCACACTAACGTGATACGGGCTTCACAGAATAGTAATAACGCCAGAGGGTGTGACCAGCCGCCTCAGCAGTATCCGGGGAGCGTATCTGCTGGGACGAGACAGGGAAACCATTAGCCGCGCCGGTGAGGGGCCGACCGGGCGTGGAGAAATTTTGGCGGTCCAATAACAGGAGAAAACCCAGGTGTCGTCGTTATGAAAATTCCGTATGGAATAATCAACGGCGGGAGAGTGTGCCAGTGTTAGGAGAAAGGAGTGCGCCCACAAGTAGTAGATCAGCTGTAGACACGGCAGTAGGAAGTACATTCACTGTCAGTGAGAACAATTTAAGTAGTGTTCCGGAAATCGATTATAAAGTGGCAGCTGTAATACCCACAGCGGAACTGGAGATTGAGTTTAAGAATGATTCGCAAGTGTTGAAAGAAGATCAAATGTCGGATAAAACGTCCGTCATCGAGCGAGGAGATGCAGAGAGGGATGAGGTCTGGTTAAGGCAGTTCGGTCGCTTATACGACGAACTAAGAGATTATAGGGGCCTGTACGGGAGAAGTGTTTATGGGGAGCGCGGGCAGGATTTGCCGCGTCTCGTCCCGCAGGAAGATAGTGATTGTGAAGTGATAGAAAGTTCTGGCCCTAACCGGCAGACTTTACTAGAAATAGTTGATGTTAATGGGGAGCACGAGCAAGATGCGTCGTGTTTCGTCCCGCAGGAGTTGAATGTTGAAGTAGTAACGGAAAGTTCTGGCCCTAACCGGCAGACTTTACCGAAAGTTGTAATGGTAGAAGTAGCCGACCCATCCGACGCGAACATCCAGTTTAAACATTGCGAGAGTATTAAGGAGAAAGATTACGAAAATTTTAGTGATAGCCGGACACGATTGGTAAAAAACCACGTAGATTACAGTGTGTATGAGGTTAGAGCTGACGTTATACGGTCAGACGATAACAGTGTGGGTTGCGCAGATCTAGAGGAAGTAATTGCAGATACTACTGGGCACATTTCTCCAGGTAGATTGGCAGATGAGATCAATCTGGCCAAAGAGGAATCAACGAAGGTGACAATTAGTGAATCGATAGCAATGCAACACTCACTAGTTGACGAGTTACAGGAAAAGGTTTCGGTATTGGAGGCGAAGCTACAGACTAAGCCTCAGGACAGACGTGTTGAAATTAAAACTGTATGTGAACAGAGGCTGAAAAAGCCGCCAGATAAACCGGATTTAGGATCAAAGCCGGATGGTTTTTTCTGGAATGACCTGGATATAGACGAGGATTTACTGTGGGAAAATAAAGAAACAGTCGAGGACAAGTGTAGACAGATAGTAGTGTCTGTTAATATGCACGACCTACAACTAAACGTGTTGATTGACACCGGTGCAGAATTGAGTGCTGTATCTGGGAAAATATTTGAGTTACTGAAAGACAGACCTGGCATCGTAGTTATGCCAGTAACAGGAGTGAAAATTATCGGTGCTACTGGGAAGGCCAGTAAACCGGTCACAAAACAGATTTTTGTCAACTTCGAGATATATGGGGCACGATCTGAACAAGAGTTTGTCGTCGTGCCAGACTTAACTACGGAAGTAATTATCGGGTTAGATTGGCTATTAAAGTACCGTGCAGTGATTAATTGCGAAAGCAAAACTTTGACATGTACGTCACAAGATAAAACAATAGTGGTTAGCTTTGACGAGGCAGGAGACGGTGTGCATAGGCAATACCAGCCTATACACATTGTTAACTGGCCGGATGGTATTGATGTAGGTATGAATTTGAACTGCCGTAAAGTGAGGAATCTCGGCATTGACAAAAGTGTAGAAAGTTTAGTGGAAGAGATAATCAAATTCCCTCCACGGATTAACATTAGTATTGGTGTGAAAAAAAGATCGTTTGCGAGAAGTAATGAAGCTTAAAGCCGATGCTCACATACGTCGTCATGGCGCTAAAGCACGTTTTGCTAAGTTTGCAATCGGAGACTTAGTACTTGTAAAAGCTCATGAGAAATCGAGCGAGACAGACAATGAAATCTCTAAATTTAAGTTTGTTTATAATGGACCATATAAAGCCATTGGTATACCTGACACAAATGCTTATTGCTTAGAGTATCCAAGCTCTGGAAAACGATTAGGTATACGGAATATAGTAGACTTGAAATTGTACCAACCTAGGATCGATTAATACCACACAATGGGTAATTTATAAAGTATGTAAAATAGAGTGTAAGATTTAACGATTTGCTAGATTGCCATGCTTTTGACTGACCAAGGTCATTAAAGAAGTTGTAATTAATAAGTAATTAATTTTGATTAATCAATTTAATTTCAATCAATTTAATCATGATCTAATCAACTGAAAAATCCAAGCTGCTAGTTTAAGTTTTCAGCTGAGTCACAGTAGATTAAGGAATGTAAATATGATTTTGTAAATAGCTGTAAGATTCCATGAATATGTGTTCTACTAGTCATTGCCGATGTACTTAGACGCTGTTTTAAGTTTCAGGCTAGTACATGGGTGTGATGATGGACAGTGTTGAGTTATCCACTGTGATAGTGTTTATGGACTCCTTGAGATTACTCGGGAGTGAGTTTTACCGAAAGAATTCAGTGAAACGGACGTTCTGGAAATGCCGTTACAAGGGCGAGAGAGATCAAGCGTGCCGCACAGGCGGGCGCAACAATACTGGCGGGGCGGAACCGCTGTCGGCTCTTGTGCCGCTGTCGGCTCTTGGGCCGCTGTCGGCATTCTTTGTACTTGCGAGTACGAAAGGCGGAATAGTTTTTCTTCCCGGACAGCTGATGTGAAAGAATTCTGCTGTCAATACTTACGTTTTTTTCGATCTACTGAATATTATTTTCTTGTTTAGCATTAAGTGGACTCTCATGGCAAGCGTATTAATTACGAAAAGGTTATATAAAATGTGTATTCTATGTAATTAATAATTAATTTGCGTATTTTGATCTACCTGTTTTTATGACCATGTACTCTGATTAATTTTGTAAATAGTATTCCATTTCTCATAGTGTTACGAATTTTAATGATTTTGGAATAGCTAAACCATTTTCTATATTTTCTATGAATTTTAATATGTTGTCAACCTGTTTTATTTTGTGCAAGGTGACAGAGTGGAATAAGATTAGGAGTGTCTCCACTCAATTATTATGGTCTAAGAATTGATTTATGGTTAATTAGACGAATGCTAACTTTTGTTGATGTTTTGAGCATATGCATTTCCGCTGTTTCTTTTTTGGGACATTTTCTGAGTCTGTTTACGTTACACGAACATCCTCAGACAATGTGGGGCACGTGTAACGCCGGAAATGCATATCCTCCTATTTTCGTCTATTGTACTATTATTTTTTTTCCTTGTTTTGTTACCTCAAGATATGACATTTCTGTCTCTTTATATATTGTAATTGTTTTACTGTTTGTATATATATATATATTTATGCATTTATGTCGATGTATAATTGGTTTGTTTCGTAAATATCATTTGTATTTTTACGCTGGGTCTTGCCTAGGGAAAACTGCTATCGAACGATTACATCGATAGGTCGTGTGAAGAATCAAAGTGTGTAGGATCTTTGGGAGGGTTAACTCTGCCGCGTGGGGCGCGGGCAGGGGGAGTCTGGCGGAAGTAGCGAGTGGAGCAGGTGTTGTGTGACGCTCCCGCGAGTTGCCGCGCTTTCGGGGTTTGGCAGCATGTAATTGCGCTCGACTCGCGATGATAGTTTCTGACATAGTGTCGCGGACGGGAAGCATTAGCTGGTGCGCATCAAGAGCCCGTTTCGCCTGGTGACCGTGTCGAGAAGAAGGCGCGCCAACATTCAGCTTCTGCAACAGCGACGGCCGACAATGAGTGACTGTCGCCACTTCCTCGATCGACGGCTTCAAACCTTCAATCAACCAACAAGGAAGACTAAAAGCACGTAAAGTTTCAGAACTGTATGGCAGACCTCAGCTTTTCAAATTGTTCCATTTGCCTCGCAAAATTACAGCAACTTAGCATGAACCTTTGTTGCTCATTGTCCCAATTGCATTGCCAAGCAGGGTCCCTTCCTTTTCCGAAATGAACCCGAGTGTCGTTGAAATTCAAACGCCAGCATTAAAATAATATAATTAGATTTCACTGCTTTAATTTCAAAGTTCAGTAGCTGGCTACAATATTTAGGTTACACGAGCACAAATTTAGAGTGCGAGTTTTGTTAGCATATTTTAGCTTACCTGTGACTGCAGCTCAGCTTGGTACGTACTAAATTTTACTATTGTTAATAGTTCAGAATCATTTAATTCAAGTTCAAAGTTAAATCTCTTGTTTCTAAATTGCGTAGAGTCAAGTTGCTTTTGAAATGATTGTTGAGGTAGTCCAAGACTAACCGTATTTTACTGGATTTCGATGTGCTTCAGAAAGAAAGCTCACTATTAACTTCAGTCACTAAATTAACTTTCGATTTTCCGGTTTTATTAATTCTTTTGCTAAATTAAGTCAGAGTGTAGCGAAATTTATTACTTCTGACAAACTTTCAGTTTTCACACTACACGTGTCAACCTTCAGTTGCCACGCTTCTAGTGTTAATTATATGTGTAATAACCTTTCTTTTTCAGTTACTATAGTAATTGTCCTTAGGACTGGCGACCGTGATTTCCCCCAAATCTCAAATATCTAATTACCGCTAGTTAACTGTTAACGTAACGGCCGCACATTTACTTTCTTTATTAACTTTACCCCTTTTCAAAATTAATTTCCACCAGTTTCATTTGCATTTTTCCTTTCATTCAGATGTAACCCTTTCCTCCCTCTTTACCGATAGATTAACTTCGGTGACGATTGCTTTTCCCAAATTTCCATTAGGTATACGCGGTTTAATTTTCACTGTCATTAAGGTCGATAAGTGAGGGGGGAGGTTACACGTGGCGACCTGGTGACAGGACAATCTTCAGATTTGAGGTTGTTCTGGACACGAATTTTCTTTGGTGCAAATGTCGTAACAAAGTATTGGTTACGAACAGATAGTTACGTCAGCGAGATTAAGTAGTGGGAGGAATCCTAATTATATTTGAGATTTGGCTATTATATTGAAAATTATTAAAATGAGTGAAGGCAACAATTGCCAAAATTTGGTAGACTTGTATACGGAACAATCGGTCGAACAGTGGGAAACGCGCACCGCGGCACCCATTGTTCAGGGGCAGGCGGCTAGCATGAAAGACGCGACCGCCGAATCGCAACAAAGAGCAGAAATGGAATTCCAAACTTTAGAAAATGTTTCGGAATCAGAAGTGAAAATCAAATCTGAATCCCTTGATGACGAATACGGGGGGACAATTAAAGAGGAAGCCGCTACGGAAGTAAAACCGGTAGTTTCCGGGAATTTAACTGATTTATTGAACGTTTTGATTAACGAAATCAAGAGTCAATCGGTCAAGCAAGAAGATCAGGCTGCCAAGCAAGAAGCTCGGGCTGCCAAGCAAGAAGCTCAGTCTGAAAAATTTGAACGGATGCTAGACAATCAGAACAAAGCTATTAACGTTGTTATCAACAATGTTGGAGTTGTTAACACAAAAGTTGATAAAATCAAAGAAGATATTGTTGTAATTAATACCGAAATCGGTAATCTTAAACAGGAAATGATAGGCGTTCAGGCGGAAATTGCGAGCATAAATACTCGTTTTGATTCCGAAATTAGCAGAATCGAGAAAAGTGTAGGAGACGCAGTTGCTCCGATCATCGAGAATAAGGTGACGGAACAAATTCAATTAGTGAAAAAAGAGGATCAAAAGAAGGTGGAAACTTTAAAGGCTTTAGTGTCCGAGGTTGATGCAAAAGTGACGAAGCAGGCTAATACCTGCGAAGAGGAAAAGAGGCAAGTGGAAACGCTTGCGGCAACCACTTGCCAAGTAATTACGAGAGTGTCGGAATTAGAAAAGAAACTTGACGAAAAACAAAGCTATGTGCCAATCTGTGCACATAGTTCGGAATTGTTGACGAAAGAGGAGCGGTTTGACCCCTTGAAAAAAGGCGGTGTACATGCGACGGATTTCATTAAAAACTGTGAAAGAGTTTTACCCAGATCATGGAGTAATGAGAGAAAAATTAATGCGATTATTGATGTGTTGGCTGGTGATGCCAAGCGTTGGGGCTTAAACCTCAACATTACGAACCTGACTTTTGACGAGTTTAAAAATTTGTTTCTGGCTGAATACTGGTCAGAGCAAAAACAGCAAAGTGTCTGGCGCGAATTTGTCGTATCGAGGCCTTTCGATGCGAATTCGCGCGGCTCGATGAAGGAGTTTTGTGAGGGCTGGATCCGCAAGTTGGAATATTTGCGTGATCGCCGCACGGAATCCGAAATAGTCTGGGAACTCTACAAAAAGCTTCCAGATGATACAAAACGCTACGTAGGAAGCAATTACAGGACAATAAATGATTTCCTGGAAAGAGTGGAGGACGAGGACAATTGGCGCAATAATCGCGACAGTGGTAGAGGCCGTGGTAACAACAACGGGTACCACAGCAACCACAACAACGATAACAATGGGAATAATGCATACCGCAACCATGGCAGCAATAACAAAAATGGTTCGGACCGTAATAACAATCTGTACAATGCAAATAATAACAGGAATGACGGAAACCAGTATCACACTAACGTGATACGGGCTTCACAGAATAGTAATAACGCCAGAGGGTGTGACCAGCCGCCTCAGCAGTATCCGGGGAGCGTATCTGCTGGGACGAGACAGGGAAACCATTAGCCGCGCCGGTGAGGGGCCGACCGGGCGTGGAGAAATTTTGGCGGTCCAATAACAGGAGAAAACCCAGGTGTCGTCGTTATGAAAATTCCGTATGGAATAATCAACGGCGGGAGAGTGTGCCAGTGTTAGGAGAAAGGAGTGCGCCCACAAGTAGTAGATCAGCTGTAGACACGGCAGTAGGAAGTACATTCACTGTCAGTGAGAACAATTTAAGTAGTGTTCCGGAAATCGATTATAAAGTGGCAGCTGTAATACCCACAGCGGAACTGGAGATTGAGTTTAAGAATGATTCGCAAGTGTTGAAAGAAGATCAAATGTCGGATAAAACGTCCGTCATCGAGCGAGGAGATGCAGAGAGGGATGAGGTCTGGTTAAGGCAGTTCGGTCGCTTATACGACGAACTAAGAGATTATAGGGGCCTGTACGGGAGAAGTGTTTATGGGGAGCGCGGGCAGGATTTGCCGCGTCTCGTCCCGCAGGAAGATAGTGATTGTGAAGTGATAGAAAGTTCTGGCCCTAACCGGCAGACTTTACTAGAAATAGTTGATGTTAATGGGGAGCACGAGCAAGATGCGTCGTGTTTCGTCCCGCAGGAGTTGAATGTTGAAGTAGTAACGGAAAGTTCTGGCCCTAACCGGCAGACTTTACCGAAAGTTGTAATGGTAGAAGTAGCCGACCCATCCGACGCGAACATCCAGTTTAAACATTGCGAGAGTATTAAGGAGAAAGATTACGAAAATTTTAGTGATAGCCGGACACGATTGGTAAAAAACCACGTAGATTACAGTGTGTATGAGGTTAGAGCTGACGTTATACGGTCAGACGATAACAGTGTGGGTTGCGCAGATCTAGAGGAAGTAATTGCAGATACTACTGGGCACATTTCTCCAGGTAGATTGGCAGATGAGATCAATCTGGCCAAAGAGGAATCAACGAAGGTGACAATTAGTGAATCGATAGCAATGCAACACTCACTAGTTGACGAGTTACAGGAAAAGGTTTCGGTATTGGAGGCGAAGCTACAGACTAAGCCTCAGGACAGACGTGTTGAAATTGAAACTGTATGTGAACAGAGGCTGAAAAAGCCGCCAGATAAACAGGATTTAGGATCAAAGCCGGATGGTTTTTTCTGGAATGACCTGGATATAGACGAGGATTTACTGTGGGAAAATAAAGAAACAGTCGAGGACAAGTGTAGACAGATAGTAGTGTCTGTTAATATGCACGACCTACAACTAAACGTGTTGATTGACACCGGTGCAGAATTGAGTGCTGTATCTGGGAAAATATTTGAGTTACTGAAAGACAGACCTGGCATCGTAGTTATGCCAGTAACAGGAGTGAAAATTATCGGTGCTACTGGGAAGGCCAGTAAACCGGTCACAAAACAGATTTTTGTCAACTTCGAGATATATGGGGCACGATCTGAACAAGAGTTTGTCGTCGTGCCAGACTTAACTACGGAAGTAATTATCGGGTTAGATTGGCTATTAAAGTACCGTGCAGTGATTAATTGCGAAAGCAAAACTTTGACATGTACGTCACAAGATAAAACAATAGTGGTTAGCTTTGACGAGGCAGGAGACGGTGTGCATAGGCAATACCAGCCTATACACATTGTTAACTGGCCGGATGGTATTGATGTAGGTATGAATTTGAACTGCCGTAAAGTGAGGAATCTCGGCATTGACAAAAGTGTAGAAAGTTTAGTGGAAGAGATAATCAAATTCCCTCCACGGATTAACATTAGTATTGGTGTGAAAAAAAGATCGTTTGCGAGAAGTAATGAAGCTTAAAGCCGATGCTCACATACGTCGTCATGGCGCTAAAGCACGTTTTGCTAAGTTTGCAATCGGAGACTTAGTACTTGTAAAAGCTCATGAGAAATCGAGCGAGACAGACAATGAAATCTCTAAATTTAAGTTTGTTTATAATGGACCATATAAAGCCATTGGTATACCTGACACAAATGCTTATTGCTTAGAGTATCCAAGCTCTGGAAAACGATTAGGTATACGGAATATAGTAGACTTGAAATTGTACCAACCTAGGATCGATTAATACCACACAATGGGTAATTTATAAAGTATGTAAAATAGAGTGTAAGATTTAACGATTTGCTAGATTGCCATGCTTTTGACTGACCAAGGTCATTAAAGAAGTTGTAATTAATAAGTAATTAATTTTGATTAATCAATTTAATTTCAATCAATTTAATCATGATCTAATCAACTGAAAAATCCAAGCTGCTAGTTTAAGTTTTCAGCTGAGTCACAGTAGATTAAGGAATGTAAATATGATTTTGTAAATAGCTGTAAGATTCCATGAATATGTGTTCTACTAGTCATTGCCGATGTACTTAGACGCTGTTTTAAGTTTCAGGCTAGTACATGGGTGTGATGATGGACAGTGTTGAGTTATCCACTGTGATAGTGTTTATGGACTCCTTGAGATTACTCGGGAGTGAGTTTTACCGAAAGAATTCAGTGAAACGGACGTTCTGGAAATGCCGTTACAAGGGCGAGAGAGATCAAGCGTGCCGCACAGGCGGGCGCAACAATACTGGCGGGGCGGAACCGCTGTCGGCTCTTGTGCCGCTGTCGGCTCTTGTGCCGCTGTCGGCATTCTTTGTACTTGCGAGTACGAAAGGCGGAATAGTTTTTCTTCCCGGACAGCTGATGTGAAAGAATTCTGCTGTCAATACTTACGTTTTTTTCGATCTACTGAATATTATTTTCTTGTTTAGCATTAAGTGGACTCTCATGGCAAGCGTATTAATTACGAAAAGGTTATATAAAATGTGTATTCTATGTAATTAATAATTAATTTGCGTATTTTGATCTACCTGTTTTTATGACCATGTACTCTGATTAATTTTGTAAATAGTATTCCATTTCTCATAGTGTTACGAATTTTAATGATTTTGGAATAGCTAAACCATTTTCTATATTTTCTATGAATTTTAATATGTTGTCAACCTGTTTTATTTTGTGCAAGGTGACAGAGTGGAATAAGATTAGGAGTGTCTCCACTCAATTATTATGGTCTAAGAATTGATTTATGGTTAATTAGACGAATGCTAACTTTTGTTGATGTTTTGAGCATATGCATTTCCGCTGTTTCTTTTTTGGGACATTTTCTGAGTCTGTTTACGTTACACGAACATCCTCAGACAATGTGGGGCACGTGTAACGCCGGAAATGCATATCCTCCTATTTTCGTCTATTGTACTATTATTTTTTTTCCTTGTTTTGTTACCTCAAGATATGACATTTCTGTCTCTTTATATATTGTAATTGTTTTACTGTTTGTATATATATATATATTTATGCATTTATGTCGATGTATAATTGGTTTGTTTCGTAAATATCATTTGTATTTTTACGCTGGGTCTTGCCTAGGGAAAACTGCTATCGAACGATTACATCGATAGGTCGTGTGAAGAATCAAAGTGTGTAGGATCTTTGGGAGGGTTAACTCTGCCGCGTGGGGCGCGGGCAGGGGGAGTCTGGCGGAAGTAGCGAGTGGAGCAGGTGTTGTGTGACGCTCCCGCGAGTTGCCGCGCTTTCGGGGTTTGGCAGCATGTAATTGCGCTCGACTCGCGATGATAGTTTCTGACATAGTGTCGCGGACGGGAAGCATTAGCTGGTGCGCATCAAGAGCCCGTTTCGCCTGGTGACCGTGTCGAGAAGAAGGCGCGCCAACATTCAGCTTCTGCAACAGCGACGGCCGACAATGAGTGACTGTCGCCACTTCCTCGATCGACGGCTTCAAACCTTCAATCAACCAACAAGGAAGACTAAAAGCACGTAAAGTTTCAGAACTGTATGGCAGACCTCAGCTTTTCAAATTGTTCCATTTGCCTCGCAAAATTACAGCAACTTAGCATGAACCTTTGTTGCTCATTGTCCCAATTGCATTGCCAAGCAGGGTCCCTTCCTTTTCCGAAATGAACCCGAGTGTCGTTGAAATTCAAACGCCAGCATTAAAATAATATAATTAGATTTCACTGCTTTAATTTCAAAGTTCAGTAGCTGGCTACAATATTTAGGTTACACGAGCACAAATTTAGAGTGCGAGTTTTGTTAGCATATTTTAGCTTACCTGTGACTGCAGCTCAGCTTGGTACGTACTAAATTTTACTATTGTTAATAGTTCAGAATCATTTAATTCAAGTTCAAAGTTAAATCTCTTGTTTCTAAATTGCGTAGAGTCAAGTTGCTTTTGAAATGATTGTTGAGGTAGTCCAAGACTAACCGTATTTTACTGGATTTCGATGTGCTTCAGAAAGAAAGCTCACTATTAACTTCAGTCACTAAATTAACTTTCGATTTTCCGGTTTTATTAATTCTTTTGCTAAATTAAGTCAGAGTGTAGCGAAATTTATTACTTCTGACAAACTTTCAGTTTTCACACTACACGTGTCAACCTTCAGTTGCCACGCTTCTAGTGTTAATTATATGTGTAATAACCTTTCTTTTTCAGTTACTATAGTAATTGTCCTTAGGACTGGCGACCGTGATTTCCCCCAAATCTCAAATATCTAATTACCGCTAGTTAACTGTTAACGTAACGGCCGCACATTTACTTTCTTTATTAACTTTACCCCTTTTCAAAATTAATTTCCACCAGTTTCATTTGCATTTTTCCTTTCATTCAGATGTAACCCTTTCCTCCCTCTTTACCGATAGATTAACTTCGGTGACGATTGCTTTTCCCAAATTTCCATTAGGTATACGCGGTTTAATTTTTCACTGTCATTAAGGTCGATAAGTGAGGGGGGAGGTTACATGCTTCCTGCTTACCTGCCACCGAGACAAATGTTCACTCTGAGATTTCTCTGTCACATGGAAGTGGACAGAGAATGGCCATGGAACATTCTGTTGAGAGACGATGTCCATTTCCATCTCCAAGAACGTGCCAATACGCCGAACTGCATAATATGGGCAACAGAAAATCCGCACGCACATCAACTGGCATGGCTTCATTCCGGAAAGGTGACTTGTGTGTTGCGGGTAGGCGGGATCGTTTATCATAGGGAGTTATTTTTTCGAGGAGTTGCGTACTAAAGGTCCTATTACCAGTACCGTTACTGGCAAACGCAATGAGAGAATTCTGCACTGATCAACAGCCTGGGGGTGAAGGCTGGATCATTTTTGTGCCAGATGGTGCTTCTCTGCACATTGCCCAGCCAGTGGAACGGCAACTGCAGTGGCATTTGGGAAATGATAGAATTACCAGCCGTCATTCCGCTACAGCCTGGCCGTCCAGATCACCTGTTATTAATCCGTGTCACTTATGGCTGTAGGGGTATCTGGAACATTCTGTGTGCAGTGCTCCAGAATGCACTGCGCAATACTTGTTCGTAACTGAACATGACCCCGCAGACACACCGATCTGTTGTGGAATATGCTGTTTCTAGATTTCATCTTGGGGCAGAAAACGGTGGACTGCATGCTGAACATGTCTTGTCCCAGTCTCACGACAGTTATCAACCGACGTCATTTTGCTTTTTATGCCTTTTTTTCGCCTCAGGGCAGTTAAAAACCGAATTTTGCTATCCGACGTGGTGCGACCTTGCCGTGGTGGATGGGCTTACATAATTAACAGTGCCAGAACTGTAGAGTGCTGAACGTAGCAGTCGTTTCGCCCTGCGTCAGCAATATACTGTTCAACTTTCATGTCATCCTGAACAGTGGTTTTCTTTCTACAGTATTTTGAGACAGGAAACCAGCACGGTTTTAGGAAACAGCAGTCATGCGAGACACAGCCGGCCCTCTTTGTGCATGATGTACAACAGGCTCTGGATACCGGCTCCCAAGTTGATGCCATATTTCTCGACTTTCGAAAGGCGTTCGACTCAGTTCCGTACTGTCGCTTGCTACAAAAAGTGCGCGCTTACGGTCTATCCGATGGCATATGCGGTTGCATAGAAAGTTTTCTAACAGACAGGGTTGTTGGTTGGTTGTTTGGGAAAGGAGACCAGACAGCGTGGTCATCGGTCTCATCGGATTAGGGAAGGACGGGGAAGGAAGTCGGCCGTGCCCTTTCATTTACATCTACATTTATACTCCGCAAGCCACCCAACGGTGTGTGGCGGAGGGCAGTTTACGTGCCACTGTCATTACCTCCCTTTCCTGTTCCAGTCGCGTATGGTTCGCGGGAAGAACGACTGTCTGAAAGCCTCCGTGCGCGCTCTAATCTCTCTAATTTTACATTCGTGATCTCCTCGGGAGGTATAAGTAGGGGGAAGCAATATATTCGATACCTCATCCAGAAACGCACCCTCTCGAAACCTGGCGAGCAAGCTACACTGCGATGCAGAGCGCCTCTCTTGCAGAGTCTGCCACTTGAGTTTGTTAAACATCTCCGTAACGCTATCACGGTTTCCAAATAACCCTGTGACGAAACGCGCCGCTCTTCTTTGGATCTTCTCTATCTCCTCCATCAACCCGATCTGGTACGGATCCCACACTGATGAGCAATACTCAAGTATAGGTCGAACGAGTGTTTTGTAAGCCACCTCCTTTGTTGATGGACTACATTTTCTAAGGACTCTCCCAATGAATCTCAACCTAGTACCCGCCTTACCAACAATCAATTTTATATGATCGTTCCACTTTAAATCGTTCCGCACGCATACTCCCAGATATTTTACAGAAGTAACTGCTACCAGTGTTTGTTCCGCTATCATATAATCATACAACAAAGGATCCTTCTTTCTATGTATCCGCAATACATTACATTTGTCTATGTTAAGGGTCAGTTGCCACTCCCTGCACCAAGAGCCTATCCGCTGCAGATTTTCCTGCATTTCGCTACAATTTTCTAATGCTGCGCCCGCATCTCGTGGTCGTGCGGTAGCGTTCTCGCTTCCCACGCCCGGGTTCCCGGGTTCGATTCCCGGCGGGGTCAGGGATTTTCTCTGCCTCGTGATGGCTGGGTGTTGTGTGCTGTCCTTAGGTTAGTTAGGTTAAAGTAATTCTAAGTTCTAGGGGACTTATGACCACAGCAGTTGAGTCCCATAGTGCTCAGAGCCATTTGAACCATTTTTCTAATGCTGCAACTTCTCTGTATACTACAGCATCATCCGCGAAAAGCCGCATGGAACTTCCGACACTATCTACTAGGTCATTTATATATATTGTGAAAAGCAATGGTCCCATAACACTCCCCTGTGGCACGCCAGAGGTTACTTTAACGTCTGTAGACGTCTCTCCATTGATAACAACATGCTGTGTTCTGTTTGCTAAACACTCTTGAATCCAGCCACACAGCTGGTCTGATGTTCCGTAGGCTCTTACTTTGTTTATCAGGCGACAGTGCGGAACTGTATCGAACGCTTTCCGGAAGTCAAGGAAAATAGCATCTACCTGGGAGCCTGTATCTAATATTTTCTGGGTCTCATGAACAAATAAAGCGAGTTGGGTCTCACACGATCGCTGTTTCCGGAATCCATGTTGATTCCTACATAGTAGATTCTGGGTTTCCAAAAACGACATGATACTCGAGCAAAAAACATGTTCTAAAATTCTACAACAGATCGACGTCAGAGATATAGGTCTATAGTTTTGCGCATCTGCTCGACGACCCTTCTTGAAGACTGGGACTACCTGTGCTCTTTTCCAATCATTTGGAACCTTCCGTTCCTCTAGAGACTTGCGGTACACGGCTGTTAGAAGGGGGGCAAATTCTTTCGCGTACTCTGTGTAGAATCGAATTGGTATCCCGTCAGGTCCAGTGGACTTTCCTCTGTTGAGTGATTCCAGTTGCTTTTCTATTCCTTGGACACTTATTTCGATGTCAGCCATTTTTTCGTTTGTGCGAGGATTTAGAGAAGGAACTGCAGTGCGGTCTTCCTCTGTGAAACAGCTTTGGAAAAAGGTGTTTAGTATTTCAGCTTTACGCGTGTCGTCCTCTGTTTCAATGCCATCATCATCCCGGAGTGTCTGGATATGCTGTTTCGAGCCACTTACTGATTTAACGTAAGACCAGAACTTCCTAGGATTTTCTGTCAAGTCGGTACATAGAATTTTACTTTCGAATTCACTGAACGCTTCACGCATAGCCCTCCTTACGCTAACTTTGACATCGTTTAGCTTCTGTTTGTCTGAGAGGTTTTGGCTGCGTTTAAACTTGGAGTGAAGCTCTCTTTGCTTTCGCAGTAGTTTCCTAACTTTATTGTTGTACCACGCTGGGTTTTTCCCGTCCCTCACAGTTTTACTCGGCACGTACCTGTCTAAAACGCATTTTACGATTGCCTTGAACTTTTTCCATAAACACTCAACATTGTCAGTGTCGGAACAGAAATTTTCGTTTTGATCTGTTAGGTAGTCTGAAATCTGCCTTCTATTACTCTTGCTAAACAGATAAACCTTCCTCCCTTTTTTTATATTCCTACTAACTTCCATATTCAGGGATGCTGCAACGGCCTTATGATCACTGATTCCCTGTTCTGTACATACAGAGTCGAAAAGTTCGGGTCTGTTTGTTATCAGTAGGTCCAAGATGTTATCTCCACGAGTCGGTTCTCTGTTTAATTGCTCGAGGTAATTTTCGGATAGTGCACTCAGTATAATGTCACTCGATGCTCTGTCCCTACCACCCGTCCTAAACATCTGAGTGTCCCAGTCTATATCTAGTAAATTGAAATCTCCACCTAAGACTATAACATGCTGAGAAAATTTATGTGAAATGTATTCCAAATTTTCTCTCAATTGTTCTGCCAGAGGAACCACCCCGGCATTTGCCTGGAGTGATTTAGGGAAATCACGGAAAACCTAAATCAGGATGGCGGGACGTGGGATTGAACCGTCGTCCTACCGAATGCGAGTCCAGTGTAACAGACAGGGAGCAGTATGTCGTCCTGAACGGCGAAACTTCAACAGAAACAAGAGTAACTTCAGGTGTGCCCCACGGCAGTGTAATAGGTCCGGTGCTTTTTACGATTTACATAAACGATCTGGTTGACGGTATTTACAGCGGTATTAGACTGTCTGCCGATGATGCTGTAGTCTACAGGGAAGTAGTATCACACGAAAGTAGTGAACGAATCAATGAGGATTTGCAGAAAATAAATGCGTGGTGTAATGACTGGCAGTTATCTCTCAATATTAGAAAGTGTAACCTACTGCGTATAACAAGACGAAAATCCCCATTAATGCACGAGTACAAAATAAATGATCAGTCTTCGGAAGCGATAACATCCGTTAAGTATCTGCGTGTGACTATTCGAAATTATCTCAACTGGAATGATCAGATTACGCAAGTAACGGGTAAGGCTAACTCTACATTGCGGCTTATTGTAGAATGCTGAAGCGATGCAGTCCTTCAACAAAGGAAATAGCTTACAGTACGTTAGTTCGTCCAGTCTTGGAGTATTGTTCGTCTGTATGGGACCCTTACAAGTTGGGTCTGATTCAAGAGATTGAGAAGGTCCAAAGAAGAGCGGCAAGATTTATGACTGGTACAATTTAGCCATCCCGAGAGCGTTACAAATCTCATAGAAAGTTTGAAGTGGGACACACTTGCAGATAGACAGCGCACTAAACGGAAGGGGTTGCTCACTAAATTCCGAAAACTGCTCTTCACTGGGGATGTAGAGCATATACCGGGTGATCAAAAAGTCAGTATAAATTTGAAAACTTAATAAACCACGGAATAATGTAGACAGAGAGGTAAAAATTGACACACATGCTTGGAATGACATGGGGTTTTATTAGAAAAAAACCGAAGTTCACAAAATGTCCGACAGATGGCGCCGGACAGCAAAACGTCAGTGACTGCGCATGACAATCGTGTATAAAAGGAGCTGTAATGAGAGAGAGAATCAGATGCGCCAGCAGTCGCAGCATTTTGACGTTACCTGAAAAGGCGCTTTTAGTGAAACTGTATTATCAGAATGGGAAATGTGCTAGTTCAGCGTTACGATCCTATCGCCATAGGAAGGGGATTCGAATGGGTAAAGGTCCGTTGACAAATGCAGCTGTGGCGAGAACGATTTCTAAGTTCGAAGCCACGGGATGTTTAGATGATAGACCCAGCAGTGGCCGACTGAACACAAGGCGTAATGTTGCTGAGACAGTTCAGGAAGGAATGGAGACTGTAGCGGGTTCGTCTATGCACGGGGAAGTCAGCGCTCGTGCAGTCGCACGTCGCACCGGCATTCCATACACTACTGTTTGATTGGCACTTAGGCGTACCCTCCGTGCAAAATCCATCGGCATCATGAACTGTTACCTGGCGATTTAGTGAAGCGGAGGCCTTTGCGGCGTGGGCGTTTCAAAAGATGGTGGAAGATGACGATTGGTTGAGTAACGTGTTGTGGACAGAAGAAGCTCATTTCAAGCTCCGAGGGTCTGTCAACACCCACAACTGCAGAATTTGGGCTACCGAAAATCCTAGAACTGTCGTGGAAACTCCATTGCTGGACGAGAAAGTCACGGTATGGGTCGGATTTACCACATCTACCGTTATCGGGCCTTTTTTTTCTTCGAGGAAATCCATGATTCTGGTTTTGTAACTGCTACAGTGACGTGTGAGAGGTACGCCGATATGTTACAGAATCGCATCATCCCCAGCCTGGCTGATAAACACCTGCTGGAACGTACGATGTTTATGCAGGATGGCGCTCCACCCCATATTGCTAGACGCGTGAAAGATCTATTGCGCGCGTCGTTTGGTGATGATCATGTGCTCAGCCGCCACTTTCGTCATGCTTGGCCTCCCAGGTCCCCAGACCTCAGTCCGTGCGATTATTGGCTTTGGGGTTACCTGAAGTCGCAAGTGTATCGTGATCGACCGACATCTCTAGGGATGCTGAAAGACGACATCCGACGCCAATGCCTCACCAAAACTCCGGAAATGCTTTACAGTGGTGTTCACAACATTATTCCTCTACAGCTATTGTTAAGGAATGATGGTGGACATATTGAGCATTTCCTGTAAAGCAAACCATCTTTTCTTTGTCTTGCTTTGTTATGCTAATTATTGCTATTCTGATCAGATGAAGCGCCATCTGTCAGACATTTTTTGAACTTCTGTATTTTTTTTGGTTCTAACCCATGTCATTCCAAGCATGTGTGTCAATTTGTACCTCTCTATCTACATTACTCCGTGATTTATTCAGTTTTCAAATTTATACTGACTTTTTGATCTCCCGGTTTTATTACCACCAACTTTCAAATCGCACAATGATTATCATTCAAAGATAAGGCAAATTAGAGCTTGTACTGATGCGTTCAGACAGTCGTTTTTCCGTCGTGCGATCTGTGAGTGGAACAGAGGGGGGCAAGTATGACTTTGGCGCAAATTGTGCCCTCCGCCACACACCGCTTGGTGGCTAGCGGATTAGATACGGAGATATGTAGAACTTTTATAATGGACACCCTGTACCTCCAATAGATTAGCGATGGCAGACAGCAGTTTAATGACACGTACAGTGCCCTCTTTTCTCGAACTGGTATTGGAGCGGTGGAGCTTTCAGCGGCGAATGAGCGACGTGCAAAAACTAAGCGCGCAGCATAACGTGAAGCGTGGCGCGGCGCGGTGCCGCCTACCTTTGATGATGTGGTAGGGGGAGCGCTTGTCCCTGGTGAGGCTGACAGAGGAATCCCCGTCTGGGGCGCCATTGGCTGACGGCAGCACCGACACCAGCGCCGCCAGGCTCCCCGTGGGTGTCGGCTGAAACACATAGAGGGAAAAATCAGTCCGTGCCTCAGTGAAGACTACTACACAGAATGAGTCGCTAAAATGAGTTCGTTACAATATGCATTCGGCTGAAATTTCTACACTACTGGCCATTAAACTTGCTACACAACGAAGATGACGTGCTACAGACGCGAAATTTAACCGACACAAAGGAGATGCTGTGAAATGCAAATGATTAGCTTTTCAGAGCATTCAAACGAGGTTGGCATTTGCGGTGTGGGCGTTTTAAAAGATGGCGGAAGATGACGATTGGTTGCTGTCAACGCCCACAACTGCAGAATTTGGGCTACCGAAAATCCTAGAACTGTCGTGGAAACTCCATTGCACGACGAGAAAGTCACGGTATGGGTTGGATTTACCACATCTACTGTTATCGGGCCTTTTTTCTTCGAGGAAATGCGTGATTCTGGTTTTGTAACTGCTACCGTGACGGATGAGAGGTACGCCGATATGTTACAGAATCGCATCACCCCCAGCCTGGCTGATAAACACCTGCTGGAACGTACGATGTTTATGCAGGATGGCGCTCCACCCCATATTGCTAGACGCGTGAAAGATCTATTGTGCGCGTCGTTTGGTGATGATCGTGTGCTCAGCCGCCACTTTCGTCATCTGCATTTGTTCTTGGTGTAGCCATTTTAATGGCCAGTAGTGTAGTAAGCTTATGAAACCGTACCGCACAAGCAGAATGCAGTCAAATTGCGGGCTTATGGAATATTGTCTCGGTTATGAGACTGGATTCGTGATTTTCTTTCAGAAAGGTGACTGTTCGTAGTAACTGATGGAAAGTGATCGAGTAATACAGAAGTTATTTTTGGCGTTCCCCAAGGCAATATTGTAGGACCCAAGGTAATATTATAGGCCTGTAAACGATTTAGGACAAAATATGAGCAGCCGTCCTAGGTTCTTTGCAGATGAAGCTGTCGTTTATCGCCTAGTAAAGTTATCAGAAGATCAAAAACCAATTGCAAAACGATTTAGAAAAGATATCAGTACTGTGCGAAATTTTATTTATTTTTTAACCTTCTCACCTGAAGTGGATAGGGCAGGCCGATGGAGCGCTTCTTCATGCTCTATTCGGCCTTTGGTTTACACATATTTATTTGATTAGCTATATTTCCTTACAATTTTAAGGAACAATATTTATTTTACTGGTTATTATAGCTTATAATTCTAAGTTTGGTGCTTAAAACTAGTTTATGATAAGTATATTTGTTTGTTCTACTCTTATATTTAATTACAGATCCCACTGCTGTGGGCAGTGACTGTTTATTAGAATGTTTGTTGTGGAGCGAAGGTCCACTTCCTGTTTGCTGCATTGGTTGCTGCGTTCTGGTTCTCCTACTCTTTGGTCTTGTATCTCGCCCAGGTGTGGTGGTGTTTCTTCGTCCTCGGTGAGGGGCGCCATTGTTGGCGCTAGTTCTGGGAACTCTTTGGTAGTGTTTTGGGCCACTGTCCTATTTGGGTGAATGTTTCACTTTCTTGTTTTGTTGATTTTGGTGGTTATGATGTGCTCTAAGTCGGGGCGATTCTGTAGTATCCTTTTGCTGTATCTGGCTCTTAGGTTGGCTAGACGTGTTTGTAGTGGTGTGATTTTCGCGATCCTATATACCTCATTGCTTTGTGTAGTTCCTCCTAGAGCTGGGGCCCCATACTCTAGTAGTGGTCTTACGAAAGTTTTGTATGTTGGTATTGCTCTGTGTGTGCTGCATCCTTCGAATCTTCCTTGTACTTATCTGACGAGTCCTTGTCTTTTTCTGATCCTGTTGAGTAATTCATGTTGGTGAGTGTGCTAGTTCAGATATTTGTCGTAGTGGATCCCCAGATATTCGGCAGTATTCCCTAGTTGGAGTGGCGTACCCTATAGTGTGAGTCTTATGTCTCTTTCATTTTGATGTCTTTTATTTTTGGTTAGATTTCGATGTCGAAAAAGTACTATTTGAGTCTTGCTGGGGTATGGTTGGATCCCATTTCTTGCCATCCATTTTTCTAGTTTATACAAATATGCACTTTCCTTTCTTTGTATTGTCTGTGACCCAGTGTGCCGTATCATCGGCGTATAAGGCCAGTGCTTCTTTATTGCCATCTGTGGTCGGAATGGTTTCTGTGTAGAGGGTATATAACAACGGGCATATGATGGCTCCCTGCGGTACGCCAGCCTGTGGTGTGAAGAAGTCTGACGTTTCGTTTCCTACATGTACCCGGCATTGCCTTCCGCTTATTTGCCCTTTTATTATCCTCACCATTTTCTGCGGGATTCCTACATTGACTACCTGCGTTAACAGGCCGCTGTGCCATATTTTATTGAAGGCTCGTCCGATGTCCAAAAATACAGCCAGGGTGCATTGACTCTTGTTGAATGCTTGTGTGACATCAGTGGATAGTCTCATGAGCGGGTCATTAGTGGTGTAGTTTTTGCGGAATCCCGCTTGGATGGCTGGTATTATGTTCTTGTTTTCTACGTATTTTCTGTCCGCAGCTCGTGGTCGTGCGGTAGCGTTCTCGCTTCCCGCGCCCTAGTTCCCGGGTTCGATTCCCGGTGGGGTCAGGGATTTTCTATGCTTCGTGATGACTGGGTGTTGTGTGATGTCCTTAGGTTTGTAAGGTTTAAGTAGTTCTAAGTTCTAGGGTACTGATGACCATACATGTTAAGTCCCATATTGCTCAGAGCCATTTGAACCAATTTTGAACGTATTTTCTGATTCGATCCGTTATTATTCTTTCATACGTCCGTCCTATTACGTTAAGTAGTGTGATAGGTCTGTACGAATTGAGGTTTGTTTTCGCTTTGTTCGGTTTTGGTAGCATGATGATTTTCCCTTTCTTCCACGCCTCTGGTGTCGTTTCGCTGGTTAAACAGTAGTTAAATACTGTTGTTAGTATTGGTGCTACTGTTTCTATGGGGGCTTTCCTGAGGTGTAGTCTGCGAATTCCGTCTTCTACCGGAGCCGAGTCCCTGCCTGTCGTTATAGCTTCTATTACTTCGTTTTCGGTAATTTGTGTTGTGAGCGTTTCTTCTTCCTCCCCGTCTGCAGTGGGTGCGTTTAGTATTCCGTGTATGGCCTGTTCCGTCGCCAGCCGGTGGGTTTCGTCGAATCTCGGGTCTTGCGGGTGTGAGTGTATTACTTCTAGATTGTTTTTGAACTCCTGCGCTATTTTCCTGGCATCAGTGGTTGGCTCGTTGTTGATTAACAGACACGGTGCGTTGGACTGTTTTTGGCCTATGAGTGTTTTAAACCTGTGCCAAAATCTGCCTTCGTCCCTGTAGCCTAGTGTTTTGCAAGTTTCAGGCCGTTTCGTTTTGCCTGTAGTCGGAGATTATTCGTTTTATCCGCCCGTTTAGTCTGTTACAGACTGTCCTTAGTGTGGGGTCATCGGTTCTTTTGAAAATTGGCAGTTGATTTTGGTGAGGGGACCAAACAGAGAGGTCATCAGTCCCATCGGATTAGCGAAGGATGAGGGAGGAAGTCGGCCGTACCCTTTCAAAGGAACCATCCCAGCATTTGCCTGAAGCGATTTAGCGAGATCACGGCAAATGTAAATCAGGATGGCCAGATGCGGCGTTGAACCGTCGTCCTCCAGAATGCGAGTCCAGTTTGCTAACCACTGCGCCACCTCGCTCAGTAAAAGTGTGGGGTCATCCACATGACTGCTAAATGGAATCCGTTAAAGTTCAGTTACACAACTAATCAATCAGATCTAAAGGCCGTAAATTGTACTAAATGCCTAGGGACTACAGTTAACAACAACTTAAATTGGAAAGAACACACAAAAATGTTGTTCGGAACGCGAGCCAAAGACAGCGATTTATTGGCAGAACAGATGCAACAGATCTACTAAAGAGACTGCCTACATTACGTTTGTCCGTCATCTTTTGGAGTACTGCTGCACGGTGTGGGACCCTTGCCATATAAGATTAAGACCGGGTGAAGTGGCACAATGTTTAGCGCACTGGATTCACATTTGGGAGGACGACGGTTCGAACCTCCGTCTGGCCATCCTGATTTAGGTTTTTCGTGACTTCCTTAAATCGCCGGGATGGTTCCTTTGTAAGGGCACAGACGACTTCGCTCCCTGTCCTTCCCCCAATCAGATGGGACTGACGACATCGCTGGTTGGTCCCTTCCCCCGAATCAACCAACCATATAGGATAAACGGAGTACATCAAGGAAGTTCAACGGAGAGCAGCATGTTTTTTACTATCGAGAAAGAGGAGAGAGAGTTTCACTGACATTATACAGGACTTAGGGTTGACATCATTAAAACAAAGGCATTTTTAGATTGTGGCGGGATCTTCTCACGAAATCCAGTCACTAAATTTCTCCTCGGAATGCGAAAATATTTTGTTGAGTCTGACCTACAGAAGGAGAAACTATCATCGTAATAAAATAAGGGAAATCAGAGCTCGCACGGGAAGATACAGATGTTCGTTTTTCCGCGCGCTGTCCGAGAGTGGAATAATAGAGAATTGTTGTGGAGGTGTTTCGATGAACACTCTGCCACGCACTTAAAGTGATAGATTGATCAGCAGTGTAGTCCGATGATGATGATGATTAGTTTGTGGGGCGCTCAACTGTGTGGGTATCAGCGCCCGTACAAATTCCCAACCTTTGCTCAGCCGAGTTTCGCCCCTTTCATGAATGATGATAAAATGATGAGGACAACACAAACACCCAGTAATCTCGAGGCAGGTGAAAATCCCGGACCCCGCCGGGAATCGAACCCGGGACCCCTTCCTCGGGAAGCGAGAACGCGACCGCGAGCTCACGAGCTGCGGACGCTTAAACAGAGGTCAAGGTTAGGCTGAAAGGTGATAATGTGGTTGCGAGGATACGAAGACAACGAATGTGAATATTAAATGTAGCCTGTGGTAACCGACTGAAGCGTAGCGTAGTCCGATTTTTACATTGGTGCAGTATTTAATCGGTTGTTATTCAACAACACCGATATATTGGCATGGACGTCCAGCTATTGGGACTGTGCCATTAAGGAGGCAGTTGAGATTAAATTAGCGAGCAACCTTGTAATCAGGGATGGAGGTTTTTGTTTAAACTCTGCTTGGACTCCTGCTCTTCCCTTGTCAGAAAACTGAGGGACAGAGTCAGCGTTACCTCACCTGCTAGTTCGTAGTCTCACTATCGATATCGCTGACTTTGGTTATCTTTGGTGGCACTAGTGTTCAGTGTGCGTGCGTGTGTTGTCTTTCCTGCATTAGTCCAAAAACTGAGGTTTTAAATTTGCCTGTACATCGCCTTTCCGTTGCAGTTTGTGCCTTGAAAATGGTGGGGTGTGCTCCCTCCGAAATATCGGCGGTCGCTGTTGATATTACCTGGCTGAATTCCCGTAAGTAGTTTGAAAATTTTATACGCCAGGAGAAACTCAAGTCTCATATATACAGGGTGTCCTTCCTAAGAGTTGTCAGGGGTATTTTCTGTGATGTTTCGGAAGATATTTGGAGTTTCTTCTTTGAGTCAGACCAAATAAATAATACTCATTACGTATTTCCTGCGACGCCCAGTCTCGATGGAAAGAGTCGGTTTGTTTCCAGTTAAAAAAATAAAAAATAAAAAAATTAAGCGGAATTCTACGTGCTCATTGGATGAAGCGGTCCCAAATTAGTCTATTCCGATATTCACTTCATCGATACGTACTGACAGGGCAGTAAAACACGAATAATAAGAAACAATACTCTAGCAACGACAGCACTGGCCTGGCCCGCGCCGATGCTACCACTATGCAGTAGCGCTGCTCGGTGGCTGTTGGAGTACTGTTTGTTATTCTTCGTGTTTTATTGTCGCTGTTGATGCGCACCGATAAAATGAAAACCGGAACAGACTAAATCGGGACGCCTTTATCGAATGGGCACTTACAATTCCGCTTAAAAATATTTTGCATTAACCGGAAGCAATTCGACGTTTTTCATCGGCACTGGGCGTCGCACGAAAGACCTAATGGACTGTATCTGACTCCAGCTGCACGCGGCAAAAAAAGGAACTGCAAATATCTTCCGAAACACCACAAAAAATACGCCTGACAACTCATAGTAGGGTCATCCTGTATATGCGTTACTGGCCATTAAAATTTCTACACCACGAACATGACATGCTACATCCGCGAAATTTAACCGACAGGAAGAAGATGCCGTGATATGCAAATGATTAGATTTTCAGAGCATTCACACAAGATTGGCGCCGGTGGCGACACCTACAACGTGCTGACATGACGAAAGTTTCCAACCGATTTCTCATACACAAACAGCAGTTGACCGGCGTTCCCTGGTGAAATGTTGTTGTGATGCCTCGGATAAGGAGGAGAAACGCGTACCATCACGTTTCCGACTTTGATAAAGGTCGGATTGTAGCCTATCGCGATTTCAGTTTATCGTATCGCGACATTGCTGCTCGCGTTGGTCGAGATCCAATGACTGTTAGCAGAATATGGAATCGGTGGGTTCAGGAGGGTAATACGGAACGCCGTGCCGGATCCCAACGGCCTCGTATCACTAGCAGTCGAGATGACAGGCATCTTATCCCCATGGATGTAACGTATCGCGCAGCAACGTCTCGATCCCTGAGTCAACAGATGAGGACGTTTGACAGACAGCAATTATCTGCACGAACAGTTCGACGACGTTTGCAGCAGCACGGACTATCAGTTCGGAGATCTTGGCTGCGGTTACCCTTGACGCTGCGTCACAGAGAGGAGCGCCTGGGATGGTGTACTCAACGACGAACCTAGTTGCACGAATGGCAAAACGTCATTTTTTCGGATGAATCCAGGTTCTGTTTACAGCATCATGATGGTCGCATGCGTGTTTGGCGACATCGCGGTGAACGCACATTGGAAGCGTGTATTCGTCATCGCCATACTGGCGTATCACTCGGCGTGACGGTTTGGGGTGTCATTGGTTACACGTCTCGGTCACCTCTTGTCCGCTTTGACGGCACTTTGAACAGTGGACGTTAAATTTCCGATGCGTTACGACCCGTGGCTCTACCCTTCATTCGATCCCTGTGAAACCCTACATTTCAGCAGGATAATGCATGACCGCATGTTGCAGGTCCTGTGCGGCCCTTTCTGGATACAGAAAATATTGACTGTTGCCCTGGCCAGCACATTCTTCAGATCTCTCACCACTTGAAAACGTCTGGTCAATGGTGGCCGAGCAACTCGCTCATCACAATACGCCAGTCACTACTCTTGATGAACTGTGGTATCGTGTTGAAGCTGCATTGGCAGCTGTACCTGTACACGCCATCCAAGCTCTGTCTGACTCAATGCCCAGGTGTATCAAGGCCGTTATTACGGCCAGAGTTGGTTGTTCTGGGTACTGATTTCTCAGGATGTATGCACCCAAATTGCGTGAAAATGTAATCAGAAATCAGTTGTAGTATAATATATTTGTCCAATGAATACCCGTTTATCATCTGCGTTTCTCCTTGGTGTAGCCGTTTTAATGGCTAGTAGTGTAATTTTTTTCCTAGTAACGTATACTGTTCTGGTATAAACCTCGCATGCTTTGCGTTTCCCGTATCATATCCCATCTGTGCGTTTGCAGGCTTGTGTCTGAGATTATCTGATGTCCAGTTTCTACTGGAAAAGCGTGAGCCTACCTCGTCGTGCTGTCGGTCGGAGATATTGGTTCGTCGGTAAGATTATTCGTAGAGATGGACGATTTCACTTGAGTGACGTATCAAGCGCCCTGGTCGTTGCACCGGGAGAGAGAGGAGTGCGAGATGCGGTGCATCACGTCGTCGATTCGAAACGCGACTCAGCCGCCAATCTCTGTTCGACGAACAAAATTTGCATTCTGACACGGAAAACCGATTTTCTGATGCTGCAGGTTGAGACATGCTTGATACGCTCTCTCAGATGAAGGCTACCGAATCTCTTCCCCTCCCAGTATCACACGATGAGCAGAACCAGTTCTGCGGTAAGTGCAGTGACGAAGCAGCGTGCAAAGAGATCACGACTGGAATCTCTTCCTGTATGCGCATGATCGAGCTGTTCAAATGGTTCAAATGGCTCTGAGCACTATGGTACTTCACATCTGAGGTCATCAGTCCCCTAGAACTTAGAACTACTTAAACCTAACTAACCTAAGGACACCACACACATCCATGCCCGAGGCAGGATTCGAACCTGCGACCGTAGCGGTCACGCGGTTCCAAACTGAAGCGCCTAGAACCGCACGGCCACACCGGCCGGCATCGAGCTGTTCCTATGCGCATGCACACCATATCCGTTAACAGCGGGTGTGGCAACTACGACAAGGTTCCCCAAATACGGGGTATATCAAAAAGATTCATCTGATAAAAAAAATCATTACTGTTATGTTATTTGGGATATGTGCGTGAACAACGTACTACTGGAAGGAGCAAACTCTCGAGTTTTACATGTTTTCAGCTAGGTAGCAGCAGTGTGCGCACACTACAGTTCTAGTAAAAATGGTGTCGGGACAACAGAAAGCTCTTTTTGTCCTTCGTTTTGCGCTGCGAAAAATCTGAACGTGAACTATATAAAGGGAATAAAGGTTTACACTAAGTGTGAAATATGTGCCAAAATGCAACTCACAAAAGTGTGAAAGAAGAACTGTTCGAAAGACTTAGAACAGCTGGTGAGAGCCAATGCACACTCACCGTCGGATATCTACGAGAATGGTTTCTCCCAATTGCAAATCTAATGACCATTACTTGTTTCCAGGCTTCTTCGAACTAGTTCATTTTGCAAAATTACTAAGTACCGGTGAAACAAATGTGTAGAGCTGATGTCATTAATAAAGTAAAACGAGAGTGAACCTCATTTATATCCCTTAAACGCTGTTTATAAAACCATACAGTTAACTACCGTTCAAGAACTGCTAGTAAACTACAATTCATTATTTCGAGCGAAAAAATGAGAGTCGCTTGTGCAGTCGATGCGTGCTGTGACAAATTTACACTACGCGATCAAAAGTATCCGGACACCCCCAAAACCAGAGGTTTTTCACATTAGGTGCATTGTGCTGCCACCTACTGCCAGGTACTCCATATAAGCGACCTCAGTAGTCATTAGTCATCGTGAGAGAGCAGAATGGAGCGCTCCGCAGAACTCATGGGCTTCGAACGTGGTCAGGTGACTGGGTGTCACTTGTGCCATACATCTGTGCTCGAGATTTCCACACTCCTAAACATCCCTAGGTCCACTGTTCCCCATGTAATACTGAATTGAATACGGTAAGGGACACGTACAGCACAAAGGAGTATAGGCCGACCTCGTCTGTTGACTGACAGAGACCGCCGACAGTTGAAGAGGGTCGTAATGTGTAATAGGATGACATCTATCCAGACCATCGCACAGGAATTCCAAACTGCATCAGGATCCACTGCAAGTACTATGACAGTTACGCAGGAGGCGAGAAAACTTGGATCTCATGGTCGAGCGGCTGCTCATAAGCCACACATCACGCCGGAAAGTGCCAAATGACGCCTCGCTTGGTGTAAAGAGTGTAAACATTGAACGATTGAACAGTGGAAAAACGTTGTGTGGAGTGACGAATCACGGTACACAATGTGACGATCCGATGGCAGGATGTGGGTATGGTGAATGCCCTGTGAACGCAATCTGCCAGCGTGTGTAGAGCCAACAGTGGAATTGGGAGGCGGTGGTGTTATGGTGTGGTCGTGTTTTTCATGGAGGGGGCCTGCTCCCCTTGTTTTGAGTGGCACTATCACAGGACAAGCCTACGTTTATGTTTTAAGCTCCTTCTTGCTTTCCACTGTTGAACAGCAACTTCAACAAGATCGAGCATCTGTTCATAATGCACGGCTTCTGGCGAAGTGGTTACACGACAATAACATCCCTGTAATGGAGTGACCTGTACAGAGTCCTGACCTGAATCCTATAGGACACCTTTGGGATGTTTCGGAATGCTGACTTCGTGCCAGGCCTCACCGACCGATATGGATACCTCTCCTCAGTGCAGCGCTCCATGAAGAATGGGCCGCCATTCCCCAAGAAACCTTCCAGTACCTGACTGAACGTATGCCCGCGAGAGTGGAAGCTGTCATCAAGGCTAAGGGTGGGACAACACCGTACTGAATTCCAACATTACCGATGGAGGGAGTCATGAACTTTAAAGTCATTTTCGGCCAGGTGTCGTAATACTTTTGATCACACAGTGTATGTAGAACAATGCTAGTGATAAGTGTCAGTGAAGTACTGTTTCCGCAGTTTTATACCTCTCTTCAGAAGCATCATGGGCAGTTAAGACCAAAAATTAAAAAAAAAAAGAAATTGTAATCCACGTAGCAAAATCTCTAAAAGTGGGACAGATTAATTACAACTGGAAAATCCTCTTACCATCTGCAGAAAATAAGTCATTGCTTTTGTTGGATTCTTGAACTGGACATAACGACATCTCTGACTTTAGGAGGGTGACGAAGAGACTGTTAATGTAATTGAGATTCCACCCGAAACTAATAGTGCCTTTCAGCCTCTCGATAAAAAAGTTTTTTCAACGGTGAAAATAATTTTTCCGAAAATTATCGGATAATGTAGTTTGCGACAGGTCTTTCTCATTTCATGTTTATCAGCGGAACAGTATTACAAAATTTGCATTGTCAGTGTGCATCAACGCGTTTTACGAACCTGATGATGTATGCCTGGTACGCGGCACAATATGCAGAAAAATGGCCACGACCATTCAAGTTCCCTCTAAATAAAACTAGTAATTACTGTGAGGCGCCTGAATGCATTAATTTTTCTTTTATCAGGTGCGCCTGCTGTAAGGAAAAGGTTTTTTTCGCCATTCAATAGACACTACGTATTTTTGTGACGATTACAGGCAATACGTATGGAACTGTTTCATATTTAGTAAAATATACATTACTAAGACATTATCCTAAAGACCGTGCTATAGGAATTGTTATGAAATACACTCCTGGAAATTGAAATAAGAACACCGTGAATTCATTGTCCCAGGAAGGGGAAACTTTAGTGACACATTCCTGGGGTCAGACACATCACATGATCACACTGACAGAACCACAGGCACATAGACACAGGCAACAGAGCATGCACAATGTCGGCACTAGCACAGTGTATATCCACCTTTCGCAGCAATGCAGGCTGCTATTCTCCCATGGAGACGATCGTAGAGATGCTGGATGTAGTCCTGTGGAACGGCTTGCCATGCCATTTCCACCTGGCGCCTCAGTTGGACCAGCGTTTGTGCTGGACGTGCAGACCGCGTGAGACGACGCTTCATCCAGTCCCAAACATGCTCAATGGGGGACAGATCCGGAGATCTTGCTGGCCAGGGTAGTTGACTTACACCTTCTAGAGCACGTTAGGTGGCACGGGATACATGCGGACGTGCATTGTCCTGTTGGAACAGCAAGTTCCCTTGCCGGTCTAGGAATGGTAGAACGATGGGTTCGATGACGGTTTGGATGTACCGTACACTATTCAGTGTCCCCTCGACGATCACCAGTGGTGTACGGCCAGTGTAGGAGATCGCTCCCCACACCATGATGCCGGGTGTTGGCCCTGTGTGCCTCGGTCGTATGCAGTCCTGATTGTGGCGCTCACCTGCACGGCGCCAAACACGCATACGACCATCATTGGCACCAAGGCAGAAGCGACTCTCATCGCTGAAGACGACACGTCTCCATTCGCCCCTCCATTCACGCCTGTCGCGACACCACTGGAGGCGGGCTGCACGATGTTGGGGCGTGAGCGGAAGACGGCCTAACGGTGTGCGGGACCGTAGCCCAGCTTCATGGAGACGGTTGCGAATGGTCCTCGCCGATACCCCAGGAGCAACAGTGTCCCTAATTTGCTGGGAAGTGGCGGTGCGGTCCCCTACGGCACTGCGTAGGATCCTACGGTCTTGGCGTGCATCCGTGCGTCGCTGCGGTCCGGTCCCAGGTCGACGGGCACGTGCACCTTCCGCCGACCACTGGCGACAACATCGATGTACTGTGGAGACCTCACGCCCCACGTGTTGAGCAATTCGGCGGTACGTCCACCCGGCCTCCCGCATGCCCACTATACGCCCTCGCTCAAAGTCCGTCAACTGCACTTACGGTTCACGTCCACGCTGTCGCGGCATGCTACCAGTGTTAAAGACTGCGATGGAGCTCCGTATGCCACGGCAAACTGGCTGACACTGACGGCGGCGGTGCACAAATGCTGCGCAGCTAGCGCCATTCGACGGCCAACACCGCGGTTCCTGGTGTGTCCGCTGTGCCGTGCGTGTGATCATTGCTTGTACAGCCCTCTCGCAGTGTCCGGAGCAAGTATGGTGGGTCTGACACACCGGTGTCAATGTGTTCTTTTTTATATTTCCAGGAGTGTATTTATACCAACAAATTGAAATCCCGATGGATGGAAGTCGTCAGTATAACTGACCATATGAACTGCAAGTAATTCAAAAGAAATTAGTGATTTGGGACATTTATGATATGGTTTAAGTGCTTCAAATTTGAATGTGTGCGCTTTAGACTTCACTCTACGCGGCGCTACGTTCTCTTGTCACGGCTGCGTCTGCTTAGTCGCCGATTCGGCGTTAGACAGTAAGGGCTGTACAAACCGCTGTTATAAGCGGTTCTTTGTGTGGCAAAAATCAGTAATTTTAACATTAAAAACAAATACTTGCAGTGCATCTTGGCAGCTAAAATTTTGACAGTGCATTGCTTTCGTTGCATTCTTCCCTTGTGAGGATAGGTTTCGACATGCCAGGTTGGAATAATCCCTTGTTATCTCCGTGGGTCCATCATGACCAGGGGATATCGGTTGGTAAGTACACACATCAAAAATGTTTTGCATGATCTCGGTTTAGAGAGTTCCGGAACCTGTGCAGAAAATTGGAATAGAGATCAACGTTAACATCTATTTCTCCCTTTTTATTGCTCATGAAAACCAAACATTGCATGTTGTACCACCATACAGCAAGACCTTCAGAGGTGGTGGTCCACACTGCTGTACAAACCAGTACCTCTAATATCCGGTAGCACGTCCTCTTGCATTGATGCATGCCTGTATTTGTCGTGGCATACTATCCACAAGTTCATCAAGGCTCTGTTGGTCCAGATTGTCCAAATCCTCAGTGGGGATTTGGCGTAGATCCCTCAGAGCGCTTGGTGGGTCGCGTCGTCCATAAATATCGCTTCTCAATCTATCCTAGGCATGTTTGATAGTGTTCATGTCTGGAGAAAATGCTGGTCACTCTAGTCGAGCGATGTCGTTATCCTGAAGGAAGTCATTCACAATATGTGCACGATGGGGGCGCGAATCGTTTTCCATGAAGACGAATTCCTCGCCAATGTGCTGCCGATATGGTTGCACTATCGGTCGGAGGATGGCATTCACGTATTGTACAGCCGTTACGGCGCCCTCCATGACCACCAGCGGCGTACGTCGGCCCCACATAATGCCACTCCAGAACATCAGGGAATCTTTACCTTGCTGCACTCGCTGGACAGTGTGTCTAAGGCGTTCAGCTTACCGGGTTGCCTCCAAACACCGACGATTGTCTGGTTGAACGCATATGCGACACTCATCGCTGAAGAGAACGTGATGCCAATCCTCAGCGGTCCATTCGGCATGTTGTTGGGCCCATCTGTACCGCGCTACATGGTGTCGTGGTTGCAAAGATGGACCTCGCCATGGATGTCGGGAGTGAAGTTAAGCATCATGCAGCCTACTGCGCACAGTTTGAGTCGTAACACGACGTCCTGTGGCTGCACGAAAAGCATTATTCAACATGGTGGCGTTGCTGTCAGGGTTCCTCCGAGACATAATCCGTAGGTAGCGGTCATCTACTACAATAGTAGCCCTTTGGCGGCCTGAGCGAGGCATGTCATCGACAATTGCTTGTTCTCTGTATCTCCTACATGGCCGAACAACATCGCTTTAGTTCACTCCGAGACGCCTGGACACTTCCCTTGTTTAGAACCGTTCGTGGCACAAAGTAACAATGCGGACGCGATCGAACCGCGGTACGGACCATCTAGGCATGGTTGAACTACAGACAACACGAGCCGTGTACCTCCTTCATGGTGGAATGACTGGAACTGATCGGGTGTCGGACCCCCTACGTCTAACAGGCGCTGCCCATGCATGGTTGTTTACATGTTTGGGCGGATTTAGTGACATCTCTGAACAGTCAAAGGGGCTGTGTCCGTGACACAACATCCACACTCAAGATCTGTCTTCAGGGAATTCTGGGAACTGGGGTGATGCAAAACTTTTTTTGATGTGTGTAATATTCAATGTGAATCAAATTCACCAACAGCTGTATACTTTAGGACATTTTATTTTATCCTGAAAGCAACCAGTTTCAGCATTTCATTTATCCATCTTCAGGGCCCATACGCTTCTATCCAAATAAACGAACTTGTCGTATAGCGCCATACATTATTGGATGTAGTGAATTCCAGTCGTTATACAGGTGCTTCATACAAAGACGTGACAGTTGCTGTCACGAAGACGTTGTTGTCACGTCTTAGTATGAAGCAACTGTATAACGATTGGAATTCATGATATCCAGTAATTTATGGCGCTGTAAGACAAGTTATTTTATTTGGCTAGAAGGGTATGGGGCCTCAAGATACCAAAATGAAATGTCGAATGTGGTTGCTTTCAGAATAAAATAAAATATCTGTAAGTGTATGGCGCTTCAGTCCAGAACCGCGTTGCTGCTACGGTCGCAGGTTCGAATCCTGCCTCGGGCATGGATGTGTGTTATGTCCTTAGGTTAGTTAGCTTTACGTAGTTCTAAGTTGTAGGGGACTGATGACCTCAGATGTCCCATAGTGCTTAGAGCCATCTGAACCACTTTTGAAGTGTACGGCTGTTGGTGAAATTTATTGACACTGAAAATTCCCTTGTTAGTCCAGCTACAAACCGACTGTTCTGAATGGTCCCTCAAGCCTCAGGAGGTGCAACATATGCCCTGGTCTCTTCCCTGCTAGCAGTGCGCGCGACCTTGATGTGCGTCTGTACTACGTAGAAATCCAGAACGTGGTCTGCAGTTGCCCGGAATGTTCCACGGAAACAAGATTACAGCAAGATGTTTCTCATGCAGTGATGCAGTTACGTCACACTCCGCCATGTTACACGCTAGAGTCCTCTAGCGGCATACGGTTGCAACTTCCGTCAGGGAAGCGAGAAGTCGATGGAGTAATATGCATGACGTGGAATACTTCAACCGATATTGAGAGCAGAATAAAAAAAAAAAAAAAAAGACCTCGGAGGCATTACTTTTCAGCAGGCCCTCATAATTAGAAGAAAAGGATGCTGTGTGTTTCAAGGTTACTAATACGTTACGAGAGTATAAGCCTTGTCTCGTATTGTATACATCAACGTCCACGGCTGTGTGCAAGTTTAGAGTAGAGTCCGTGACGAAGTTAGGGTGGATATTTGAATGCGAACAATCCTCCGGGCGGGGAATGCTAATGTTTGTAATGTGCGGCGTGCCCATTCATGAAATATTCACGATTCTCCTCTCACTTCCGGTCCTCCGACCAGCCTGTCGCTTCACGTATAGCGTATGAGCATGTTGTTTATTCAGTACAGCGGAAGGATCTGTAGCAACGCGCCGTCAAATTCAGTCTGCTTTTACGCCATAGTTTCTGAACACTTCATTTCAAACGCTCATATGTGTGGCTGAAATGTGTTTCGTAACAGGAGGAATTATCTGTGGCTAAGTGGTCCAGTACCAGAGCACACTATCCACAGGTCCGTGGGCATATCCTTGGCAGTCCTCGGATTTGTGACATCTGGAAGAGTCTGTTAATGTGAAAAATACCGATTTATACTGTGGCTTGGCGTCCACATTAGAAGCTGTAGGCCACCCTGTAACTGACTGGGCAGTTCCACTCATAGATAAGAGGAAGGCAATGGCATCATGACTTCTGATACGGGCATGCTTAGTAAACTATTGTAGAGTCCAAAGCAAACACAGGTTTGACGATAGCTTCACCTCATATATGTAATATCTGTTCTTTTGGACTTCTCCAAAAGAACACACACACACTATATAATCAATAAAGGCGAGATGGCCAATGACCTCTTCAGTGCAGATACACACCTGGCACCAATTCTTACAGGAATCGACGAAATGCCATGAGTAATGGGGATGAGAGGCAAGGGTCACTATATCTGTAATGTGTGGATAAGTTGAGAATTTGGGTCTGACAGAGGCCTCCTACGGTAATCCCTGCAGTTGCAATGATCACTCTGTCCGGTTGGCTCAGTAGTTAGAGCATCTGCCTAGTAAGCAGGAGACCTCGGTTCAAATCCTGGTCCTGCACAAATTTTCAACTTTCCCCGTTGATTTAAGTCAACGCCTGCTTGGAGCCAGTCTCTGTGATTTCTTTGAGATTTACTTTAACAGAAACTAGGCATGTCAAGGCAAAACCCCAGCACCACCATCCTTCTTTGCCAGAGATTAAATAATAGCCCATGCCTCACTGTTTACATCAGCCGATTGGGCCTGTAGGGCTAGCTGAAATTCATACAAATTATGAAATTGCATGTACATACTAAGTATGTGTACGTGTATGTATGTATATGTGTATGTATGTATATATGTATGTATGTATGTATACGTGTATGTACAGGGTGTTTAAAAAATGACCGGTATATTTGAAACGGCAATAAAAACTAAACGAGCAGCGATAGAAATACACCGTTTGTTGCAATATGCTTGGGACAACAGTACATTTTCAGGCAGACAAACTTTCGAAATTACAGTAGTTACAATTTTCAACAACAGATGGCGCTGTGGCCTGGGAAACTCTATAGTACGATATTTTCCACATATCCACCATGCGTAGCAATAATATGGCGTAGTCTCTGAATGAAATTAACCGAAACCTTTGACAACGTGTCTGGCGGAATGGCTTCACATGCAGATGAGATGTACTGCTTCAGCTGTTCAATTGTTTCTCGATTCTGGCGGTACACCTGGTCTTTCAAGTGTCCCCACAGAAAGAAGTCACAGGGGTTCATGTCTGGCGAATAGAGAGGCCAATCCACGCCGCCTCCTGTATGTTTCGGATAGCCCAAAGCAATCACACGATCATCGAAATATTCATTCAGGAAATTAAAGACGTCGGCCGTGCGATGTGGCCGGGCACCATCTTGCATAAACCACGAGGTGTTCGCAGTGTCATCTAAGGCAGTTTGTACCGCCACAAATTCACGAAGAATGTCCAGATAGCGTGATGCAGTAATCGTTTCGGATCTGACAAATGGGCCAATGATTCCTTTGGAAGAAATGGCGGCCCAGACCAGTACTTTTTGAGGATGCAGGGGCGATGGGACTGCAACATGGGGCTTTTCGGTTCCCCATATGCGCCAGTTCTGTTTATTGACGAAGCCGTCCAGGTAAAAATAAGCTTCGTCAGTAAACCAAATGCTGCCCACATGCATATCGCCGTCATCAATCCTGTGCACTATATCGTTAGCGAATGTCTCTCGTGCAGCAATGGTAGCGGCGCTGAGGGGTTGCCGCGTTTGAATTTTGTACGGATAGAGGTGTAAACTCTGGCGCATGAGACGATACGTGGACGTTGGCGTCATTTGGACCGCAGCTGCAACACGGTGAACGGAAACCCGAGGCCGCTGTTGGATCACCTGCTGCACTAGCTGCGCGTTGCCCTCTGTGGTTGCCGTACGCGGTCGCCCTACCTTTCCAGCACGTTCATCCGTCACGTTCCCAGTCCGTTGAAATTTTTCAAACAGATCCTTTATTGTATCGCTTTTCGGTCCTTTGGTTACATTAAACCTCCGTTGAAAACTTCGTCTTGTTGCAACAACACTGTGTTCTAGGCGGTGGAATTCCAACACCAGAAAAATCCTCTGTTCTAAGGAATAAACCATGTTGTCTACAGCACACTTGCACGTTGTGAACAGCACACGCTTACAGCAGAAAAACGACGTACAGAATGGCGCACCCACAGACTGCGTTGTCTTCTATATCTTTCACATCACTTGCAGCGCCATCTGTTGTTGAAAATTGTAACTACTGTAATTTCGAAAGTTTGTCCGCCTGAAAATGTACTGTTGTCCCAAGCATATTGCAACAAACGGTGTATTTCTATCGCTGCTCGTTTAGTTTTTATTGTCGTTTCAAATATACCGGTCATTTTTGAAACACCCTGTATGTATACGTATATGTATGGATACGTGTATGTATGTATACGTGTATGTATGGATACGTATATGTATCTACAGGGTCACAATTACTGAACTATAAGAAACAAAATCGTCGTAACTTCCGAACAGTTAGCTTTAGGACCTTCAAACTGCATGGTTGGCCACGGGACATGATGGGAACTAATATGCGCATTATGGTTGGTTTAGTGACAAAGCTCACTTTCATTTGGATGGGTTCGTCAGTAAGGGTAACTGGCACATTTGGGGGACTTACAATCCGCACGCTTAATGGGTGACTGTGTGGTGTCCAGTCACAGAATAATCAGTGCGATACTCCTTGATGGCACGGTGACTAGCGCACAGTATGTGGCGATTTTGGAGGATGATTTCATCCCCATCATCCAAAGTGACCCTGATTTCGACATGATGTGGTTCATGCAAGACAGCGCTCGACCCCATTGAAGCAGGAGAGAGTGCAATGTCCTGGAGGAGTACTTTGGGGCTGTTAGGTACCCAGACGCCACTGGCATGGCCCTCGATTGGCCGCCATATTCTCCAGATCTGAACACATGCGACTCCTCTTAGAGGTGCTATATTAAAGACGAGGTGTACAGCAATAACCCCAAACCATTACTGAGCTGAGAACAGCCATTCAGGAGGTCACCGACAGCATCGATGTTCTGGCACTTCAGCGTGTCTTCCAGAATTTCGCTATTCGTCTGCGCCACATCACCACCAATGATAGCAGGCAAGTCGAACATGTCATAACCACAATCCGAATATCTGTAGTGACGTTTACATGTAGAACACGGGAGTTTGTAACTAATTTACATGTCTCGTTACACAGTTCAATAATTGTCACCCTACCATGTGTGTACCATATTATCTCTTAAATCAGTGGACTGATTTCAACCAAACTTTGTATAAATACGACTTACTGTCTGGAAAGAAACACTATGGGAGTTAGAGCCACGCATCTATCAAGGCTAAGGAGGTGAAAATGCAATGTAGACCACAATGCGCGAAAAAACCCATACCTAAGTCATCCAGTATTTGAGAATGGGAGCACCTGTAGACTTGTAACAAAATTTACACGCATTTCAAACCTTTATGAAACCTTTTCTCGCTGACAACCCCCACAATGTGATGAAAGAAAAAACGTTTATCGCTTACTACTTGCAACTATCAGTATCTCACTTATATAAAAGAAATAGTGGATAAAACATGAAGCATAGTAATGTTGTATGAAATAAAGCCATATAGCTATAAATTTAAACAAATTACATACTATGCAATTATACTATATTTAAACAATTTTTAATACAAAGGCGTGAAAAACACAAGATGTGGGTTCTGAAAATCAGAAATTTGACTTGCCATCATCACATTGGCCACCAATTAATCGATGGCTGGTGCTTATCCTGGAAGCTATAAGATTTGTGGAATGTGCCATCTGCAAGTGGAATTACTTGTTCGTGCGCGAGGTGATGGATAAGAAGTTGGCAAAATTTAGAGTAATAACAACATTTCTTTTTTCAAACAATACATAAATTATACTACACAGGTTATAGACTGAATACCCTAAACAACTAACAGGTGATTGAATGCTCCACTGGGTGTATCCTGGTTGGCAAAGACAGTTTAACTAGGTGATCAGCGAGTCAAGTACTCTGGCCCTAGAAATTTCAATAACGCTAGCAGAATTGATCTGGTGCTGAGCAGATTTTGAATGATGAAATCTACTGAAGTTTCTCTACATAGGTGTAGCTGAGAGCAAGTGGCGATTGAGATCTGTACCCGCTGACAATGCCAGAATGGCAGTACGTTATACCGTATACTTCGTGCGGCGACGTGTCTTGCAGCTGGCGAGGTGTGTACGGCAGAGGTGGTGAGACGTGGAGGCGGCACCTGTGGATCGATCGCGGCCACGAAAGAAATGCAAAAATCTCACGGTCTAGCGATCAGGCAGACTGATCGCAGTTTACTCTCTACCAGAGCCCTGAAATCAAGGCAGATTTCAGTGTGTGACACCCAATTGCTGGTCATATCAAGGATCAATTTGGCTCACTTATACAACAGTGCGCACAAAGATACCAAACGTCAAGAGTGGTAAACTAAAAATAAATAAGTGTGCCCTCAGCGAACGAGTAGTCTGAGACGTTTGTAGTCACACTGTCGGTATAGTAAGAACTTCACCAGAGGTTCCCCAGTCTGAACTACTTGCAAGTGAAGTCAGTCTGAGGACAGGTCCCGAATACCATCCACACATGCCAGAGCTTCGACTAGAAGTCCCTTACCAGACCAAAGTCCCGCACCCCAGTGCTTCACACCTCTCCAGAAAAAAATAAGTTTTCCCGAAAAGTGCGCAAATGACACCGCCTTTACCCCATCTTGAGCCAATCACAGGGCTCTAGAGGTGCTAAATCCCTCCTTCCAGACCACAGCACAAACTCACTTCCTATGGCAACAAGTGAACAGATAGAATCTCAAAGATCTTTATCTAAATCGCCTGTGCCTTGGAGCTTGTTAGTCCTAGCTATTAGGTGTAATAAAGATTCTGTTTCTAAATGTCTCTCAGACGCTGGAGTTTTCTTATACAACAGAGGCAGCCAAGGGAAGTGGTTCACTGGCCTACTATTGGCAAACACGAAAACATGTGAATTCTTATTATGCATGGCTCTGCCCACAATGCCCGGTTTATGACTCCACTGGATAGACGCGTTCCTTTAGACCGTCGCCCCTGCTCAGGCTTCTGCTAACACTGTGGCAGGTATCACGGCATTGTTCAGCTGGAGCCCTGTCTCGATGAAGAACTGCCCTGTCTGCCATTTAAAGCTGTGGGCCTGTCTGGCAAGATTTATTAAGGGATGGGCTCGCTGCCAATTGCTTTCACCTCCCAACAAGCCGTCTCTACGAGCTAAGAAACATAAAAGTACCTCATGCTTTTAGCGCCCTACCAGGCTCCATCAACGTCTGCTCAGCCTGTTAAGTTTCTAGAGTCTCACTCAAGGTGCATGCTTGGAATAAGATCTTTAATAATTTTCCTTGTTGTTGTTGTGGCCTTCAGTCCTGAGACTGGTTTGATGCAGCTCTCCATGCTACTCTACCCTGTGCAAGCTTCTTCATCTCCCAGTACCTACTGCAACCTACATCCTTCTGAATCTGCTTGGTGTATTCATCTCTTGGTCTCCCTCTACGACTTTTACCCTCCACACTGCCCTCCAATATTAAATTGGTGATCCCTTGATGCCTCAGAACATGTCCTACCAACCGATACCTTCTTCTAGTCAAGTTGTGCCACAAACTTCTCTTCTCCCCAATCCTATTCAACACCTCCTCATTAGTTATGTGATCTACCCATCTAATCTTCAGCATTCTTCTGTAGCACCACATTTCGAAAGCTTCCATTCTCTTCTTGTCCAAACTATTTATCGTCCATGTTCCACTTCCATACATGGCTACACTCCATACAAATACTTTCAGAAACGACTTACTGACACTTAAATCTATACTCGATGTTAACAAATTTCTCTTCTTCAGAAACGCTTTCGTTGCCATTGCCAGTATACATTTTATATCCTCTCTACTTCGACCATCATCAGTTATTTTGCTCCCCAAATAGCAAAACTCCTTCACTACTTTAAGTGTCTCATTTCCTAATCTAATTCCCTCAGCATTACCCGACTTAATTCGACTACATTCCATTATCCTCGTTTTGCTTTTGTTGATGTTCGTCTTACATCCTCCTTTCAAGATACTATCCATTCCGTTCAACTGTTCTTCCAAGCCCTTTGCTGTCTCTGACAGAATTACAATGTCATCGGCGAACCTCAAAGTTTTTATTTCTTCTCCATGGATTTTAATACCTACTCCGAATTTTACTTTTGTTTCCTTCACTGCTTGCTCAATATACAGATTGAATAACATCGGGGAGAGGCTACAACCCTGTCTCACTCCCTTCGCAACCACTGCTTCTCTTTCATGCCCCTCAAGTCTTATAACTGCCACTTGGTTTCTGCACATATTCTAAATAGCCTTTCGCTCCCTGTATTTTACCCCTGCCACCATCAGAATTTGAAAGAGAGTATTCCAGTCAACATTGTCAAAAGCTTTCTCTAAGTCTACAAATGCTAGAAACGTAGGTTTGCCTTTTCTTAATCTTTCCTCAAAGATAAGTCGTAAGGTCAGTATTGCCTCACGTGTTCCAATATTTCTACGGAATCCAAACTGATCTTCCCCGAGGTCCACTTCTACCAGTTTTTCCATTCGTCTGTAAAGAATTCGCGTTAGTATTTTGCAGCTGTGACCTATTAAACTGATAGTTCGGTAATTTTCACATCTGTCAACACCTGCTTTCCTTGGGATTGGAATTATTATATTCTTCTTGAAGTCTGGGGTATTTCGCCTGTCTCATACATCTTGCTCACCAGATGGTAGAGTTTTGTCATGACTGGCTCTCCCAAGGCTATCAGTAGTTCTAATGGAATGTTGTCTATTCCTGGGGCCTTGTTTCGACTCAGGTCTTTCAGTGCTCTGTCAAACTCTTCCCGCAGTATCTTATTTCCCATTTCGTCTTCATCTACATCCTCTTCCATTTCCAAAATATTGTCCTCAAGTACATCGCCCTTGTATAAACCCTCTATATACTCCTTCCACCTTTCTGCCTTCCCTTCTTTGCTTAGAACTGGGTTGCCATCTGAGCTCTTGATATTCATACAAGTGGTTCTCCTTTCTCCAAAGGTCTCTTTCATTTTCCTGTAGGCAGTATCTATCTTACCCCTAGTGAGACAAGCCTCTACATCCTTACATTTGTCCTCTAGCCAGCCCTGCTTAGCCATTTTGCACTTCCTCTCAATCTCATTTTTGAGACGTTTCTATTCCTTTTTGCCTGCCTCATTTACTGCATTTTTATACTTTCTCCTTTCATCAATTAAATTCAATATTTCTTCTGTTACCCAAGGATTTCTACTAGCCCTTGTCTTTTTACCTACTTGATCCTCTGCTGCCTTCACTACTTCATCCCTCAAAGCTACCCATTCTTCTTCTGCTGTATTTCTTTCCCCCATTCCTGCTATTCGTTCCCTTATGCTCTCCCTGAAACTCTGTACAACCTCTGGTTTAGTCAGTTTATCCAGGTCCCATCTCCTTAAATTCCCACCTTTTTGCAGTTTCTTCAGTTTTAATTTACAGTTCATAACCAACAGATTGTGGTCAGAATCCACATCTGCCCATGGAAATGTCTTACAATTTGAAACCTGGTTCCTAAATCTCTGTCTTACCATCATATAATCTATCTGAAATCTGTCAGTATCTCCAGGCTTCTTCCATGTATACAGCCTTCTTTTATGATTCTTGAACCAAGTGTTAGCTATGATTAAGTTGTGCTCTGCGCAAAATTGTACCAGGCAGCTTCCTCTTTCATTTCTTAGCCCCAATCCATATTCACCTACTACGTTTCCTTCTCTCCCTTTTCCTACTACTGAACTCCAGTCACCCATGACTATTAAATTTTCGGCTCCCTTCACTATCTGAATAATTTGTTTTATTTCGTCATACATTTCTTCAATTTCTTCGTCATCTGCTGAGCTAGTTGGCATATAAACTTGTACTACTGTAGTAGGCGTGGGTTTCGTGTCTATCTTGGCCACAATAATGCGTTCACTATGCTGTTGGTAGTAGCTACCCACATTCCTATTTTTTTATTCATTATTAAACCTACTCCTGCATTACCCCTATTTGATTTTGTGTTTATAACCCTGTAGTCACCCGACCAGAAGTCTTGTTCCTCCTGCCACCGAACTTCACTAATTCCCACTATATCTAACTTTAACCTATCCATTTCCCTTTTTAAATTTTCTAACCTACCTTACGCGAAAAAGAGGTGAGAGAGTAACTTGCCCTCTCTCAAAGTCATCTGTGTTCACGGTGACAATGACTGGTGCGTTGGAAGAGTCTACAATACCATCAGTCAATGGCAGCACCTTCCTTCTAAGCCAACGAATCTGTTGATCAGTCATGCTTTCCGCCACTGTCAGTAGACTTAGTAAAAGAAATATTTTCTCGGACTGTCTTCTGTCACAGTGACTGACTGCAGTAGTAGATAAAATTGTTGTCGCCTGGTGATGTATGTGACTGGCCCATTCGTCTTATTTACACTGTGGCTGGTCTTCAGTTCAGGAAGTACAGGTATAGGCTGGGATTTAATATTGGGTCGCGATTGCTGTGATGCTGTTGTGTTGTTACCTGCATAACAGTGTTCGCCCGATGGTTGTTCACCAAGGACTATATGGACACTGAATCCTTGTCTACAGGTCCAGCGACCTAGACGCAGACCAATTCTTCTCATTCAGGCGGTACTACCAAAGACCACACTACGCGAAGGAGAGTCAAGCCAGAATCGCGACACAAAATATGTCGAAGCATTCGTATCAGAGTTGGTAGTTCGGGAGTCACACGCAAGTTGCGTTGCAGCTGCGGCAGTGGGCGGAGTAAAAAGCAGTACAAAGGGTCATAATGGTGTCCGATGCTCACGACACATAACTTTGCAGTTGCTTTGCGCCAGTGGACAAACAGCTGTAGCTAAACGTAATTTCAACCATCTAACTTCCAGGCTGAAGATCGAAGTTACACTGTGATTCCTGCAACATATCTACGTCATACTTCACAAGCCAACTGACGGTGCTTGGCCGAGGATACTACTGATACAACTAACTGATACTCCCCTCCCCTTTTCAAAAAAACTCATCCATATTTTGCGGTTATAAATGTGATTGTTTTCAATACACGGGTAGTTTGACTAAAAACGCCTTCAGTCACGATTTTTTTCGTGTTTTTGTTGAATTCCGGGATGCATTTCGGACCCTGTGGGTCGACCTTCAAGAGTAAATTTACTACTAAATGATTTACATTTGCTCTTGCTCACTCATAGCAAATGTAAATTATGTATTAGATGATTTGCACCTGAAGATGGACCCATTGTGTCCGAAATGCGTCGTGTAATTTCATGACGCAAGGAGTTTTCATTCAATTTCTCGTGATTCCCCCTTCCTTAAAAAAATGGTTCAAATGGCTGTGAGCACTATGGGACTTAACATGTGAGGTCATCAGTCCCCTAGAACTTAGAACTACTTAAACGTAACTAACCTAAGGACATCACACACATCCATGCCCGAGGCAGGATTCGAACCTGCGACCGTAGCGGTCACGCGGTTCCAGACTGACGCGCCTAGAACCGCTCGGCCAAACCGGCCGACCCCCTTCCTTATTCCGATCGCAAATGACACTTGAGAAGAATCATTGAGATGTAATATCTCTGATTTCTCGTGTTTGGTCATTTTGTGAGATGTATGTGGAAAGAAGCAATACATTGTCTGACTCTTCCCAGTGGTAAAAAACAGTCAATACCGTCACTGCGCGATAGCGATGGAAATGTTACCGATAATGGTGCCACTAAAGTGGAGTTACTAAATTCAGTTTTCCGGAATTCCTTCACGAAAGAAGACGAAGTAAATATTCCAGAATTCGAAACCAGAACAGCTGTTAGCATGAGTGACATAAAATAGATACCTTAGGTGTTGTGAAACAAATCACTTAAGAAAGGCAAGTTTTCCGGTCCGAATGGTGTACCAATCTTGTTCCTTTCAGAGTATGCAGACACAATATCGCATTTCTTAGTAACCTCACATGACGAAAGGGCTGTTTCTGAAGACTGGAAAATAGCACAGGTCACACCAATATTCAAGAAAGGAAATAGGAATAACCCATTTAAGCACAGACCATATCACTGACCTCAATTTGCAGTAGGAGTTTGGAGCATATACTGTACTCGAATATTAAGAATCACCTTGAAGAAAATGACTTACTAATGCATAACCAACACGGATTCAGAAAATATCGTTCTTGTGCAACACAGCTAGCTCTTTATTCCTATGAAATAATGAGTGCTGTCGACAAGGGATCTCAGATCGATTCCATATTCCTAGATTTCCAGAAGGTATCGAAGATACCGTTCCTCACAAGCGACTGTTAATCAAATTGCGTGCATATGGACTATCGTCTCAGTTGTGCGACTGGATTCGTGATGTACTCTGAGAGAAGTCACAGTTCATAGTGATAGGCGGTAAATCATCGAGTAGAACATAAGTGATATCTGGCGTTCCACAATGTAGTGTCATAGCCCCTCTGCTGTTCCCGATTTATATAAATGATCTAGGTGATAATCTGAGCAGCCCCCTTAGATTGTTTGCAGATGATGCTTTAATTTACCGTCTAGTAAAATCATCAGACGATCAATTCCAAAATGCTCTATAGAGAATTTCTGTGTGGTGAGGAAAGTGGCAATTGGCACTAAACAAAGAAAAGTGCGAAGTGATCCACATGGGTACTAAAGGAAATACGATAAATTTTGGGTATACGATAAATCGCACATATCTAAGGGCTGTCAATTCGGCTAAATACCTAGGAATTACAATTACGAGCAACTTAAATTGGAGAGACCACATAGATAATATTGTGGGGAAGGCGGAACAAAGACTGCGCTTTGTTGGCAGAACACTTAGAAGATGCGACAAACCCACTAAAGTGACAGCCTACATTGCACTTGTCCGTCCTCTGCTGGAATATTGCTGCGCGGTGTGCGATCCTCATGAGGTAGGATTGACGGAGGACATCGGAAAAGTGCAAAGAAGGGAAGCTCGTTTCGTATTATTTAGCAATAGGGGTGAGAGTGTCACTGATACGACATGCGAGTTGGGGTGGCAGTCACTGAAACAAAGGCGGTTTTCTTTGCGGCGAGGTCTATTTACGGTATTTCAATCACCAACCTTCTCTTCCGAACGCGAAAATATTTTGTTAACACCCACCTACGTAGGGAGAAATGGTCATCATAATAAAATAACAGAATTCGGAGCTCGAATGGAAAGATTTAGGTGTTCCTTTTTCCCACGCGCCATTTGAGAGTAGAATGGTAGAGAAGTAGTATGAAAATGGTTTGATGAACCCTCTGCCAGGCACTTTAGAGTGAATTGAAGAGTAACCATGTAGATGTAGATTGAGATAGTTGTGTTTTTAAATGTCAATAGTAAACCTGTCCGTGATGCACACCGCCTCTCATGTAGCGTGTGCCACTGGGGTTTGTTGAGCAGCTCTGTAATGCTGCCGCGCAGACCAAACGATCCCGCGACGAAACGCGCCCTCCGTCATTGGATCTTCTGTGTCTCGTGTATCAGTCCTACCTGACAAGGATCCCACACTGATGGACAATACTCAATAATCGGTCGAACAAGCGCGGCTGAGTCAAGATTCTTGCTTTGGATTACATTCTAGCGTCTGCTTTTCGTACTATTTGTTTTACTGTAGCGTTCCACTTAAGGTAGCTCTGGATAGTTATACGGGTTGTTCAAAAAGTCTTTCCACAGTGCCGTATGATTGTTACCGGCGCCTGCCGTATGCCGCAGTGAATATACCGAAATGAAACTCAGTGAAACACAAGTTATTAATTTATTGAATATTCATTCTTACTTACAAATTTTCACATTAAGTGTTGAAAGTGCCGCCCCCCCCCGTTGTTGAATACACAATTCAATTCGTCTAATCATGTTTGCAAAAACAAGCTGTAACATTTCTTCTGTAACGGAGGCAGTGGAAGTGGATATAGCAGTTTCCAATTCATCAATGGCTTTCGGGCGGTTCTTATGGACACTTGCTTTCGCTGCACCCCAGAAGTAAATATCAGGTGGTGTTAGGTCAGGCGATCGTGGAGGGCAAAGTCCCTGTGAAATTATGCGATCACCAAAAACATCAGCAAGCAGTGACACTGAAACGCGTGTTGTATGCGCGGTTGCACCATCTTGTTGAAAATAACCGTTCAGTATTTCACTTAACACAAGTTCTCCTATGAATGGGTACAGAATATCACTGCAGTATCGTTGTGCGTTTGTTGTTTCGTTGAAAAATATGGGACCCACAATCCGACGTCTAGAAATTACAGTCCAAACTCCTATTTTCACATAATGAAGTGGTTCCTCATGAATACACAATGGATTTGCAGTCCTTCACATACGAGAATTTTGCGAGTTCATGTACCTGGATAAATGAAACCACGCCTAGTCAGTGAAAAACGTTTCATTAAGAATATCCCTTTCATTTTGTTGAACGAAATTTTTGAACCATTGACAATAATGCACTCTCTTGCCATGATCAGTATTTTTCAGTTCTTGCACGACTGTCACTTTGTATGGGAAGAGTTCTAATTTTTTCCTTACAGCTGTGTGAGCCATTCCGAAACTAACATCGATTTCCTGGGCGAGTTTTCTTACTGACTTGTTCGGACTCGTGGACATTTTATCGCAAATATCGAATATTTTATCCTCAGACAAAACGCTAGGACGACCACTTCTCGGTGCATCTGTCACTGAACCCGTACTACGAAATTTGTTAATCAAATCTCGCACAGTATCACGATGTGGGAGTGTTGTCTCCGGGAAAACTGAATTGAATGTTTGACGAACTGAAACTGTGTATTTACCGCCAGCTTTGAACACTTGTTCGACTAAAAACACACCTTGTTCAATGGTTAGCATTTTAACAGTGACAAAAACGAAACAAACGAACAAAGGAACTAAATTTAATTGATCACGTCAACACGTAACAAAACACACCAACGATACTACTGACGCTGGCTGAGATAAACGGAACAGTGGAATGTGGGGAGAGTCCACTTGAAGGGAAGTAACCCAGGCAGGCGAACAATCATACGGCACTGGGGAGAGACTTCTTGAACACCCCGTACTTAGATAGTTTATACTACACGACAGATAACCTTTCCAGCAATTTCTCATCAATAGTGGAGTTGTACTGCAGTGGATTTCTCTTTCTACGTATGCACAGTATGTTACGTTTATTTACGTTCAGAGTCAACCGTCATAACCTGCACCATTCATCATTTTAGCGACTACTTAGATACGAACATAATTACTCCGACTTTACAACGACACGTCTATAGCCACAGGACCAGCTATGCAGCATATGCTATCAGAAATCTTCCATTACCCTCGTTTTGATGTTGTTGATATTCATTTTACTTTGTATAACTTCTTTATAGTATACTCATAACAAGACAGTAATGTACACTACTGGCCATTAAAATTGCTACACCACGAGGATGACGTTCTACAGACGCGAAATTTAACCGACAGGGAGGTGATGCTGTGATATCCAAATGATTAGCTTTCCAGAGCATTCACACAAGGTTGGCGCCGGGGACGACACCTACAACGTGCTGACATGAGGAAAGTTTCGAACCGATTTCTCATACACAAACAGCAGTTGACCGGCGTTGCCTGGTGAAACGTTGTTGTGAAGCCTCGTGTAAGGAGGAGAAATGCGTACCATCACGTTTCCGACTTTGATAAAGGTCGGATTGTAGCCTATCGCGACTGCGGTTTATCGTATCGCGACACTGCTGCTCGCGTTGGTAGAGATCCAACGACTGATAGCAGAATATGGAATCGGTGGGTTCAGGAGGGTAATACGGAACGCCTTGCTGCATCCCAACGACCTCGTATCTAGCAGTCGAGATTGCAGGCATCTTATCCGCTTGGCTGTAGCGGATCGTGCAGCCACATCTCGATCCCTGACTCAACAGATGGGGACGTTTGCAAGACAACAACCATCTGCACGAACAGTTCGACGACGTTTGCAGTAGCATGGACTATCACCTCGGAGACCGTGGCTGCGGTTACCCTTGACGCTGCATCACAGACAGGAGCGCCTGCTATGGTGTACTAAACGACGAACCTGGGTGCACGAATGGCAAAACGTCATTTTCTCGGATGAATCCAGGTTCTGTTTACAGCATCATGATGGTCGCATCCGTGTTTGGCGATATCGCGGTGAACGCACATTGGAAGCGTGTATTCGTCATCGCCATACTGGAGTATCATCCGGCGTGATGGTACGGGGTGCTATTGGTTACACATCTCGGTCACCTCTTGTTCGCATTGACGGCACTTTGAACAGTGGAGGTTACATTTCAGATGTGTTACGACCCGTGGCTCTACCCTTCATTCGATCCCTGCGAAACCCTAGATTTCAGCAGGATAATGCACGACCTCATGTTGCAGGTCCTGTACGGCCCTTTGTGGATACAGAAAATGTTCAACTGGTGCCCTGGCCAGCACACTCTCCAGATCTCTCACCAACTGAAAACGTCTGGTCATTGGTGGCCGACACAATACGCCAGTCACTACTCTTGATGAACTGTGGTATCGTGTTGAACCTGTACACGCCAACCAAGCTCTGTTTGACTCAATGCCCAGGCTTATCACGGCCGTTATTACGGCCAGAAGTGGTTGTTCTGAGTACTGATTTCTCAGGATCTATGCACCCAAATTGCGTGAAAGTGTAATCACATGTCAGTTCTAGTATAATATATTTGTCCGATGAATAGCCGTTTATCATCTGCATTTCTTCTTGGTGTAGCAATTTTAATGGCCAGTAGTGTAATTACTCCGACTTTACAACGACACGTTTATAGCCACAGGACCTGCTGTGAAGCATATGCTATTAGAAATCTTCTATTATCCTTGTTTTAGTGTTCTTGATATTAATCGTTCTTTGTATAACTTCCTCCTAGTATACTCTTAACAGGACAGCAACGTAGACGTTGGTTGCTTGTGCGGCTGTGGTGAGAAGACAGACGAAGGCGTCAGAGGACAGGAAGCGGGCGTGTGTCCACAAAGTAGCGGATAGCGATGGCGGCTGAGCGGCCTGTTTTACGAGCAGTTCGGCGGACGGAGGGGCGACGAAACGATTCACCTCCCTCCCCCCCTCCTCCTCCACCCCCTGTCTAACCGGGAGCCGCTATCAGCAGTCGCAGGCACCAAGGGGCGGGGATGGAGTGGTCAGCTAAACTCTTTTGTCTCTAAGGGCGCGACAGCTTCCAGCCTGCTGGAGGCCATTCACATCCGCTGCTGGAGAAGCAATCGGCAAGGCTCCCCATTGGTCAGCCACCTCACTTTCGCCCTTGTGGTCAAGGTACTTGACCGAGGTGGGGTTGTCAGTGTAACAAAACGTTTTAGAAGACATACAAGCTGGCTAGGTAGTATTGCTCTGTTACTTGTTTATGTCCATCCTGTCTTCAAATATGGCCTTGCAGGAACTGAAGCAAAATTTCGTGCGGGATTAGGAAAAATTGCGAAATTATAAACAGCAAAACCCAAGCAAGTGTAACTACGAGGGCTATTCGGAAAGTAAGGAAATGGAAACCACAGTGAAAAATACTATGAATCTTTTTACGGATCTGTTGGACAATGTCTCTAGTATGTCTGTAGACAGCATGACGTAGCTCTTCTCACTTCTGAGAGCACAGTGATTACGGGACGATGACTTGAACAACAGTGTCTCCCACCAGGCATTGGTGCCTGCCGAGAGATTTCGCCTGATTTCATGCAACACCGCAATACATAACTGTCATGCATTTCCTTCTCGGCCACTCATTGAAGGGGCAGTGAAGGCCCTCCTGCAGCGTTTTCGATGGGAAGTGTTTGATCCCCCACCAAATATCCCAGTCTTGGCTCCAAATGATTTTCTTCTCTGCTCAGACAAACCTCTGAAGACAGCACTTTGGCACAGAAAACAGACTTCAGTCCAGCGTAGAAAATTGTCAGAAATCACAGGTGGCTGCCGTCTATGGCGAGGATAATGGAAAGCTGGTACAAAGCTACAAAATAGCTCTGAGTACTATGGGACTTAACTTCTGAGGTCATCAGTCCCCTAGAACTTAGAACTACTTAAACCTGACTAGCCTAAGGACATCACACACATCCATGCCCGAGGCAGGATTCGAACCTGCAACTGTAGCGCCTAGAACAGCTCGACCACTCCGGCCGGCTACAACGCTACAACAGATGACTAAGTCAGAGCGGCGCCTATGTATAGAAGTAGTTGGAAGATGCAGCTAACTGTTGAAAATAAAACATTTTTGATAACCACTGTGGTTTCTGTTTTTTGACATATCGTTCCTTACTCTCCGAATAGCAATTGTATTTGAATATCAAACTTAGATATTGTCATACATTGAACAGCAAACGCTGATTATTGATGAGAATTACGACATTCATTTGTAAATAAATGAGGCACAGTGCACCTTTTGTCTTTTGTTATCACTTCTGGGACAGTCTTGTTGCTTGGAACAGCTTAGGATTTAAGCACCGTTGTACTATTATTTTAGAAGTTTCTACATCTACATCTACATGATTACTCTGCAATTCACATTTAAGTGCTTGGCAAAGGGTTCATCGAACCACAATCATACTATCTCTCTACCATTCCACTCCCGAACAGTGCGCGGGAAAAACGAACACCTAAACGTTTCTGTTCGAGCTCTGATTTCTCTTATTTTATTTTTCTGATCATTCCTACCTATGTATGTTGGGCTCAACAAAATATTTTCGCATTCGGAAGAGAAAGTTGGTGACTGAAATTTCGTAAATAGATCTCGCCGCGACGAAAAACGTCTTTGCTTTAATGAGTTCCATCCCAACTCGCGTATCGTATCTGCCACACTCTCTCCCCTATTACGTGATAATGCAAAACGAGCTGCCCTTTTTTGCACCCTTTCGATGTCCTCCGTCAATCCCACCTGGTAAGGATCCCACACCGCGCAGCAATATTCTAACAGGGGACGAACGAGTGTAGTGTAAGCTGTCTCTTTAGTGGACTTGTTGCACCTTCTAAGTGTCCTGCCAATGAAGCGCAACCTTTGGCTCGTCTTCCCCCACAATATTATCTATGTGGTCTTTCCAACTGAAGTTGTTCATAATTTCAACACCCAGGTACTTAGTTGAATTGACAGCCTTGAGAATTGTACTATTTATCGAGTAACCGAATTCCAACGGATTTCTTTTGGAACTCTTGTGGATCACCTCACACTTTTCGTTATTTAACGTCAACTGCCACCTGCCACACCATACAGCAATCTTTTCTAAATCGCTTTGCAACTGATACTGGTCTTCGGATGACCTTACTAGACGGTAAATTACAGCATCACCTGCGAACAACCTAAGTGTGGCCGTATTGTCCGTAGCTGCTTTACAATTCGTGAAGGTACTTTCGTTCTGCCGTTGCAACTACAAGTAAATCCGTGTTTTTCTCACAAGACGCGTTTTGCTTTGTTGAGGTAAAGCATCATCAGTGACCTGTAATTAAAGATATTTATAACTTGATTTGTTTTTAAGATTGAAACACAGTTCGTTAACAGTATTTTGGGTTTTACTTACGGTGATTTTCGCTTGGTTTCTCACCTACATTTGGAGATGCCATCTGATAGCACATAATTGCAGTTTTTCCTCGTTAGACACTGATAGTTGTGGTCTAAGTTTTGGTTGCTCAGCGGAACTATGGATTCCTTATGTTTTACACAGCACACTTTTTCGCATCCCACTGTTTTCTGTTTATTTTTACACTTCAAAGTATGTATTTTGGTTTGTGTTTTGTAGTGGTGCATTGTAACATTGCCACTAGTCTGTCTTTGACCTATACTCTTTCTCTGTTTTTTTTTTTTTTAATTTTATGTAACTGTAAGTGTGTAATTCTATTTAATTATGTTGCTGTGTAATTATATAATGTGTAAGAGTAGTGAAGGGGTAGTACTTTTTTATTTTTTTGAGAGGGAGGCAGAAGTCATGATGAATAGACATAAGTCTATAGTATTTTCCAAGAAAATTTCCACACGCACAAAGAATTAACACAAAATAAACAGTTGCTCAATGACAAAATAAATATTGCAAACCAGACACTACATAAAATATTTCAAGAAATTACATGAAAAAAAAGAGCCGTTTTGACCCTTCACCCTCTCCCACCCCCACCCATGCCCCTCCCAATTTCATTTCACTTCTTGATACTCATCTTCTTCTCCAACTCACACTCGATCGCATTACTATACACTTATGTCCACCCAATCATGGTTTCTGCCTCCCCCACAAAATAATTCTTCTGCTTCACTACTCTTACACAGTATAATATAGGAATAATAATTGTAATGTACACTATTGTTTACACTTCATTTGAAGACCGTATTTGCTAACTCTTGTCACTGATGATAACAACGTATCTGTTTTTCAGTCTAACCGAAGTTCGAAGGATATCAGTTTGGTGAGGTGTCGATCTGCGCGCCAGCCACGCGCGGGTTTGCACACCTCACAAAAGTTGAATCTTTGCAATTCCTCACGAAGTCCGGTACGTACTATTCCACATAATACAAAATTCTTTATCGCACCACGTTTAATACAAACATGGTCTGCAGTTACCAAACTAATTTGCTGTCCAACAACGGTTCGGCATCTGATTACCACCAAATGCGGTAAACGAACCGACAAAATAGTCCACTCGCAGTACAAACTGTAATGCATCCCCGTAGCTGCATTTAACTCTGATTTGTACTTTTGATTCCTGCGATGGTCCATATGACTCAACCAGACCTCAGAATAATCAAGATTCGGAAGAATCGTGTACCAACAAAAGTTTATCACATATTGCTCTCCTCTTTTATACTGCAGATAAGTTACACAACAACAGAAGTAACGAATGTAACCAAGCTGCATCATCAGCTATATCCAAAAGCGAAAAACAACAGCCACAGTTAACACCTCGTTCAGTATGTCGACAACGCCATCTCCACAAAATCTCCTTCACTACAGGTCTAAACAATATACGACGTACATTTCGTAAATAACGCACACAAATTTTTTTTACTTACGTTTATTTTTTTCAGTATCTCTATTACAGTCCTTCAATGTAGTCTCCCTGCTTCTCTATGAATTCCGTCACTGAAGCTCTGTTATTCTATCCAGGACACCACTTGCATTTATCTGTCGAATGGCTCGGGTAAAGGTGATAGAAGGATTACAACGTCCACGCGTAGGTTTTTTTCAACTTCGGGAATAAGTCAAAGTCTGGTTGACTCATGTCCAGGTTGTAGGGAGGATTCGGCAGTACTTAACCACCGGTATTCGAACAGTTTTTGGGCTGCAACATTGCCGATATGCGGGCGAGTATTGTCGTGGAGAATGAGCTGCATAGCCTCGAGCAACTGAGGTCGGGTTTTGTGCATTTTCCTGCGCAGGTTTTTCAGCAAGTTACAATAATATACTGTTTTGATACTCGTTGCACGTGGGACTCTATCTGTCATGGTGATTCCTTGACGTTCATAAGCAAAAATCATCATTTGCTTGAGCTCTGATTGAGTGCATGTAAATTTTTTTGGACACTGAGAACCTGAAGCTCTCCCTTAATTGGACTGTGATTTCAAATCCGGTTCAAAGTCTCTAACCTACGTTTCATCAATAGCTACAATGCGACACAAGAATCCTTGAGCTTCATGGTCGAATTGTTGTCTGAGCTAGGCTGCAATATCCAAACGTTTCTGCTTCTCTTTGACAGTCAAACAGTGTGGGACCCGTCTCGCAGAAATTTTTCTCTTCTTCAAATCATTTATCTGAATATGGACTAGTGACGTTGGGGGAATTCCCATGGCTTCAGAAAGCCCTTCACAAGTTGCACTGCTTTTCTCAAGAGCATCTGCCCCAAGTTCCACACTTCGTTCATCTGTTGATGTTTCTGGTCTTCTGGGTCATGGATTATCATCTATGCTTATACGATCACCACAACAACAATTAACCCAACGTGAAACTGTACTACAACCCACTCCAAACTCACCACAAACTTCACTTAATGCACTGTGGATTTCTGTCAGATTTCTGCTGCATAAAATTTCGATCTTGATTTATGGCCCCTGGTCTTCAACAGTCACTGTACCTGATATCCCTGCAGGGTCGCCAATTTCACATTAGAGTACACAGCAAAAAAAAAAAAAAAAAAAAAAAAAAAAAAAAAAAAAAAAAAAAAAAAAAAAAAAAAAAAAAAAAACACGTGTTACTTCTCAAGCTTATTCAACTACATCTGGCGTTATTTTCATTGTTGTTGAATCAAACAATCCAAAATAAGACTAACCTGTGGATTATTTATGAAATGTCCTGCATATAGCCCATTTCGCGTGCACACACACACACACACACACACACACACACACACACACACACACAGAGAGAGAGAGAGAGAGAGAGAGAGAGAGAGAGAGAGAGAGAGAGAGAGGGAGGGAGGGAGGGAGGGAGAGCGCTACATTATGAATTACAATTTAAGTGTCGGTACGACAGATGAGAAATCAGCCAGGTTCCAGATTACGTTTCGTTGGACCATGTCGTGGCTTGTGCGTTTGCGTGTGACGTATGACGGCCCGTTTTAATTCTGGTTTTATTTTGGAGAGAAGCTAACCCATTTACACCGGACACCGCGGGCGGCCAAAATTAAAATACGCGTAAATTAAAGATCGGACGAAGCGCATAATTTCAATTTACATTCACAACTCGCGTCCCTGCCCGCCCCCCGCCCTCTTAATTACGTGTCAGGGAATGCATTTATTGTTCGGCATTTGAGCCGAGAGCCAAGGGCGTAATCAGTACAGCGCGAATTACGATGTCTGGATTTGGGGCATTCCTTTCTGAAGCTTGAATCCCGAAATACAAAAGAAAGACCAGTAGTGGAGCTATAGTCAGACTGCGCACCATCACCTATTTGAGGCATAACTGACCTTGATAGTTTTTTTCGTTCTCTTCGTTATGGGCAGCTACCCATCACGTGCCAGTTCTAATTCTCACTCGTATGTTCTTACATGTTACTGCTATGTTATTTCGTCTTTTTACCGCGTCTCCTCCTTTTTAGGGTTCCATACCTCAATCGGTAAAAACGGATCCCTTATAGTATCAGTTTGTTGTCCATCTGTCTGTCCGTATGTCCAACTATTAAAAACACTTTCCCTCAGGTACGGGTCGATGTTTCAAATTGAAATTGAAGTAGATAGCTCCTGCGAAATAGTACGGGTAGGGGTTATACTTGACAATCGGACGAAACTATTAATTGGGTCGGTTCACCGACCCCCCGACTCAGTAGATATAGCTGCTGAACAGTTAAAAGAAAATTTGAATCTCATTTCAAATACGTACCCCACTCATACAATTATAGTCGGTGGTGACTTCAATCTACCCTCGATAAGCTGGAAAAATTGTAATTTTAAAGCCGGCGACAGGCATAAAACGTCATCTGAAATTGTACTGAATGCTTTCTCAGAAAATTATTTTAAACAATTAGTTCATGAGCCCTATCGAAGCGTAAATGGTTACGAAAGCACAGTTGACATTTAGCAACAAATAATCCTGGACAAATAGTGAGTATTGTGACGAATACAGGGATTAGCGACCACAAGGCAGTTGCTGCTAGGCTGAATACTGTAACACCCATAACCATCAAAAAGAAACGCAAAGTACATCTATTTGAAAAAGCTGATAAAAATGCTCTTAACGCCTTTTTAAGAGAGAGTCTTCACTCCTTCAGATCTGGTCATGTAACTGTAGAAAAGTTGCGGAATCATTTGAAAGAGATAGTATCGACAGAAATTGAGAGATATATACTACATAAATTAATAAGTGATGGTACTGATCACCATGGGTCAGATCGCTGTTGCAGAAGCAGCGAAAAAACAAGCCAAATTTAAAAGAACGCAAAATCCCCAAGACTGGCAAAGTTTTACAGAAGTTCGAAATATAGCGCGTACTTCGATGCGAGATGCTTTCAATAGTTTTCGCAACAAAACTCTGTCTCGGAATCTGGCAGAAAACCAGAAGAGATTCTGGTCATACATAAAGCTCACCAGTGGCAAGACGCAGTCAGTAACTTCACTGCGCGATAACGGTGAAGTCACTGATGACAGTGCCACTAAAGCAGAGTTACTAAACACGGTTTCCGAAACTGCTTCACCAAAGAAGACGAAGTAAATATTCCTGGATTCCAATCAAGAACAACTGTCAAGATGAGAAACATAAAAGTAGATATCCTCTGTGTCGCAAAGCAGCTTAAATAACTTAATAAAGGCAAGGCTTCCGGTTCAGATTGTATACTAGTCAGGTTCCTCTCAGAGTATGCTGATACAATAGCTCCAAATTGGCAATTACGTACAACCGCTCGCTCACAGAAAGATCCGTACCTAAAGACTGGAAAATTGATCAAGTCACACCAATATCCAAAAAGGGAAGTAGGAGTAATTCACTGAATTACAGGCCCATATCACTAACGTCGATTTGCAGTATGGTTTTGGAACATATACTGTTTAAAACGTTATTAATTATCTTGAAGGAATCGATTTATTGACACAAAGTCAGCACGGATTCAGAAAATATCGTTCTTGTGAAACACAACTAGCCCTTTATACTTATGAAGTAATAAGTGCTATCGACAGGGGATGTCTAATTGATTCCATATTTTTAGATTTCCAGAAGGTTTTCGACACCGGTCTTCACAAGCTTCTTATAACCAAACTGCGTGCGTATGCAGTATCGCCTCAGTTGTGCGACTGGATTCGTGATTTCCTGTCAGAAAGGTCACAGTTCGTAGTAATAGACAGAAAGTCATCGAGTAAACAGAAATAATATCCGGCGTTCCCCAAGGAAGTGTTATAGGCCCTCTGTTGTTACTGATCTATATTAACGACATAGGAGACAATCTGAGCAGCCCTCATAGATTATTTCCAGAGGATGCTGTCATTTACCGTCTTCTAAAGTGATGAGATGACTAAAACGAACTGCAAAATGATTTAGATGAGATATCTGCATGGTGCGAAAAGTTTCAATTGATCTTGAATAAAGAGAAGTGTGAAGTTATTCACATGAGTACTAAAAGAAATGCGCTAAATTTCGATTATGCGATAAAATCAACTAAATACTTAGAGATTACAATTACAGGTACCCTAAATTGGGACGATCACATTGATAATGTTGTGGGTAGAGCCAACCAAAGACTGCGATTCATTGGCAGAACACTTAGAAGATGCAACAGGTCTATTAAAGACAATGCTTACACCTAGCTTGTCGGCCCTAGTCTTGAGTATTGCTGTACGGTGTGGGATTCACATCACATGGGACTGACGGATGACATCGAAAAAGTACAAAGAAGGGCAGCTCGTTTTGTATTATCGCGAAATAGGGGGGATAGTGCCACAGACATGATACGTGAATTGGAATGGAAATCATTAAAACAAAGGCGTTTTTCGTTGCGACGGTATCTTCTTATGAAATTTCAATCACCACTTTTCTCCTCCGATTGCGAAAACATTCTGTTGGCACCCACCTACATAGGAAGAAATTATCATCACGATAAAATAAGAGAAATCGGGGTTCGCATAGTGCTAGTTTTTTCCACGCGCCGTTCGCGAGAGGAACGGTAGAGAGATAGCTTGAAGGTGGCCTCTGTCAGGCACTTTATTGTGAACAGCAGGGTAATCACGTAGATGTAGATTTTATGCCACGTACTACGATGCTCCACTGAAAAATTTGGGGTAGGGACTCTGGAGCCGGAGAAGCCAGCTTAAGGGGATAATAGCAATAAAATCCCCTTAGTGTGTACTTATTTATTTACATTAGTTACAGTTAACTACAAATACAGTCATTGACACAATGAACCTAACATTTGTACGGTATCTTACAAAATGAGCTGAAACCGACGGCCGTCAGCCTCAGTTTAAGCATGACATAGGCGAACAATGTTCTAATGCACGCTGACAAATATTCCTGGGGTGTTTCGAATCACAGCACAGGCAGGTACAATTCTGGCTACTAACACCATCTACGCATCCCCTTTGGTCTCATACATAAGTGACTGTAGATATCCCCATAGGAAATAATCAAGGGGGTTCAGGTGAGGTGACCTCGCAGGCCACGGGATAGGACTTCCCCTCTAATCCAGCGACCAGGAAATACAGCACTGAGATGGTTGCGGACATCCACATTGGAGCGAGGTGGTGCACCGCCATGTTCTATCCACAGCCTCTCACGAACAGACAATGGCACGTTCTCCAGCAACTCTGGCAGAACTTTTTGCACGAACCTCAAGCACAGGTGGACATTCAGACGGCCAGGTAGAAGATATGGCCGATTGAGATTGTCGCCTATAATGCCAGCCCGGCTATTCACAGCAAAACTTACTTGATGACGTGACTCTACTACAGCATGAGGGTTTTCCTCATCCCACACATGGCTGTTCCTGCTGTTCGACATACGATCACAATCAAGTGAGGCCTCGTCAGTAAAAAGCACTATTTGGAGCAAATCTGGTCGATCAATCCATCGCTGAAGCAACCACTGACACAATGCGACCCTTGGTAAAAAGTCAGTCATAAGCACTGGATGGACTCACTGCGGGTGATGTGAGTGTAATTTTTGTTCTTGGAGAACTCGCCACACGGTAGTATGTGCAGCGCCCGTTTCACGTGCAGTGCGACAGGTACTTGTAGTGGGGTCCTCTGGTATGAATGGGACAGTGCTCAGTTGGTTTAAATCATACCTAACTGGAAGAGTGCAGAAAGTTGAAATAAACAGTTCACATAATATGCAAGAAACTGGTGATTTCTCAAACAGGGAAACAATCAAGAATGGGGTGCCGCAAGGTTCACTCTTGGGTCCTCTGCTGTTATTAATACGTATTAATGACTTGCCATTCTATATTCACGAAGATGCAAAGCTGGTACTTTTTGCCGATGATACAAGTATAGCTATCACACCCAACAGACAAGAATTAACTGGTGAAATTGTAAACGATGGTTTTCAGGAAATCATTAAGTGGTTCTCTGCAAAAGGGCTCTCAATAAACTTTGACAAAACACAATACATACAGTTCCACACAGTAAATGGAATGACACCATTAATAAATATAAACTTCGATCAGAATCGGTAGCTAAGGTAGAATATTCAAAATTTCTAAGTGTATCCGTTGATGAGGGGTTGAAATTTAAAAAACACACTGAGGATCTGCTGAAACGTTTGAGTTCAGCTACTTATGCTATTAGGGTCATTGCAAATTTTGGCGATATACATCTGAGTAAATTAGCTTACCACGCCTATTTTCATTCTCTGCTTTCGTATGGCATCATATTCTGGGGTAACTCATCATTGAGTAAAAGAGTCTTCACTGCACAAAAGCGTGTAATCAGAATAATTGCTGGAGCTCATCCAAGATCATCCTGCAGACACTTATTTAAAGAGCTGGGGATCTTCATTGAAGCCTCACAAAATTATATATATATATATATATATATATATATATATATATATATTCACTTATGAAATTTGTTATTAACAATCCGAACGAATTCAAAAATAATAGCAGTGTACATGGCTACAACACTAGGAGAAAGGATTATCTTCACTACTCAAGGTTAAGTCTAACTTTGGCTCAGAAGGGAGTAAATTATGCTGCCACAAATGTCTTTGTTCACTTACCTAATAGCATAAAAAGTGTGACAGATAGCCATATAGCATTTAAAAGGAAATTAAAAGAATTTCTTAATGACAACTCCTTCTACTCATTAGATGAATTTTTGGATATAGTAAGTGGGTAATTTCCCCAAGTCCCACAAAAAAAAAAAAAAAAAAAAAAAAAAAATTAAAAATACTAAGTGTCATGTAATATTTTGTGTAATGAAATATCTTGTATAGATACCTTTTATTAACCTGACACGTTCCACATCATTACCAAGTGTCGTATTCATGATCTATGGAACAAGCACTAATCTACCATAATCTGCAATATGTTCCAGCACCTCCTCTTCAAAATTGGGTGTGCGAGTCGTCCTCATGTTTCCAGGTACCTCATTTCTTCTTTCCCATGAACCAGTCTCCCGCAATCGTCCATCGTGGGAAATAAATACTAATATTGATCAGGCTCATCCCACTTGTTTCCTTGCATGAAATGAAGAATGTAAATGTAAATGAACAGCGCAGTGTGTGTAAACCCTTTACGCATGTTAGCCGCCCGCGGTGGCGGAGCGGTTCTAGGCGCTTCAGTCCGGAACCGCGCGTCTGCCACGGTCGCAGGTTCGAATCCTGCCTCGGGCATGGATGTGTGTGGTGTCCTAAGGGTGGTTAGGTTTAAGTAGTTCTAAGTTCTAGGGGACTGATGGCCTCAGATGTTAAGTCCCATAGTGCTCAGAGCCATTTGAACCATTTTTTACGCATGTTGGTCATAAATAAGCTGGAAAACAGTATTGTTAGACAAAGCGTTAGACAAGTTTAGCTGGCTTCTCCGACCACAGGTTCCCTACATCAAATTGCTCAGGGCAGCATTCTCTGTGTCCTGTTACATTTTTGCACGCTCTTACGGAAACGCCCTGTGTAGTCCCTTGACAGTGTGAAAAATTTAAGCTTCTAATTTAATACAATCGAAACAGTCGGACATTTATGTCACATATTTTGGTACTACCGAAGTCAGTCGCCGGCCGAAGTGGCCGTGCGGTTAAAGGCGCTGCAGTCTGGAACCGCGAGACCGCTACGGTCGCAGGTTCGAATCCTGCCTCGGGCATGGATGTTTGTGATGTCCTTAGGTTAGTTAGGTTTAACTACTTCTAAGTTCTAGGGGACTAATGACCTCAGCAGTTGAGTCCCATAGTGCTCAGAGCCATTTGAACCATTTTTTGAAGTCAGTCATCAAAACATTTCCTCGGCTGAACCGGCAGCTATTCGGTCTATTAGAGAGGACTCCGAGTTATTAGTTTTACCTGCAGACGGGGGCAACGCTACCGTTGTAATCTCCAGAGTTGATTATATGGATAAGATGAATGATTTACTTAAGTATCCGTCGTATCGTACAGTGTGGTGCACGAAATGTGTTACCATTTCCTTTTTGAAAATAAACTTTATTGTCAATACAATCTGAAAGGAACATATACTACAAAGAAGACCCGTCCATGAAGACTTGTTCTAACTCAGCACATGCTCAATATGTCCACCATTTCGTTTCCTAACTTCCTTCAAACGGACACTGGAGTTAGTGATTACCCTACGTCAAATGTCTTCCGTAATTTCACTGCAAGCTTGAAGAATAAGTCTTCTGAGCTCCATTAAATCACGTGGACGTTTCGGGAAAATTTTCTCCTTTAGGTACCCCAAAGAAAAAAAGTCACATGGATTGAGGTCTGGACTATTGGGGGGAGGGGGGGGGGCAATTTTGTCCGTCATTGAAGCGACCTGGAAACCTGAGTGAAATGATCCGCATGTCGAAATGCTCGTGTAAAAACTCCAACACAGTGTCTGCAGTATGTGGCCTTGCTCCATCTTGCATGAACCACTGCGTGTTGCAGGGCAAGGCAGTAGCAAGAAGCTGTGGAATGAAGCTATTCCGAAGCATGCTCGAATAACGCTCACTGCTCACAGTTTATTCAAAGAAAAACGGTCCAATAAGTTCGTGACTGAAAATTGCTGCCCACGCTGTAATCCTCGGAGCATAATGTTGTTGTTCATGAAGCACTTGTGGGTTTTCAGTGGCCCAAAAGCGTACATTTTGTTTGTTAACCACACAGTCTAAATGAAAATGCGGCTCGTCTGAAAACCAAACGTTGTTGAGAGTTTCTACCCTATCCTCCGCCCTCTGAGCAAACAGTAGTCTCTGCTGCTTGTGTTCTTCAGTGAGCTTCTGTGCACAGCTCATCTTGTATGGGTACATATGGAGGTCACTTTTAAGAATGCGTTGAACGGAGCGTCTGGGTATTCCCAGTTGCACTGCTGCCTTTCTACACGATTTCCCGGGACTTCTCTGTACAGCAACTCCTACCGCTTCAATATTGTCCGGCGCTTCCAATACTGTTCCTTCCTGTAAAAATTTATCGTACAACCTGTGGATGGTCTTCTTGCAAGGGACCCATCGTGTATTAAACTGTTGTCGAAAACCCATCTGAGTCACAACAAGGCTTTTCGTTTCATGGAAAAGTAACACAATTGCCGATCGTTGCTGTGTCGTCAGTCTTCCATTGTCAGCCATTGCTGCTTACTAGTCTCCTAGCGGCAGTATCGTGAATTAAACGTCATTTCGTAACTCATTTGTTTTTCCAGGCTCTGCTGGTACAGCTGTAGAGATCCCAGCGGGATATCTAATTCACGTAGTAAATTGAGAAAGAACAAATTGGTAACACATTTCGTGCGCCATCCTGTATATTACAGGAGGATCCCAAGGATCGCGTGAAACGGACGACTTCACTTTCTGAAGAAGAGCTCATTACCTGAGGACATTATTAAAAAACTTCGTCCTAGTGTGGCCGTCCCACCTAGATTATGCGGACTGCAGAAGGTACGTAAAGACGAAGTCCCGTTGCGCCGTACTGTTAGTAATTTCGGTGCGCCGACTTACAACTTGGCCAAATATTTAGTATCGGTCCTCAGCGCTCATGTGGGTAAGTGAGAATACCTTATTTCCAATTAGATGGATCTTATTCAGCGTTTAAAGTCACTTCGTCTTGGTCCCGCTGATTTACTTGTCATTTCCGATGTGGTGTCTCTTTTTACTCGGGTACCTCTTGAAGAGTCTTCGATTTTAATTAATGAAAAACTGTGTATGGAAGTGACGAAGCTCTGCCCTCATCTACTGACGTCCACCCGTTCTTTATTCAATGACAAATATTTTGAACCCACTGACGGTGTGGCTATCGGCAGCCCTTTATGCCCCATAGTAGCTAATCTTATTATGGAGGACTTTGAGATTATGGCCCAGAAAATATGTTTTGAAGACTGCTTGGTTTTTGATGTACGTGACGACATCTTTCTTGTTTGGCCACATGACAAAAAGATTCTTTGTACCGATTACTGGACCATTTTAATTGGCTTCATTCTAACATCAAATTCACGATGGTGACTGAAAAGGAGGGGAAATTATCCTTTTTGTATGTAATGATTTATAAAAAAAAGTGACGGAAGTCTCGGACACAGAGTCTGTAGGAAGCTGACGCATACTCATCGGTATTTACATGCTACCAACGGGCATCCGCCGGTTCAATGTACAGGAGTCCTACGGACCTTGGTGAAAAGAGGAGATGCTATCTCGGATGCTGAGAATTTACCACAAGAACTTCAACATCTTAAAGGCACATTTAATCACGGACAGACAGAGTCGACGTGGAATTGAGTTTGGACCATTACTTGACACTTTTATTTCTGTGGCTTTCCTACCATACACCAAGATGGACTACTGGCCATTAAAATTGCTATACCAAGAGGAAATACCGATGATAAACGAGTATTCATTGGACAAATATATTATACTAGAACTGACATGTGATTACATTAACATGCAATTTGGGTACATAGATCCTGAGAAATCAGTACCCAGAACAACCACCTCAGGCCGTAATAACGTCCTTGATACACCTGGGCATTGAGTCAGAGCTTGGATGGCGTGTACAGGTACAGCTGCCCATGCAGCTTCAACACGATACCACAGTTCATCAAGAGTAGTGACTGGCGTATTGTGACGAGCCACTTGCTCGGCCACCATTGACCAGACGTTTTCAATTGCTGAGAGATCTGGAGAATGTGCTGGCCAGGGCAGCAGTCGATCATTTTCTGTATCCAGAAAGGCCCGTACAGGACCTGCAACATGCGGTCGTGCATTATCCTGCTGAAATGTAGGGTTTCGCAGGGATCGAATGAGGGGTAGAGACACGGGTCGTAATACATCTGAAATGTAACATCCACTGTTCAAAGTGCCGTCAGTGCGAACAAGAGGTGACCAAGACGCGTAACCAACGGCACCCCATACCATCACGCCGGGTGATACGCCAGTAGGACAGGGTTCCAGTGTACATTCACCGCGATGTCGCCAAACACAGATGCGACGATCATGATGCTGTAAACAGAACCTGGATTCATCCGAAAAAATGACGTTTTGCCATTCGTGTACCCAGGTTCGTCGTCGAATACACCATAGCAGGCGCTCGTGTCTGTGATGCAGCGTCAGGGTAACCGCAGCCACGGTCTCCAAGCTGTTAGTCCATGCTGCTGCAAACGTCGTCGAACTGTTCTTGCAGATGGTTGTTGTGTTGCAAACGTCCCCATATGTTGACTCAGCGATCGAGACGTGGCGGCACGATCCGTTACAGCCATGCGGATAAGATGCCTGTCATCTCTACTGCTAGTGACACGAGGCCGTTGGGATCCAGCATGGCGTTCCGTATTACCCTCCGGAACCCACCGGTTCCATATTCTGCTAACAGTCATTGAATCTCGACCAACGCGAGCAGCAATGTCGCGATACGATAAACCGCAATCGCGATAGGCTCCATCCGATCTTTATCAAAGTCGGAAACGTGACGGTACGCATTTCTCCTCCTTACACGAGGCATCACAACAACATTTCACCAGGCAACGCCGGACAACTGCTGTTTGTGTACGAGAAATCGATTGGAAACTTTCGTCATGTCAGCGCGTTGTAGGTGTCGCCCCCGGCGCCAACCTTGTGTGAATGCTCTGAAAAGCTAATCATTTGCATATCACAGGATCTTCTTCCGGAAGGTTAAATTTCGCGTCTGTAGCGCGTCATCTTTGTGGTGTAGCAATTTTAATGGCCAGTAGCGTAGTTTCCGGTGTTGCAAGGCGGAGCTTCTCGGAGAATCTTGACTACGCCGTGGCTCCATTTCTTCCTTTCAGATTCAATTCTCTCGCCGATGTGAATGGGCTGACGATTGGAGCAGGCGTCTAGAGTGCTGCCAGCATTGTCTTATATCACAGATATCCGTGTGTGTGTGTGTGTGTGTGTCTAGATAGGTCGCGGACTGGAGGGAAAGCGGTCAACAAAAGAGCGCCTAGCCTCTCGGTCGCGAGCAGGCCCTCCCATTCCACTACCTCACCGGCTCCACCCCTTTCCCGCCCCCGCTTTTACGCGAGCCCCCTCCACTCCCCCCTCCACACTAGGCTGTCCGGCAGAGCCCTTTCCCCCGGCTACCACCAGAAGAGACGGACAACGCACAACTACTTCTCGTATGTTTTACGTCAACATCCGCCGTTCCCCCTCGAGGCATCAAATCCTCGATGGACGTGCTCCCTAAACTCGTGTCTCCAGCATCCTCCAACGCTAATAAACGAAGACCGGAAGCGGACTGGAATGGACACCAATACTGGCACCGCTCACCTTCTTGTACAGAAAGTCACGTGAGCTGAAAATGGCGAACCATTGTGTAGTGCTTTCTTAAAGAAATCTCACCTGTGAATCCCTCGTCCCTTGTCCGTGGAAGTATCGTAATTCTACACTTCTACTCGTATTTTTGTTTCCAGAATCTATATTACTAATTAGGAGACCACGGCTAGTGTCATTACGCGATATCCCTAAAAATTTGCTCAGTGGAAGAGGAATCAAAATAGGTAAATCATGTTTGGCACCTGCGGTATTCTCCTGTTACGTATCTGTCCTGGAACGGAAAAACAGTTGCGGGCTGCCTACCTAACGGCGTGTAGGGGCCACAAAATATTGATTTCACACACTTCGCATCAGTATTACCGGAACTTAAAAATCTGAAATGCTGTGGTAATCTAATCATTAAGAGGTATAATCTTCTGTTACAAGTTTACCACTATAAGGCAAGTATTATAGTTAGAAAATGTGTGTGTCGTGGGGGCAGCATAACTGACGGCACACAAATACACGGACATTATTCATGCACTGTTGCCACTTTCAAGTAACTTTGCACATGATTTCAAATCTTTACGAAACGTTTTATCGTTGATGCCTCCCACAAAAGGATGGAAGGAATAAAAGTGTATGGCTTACTACACTTTCAGCGTTGATGCAGTAAAACTTCAGCGTGATATTTAAATTTATAATTTCTTAACTACCGACTCCATTCGCAACACACTTTCCAGGCAGTAAGCATATATACCAGCGAATTTACCTGCAAAACTATAGCACTGTACGACACACAGTTCGCGAGATATGACGTCATAAACATTGAGATGCGCCGAAAGCTGGCTTTTGCTTGAAATGGCGCTCAGTAAAAATTCGTTGTCAGAAAAATCACTTTAAGTTATTGCTTTACTACTAATCCTATTCGCAACTCAGTCAGCAGACAGTATGTAGATATGTTATGGAACGTACCAGCAAAATTACATCTTGTTATCAGGTACTCAGCCGCCTAGATCGCATAAAATATTTATTTAAGACAATCTGTTTCGACAGACTTAGCTTTCATCTTCAGGTCTTAAAAAGCTTATTGTTGTGAAATGTGCCCATTTTGCATTGGACCTCACGCCAAATTGTCATGTGGATAAAAATTAGCACATTGTAAAAGGTTTGTCATAACTAAAATATTTAAAAACATAAAGCACATTGTGCAAAAGGCCACGTCCATACAAGGTTCTTTAAGTTTTGTAATATTATATTTATGACAAACATTTTACAATGTGCTGATTTCTATCCGCATGACAACTTAGCGTGAGATACAACGTAAAATGAACTCGTTTCACAAAGAAAAAAAAAGAAAAAAATATTTTTAAGACCTGAAGATAACAGCAAAGCCTGTCGAAACCGGTTGTCTTAAATAAATATTTTATGCGATCTAGGCTGCTGATGGTTTCTTAACAAGATATTTTTCTAGAACATTGCATGTGTAGATACTGTCTGCAGACTGTGTTGCGAATAGGTTAGAAGTAAAGTAGTCTTAAATAAATAAATTGTCGTGTCACCTATGGTGTTTAATGTTTTTAGAAAGTAAAAAAGATAGCTCCTTCAGTATTCTCAAAATTAGAAAATTCAGTCGAAATTGTATTATTGGACGACGCAATGTTTCAGAAGATACGACGTACTACTCAATAAAATGTGTGAGAAACTAGCTTCCCATTAAAATAAAGCGCAAGTTACCCAGACTACATTCATTCAGTCTTTCGTAATAAGAGCACTCATCGACTTCCAACAAACTTTAAACGCAGTTTAACACTTTTACGAAGCTTCTTCTCTCTTACATGCTTAACGTCAAATATTTTACACGTTAACTGACTTTTACTCGTCAGCAGATGTTTGCTGCTGTTTTATACATTGGAGTCTAATTATTTAAAGACTCGGGGCTTTATTGGCAAATACACTGAAGAGCCAAAGAAACTGGTACACCTGCCTAATATCGTGCAGGGCCCCCGCGAGCACGCAGAAGCGCCGCAACACGACGTGGCGTGGACACGACTGATGTCTCAAGTAGTGCTGGAGGGAACTGACACCATGAATCCTGCAGGGCTGTCCATAAATCCGCAAGAGTACGAGGGGGTGGAGATCTCTTCTGAACAGCACGTTGCAAGGCATCCTAAGTATGCTCAATAGTGTTCATGTCTGGGGTGTCGCATTGTCCTGCTGGAATTGCCCAAGTCCGTGGGAACGCACAGTGGACGTGAATGGATGCGGGTGATCAGACAGGATGCCTACGTACGTGTCACCTGTCAGAGTCGTATCTAGATGTATCAGGGGGCCCATACCACTCCAACAGCACACGCCCCACATCGTTACAGAGCCTCCTCCAGCTTGAACAGTCCCCTGCTGACATGCAGGCTCCGTGGATTCATGATGTTGTCTACATACCCGTACATGGTCATCCACTCGTTATAATTGGAAACGAGACTCCACTAACCAACAGCCCAATCTCCGTGTTGATGGGCCCAGGAGGAGTAAAGCTCTGCGTCGTGCAGTCATCAAGGATACACGAGGGGGCCTTCGGCTCCGAAAGCCCATATCGATGATGTTTCGTTGAATGATTCGCACGCTGATTCTTGTTGATGGCCCAGCACTGAAATCTGCAGAAATCTGCGGAAGGGTTGTACTTCTGTGACGTTGAACGATTCTCTTCAGTCCTCGTTTGTCCCGTTCTTGCAGGACTTTCTCTGGCCGCTGCGATGTCGGAGAACTGATGTTTTACCAGATTCCTGATATTCACGGTACACTCGTGAAATGATCGAACGGGAAATTCCTCACTTCATCGCTACCTCGTAGATGCTGTGTTCCATGGCTTGTGCGCCGACTGTAACACCACGTTCTGACTCACGTCTTGATAACCTGCCATTGTAGCAGCTGTAACCGATCTAGCAACTGCGCCAGACGCTTTTTATATAGGCGCTGCCGACCGCAGCGTCGTATTCTGCCTGTTCACACAGCTCTGTATTTGAATACGCATGCCTATACCAGTTTCTTTCGAGCTTCAGTGTCGATACAGTTAGGGGCACAGGAGCACTGCAAGTCAAGCAACGGACAAGCACCGTATTAAAGCAATAAATACATTTTGGCCGTTAAGAGACTGTATTTCATGCGTGCTAGCGTTTACAGCACGAGACGATACCGATCCGTAATTCTGGAGCATTCACCAGGAAAGTGGCCTCCCATAAGAAATATGAATAACACAGGGAAACAATTCAACAATAAATACTAGAACGTCAGGTTCGAAGCGTAGCAATTTTTATCAAATCAACATGGTCATTGCGTTGTGCGAAGCGGTTCTTAGCACAAGCTGCGTGTTCGCTTAAGTTAAGGGAGGCGGAGTACTTGTATGAGCGTGCGCACCTGCGCATCTCGACCGACATTCTGGCGAAATGATTTTACGCAAGACTGGCTCCTGAATAGAGGAAGTCAGTTCATCTCTGCATACAGAGGACAATGTCCTGAGTGACTGAATCACCATCGCAAAGCCCAAACTGCTAAGAATAGAAATATGAAATTTGGAAAGGGTGTGCATTTTTTACTGTAGGCATCGTTGAAGAAGGGATTGTCCCGAATTCCACTCCTAAGGGGATGAAAGACTTTCTGAAAGTACGTCGCTATTAAGGGAATTTTGAAGATAGAACTGAGACAACTGACATTTGGTTTCGAAGTCAGAAAATGAAAAATATGAGTTTCAGCTTGGCAATGGCAAGAAAACGGTTTCTGAAGAAGAGAAATTTATTAACGTCCATTATACGGTTAGGTGTTAGGAAGACAATCTATGAAGATATTTATCTGGAGTGTAGTCTTGTATTTAAGTGAAGCGTTGACGATAAACAGTTCAGGCAAGAAGAGAATAGAAGCTTTCGAAATCTGGTGCTGGAGAAGAATGCTGATGATTAGATGGGTAGACCATGTAACCAGTGAGGAGATATCGAACAGATTTGGGAAGTCAAGCAATTTGTGACACAACTTGGGTAAAAGAATGGATTGTTTGACAGGACACATTCTGAGGCATCAAGGGATCGTCTGGAGGGAAGTGTGGGGATAAAAATCGTAGAGGGAGAACAAGAGATGAAAACAGTGAGCAGATTCAGTAGGATGTAGCTTGCAGTAATTATTCGCATTGCACAGGCTAGAGTAACAGTCTTCTGAATGAAGACCACAACAGTCTCTTAAATTAACTGATCAGCTGTTACTATACGTAATCTGACCACGTCATCCGATGGTCCTGTACCTTGGATAAACTTTGGTGCGTCAAGACAGCCAAGGGAAATTGGTAATATAATAGTTGCCTATTGAGTCTTTCCATTCGGTATTTGATTATTCAGTCAGTTGATGATTCCTTTAATTGGGTTTGTAGTTTTGTTTGTGAAGCCATGATTATAAACGTTTTGGCTATCAAGTAATCAAGTACTTTTCCTGTGCTTTATGCAGGGCTACACTCTTGCTTATTTGGCCACCATACTGACGAATATGCTTCACTGTCTAGTTATGCTCCTGCGTTACAACGTTCCTGCGCGTACATGCACTCCGGGGGTGGGTGAGGGGCGGGTGGAGTATGCCTCTGACAACGCGGGCGGTTGAAGCGGATGTCTGTGTTAGCAACAAGGTGTCAGGAGCAGCAAAGCAGCCGTGATCGATGACGCGGCTGTCGACGGCGCCCAGCGCCCCCACCTAGCAGGTAGCCGGCTTCCTCTGCTGTTCGATTTCACACCAACTACGCCACGCAACTAACCTCTGCATTAACCTGTGTTTATCAAGGAATTGCGCGGCGAACAGCCTAGCGTAGTTGTGAAGAATGTGCTCTCCAAAACTTAATGCCGAGCTACAAAAAGTAAAATACCATCTCAACAACTCTGTTTAAATGAATGAAAGTGCGAGAGGATGTCCCAGAAGTGTCTGAATGGTGCACAGAAAGCTGGGCATCACATGGCGTAAGATCGGCGTGACTATAGCGCCAAATGGGACTCGCGAAGAACTTACAATAACGGAGAAAGACAGTGCGTGGCAATGAGCTGTTATTAAAAATAATCTGCCCCCACAATCCGATAGTCCTGTCCTTGGAGAAACATTGATGGCTCAAGATGGCCAAGGAAAGTTGATAATATAAATTTGTCTATTAAGTTTTTCCATTCGATACTTAATTATTGGGTTTGTAGTGCAGTATGGTGGTGTTCTTCACAAGAACAGGGAGTGTAGACATCATCATCTTGACGTCACATGGAGAAGACTCAGCGGGAAACGAAAAGAAAGACGAACGCCCTCAAGCGTGACCGAGGAGATTGGTGCTGCTCAAAATATACGAGGGTTATTCGGAAAGAAAGGAACGATCGGTCGCGAAATGGAAACCACTGTGAAAATCCGATGAAGTTCTCCCCAGGTGTGTTCAGCAGTGTCTCTAGTATGCTCGTCGATCGCGTTACGTCGTTCTTTTTAGTTCTGAGCTCGCAGGTAGCGCATAAAGATACCTAGAACAACAGAGTCTCCCGCCAAGTACGAGGGCCTGGTGAGAAATTTCGCCTGAAGCTATGCAGCCAACATTACATAACTGTCGTGGGTTTCCATCTTCAAAACAATTCTCAGCCGCATGCTGCAGGGGCAATGAAGACGCTCCTGCATCGTTTTCAATTGAAAATGTTTGATCACCCACAATACAGCCTCTAATTGTCTTCGTCTGAGTTTCATATCTGCTCACATGAACCGCTGGCTACGTAGACAAGATTTTGGCACAGACAACGAGCTGTAGGCCAGTGTAGAGAATTGGCGGAAAGCACTGGCGGCTGCCTTCTATAACGAGGATACTGGAATCTATGGAGATAAGTAGCTCGAACTTGAAGCTAACCGTTGCAAATGAAACAGTTTTCATTTTCACTGTGGTTTACGTTTCGCGACCCAGCGTTCCTTATTTTGCGAATAGCCCTCGTGGTTTTATGTATACGGGAAGTGTTCGGAACCAGCGGCACTGCTGCCCGAAGAAGTGGGTGTTGATCGACCACGGTCAACTGCAGCAGCAAATGACCGCTGCATTGTGCAACGGGCAAGAAGGGTACAACTGCAACCTCATTTAACAGGACTGCAAGGCACGCAGTCTTCGCTTCAAAGTGGCACGGCTACTGTATAGGGGTGGTCTCTTTTCTCTACGGCCAGCACATTGGGTTCTGTTCACAACCGCACATCGGCGGTCCCGTTTACGATGTGTACCGTCCCCAGTGAAATACTAAGAAAAGACTTAAGAACAGTATTTACAAAGAAAAAACGTTTAAAAATTAAATGATAAGTGGAGACTAGCCGCTCAGGTGAACATGTACTTTTCTCATGTATCCGTATTATAGTAATTTCTCTGCGTGAGTTTCGAGGGCAAAGAAATATAAAGATGCACTCGAAACAAAATGATCTAAAGAGACGATAAGATGCGCTCTTTTGTTAATTTTTTTTAGTCGTATTCACTTCTTCTCTTGTCTTGGTTGTATGTAGACGGACATCTTGGGAGTGCTGGAAAACGTAAGCATATTTGTACTAATTAGGCAGATAATATATTGATTTAATATTATTGTTCACTTTTAATTTGCAAGAGGTGATCCCGATTTCACGTCCGCCTTCCTTGAATTAACCTGCATTCGAATAATTTACAGTGCAACAATCGCAGCAGCCGATGCAGCCAACGACGCCATTACGTGACGATATTAACATGAAAATTGGCGGAAGCGAAAAAGTCGCCCGCTATTAACATAACATACATTTTTCTCCACAGCCGCCAGACGGTACAGAAAATACGTAGCTTTGAGATTCTTATTTTCAGTACAACAACCGAGAGCTACAGCCAGGACTCCGGTTACAATGCAATGGTTAACGGAGGTAAGAAAAAATACTCTCGCGCGTGTGCGGGCCGCAATTGTAATTAATAACTAAAGACTTTTTGCTTTAAAGTGAACTGACTAGCCGAGGAAATTAATACGAAAAGTTTAATCCATTGTTCAACTTATATGCTCATGTTTTAAGATTCAACGAGTCTTACAGTCATTAAAAGTGTGTGTGTGTGTGTGTGTGTGTGTGTGTGTGTGTGTGTGTGTGTGTGTGTGTGTAAGTACAATCTAACTTCTGCATCAGTTCATAGCAGTAATGTGTTCATTGTAAATAAGTATTTAGTAGTTGTATTACACGTTTATTACCTTATAAATAAATAAAAAACTTTATTTTAAATTCAGTGCATTAGTATTTGTAAAATGATTCTTTCACATAGCGTTCATTAAAAAATGACGACCATGCCACTTGGGACCTGTGGAATGGTACATTAGCTTACTTGTTTCAGTTGTAAATATTTGTCATGTATTGTTGTTTTTCTCACATGCTCTACATCCTGGAGGACCTTCTCACTACGGATCAATTGCAATGAAAGTATATCTAATCTAATCTAAACTAAACGTAACAAATAATTTCCACTGAAGATTAATATTGTTAAAAAAAGAGACAACTTCACAAACGCATTTAACTGTAAATCAAAACTGAATGAAATACCATTTTGATTAAGGCCCACCACGTAAGTCGGCAACAATCACCATTACCAATCGGTTTGTGTAGTAAATAATAAATTAAATTAGGACGGCCAATGGACGCGAGAGATGGTGCCAAGACCATAGGGACTGTACCAGCGGCGAGCGAGCTGGCGCAGTGGTCAGCAAACTGGTCTCGCACTCGTGTGGACGACGGTTCAAACCCACGCCCGGACATCCTGCTTTAGGTTTTCCGCGATTTCCGCAAATCGCTTCAGGCAAATATCAGGATGGTTCCTTTGATAGGGCATCGCTGATTTCCTACCCCATCCTTCCCTAATCCGACGGGACCTCGCTGTTTAGTCCCCTCCGCCAAATAAACCAACCAATCAACCAACTCGACCAACGCCGAGTGGGATCTGTTGTTCCTGTCGAATGAGACCAGATTCGGCCTCGGTAGCAATTCTGACCGTGTCCTCAAATGGCGAGAGGCGGGAATACGTAATGACCAGGAATATCGTCGAACATGATCGTTTTTGTGAATCTCCAGGTTTTGGTTGCGCAAAGACTGTTCCATCAAGTTTCGGGTGTGCCGCCACAAGAATTCTCGTTCTTTTTCTAACATTTCTGCTGTATAACGTTCAGCCACCTTCAGAGTGAACCGCAAGATTGCCGCTCCAGTGCCCGCTTCGTCCCTTTATACTCGCGTACCGTGCAACTGCGCATGCGGCCACAGATGCGAATGCGCCAGAGACGTTGGTCGGCGGCAGAGACGTGCCCTGTATCGGAAGCCGACGCACACGGATTTGTATTTACGTGCAAACAGCTGCCGCCATCCTGCCCAGACGACGAGTGTTCTCCGAACTTTGACCCATAGAGCGCATATTATCTGTGACGAAAGCAGTCTGCAAGATGAACTTTCCCACTTACAAAGAGTCTTTGAAGACAATGGGTACTCTGCACAGCAAATACAGAAGGCCCTGAAAATGAAACCGAAAGATGCCTCAAAGAAAGCAGAAGAAGACGAAGAAACCTTTAAATCGATGACATTCTCGCCATATGCGGGTAGCCTCTCATAAAAAATAGGACGGATTCTCAGCAGACACAAAGGAAAAGTGATTTTTCGTCCTCCACCCAAGACAGCTGCACTCGTGGGCTCCGTCAAAGATGATTTGCTGCTCCGAAAATCTGGAGTTTACAAAATTCCATGTGAATGTGGCCTTTCTTACATTGGACAAACAACTCGTACTGTCAAAGAAAGATGTGCAGCGCGGGATTAGCCGAGCGGTCAGGGGCGCTGCTGTGTGCGGCTGGTTCCGGCGGAGGTTAGAGTCCTCCCTCGGGCATATGTGTGTGTGTGATTGTCCTTAGGATAATTTAGGTTAAGTAGTGTGTAAGCTTAGGGACTGATGACCTTAGCAGTTAAGTCCCATAAGATTTCACACACATTTTTTGAAAGATGTGCAGAACACCGGAGGTACACACGACTTTTACAACCTCAGAAGTCGGCAGTGGCAGAGCACTGTATTGACACTGGTCACAGTGTGTTGTATGAGAACGTCCGAAATTCCAGCAACTACACTACTGGCCATTAAAATTTCTACACCACGAAGATGACGTGCTACAGACGCGAAATTTAACCGACATGAAGAAGATGCTGTGATATGCAAATGATTAGCTTATCAGATCATTCACACAAGGATGGCGCCGGTGGCGACATCTACAACGTGCTGACATGAGGAAAGTTTCCTACCGATTTCTCGTATATAAACATCAGTTGACTGGTGTTGCCTGGTGAAACGTTGTTGTGATGCCTCGTGTAAGGAGGAGAAATGCGTACCATCACGTTTCCGACTTTGGTTGGATTGTAGCCTATCGCGATTGCGGTTTATCGTATCGCGACATTGTTGCTCGTGTTGGTCGAGATCCAATGAGTGTTAGCAGAATATGGAATCGGTGGGTTCAGGAGGGTAATACGGAACGCCGTGCTGGATCCCAACGGCCTCGTATCAGTAGCAGTCGAGATGACAGGCATCTTATCCGCATGGCTCTAACGGATCGTGCAGCCACGTCTCCATCCCTGAGTCAACAGATAGGGACGTTTGCAAGACAACAACCATCTGGACGAATAGTTCGACGACGTTTGCAGCAGAATGGACTATCAGCTCGGAGACCATGGCTGCGGTTACCCTTGACGCTGCATCATAGACAGGAGCGCCTGCGATGGTGTACTCAACGACGAACCTGGGAGCACGAATGGTAAAACGTCATTTTTTCGGATGAATCCAGGTTCTCTTTACAGTATCATGATGGTCACATTGGAAGCGTGTATTCGTCATCGCCATACTGGCGTATCACCCGCCGTGATGGTATGGGGTGAAATTGGCTACACGTCTCGGTCACCTCTTGTTCGCATTGACGGCACTTTGAACAGTGGACGTTACATTTCAGATGTGTTAACACCCGGGGATGTACCTTTCATTCGATCCCTGCGAAACTGTCCATTTCAGCAGGATAATGCACGACCGCTTGTTGCAGGTCCTGTACGGGCCTTTCTGGATACAGAAAATGTTCGACTGCTGCCCTGACCAGCACATTCTCCAGATCTCTCACCAAGTGGAAACGTCTGGCCAATGGTAGCCGAGCAACTGGCTCGTCACAATACGCCAGTCACTACTCTTGATGAACTGTGGTATCGTGTTGAAGCTGCATGGGCAGTTGTACCTGTACACGCCATCCAAGCTCTGCTTGACTCAATGCCCAGGTGTATCAAGGCCGTTATTACGGCCAGAGGTGGTTGTTCTGGGTACTGATTTGTCAGGATCTATGCACCCAAATAGCGTGAAAATGTAATCAAATGTCAGTTCTAGTATAATATATTTGTCCAATGAATACCCGTTTATCATCTGCATTTCTTCTTGGTGTAGCAATTTTAATGGCCAGTAGTGTATTTTGTCCGACTCTTCCCGGAAAGTGCTGTTTCGAAATTTCAATTAAGAAAAAGCTCTCTGTGATGCACAAAACCTCTCCTGTAACATCTGGCACAGGAGTTTGTCGAGAATCTCAGTAACGCTTTCGCGCCGGCTAAACGATACCGTCACGAAACGCACCGCTCTTCCTTGGATCTTCTCTATCTCCTGTATGAGTCCTATATGGCAAGCGTTCCACACTGATCAACTGTACTCATGAATAGGTTGAATAACCGCCTTATAAGCCATTTCCTTCATCTACGGGTTACATTTCCTTAAAATTGTTCCTATGAATCGAAGTCTGGCGTCTGCTTTTACTACCATTTATTTAATGTTGTGATTCCACTTAAGGTCTCTCTGGATAGCTACTTCTAGGTATTTTACGGTAGATACTGTTTCCAGCAACTTGTTATCAATAGTGTGATTGTAAAGTTGTTCAAATGGCTCTGGGCACTATGGGAGTTAACATCTGAGGTCATCAGTCCCCTAGACTTAGAACTACTCAAACCTAACTAACCTAAGGACATCACACACATCCATGTCCGGGGCAGGATTCGAACCTGCTACCGTAGCAGCAGCGCTGTACCGGACTGAAGCGCCTAGAACCGCTCGGCCACAGCGTCCGGCTGGTTGTAAAGTAGTGAATTTCTTTTCCTATGTGTGCGCAATATGTTACATTTATTTACGTTCGGAGTCAACTGCCAGAGCCTGCACCATTAATCTATCCTTTGCAGGTCATTCTGCAAATCAATACCGTGTTGCGGCGTCCCTACCTTCTTATGGACAGTCGCAGCATCTGCGAACAGCCTCAAAGAACTTCGGACACTGTCTGCTAGGTCATTTATGTACACTGTAAACATTTCCTTGAGGGGTTCCGGAAATTACCTTTACACCTGTCGGCTCTGTTTCGTTGACTGCGACGTTTTGAATCCAGTCGCAAATGTCTTGCGATATTCTGTAAGCTGGTATTTTCTTCAATAAACGTCACTGCGAAACGGTGTGAAATGTCTTCCCGAAGTCAAGGAACACGACATCAACCCGGACACCGCTATGGACCTTGAACCGTACCGGCTCGTATCGATTGATCGATCGGGTCGGCATGGTGTGATGTTTGGCCGGTTTGACGTGGCTTTTGGCCGAGACGGGCGTGTGACGGTAGAGAGGGACAGCCGGAGATTTGCGCGGCGCGTGAGAATCGGAGGCGAGCGAGGTTGAGCAGGCCGGGGCACGACGCAGAGGTTGTGGTGTGTCTGACACGTTTGCGAGACCGAACCTGGCTTGTAGTGTGGGAACTGGACGCGGCCACATTACCCGAAAAGAGTCGTGATTTGGAACTGTAAAGGATTTCATAAAAGGTTTGGTGAGAATTGCTTGTCATGTTTTTGGTGCGCATATTGTACTGATCCTTGCTTCCGAAGTATCGGCACCATGAGCGGAAACTGCTGTCTTGCCAACCAAAAGGTCCCCTCTATTTAGTGCTGTTTAAGTAAACACGTGTTATTGTGTTTGGTTAAAGCTCTATCTGGATTTTGCGAAGTGATACAGTTCGAGCAAGGGAGGTATATTAATTGGTACTACTGCTGTTCGGAGTGACGGACGGCGTAAGCCAGTATGTTGAAACTGTAATATTTTTCCTGGTACATTGAGCTGTGTGGGCGTTGTTATAGTTGGTTCAAAGCACAGGCTTAACATTGAATCTGTACGTTCTGTGTTATCTACTTGCATTACTTGTTCACTCGTAAACGGTGAAATGGTAGTTTTACTTGACTGTTTAAGTTTGTCAGTATCCTGTTAAGGGGTAATTTGAATGAGCTCCCCAGTTTTCAGTGAGCATTTGGTAACCTACTAGTTTAGTTTAAATTTCTAAGCTGACTGGGTATTATGCTATTCGCCCTCGTCTTTTAAGGTTACGTCAAGGGCATTAGTTGTTGATTCACCCTTGACTATTTTATTTCAATGTTCGTGATATAGGCTATTATTTTATACATCGTAGTTATTCTAGTTTGAGGAATTAATGTTTGCCGTTTTCTCCCCCCCCCCTCCCTTTCTCTGAAATTGTATAGTAGTAGCACGGGCTCTAAGACCTTCACCCTGTCCAGCTCGCCCGCTTCCTGTGGCTTCTGGGTCCAGCCGCCTCTGGTCTGGCTCCAGTGGGGCCCCTTCTGCTACTTGAATTAGCCCGTGCCCATATGACGTCACCTGTTTTGAAAATGTGTCACGAACGGGCATGTCTGTTTGTATTTTATTTTGTGTTAAAAAATTTGTGATATCCATTATTGGTTAAAGTTTATCTCATTATTGTAGCCTCCTTTTGGGAGACTTACTGTGTACAGAATTTAATTAACTTGCGAGTCGCTTAGTGCTTGTTTAAAGTTTAATGTTGTTATTTCAAAAGAGCGGTTGCCCGTGCTTGTAAGGATTTTTTGCTAACTTACCTTATCACAAAAATTTTAAAGATAAAATTTTATTTTGCAAAAAAAAGTTTAATAAAAATGTAGTGTTGGCAGAAGCGCCAACACTGGGTTGCTAGAGGAGGCCGAAATGCACGCGTTTAATTACACGCTGACTGGCGTGAGGTCTGGAACAGGACAATATATTGAGAATTGCAAATAAAGTACGTAGTTGATATAATACTTAACTTTAATCCACAATTGTAGAACATCGCTCTTGACGGTACATGTTATAACCACAATATATATATAGCAAAGGATTATGGCGCCTTGCTAGGTCGTAGCCAATGACTTAGCTGAAGGCTATGCTAACTATCGTCTCGGCAAATGAGAGCGTATCGATCAGTGTAGCTTCGCTAGCAAAGTCGGCTGTACAACTGGGGCGAGTGCTAGGAAGTCTCTCTAGACCTGCCGTGTGGTGGCGCTCGGTCTGCTATCACTGACAGTGGCGACACGCGGGTCCGACGTATACTAATGGACCGCGGCCGATTTAAAGGCTACCACCTAGCAAGTGTGACACCACAAAAAGTGTTATTGTAATAAACTGTGAATGTTGCCTACGTGGCCCGGCCCTCCTGCTCAACTGCAATTGGCTGATTAGGGTGGATTGACCATCACAGACCTCAGGGAGGAATGGAGCGAGATGAGATTGGTGTACAGAGTGCCATTTTTAGAGAACCGCTCCTGCCGCTGCTCCGGCCGCACTCTTCCGTACTAAGGCGCTCGTCAGCAGAGGCGACAGCAGAGGCCGGCACCCGCATTACCAGCACCCGCTGTGAGCCATCGACCGGCCGGCCGGCTGGCGTCTAGCCTCCCTCCCTCCCTCCCTCCCTCCCCCCCCCCTCTCTCCCTCTCTCTCTCTCTCTCTCTCTCTCTCTCTCTCTCTCTCTCTCTCTCCCCATCGTGCGCGCCTGTCCGTCACTCCTGCGTCCCCTGCGGACATGTCGTCCCGACGCCTGCCGCCGGCGTCGCTCAGCGTCAGCTGCCGTCTGTCTGTGACCCACAAATGGACCGGAGGCACCGCCAAAGGCGACCGACCGCTCTCCAGTATGCACATGTGTCGGTGCAGATCTCCCGTATGCACATGTCTCATGCTGATGTCCCGTATGCACATTTCTTTGGCTTTTGTGGCATTGTAGCGAGAAGGAAGCGACTCTGACTTACTTCTCTGGTTTCTGCATCACTAACCTGATGTCCCGTATGCACATTTCTGTGGCTTTTTTGGGATTGTAGCGAGAAGGAAGCGACTCTGACTTACTTCTATGATTTCTGTATCACTAACCTGGTGTCTCGCCGCTTTGGTAGTCCCTCGTCGCACAGAAGCCGCGCTCAGGTGCCAGGTTCAATGTAGGTTGCGATCCTGCCGAAGTGGGGTGTTTCGGGATGCCAGTGGTTAATGTCAACAACGTTTTGTACTATACTCATTTTAATAAAGAAAATACTTTGACACACACGTCGCAGAATTTGCAATATGGCGCCTCTGGGCTACGCCGTTATATTCAACCCTTTACAGCACATTAACACATTTCTCTCTTTCCATACTCGTGATATACATTGCCCACGACACGTGGCGTTCACTGATAACTAACCTTCACTTTATATCTTGTTTAACAGCTGCAATCTTTACTCGCAACCGTTCTTTCAGAGCCGCTTCGGTTACTCGACCGTTCGTTTTGAGTGGCGCCTCGCTACTAACTCACCCTGCCTTCCCGACGGACAAGAGAGACCCCACCTTTCTCCTCAGCCAATAAGGACACTTCATTCAGAATGTAGATTGTAAGATCCTGCTGATGTTTATGTCGTTCACTCTTACCTGCCCTGGTAAAGTAGCGTTGGTTGCACCGTCTTCTGTAGTTTGGTAGGCACGGCAGGTATTTGTTTATTAGTGCACGTTCCTCCCCTGGTAAGTTGCAACTCCTTATCTTTACTGTGTGCTTTAACAATTTCACAAACAAAAAATTTTTACGAGTAACAGACAAAAGCGTATAGCCATTTTAATTAATGTCTGCCTTCGTAGCTGAGTGCTTAGTGTAAACGGCTATCGGCGGAGGACCTGGCTTCGATTCCCGACATTCCCAATCATTTTTCCTTGGTGCGAGGACTGTTACGGGATGCACTCAGCCTCGTGATGCCAGCTGGGGAGTTCCTCGACCGAGTGGCATCTGCTCCACGGTCAGGAAAGTCTGCAAAACGGCCGGGACGGCGGTGTGCTGACCATACGCCCCTCTGTACCGCATCTGCACGACCCCACAAGGCAGACGACAACACGGCGGCCCGTAGGCATCCTTTTGGCTTTCACGGCCTGGCGAGGAACTTGTTTATTTTAATTAATGTCGTAGTCAGAAGTAACAGAATTTAAAGAAAGGTATCTCCCGCCATTCAGATTTCCATCACAAGGGTGGGCCGTAGAGTTACTCGTATGTACACTATGTGATGAAAAGTATTCGGACACATGGCTGAAAATGACTTACAATTTGATGGTGCCCTCTACCGGTAATGCTAGAATTCAGTATGGTGTTGGCTCACCCTTAGCCTTAATGACAACTTCTACCCTCGCAGGCATACGTTCGATCAGGTGTTGGAAGGTTTCTTGGGGAATGGACGCCCATTCTTCATGGAGTGCTGCACTGAGGAGAGGTATCGATGTCTGTCGGTGAGGGCTGGCACCAAGTCGGCGTTCCAAAACATCCCAGAGGTGTTCTATAGGATTCAGGTTAGTCCATTACAGGCATGTTACTGTCCTGTAACCGCTACGCCACGGGCCGTGCTTTATGAATAGGTGCTCGATCGTGTTGAAAGATGCAATCCCCATCCCCCAACTGCTCTTCAACAGTGGGAAGCAAGAAGGTGCTTAAAACATCAATGTAGGCCTGTGCTGTAATAGTGCCACGCATAGCAACACTGGGTGCAAGCCCCCTCCACGAAAAACGCGACCACACCATAACATCACCGCCTCCTGATTTTACTGTTGGCACTACACACGCTGGCAAATGACGTTCACCGGGCAGTCGCCAAACCCACACCCTGCCATCGAATCGCTATTGTCAGTCCACACGACGTTTTTCCACTGTTCAATCGTCCAATGTTTACGCTCCTTACACCAAGTGAGGCGATGTTCGGCATTTACTGGCATCACGTGTGGCTTATGAGCAGCCGCTCGACTATGAAATCTCACCTGCTGCCTAACTATCGTAGTACTTGCAGTGGATCCCGATGCAGTTTGGAATTCCTGTGTGATGGTCTGGATAGATGTCTGCCTATTACACATTACGACCGACTTCAACATTTGGCGGTCTCTGTTAATCAACAGACGAGGTCGGCCTGTACGCTTATGTGCTGTACGTATCTCTTCACATTTCCACTTTAATATCACATCGGAAACAGTGGACCTAGGGATGTTTAGGAGTGTGGAAATCTCGCGTACAGACGTATGACACAAGTGACACCCAATCACCTGACCACGTTCGAAGTCCGTTAGTTCCGCGGAGCACCCCATTCTACTCTCTCACGATGTCTAATGACTACTGACGTCACTGATATGGAGTACCTGCCAGTAGGTGGCAGCAGAATGCACGTAATATGAAAAACCTATGTTTCTGGGGGTTTCTGGATACTTTTGGTGAAATAAAGTACCTCTGCGATTCCAGAAGAGGACTACGCACTCCATAGCATCGGGTACCTCCGCAAGTTTGTATCCCGTATTACAGGCGCCAAAAGTGGACATCGTTCCTGACGCGGCGAACGTCAATACGTGCACACACTTCATTGACGTGAATTTTTCAAAAAGGCTGAACGGCAGGTCGCTTTGTAAGTCTATTCATTGGGTTGCCTATCTGGAAGTTTTCAATCAATTGTATGCGACAATTTGAAGACGAGCTCCTCATCCAGGCCGTGTAGACCGAAGGGATGTCGCCCGACCGCCGTGTCATCATGTGCCTTGTAGCGTCATGCAGACGCGGCACGGCTGGGCAAGAGCTCAGCACACCGCTCTCCCGGCCGAATCGCAGACTTTTCAGACGTTGCAGCCGCTGCTGTTCAGTCGAGCAGCTCCTCAGGTGGAATCACGAGGTTGAGCGTGCCTCGTACCAGCCCTTCCACGAACGAAAAGTCGTTGGCAGTACCGGGCACAGAACCCAAGTCCTCCGCATGGCAGCAATCTACGCTGACCATTGAGATATGGGAACGGACCGACAAAATGAGCCAGGGAGTTAATAATAAAACTTGCAGACAGCACTACTTACAGGTGCAATCTATAATTTTGTTGCCAGAAAGAAAGCAGTTCACCTTTAAAGACGACGTAAAATCACTGTGCTGACTCATCTTCCGTACTCTCCAGATCTGGCCCCTGAGGACTTCTTTTTATTTTCAAAGTTGAAAACTCCCTTGAAAGGATGAAGATTTACAACGGCAGACGAGATAAAAAAAAATCTCGCATACGGCGCTTCGCGCTATCCAGTACGAAGACTGCTTGCGGGAGTGGGAACTGCGTTGGGAACGGTGTATCAATTGTGGAGGAGAGAGTTTCGACAGAGGCCATGCACAGTAAGTAAGAGTAGAAAAATTCTGTGGACAAGCTTCCGGAATTTTTTGAACAGACCTCGTATCAATTCATGAGGTTGAAACTTTAATGGGCACATGGATTTCCAAAGCATGCCAAGAATTTCCAGGAAACTTAAATTTTCTGATAGACAATTTAAGAAACTAGCATGTCGTTCTAGGAACGTTATACGCAATTAGAAAAATCAGGTCTAAAAAACTGTAATCGAGGAATTTCGACAGGATTTTATTTTAAAATTCGAACATTAAGGTTCAAATGGCTCTAAGCACTATGGGACTCAACATCTGAGGTCATCGGTCCCCTAGACTTAGAACTACTTAAACCTAACTAACCTAAGGACATCACACACACCCATGCCCGTAGCAGCCGTGTGGTTCCGGACTGAAGGGCCTAGAACCGCTCGACCACAGCGGTCGATTTAGCCTCTTCCATTTTTGTAATATTTATTAAGGTTAATGGAACATCTCATTGCGTAATTATACACACTTGTCGTTGCGAATATAATGCTCAATACGTTTTAATACATCTTTCAAAGGAGCGCTCTAGTTTATGTAACAGGAATAAAGTGGTCAGTTACGTTACTACAATTCCTGTACGAAGAGACAGCAAACACAAAGTTCAAAACAAATGCAGATCCGAGTGCTTTGTTCTCGTGTCGGACAATGCAAACGAGCGGACATCCAAGGACAGAAAACGAGAGAGCTGAGAAGCGTAAAACTGAAAATAGAGAACCGAGGCTGGTTCTCGAGAACAATGAGAGCTCGTTGGAATCGCGAACTTCTCAGTTCTCGGTTGAGGGAATGCCCGTCACTAACAAGAGGAGACCACGAAGATGGTGACACAAATTTACTTTAGACTCGGTATACCTTTAGACGGCCACTAAAACAACATAATGTGCAAGTAGTAAGGCACTACTCTGACAATTCCGAGAACATCGCAAGAGAAGTTTTACGCGTCTGTTGCGTGGCCGATGTATCTGAGGGAATGTGCCGGGCGTTATAGTGTCGTGATGGTCAAGTGATAACCACGTGTGGCGTGCGGGTCTACGATGGCCATCGACTTGTGTGCGGCGACTCAAGTAATGTTTGGCTTTTGATCCGCCAGATGCTGGCGTTCATCACACGTACAACTCCTGACAGCATCACCCCACAAATGATTCCCTTCCCGTGGACTATTTTCCGCACGCAAAGACCTACTCAGTGACTTGGATTGGCGAGCATGCAGCCCACTTTCTCTACTAATCCTGGACAGTAAGAATTCGACACACAAAAACAGTACTCAAGAACAGCAAACTCCCTCTTTCATGAATGAATTACTTTTCCTTAACGCCCCTCCTACGAAATTCAGCATAGCATCCTGTTTTTCTACAACTAGCTCTATGTAGTTATTCCACTGGAGGACGCTCCAAACATATACTCGTAAACAGGTTACGGTTGTTACTACTTACAGTAACTGATCGTGAATACTGTAATTAAACGATAATGGGTTCAAGTTGATTAACATTGTTGTTGGTGTGCTGCCACATCATCATCATCATCATCATCATCATCATCATCATCATCCCAATAACGTATGCTGCAGGCTTCCACGCTGGTCTGCCTTGGCTTAGTCTCCTCTCATATCCAGTTGAACATGCTTAGCACATTCAGGTGATAGTCTCTTTCTACAGTTCTTACCCGCCATACTGCCCTCCACTATCCCTCGATGCGCGAGAGACGTCCCAATACTGTCCTCCACTTTCCTTTGATGCCTGAGAGATGTCCCAACAATCAGACAACAAGAGGAGAGGCACGCCAATAATGACAATGGAAAGGCCCTCAGGCAATGCCAGCGTGACTCTGTATTGTCACAACCTGCAAGCTGGATTTTCATCCGCCATAAACAGTGGAGGATAATCCGTTGCAGGCATGCTAGCGAAATGCTCTTGCTAGTGAAATACTCATGCTAACGAAATATCAGATTATCAGCATTGGCCACTGAAGCCAAAATAAAACCATACAGGCGTGAAAAAGTTGATGGTAACGAATGTACTTAGCTAATTAACAAATCTTGCTGATTACTTTTAATATCAATGCATAAACTGTAGCAGTTAATTTCGGTACAGATGGCTTTAACCCTACCAATGCCAAGGGGTGGGAGGTTACTTCATGCAGACTTTTTGATAATATTGTAATTTACTCATGTACTTTATATTTTAAAATTTTGAAAATAATAGTTATTGTTTTTAACCAAGTCTATCAGATTTCGCAAATATTTACAATTAAACCAAAAATTTAAGTCTTAGTGGTAGATGTAACTTTTCACAATGAACGCCAGTTTAGTAGCTTCAGGTTCTGGACGTACTTACAAATCAATAGCTCTTTAAGAAGTATGTTGGAAGTAAAAGTCAACATTAATTTACGAAATTTGTATTTTTAAAATTTTTTGTCTTCGTCATGTGGTCCCAGACCCCCCACCCCCACTCCCCTTCCCCTCAGAATAATGCACTATCAAAAAGTTTCGTTTCGCAGACCATATAATCCAGAATTGGTATAACTTCCGATCAGGCAAAATCGCTGTGAGCACTGAGACAATGAACCCACCGCCGCACCAGACATGAGATACCTGTTTGGTAAAACACCGTGTCCTTTGGCAGTGATAAAAAGAGTAACAACAAATTGGTTCTCTTTGGACGCATTTGGTAATAATGTCACCGAAGTTCACGTTTCCGCATTTACCGCATGCGTGTCGGAAAGAAATGAATTCCACAGGGTCACTTGCCTACAGTCGGTGCTTATATAGCCACATCAGAGCCACACTACATTGTATATATGCTACAGCAACATCCTCAAACGGATAGTTTTTCGCCCCTTATAGAACACTGCTAACAGTGGGCTAAATGTTATTTTCAGGTTTTGGACCCTACCTCTTTAAAAATTAGTTGTTAATATATGTCAATAACAATAAACTAATTTTGTTTTTTCAAAATTTTTTTTTTAGAGTGGGTACCCATCCCCCTGCCCCATGCATTGCCAATATGTGTCACTAAAAACGTTAGCACAATAAATAGTTACATCCCAGGTGTTTTATTTTGTTGAGGGCTTTGAAGTGGATAATTTTACATCAAGCACACTTCAGTGTCCGCAAATTGGCCTCACCGATCGTGCTGAAGCCCTCTACTGTCGCAAAGTGCCGACAGTGGACCGTGCAGGGCTGTGGCGCACTGTGTTGTTTTTGGACGGCTACCTGTGAACAGAGGGGTCGTAAATACACCATCACGGTCGATTTAATCCCGGCTAAAAGCCTCGTCCCTCTCTGCAGAGAACAGCGGCGGCGATAAAGGGACGCAGCAGCCGCTGCGCGGCAGGTGGGGAAACTCCCGCCCCCTGCAGCGCTGCAACCCGCGACACACAGAAGCACAGTCGTGGGGGGAACCCCCGCGCCTGAAAGTCCGCAGCCTGCCGAGTCGGTGCGCTGGCTGTCGTGGGCTGTGAGCTATTACCGTGACGCGCGGCAGCCGTACCGGCCTTTTATTCCACCAGACACCCACTGTAACTGCACACCCGGGCCATCAACGCGGCCGCCCGCCTTCTGTTTTAACGCCGTCACTGCCAGACCATTTGGAGTTCCCCCACACACGTCGCATTGCACACCGAATCGTTTTTCCGGCTATTTGTGCTAGGATACGACACGAATATTTTTACAGGTATTGAAGCTTTCCGACACTGAATGCACTACCGATATTTATTGCCTGTTTCCATCGTTGCCGCTTGTAACAAAGTTGGCGAGAGCATTTGCTGCTAATGGCCGATAGGTGTCGACATAGGCAGCCATTGCTCCATGTGTTTGCAAGTGTAGCATGCACTGAGGTGACGAAAGTCATGTGATAGCGATATTCACACATACAGATTCCGATACTGTCGTATACACAACGTATAAAAGAGCAATGCATTGGCGGAGCTGTAATTTGTACACAGGTGATCTGTGTTAAAAGGTTTTGGAGATGATTATGGCCGCACGATGAGAATTAACAGACTTTGAACATGGAATGAAGTTGGGGGCTAGATGCATCAGACATTTCATTACGGAAATCGTTACGGCATTCAATATTCCGAGATGCACAATGCCAAAACTATGCCTAGAATACCACATTTCAGGACAACGCGATGGCTGATAGTCTTCATTTAACGACCGGAAACAGTGGTGTTTGTGTAGAGTGGTAAGTGTTAACAGACAAGCAACACTGTACAAAAAATAGCAGTAATCAGTGAAGGACATATGAAGAACGTATCCGTTAGGACAGTGCATCAAAATGTGGCGTTAATGGGCTATGGCAGCAGTGGACTGACACGAATGCCTTTGCTAACAGCACATTACCTGCTGCATATCTCCTGCTCGCCTCATCCTTCTCCCCTCCTCCCCTCTCTCTGTTCATTTACTCATCTCCCTCACTCTGTCCATCCCCTCCTCTATCTGCCTCAACCCAACACCAGCCATGCTCATCGGCGTGTGTAGCCACTGCAGTATAATTCAATAAACGAGGCTGATCCTACTTTCAGAACACGTCTGTCGTGCAGGGCAGGCTACACATCAGTGGCTTGAAAATGATTAATTTGTTTCTGATGCACAATAGCTAGGTAAAGCAGGCTGACACTGTTCACAGATAATGTTCCTATTGTGCCAGGCAGCCTATATTCTAGGGGCAGGGAAAAACATGTGTTTGGTCATATCTCTGCTTCTACTGGAGACTGGAGGTTATAAATTCCCTCAGTATTGATACTTGTGAGGTCTGCAGTTTCTGCGAAAAATTTGGCTGAAATCAATCCAGTGTTTTGGAGCAGATCCCAAACAGACAGACAGACACACACACACTCTGTTTTATGTTTATAACAGATCGGTAAATCATGCAACAGTCGACTGTATAAGGCGATAAACACTGCAAAAGTAAGTGAGAACACTTTGATCATGTTATTATGGCTGCCAATATCAATTGAAGGTTCATGGTTAGGACACTATGGTCAACAAAGCTGTTGCACAATGTCTGTATTAGGAGTTAAATGACTGTCGTTTGGCAACCATGACGATACTATCTTTTGTGCACTATGTCATAATCAGTGCTAGCATTATTTTATAAATATTTTTCTGGTATCTTTCTTTGTTTTGTTTTTCAGCGTTTTCTGATAGTACCACATATTAGTACAAAATGCTATACGTTTATTTCTATGTCTCTCTCCCTTGTTGTTAGTTATGTTACTGCCTAAGAACCAGAAGGGTAACATTTATTCAATACAATTGTTATAAATAACTACGTGTTTGAAAGACACAATGCATTACTTACTAGCAGTCATTCTAAATGAACACTACACAATATCTCAGTTTTACAATAAACTGCAATTACACATACGATAGCAGCCACAGTACCACATTCAAAGCTTTGATATTCATATGCTATTGGCAGATAACAGCCTCTCCTCTTCTAGTCAGTCTCAGAAAACATTGTTAGTCCACCTCAGGTGAGTGGCAATGTAGCTGGCATAGAATGAAGTGACAAGAGCCGTGGGATATCCCCCTAATATTGTGTCAGACTTCCTTTTGCCTGGTGTAGCGCGACAACTCCATGTGGCATGGACTCAACAAGTCACTGTAACACCCCCGCAGAAATATTGAGCCATGCTGCTTCTATGGTCGTCCATAATTAATGTACAAGGCCAATCCTCTCCTCTGTCAAATAGCAAAGCTAGTGTAAGCGTAGGCTTCCGCGGCCGTTGTCTTCTTCAATAAAATTCTTCAGGGTATCAGACCGCATCGTCATAATTTAAAATGCGCCAACGTTTCGGCCAGCGTTGCAGCTAGCCTTCATCAGGGCCTTACGTTAACTGCTAAATGAACACACTTGATTCCTTAAATAGCTGCACGAGAAAACCGTGTCGTTACTTGATTGGCTGTAAAGGGAGGAGGAGGAGGGGTGAAAGGTATGCTTTATTGGTGTTTCCTTTATTATCTGTCATAGGCTGAAATAGCTGTTTTCTATTGGTCTTTATATTAATCCACCCCATTGGAGGAGACGGACGAATAGCGAACAGGTGATGGCTGTGACGTCACACTGTTTCCATGCTGTCCAGAAGCCGGCTGCGGCGTCCCATTGCTCTGTGCGCTCGCGACCACTGCGGCTCTCCGCGTGTCTGCATGGGCCGCCACGGCTCTGCCGCCGCTCCGTAGCCCTGCTATTGCAGGCAGCCAAGACCTCGGAAGCTTGTACCCGTCCTCTCTATTCATGTTGGCGGGTCTTTTGGCTATTTCTATCGCCTCTCTAATCTTTCTTTTGAAAGTGAGAGGCTGTTTCGCCAGGACGCGGGCTTCTTGAAAAAATATTGGTTTCCCGCACTTGTCTCGGTGTTCCGCCACTGCTGACTTAGTGTGTTGTTTCAGGCGGATATATCTTTCATGTTCCGAGAGCCTTGTGCTAATCGGACGTCCCGTCTCACCTATGTAGACTAATCCACACGTACAACCAATTTCATACACGCCAGCTGTGTGTAGTTTGTCAACTGCGTCCTTGGTAGAACCGAGCATGTCTGATATTTTGTTTCTGCTTCGGAAAATTGGTTTGATGTCGGCTTTTCGTAGAATTTTGCCAATACGTTCGGTGACCCCTTGTACATATGGTAACACAGCAATGCTCTGTGCCTCCTTCTCCTCTTCCCTATTAATCTTCTCCCTTGTCGACATGGTGCTGTCTATCATCTGCTTCCCATAGCCATTAGTTCCGAAGATGGACCTGAGGCGTTCAAGTTCTGTCTTCAGATGTTCTTCGTCGCTTATCCTGTACGCTCTCTTCGTTAGCGTGTGCAGGGCGGACTTCTTCTGCGTGGGGTGATGGTGGGAGGAGGCGTGAAGGTACCTGTCCGTATTGGTTGGTTTCCTGTACACTTTGTGGCCAAGTTTACCATCAGGTTTTCGATAAACTTCCACGTCGAGAAAAGGCAGCACCCCATTCTTCTCTGTTTCCATTGTAAACTGAATTTTCCTATGCTGTTGGTTAAGGTGCTTGTGGAAGTTCTGTAACTCCTCTTCTCCGTGGGGCCAGATGACGAAAGTATCATCGACATAGCGAAGCCAACAATTTGGGCGTAATGGTGCGGACTGGAGGGCTGTTTCCTCAAATGCCTCCATGAAAATTTCTGCTGCGATAGGCGATAGGGGTGAGCCCATAGCTACACCGTCAGTTTGTTCATAAAATTGACCTCTCCACTTGAAATAGGTGGTCGTCAGACAGTGGCGCACAAGCTCACATATATCAGGTGCCACGCGTTCTTCTAGGATGTTCACAGTATCTGACACTGGGACATTCGTGAATAGGGATTTGACGTCGAAACTGACCATCAGATCTTGGTCCGTAACACGCATTTCCTTTAGGAGAGACACGAAGTGAGTGGAATCCTTAACGTAGGACTCGGTTTGGTGCACTAGGTGTCGGAGCCTAGGTGCCAGTTCTTTCGCTAGGTAGTAGGTCGGCGAATTTATACTGTTTACTATGGGCCTTAAGGGGAAGTCGGTTTTGTGTACCTTCGGTACACCATATATCCTTGGTGCCTGTGTCACTTGCGGGATGAATCTTCTGGCCTTGTCGAAGTTGATTCTAGAGTGCTTGAGCAGTGCCTGCGTCGTTTTGATTACCTTGGCCGTCGGATCTCCCTGAAGTTTCTTGTAGATAGGTTCTGCGAGAATATCTTCCATTCGTTTGTTGTAATCAGTTGTGTCCAGGACTACAGTGGCGTTGCCCTTATCTGCCTGCACCACTACTAAGTGGGGGTTGTCCCTGAGTTCCTTGATGGCACGGTATTCCTCAGCGTTGATGTTTTGCTTCGGTGGCTTTGCTTTATTCAGAACTCTGACCGTTTCCTGCCGGATCTTCTCCGCCTCGGCCTGTGGCAGATGACGTACCGAAGCCTCTACGGATTCTATGATATCTTCTTTTGGAACTCGCTTAGGTGCGACTGCGAAATTCATCCCCTTGGCCAGAATTGCTGTGGTTGCTTCGCTCAAGGTGTGGCTGGAGAGGTTGACCACTGTCCGTCGCCTGTCCAGCGTCAATATTTCGTCCGTGGCTTTCTGTTGTAGTTTGTCGTACTTTCTCATCTGTCGGTTAGTAATACTATTGCTGGTCCTTGATGCTTGCTGAAAGGTTAACCTGTCGACTTTATCCCAGTCTTCCATCTGAAGTTTTCCGGCCAGAAATAGGTGCAGATCACACAAATTCCTGTTGTGAGCATCGAGACTTATGCGGATGTGGCGGATCCTTTCCCGTAGCAATGCTTTACTGGCTTTAACACAGATATTCCTCGCCTTGTTCGTTTTTATGTGAGACGTCAACCGCAAAGAATACGGCACAACACTCGTGTCTCTGCATCTCTTCAAAAAAGCAAGGTCATTCAGCAGTTTACATCTTTTTAAACGCAGTGCTTCTAACTTCTTGATGTTTCCGTGGATTTCCTGCCCATACAGGTTGGTTAAATGTAAGCGTAGGCTTCCGCGGCCGTTGTCTTCTTCAATAAAATTCTTCAGGGTATCAGACCGCATCGTCATAATTTAAAATGCGCCAACGTTTCGGCCAGCGTTGCAGCTAGCCTTCATCAGGGCCTTACGTTAACTGCTAAATGAACACACTTGATTCCTTAAATAGCTGCACGAGAAAACCGTGTCGTTACTTGATTGGCTGTAAAGGGAGGAGGAGGAGGGGTGAAAGGTATGCTTTATTGGTGTTTCCTTTATTATCTGTCATAGGCTGAAATAGCTGTTTTCTATTGGTCTTTATATTAATCCACCCCATTGGAGGAGACGGACGAATAGCGAACAGGTGATGGCTGTGACGTCACACTGTTTCCATGCTGTCCAGAAGCCGGCTGCGGCGTCCCATTGCTCTGTGCGCTCGCGACCACTGCGGCTCTCCGCGTGTCTGCATGGGCCGCCACGGCTCTGCCGCCGCTCCGTAGCCCTGCTATTGCAGGCAGCCAAGACCTCGGAAGCTTGTACCCGTCCTCTCTATTCATGTTGGCGGGTCTTAAAGGAAACACCAATAAAGCATACCTTTCACCCCTCCTCCTCCTCCCTTTACAGCCAATCAAGTAACGACACGGTTTTCTCGTGCAGCTATTTAAGGAATCAAGTGTGTTCATTTAGCAGTTAACGTAAGGCCCTGATGAAGGCTAGCTGCAACGCTGGCCGAAACGTTGGCGCATTTTAAATTATGACGATGCGGTCTGATACCCTGAAGAATTTTATTGAAGAAGCAAAGCTAGTGTCTCCTATATTGCTCCTTTCTCTTCTTCCTCTTCATATATCTCTGTTAACCAAGCAATCTTCTTTTCCTTTATATTTCCTTAATTATGTTACATCATGTCTCTATTCTACTCCTCCCTTCACCATCAGTCTCTCTCATATTCCCTGCTGTTAGCACTCCTATCTAAAATCTGTCTCTTTCATAATGTCTAATTATAACAGTACTTATCATCTACGAATCAAAACTCTATATGTATGTATTTTTGTAAGTATGCTTTTGTAATTGTTTATTTCACTTTTTGTACTAGATCTAATTTGACATGCCTACTAAAACACATGACTGTAAAATAAGTAGAATGCCTGATTAGATGTAAGAGAGGGCCTGATGGCCGTAATCTTGCCAGGTTAAATAAATCAATAAACAAATAAAAATAAATAAATAATTGCGAAGGTGTTGCCAGTGAAGGATATTGTGTACGATTATGTTCCATAAATGTTCGCTGGGATTCATGTCATGTGAGATGAATGGCCTAATCTTTTGCTCGAACTGTCCATAATGTTCTTCATACCAGTCGCAAAAAACTGTGACCCAGTGATAACATCGTTATTTCAGAACATGAAATCCACGAATGGCTGCAAATCGTCTTCAGGTAGCTGAACAGAACCATTTCCTGTCAATGATTGGTTCAGTTGGACAAGAGGATCCAGTCCATTCCATTTAAACACAGTCCACACCATTGTCGGGTCACCACCAGCTTGCACAGTGCCTTGTTGACTGCGTGGGTCCACGGCTTCATGGGGTCTGCGCCGCACCATCAGCTGAAATCGGGATTGATCTGCCCAGGCCACGGTTTTCCAGTAGTCTAGGTGCCAGTGGATATGCTCTTGAGCCCAGGAGAGGCAGAAGATGTATAAAGGAGGTGGGTAGATGGGAAAGTAAGAAGGAGAGGTGTAAATGGAAAGAGAGAGGGGAAGGAGGATATGGTAAGAGGGGGGGGGGGAGGAGGAAGGTGTGGTCAGAGAAAGGGGGTAGACCAAATAGACAAGGAGTGAAGAGACACAGACAGTAGGGAGGAGAACGAGACAGATAAAAGTGGAACATGACGTGAACACAGAGAGGCGGAGGAGGAAGTATCTTAAACATATGTGTCAAACACATATGTGAGTGAAGCTGTGGAGAAAAGGTCAGTTTCTTTGTATTTTAAATTCGTTGTTGGAAGGCCTTACCTCATCACAGGTGTCAGGTAACCTAAGGGAGGTAAGCTGTGTTTGACACCCGTTTGTGAATCACTGAAACTTTGTTCTGTTTGTTGTTATATGTTAAATGCTTGTGTATCTCATTTTCAGATACAGAGAATGGAAACCGGCCAAGTATTTGCCTAAATGAGCGTGGAAAACCGCATAAAAGCCACACTCAGGGTGGCAAGTGTTCCAGTGCAAGGCAGCTGATCCGCCACATGCATTCAAACTCTGTTTGGTTGACCTCCCTGTCTCAAAAGGTTCTGCACCACACGTTGATCTACGCTAGCATGCAATTTACACAACAAAAGCTACTACTATAAAACAGACAGATTGAGAGCTTACAATACTACGCAAATAAGAGTCATATTCTGTCTCAGATAAACAGATGTACTGAAGACTTCGCATACAATCACAATGAAAATCTCTTTGAGAAATTTTAATGATACTGTAATACACAGTCCAGTCACATTAATGTGACCATTGCCTTTGTTCTGCGTCAACATGTAACAAACCACTAACAGTTGTGACATGGCAGCACTATCATCGGAAGGCATATAAAGCATGTCGGTGGAAGTGGAAAACAGTGCAGTCATTGTCATAATGCAATTTATCTCACGTACAAAAGTATATGATCATTGGCCTTCGGGACAAGGGTGAAAGTATTTCCGAAATGGCAAAGTTTGTAATGTATTCACGTGCTGCCATGGTTAAAGTATATTGTTGTGGCAAAATGGCGCTACACAAAACTGGTGCTGAGGCAACTGTGGTGCACCTAGCTTCATAGGTAACAGCGGTTGACAGAGCTGTACAGACAAATAGACCAGCCACTCCTGAGCAACCTACCGCCCAGATGAACAAAGGGGCTACCAACAATCTCTCAGCGACAGTTTACCGAAAGTGGCTATGTATGGGCATCTGCAGCAGGCGCCTGGTTCATCCACCCTTGCTGACTGCTGTTCATGGCGACGAAGGCTGGAACTTGCACGCCAGTATCGCAGCTGGACGTCCATTGACGGGCCTTTTCAGATATATAACGTATAATGCTCCGCTGGACAGATGGCCATTGGTGTGTATGGCGTGAAACGTGTGAAACCAAACATCCTTCAACAATTGTTGGAAGGGTCAACGTTGGATGAGGGAGCATTCTGGTGAGGAGAACCTTTTCGTGGTATTCCCAGTGCGATCTCGTCATTCTGGAAGGCACAGTGGATTAACACAAATAAGCATCTGTCCTTAGGGACCATGACCTTCCTACATGCCGTCTGTTTCTCCTCAGCAGGATGGCATCTACCAGTTGGACAATCCAGTGTGTCACACAGCTCACAGTGTTCGTGCGTGTTTCGAATAGCAACAGGATGAGTTTACCATACTCCCCTGGCTACCACACTCCCCGGATTTAAATCCAATCGGGAATCTGTGGGACCACCTTGATCGGGCTGTTCGTGCCATGGATCATCAACTGAGGAGTCCAGCTCAGCCGTCAGGGCAGTGGAGTCGGCATGGCTTCACAGTACCTTCCAGAGCCTCACTGACTCCATTCCTGCAGGTTTTGCGGGGGTCCACTTTGCAAAAAATGGTTATTCAGGCTTTTGACGGTGTATGTCGTTAATGGGGGAGACTTACCGAAGTTGGACCGTCGCCCAAATTGAACCAACTTCGTATCTCACTGTGTGTTGGTTACAAACTTTTAAGTTGGTTCTGCTGGAGAGAAATGTTATCTAGGTCACGTGGCGCAAAGGGCAGGCGACAATAGGCATTGAAGCGAGAACAATTGCCATTATTGTATTTTCTTCGACATTGCAGCACGTGTTGTGCTGCAAATCATAAGCTTTTCTATGCAGTACTTGTAAGTAAATAAATTATTTGCAGTATAGTTCACAAGGGCTATTCATTAGTTGATAATTAAACATCACAAAACTAGAGTTTAATTTTGTGAGTTCCTGTAGCTTTACCTTTGCTTATATGGCGTCCAGCTGTCTAAGTTGGACCAGTGCCTGTTTCCTAATTTGGAGTGGTCCAATTTAGGTGAAACTCATAACAAAAAACATTTAAGTGCATTTTTACAATAAGTAATAGGTACGGGTAATGTTTTTAGGTTTTCAAGATGGCAAAACTTTTGCAGTAGGTATAGATAATCTTTTTAGGTTTTGAAGATGGAGAAAATGGAAAAGTACGGGAAATGGACGGAAGGTGAACTGAAGGTTACCGTGGCAGCGTACAGAAACGGTGACCAAGGACTTAATGGGTGTGCTCGTGTATATGGAGTACCCAGAGCTATAATAAAGAGATAAGCTGATAGTAAAAACTATTTCTGCCGGTCGCGGTTGCCGTGCGGTTCTAGGCGCTCCAGTCCGGAGCCGCGCTGCTGCTACGGTCGCAGGTTCGAATCCTGCCTCGGGCATGGATGTGTGTGATGTCCTTAGGTTAGGTAGGTTTAAGTAGTTCTAAGTTCTAGGGGACTGATGACCACAGCAGTTGAGTCCCATAGTGCTCAGAACCATTTGAACCATTTTTTAAAAACTATTTCTCAACTGAAGTTATGTTATTTGGAAGACAATCCACTTTTACGACGGAGATGAAAAAAGTTATCGCAGATCACCTCCTTTTTGTTTGAAGAGAGGTCTTCTGGATCTACTACCAAAGATGATCGTGAACTTGCATTCGACATAGCAGAGAAATATGAACTACCTCATTCTTTCAACAGAGAAAAGAAAATGGCGTGCAAACAGCGGTTTTATTCATTTATCAGGTGAAATCCACAGCTTTTCCTCCGTCAGTCAGAAGGAACTTAAAGGGCCAGAGCAAGTGGGTTTAATAGAGACAATGTGACTCAATTCTTCGATCTCCTTGAGAAAACAGTAGATGAGAATACAATTACAGCTTACAGTATACTTAACATCGGCTCAAAGGAGGCAAAAAAAAGTCATCACGCAAAAAGGAAGGCACCAAGTGGGATCTATCACACGCGGGAAGGGAGAAGTTAATACCACAGTCGTTTGTGCTGCCAGTGATGCTGGATACTTTATTGCACCTATGATTATAGGCAAGCGTAAGAGGAGATGAAAGAACTTGATATCGGCGCTGCACCAGGAAATGTAGTTGTCATCTCAGATACCAGCTGCCTGAATTCTGAGTTCTTTGTGTCGCGACTAAAACAGTTCAAAAACCACGTGGACTGTACCAAGCATTCGCCGGTGCTCCTGCTATTTGATGGTCACTCAACACACCGCAGGAATCTAGAGGCTGTTGAATACGTTTGTGATAATGGGATTATCATGTTGCAATTACCTGGGTACACTACGCACAGGCTGCAACCACTTTATGTTGCGTCAGTTGCACCTCTTCAAACCTACTTCATTCAAGCCCAGGACAACTGGTTACATGAAAACATAGGTAATACTATAACGCAGTTTCAAGTTTCAAATGGCTCTGAGCACTATGGGACTCAACATCTGTGGTCGTAAGTCCCCTAGAACTTAGAACTACTTAAACCTAACTAACCTAAGGACATCACACACATCCATGCCCGAGGCAGGATTCGAACCTGCGACCGTAGCAGTCGCGCGGTTCCGGACTGAGCGACTAGAACCGCTAGACCACCGCGGCCGGCGCAGTTTCAAGTATCTGGTCTGCTGAATAAAGCATATGGCCGAGCAGCAACAGTTGGAATAGCGGAGAGCGCCTTCCGCTCAGCAGGAATTTGGCATTGGAATAGGAACGTGTTTTCAGATCAACAGCTGATTGCTTGTAAAGTCATGATAATTTTCTAGAGAAATCCAGTTCTACGAATGTTAGAGAGGAATCTTCTTTAGAAGACATTTCACGTGATGACGAGTGTATCGGCCTACGACACCCACAAAGAAATTCAAGAAGCAAAGTGTCACAATTCATACAAGAAGCCTGCTATTCGAGGTAGAAGAAAAGCACAGAATGCCACTGCAATCGCTAGCAGTCCTTACAAACAACAATTAGAGCAATCGTAGGGTCAAGTAAAGAAACAAAAAGCTGCTAGGCAGCTACACTATGTGATCAAAAGTGTCCGGACACCCCCAAACACATAAGCTTTTCATATTAGGTGCATTGTGCTGCCATCCACTGCAAGGTACTCCATATCAGCTACCTCAGTAGTCATTACACATCCGTGGAACTCACGGATTTCTGATTGGGTGTCCCTTGTGTCATACGTCTGTACGCGACATTTCCACACTCCTAAACATCCCTAGGTCCACTGTTTCCGATGTGATAGTGAAGTGGAAACGTGAAGGGACACGTACAGCACAAAAGCGTACAGGCCGACCTCGTCTATTGACTGACAGAGACCGCCGACAGTTGAAGAGGGTCGTAATGTGTATCTACATCATCACACAAGAATTCTAAACTGCATCAGGATCCACTGCAAGTACTATGACAGTTAGGCGGGAGGTGAGAAAACTTGGATTTCATGGTCGAGCGCTCATAAGCCATACATCACGCCGGTGAATGCCAAACGACACCTCGCTTGGTGCAAGGAGCGTCAACATTGGACGATTGAACAGTGGAAAAACGTTGTGTGGAGTGACGAATCACGGTACGCAATGTGGTGATCCGATGGCAGGGTGTGGGTATGATGGATGCCCGGTGAACATGATCTGGCAACGCGTGTGGTAAAAATCGGAGGCGGTGATGTTATGGTGTGGAAGGGGCTTGCACCCCTTGTTATTTCGCTTGGCACTATCACAGCTGTTTTATGCAACTTCTTATTTCCCACTGTTGAAGAGAAATTCGGGTATGGCGATTGAATCTTTCAACACGATAGAGCACCTGTTCGTAATTCACGGCAGGTAGCGGAGTGGTTACTCGACAATAAAATCCCTGTAATGGACTGGCCTGCACAGAGTCCTGACCTGAATCCTACAGAACACCTTTTGGATGTCTTGGAAAGCCGACTTCGTACCAGGCCTCACCGACCGACATCGAAACCTCTCCTCAGTGCAGCACTCAGGTGTACAATGGACTGACATTCCCCAAGAGACCTTCCAGCACCTGACTGAACGTATGCCTGCGAGAGTTGAAGCTGTCATCAAGGCTAAGGGTGGGCCAACACTATACTGAATTCCAGCATTACCGATGGAGGGCGCCACGAACTTTTAAGTCATTCTCAGCCAGGTGTCCGGATACTTTTGATCACATAGTGTATATTTCTCAAAGAACAGACGAAAAACGGCAGTGTTGGAAATTCAAGCTGGATCTGTGTTTTTTTGTAAGATGATTAAAGAAGATGCAGCCTTTGGTCTGTAAATTATGAGTTCATACACGACGTGCCAATGTGAAGCCCAGTATAAAGAAATTTTTCTGCTCAGATTGTAATTAGACTTCAATATAATTTGCCATTCTTAATCACAGTTAATTATTAGTACATTTCAGTGTGACAAATTTTCTCATATTTTCCTGTGCAACATGTTCTCTAGTTTATTCTTTGTTTTGATTCGAAGCGTTTATAGCTACGAGTACGAAAATTATTTCAGTAATTTCGTAGTATAAACGTCTTAATGATGATGAATATTTCAAAACTACCTAAATAATATGTTTGTTGAACTGAATCTTTATTTAAAATATTAAGTTCTTATTTACTTTTTATTTGTTGTTTTATTATTTGGTCCAATTTCAGCAACTGAAGGTCCAAATTAAGGAACCGCTTTCATAATTCAGACCATTTACATATCTCTAAATTTTACATGATTCCTATTTATGATATTTGTTTAATCGAAATATGATACCAACTGGTGAAATTGTTCAGGATGTAGCTTTTTTTTTACAGTACCTTTGTTTGAATTAGACACATAATAAAGGCTTCGGGTAGCAAAATAAAAGAAGTGGTCCATATAGGCAACCTTCCCCTATGATTTAAATTGCAATTTCCTACTACATTGAAACAATGCGCCACAATGAGACTCGAGGCTGAGTCATTTCGTACTGTTCTGGAGACTTAATCATTTCAACACAAACATAGAATAAAGTCATTCGTTAGTTAAATGCACTGTAGAAACCACAAGAAATAAACAACGACACTGCATCATGAGGCAAGCAAGAGAGAAATCGTCAAATAGTAACACAGTAGCACATTAAGGTTGCCTGAGCGGTGGCATGGATGATATCTCTGTTCCAGTAAATTTCGCATTTCAGCTATCATTATTTTGTTTTGGACAAAGAAGCTATCACAACGACTGAAGAACAAATATATTGAAATGATCATCCATTGAAACTCAAAAATCTTTCTAAAGTTTCTGAGTTTAGCTGTGAGGTAAACTCTTACAGACGTGGCTCCTAAGCTGGAGGTGGCCAGAAGATGGCTCTAACTGTTCTCTTAAAGACCAGATACGGAATGAGAGCCCTCGTCAGCTGCTATTCAAAACTACCTTCCTGAGGAAAACGGTTGGCTAATCACAGTGACATTATTTGTTATGACCATCCTAACTAGGTCTCCGAATCAAGTTCTGACTCTGCAATGTCAGGTTGTCACTCCCTGGTGAATTTTTACCGCTATCTTCGTCTCGCAGGCATATTCCCCTGTATGCGAAGGGAGGCTTTCATCACACAAAGACTTGGGTTTTAACGATAACAGCCATTCTTGCCCATTGTTTGTAAATTTTTCATGCCATTAACAAAGGATCCAAAAAAATGAGACAAAATACTCCTGTATTTGTGGATGGTGGTGGTGGTGGTTATATAACAATCATCACCATCATTATCTCCTGTCGCTCATCTTTGAAAACATGTAAAATTAATATTGGAGTTAGTTACAAAACAATTTTAATGAATTTTTACCACAATGATTCCTCTCACTTAATTTTAATTTTTTCTTGTGGCTCAACTTGGGTACGGGTTTGAGACATGTATTGCACATTCCTCCTCCCCCTCTCTGCGTCCACCTCTTTCTCTCCTTGTCTGTCTCTCAGTGCTCTCCATGCCTCTTTCTGCCCATCCCCTCCTCCCTCCGCTGCCCTCTCTTTCTCTGTCCATCTTCTCCCTATCTGTCTCCTTTTCTGTCCATTTCATCTCCCCTTCTCTCACTATCCATCTCCACCACCATCTCTCAGGTCAGCCCTGTCCATCCACACGAGTAGGCTTAGCAAAACAGGTCGTTAAAGCACGACGATTCTACTCCAACACAACATGCAGGTCACGCACGGTAGCCTACACGCCAGGGGCCGGAAAACCGTTGTGACTCCTGATGGGTAAGCCATCTTGCAAAGTCGATAAATCAGGCTGATACTGTTCCCACACAACAATCCTGTCATCCCACAGGCTGGAAAAATCATTTTTTGCCCGCATCGATATTCCTATTGCAGGTAGGATACTGGTGAGGGCTGCTCTTTTTGTGCCAAATTTGGTTCGAAGCGATGCAGGGATTTAAGACGAGATCCCAAACATAGACACATGTTGTTGTTGTTGTTATTGTTGTTCTTGTGGTCTTCAGTCCTAGGACTGGTTTGATGCAGCTCTCCATGCTACTCTATCCTGTGCAAGCTTCTTCATCTCCAAGTAACTACTGCAGCCTACATCCTTCTGAATCTGCTAGGTGTATTCATCTCTTGGTCTCCCTCTACGATTTTTACCCTCCACGCTGCCCTCCAATACTAAATTGGTGATCCCTTGATGCCTCATAACATGTCCTACCAAGCGTTCCCTTCTTCTAGTCAAGTTGTGCCACAAACTCCTTTTCTCCCCAATTCTATTCAGTACCTCCTCATTAGTTATGTGATCTACCCATCTAATCTTCCGCATTCTTCTGTAGCACCACATTTCGAAAGCTTCTATTCTCTTCTTGTCTAAACTATTTATCGTCCATGTTTCACTTCCATACATGGCTACACTCCACACAAATACTTTCAGAAACGTCTTCCCGACACTTAAATCTATACTCGATGTTAACACAATTTCTCTTCTTCAGAAACACTTTCCTTGCCATTGCCAGTCTACATTTTATATCCTCTCTACTTGGACCATCATCAGTTATTTTGCTCCCCAAATATCTAAACTCCTTTACTACTTTAAGTGTCTCATTTCCTCATATAATTCCCTTAGCATCACCCGACTTAATACGACTGCATTCCATTATCCTCGTTTTGCTTTTGCTGGTGTTCACCTTATATCCTCTTTTCAAGACACTGTCCATTCCATTCATTTGCTCTTCCAAGGGAGTGAAACAGGGTTGTAGCCTCTCCCTGATGTTATTCAATCTGTAAATTGAGCGAGCAGTAAAGGAAACATACACACATATATCTGCTTTATATAACGGGTGACTCAATTGCCCCTATCGTTGACGTTTTATGCAACCGCTATGTTATATCTGCCCTTCAGAAACTATGTACAAAGTCTTCATATTCTCTCGCTAGTTATGTGGGAACTATTAGCCCTATAGAGAGAATGAACAGCACCTTTTTGTAGGTAATTTAATGTAGTTAAGTTTTGTACTGGGATACATTTCGCTGGTTTTTGTGTTAATTAAGAAGACTGTACAAAAGTGACTTTCAAACGCACGTCCACCCCACCCCACGCCACAGTCACCTCTCACCAGTCAGGACAGTCAGGATTTCTGGTATGTTGTTCGTGGTACTCCTTCCTACCACTGTACAGGAATTTCCGACTATTCGAGCCACAACAAAAAAAGGAACAAAGACACACCACAGTGAATTATCTGAGATTCGGTAGACGCTATGTACATGTACAGACGAGGAAATCATTACAACCAGGATTGATGGTTTAGGGTGTTATTTCTTTTCGTAGCAGCAGCCCTTTGATTGCCATCCGTGACACTCAAACAACACAGCGGTACGTCGATGATATTCTACTCCCCATTTTGTTACTATTCTTGGGAAGTCATCTTGGCTTAACATTTCAACAAGATAATGCTCACCCGCATACTGCGAGAGTTTCTACAGCTTGTCTTCGTGCTTGCCAAATCCTGCCTTGGCCAACAAGGGCGCCGGATCTCTCCCGAGTTTATAACATATGGAGCAATTCCTCAGGAGGACACCCAGAAACTATATAAATCGATGCCAGACGAGTAACAGCCTGCATAGGGGCTATGGGTGGACCAACGCGTTATTGACTTGCTCAGTTTGTGAAGCTCATTCTGATAGTTCCTTCGTAGTGCGTAACTTTCTTGTCTAAGCGTGTATCTGAAGTTTGTTGGAAGTCACTAAGTACTTTTATTCACTAAATACTGGATGAACATAGTCTGTGTAACTTGCGCTTCGTTATGTACGCTGCCTGCATATTCTAAATTTAACACCTTATACCCTTTAATGAATAGATTGCGCCCGACTTCAAATTTTAACATTGAAACCTTTCCGTCTCCTCTATATCTCTTTTGTTACGCAACCTTCCCTTCTACAATAGCCTATGAAACCCTCTCTTAGGTTTTCTATCTCTTGCTTAATAATAACAAATGAAATCTTCCTTTGAAATTTATTCTCTTTCTCAATCTTCACATACAAATTTAAATGCTGCTTATTAAAAGTGATTTGCTGATTATTTCGACGAAGCATAGAATGGTTCGTCGTCGTGGCCCTCAGTCGTTACCTTCAATAACCCAAAACTGTTCCTTGCCTTTTTTTACGGTTACTGGATCGCCATCTTACTGCTACATCAAACTGCGACATGAATATATTTACTCGGTTTAATATACTCTATTAGCTGCGGGTGGGCTGTCATAATAAGTTGCTGTATTTATTGCCAAAGGTGACGTTATTCTTTAATAGCAAAGCTGACTTTATTCTTTAATTAATTTGAGTGAAGTTACATAATTCATAGTTAAACTTTTTCTTGACAACAATTAAGTTTTACGTTGATAGTTTTTGGGATGGATTATAATCAGTAATCCTATACTGCTGGCAAAAATTAATTATATTCTGAAAACAATTCTTAAAATATTTACTGTTGGTAATGAAATGATTGTACAAACGTTAAAATGGGACTTACTTTTACAATAATGTTACAACTAGCATTGCACAAAGGTATCTTGAGTAGTCTTGAGTTTCTCAAAAATCAATAATATTAGTTCCTCTTATGATAATACGTAGTTGATGTCTCTAGTAAATCATAGCTGGTGGCTGGCAGGCACACCGCTCCTCTCAACCTCTCGCTTCAGACCTGCTACCGACTCGCTTCACGTCTCGCTTGCTACTGACTTCCTATGATCGCTAAAGTGCGGTCTCTCCCGCCAACAACGCTTTCTGGTGCAGACAATCCCTGCTACCATTACAAGATGTATCAATGCGCGGTCTTTCCCGCTCCTTTCTTAAAATGTATCCATACGCGGTCTCTCCCGACCTTTTTAAAATCATATCAATTTGCGCTCTCTCTTGCCAACAATACTTTGGTGCAGACATTCCCTTCTGCCACAATTATTTCCAACATGACAAATATTAATTATTCCTACTTAATCCCATTAATAAAAAATAAACATCTTTCATAGATTGTGGATTGACAATAGACAATAGAAATATACACGTCTTACAACATGAGGTGGATAATTATACGAAACGCCGAAACGGGAATGTTTAGCACCTCTGGAAGGCATCAGACAGGCTACACACAGCTGGGGCTTTGCGACCTTTCTAATCGTTATTTTCTCTCTGTCATGGATACTACCGTGTATTTTCATAAAGAATTCAGAATTTTTATTTTCGCGTTGCCTCGTAATAAAAGCTGCAAAACAGGCACCCATATTTAATGTGCTGCACTCCAAATGCAGTGCGCCTGGCTGCTAATAGGCGGCAGGTGGGTCGTGTATATTTCAGCCCCGGCGTTACGTCAGCACTCCGTGCCCGGAAACCGGCAGCCGGCAGCCGCCCCCCTACTGCCCCCGTAATGTGCACTGAGACATCCGAACTCGCCCAGTCTGTGAAGACGTCACTTCGAGCAGAAAAACGAGCCACCTGTTCCAGCCACTGCAAATGGACGACTCAGGTTACACGCTTTAACGAAATTCAACCAGGCAGCTGGCTCGACAGCAAATAGACTGACGGAAAAAAAGATCGTAACACTAAGAAATAATTTCAGTGGAGTAGTGAAATTTCGGGAATATATTTTCTAGGTAACATACGGGGGTTGCCCAGAAAGTAACGCACCGCATTTTTTTCTCAGCCAAAACAGTGCTACCAATGCGAAACATTACGTAGGTATGTATGTATTTATTACACATTAAAACAGCTACGCCAAGAAGAAATGCAGATGATAAACGAGTATTCATTGGACAAATATATTATACTAGAACTGACATTTGATTACATTTTCACGCTATTTGGGTGCATAGATCCTTACAAATCAGTACCCAGAACAACCACCTCTGGCCGTAATAACGGCCTTGATACGCCTGGGCATTGAGTCAAACAGAGCGTGGATGGCGTGTGAAGGCACAGCTGCCCATGCAGCTTCAACACGATACTACAGTTCATCAAGAGTAGTGACTGACGTATTGTGACGAGTCAGTTGCTCGGCCACCATTGACCACACGTTTTCAATTGGTGAGAGATCTGGAGAATGTCCTGGCCAGGGCAGCAGTCGAACATTTTCTGTACCCAGAAAGACCCGTACAGGACCTGCAACACGGGGTCGTGTGCTATCCTGCTGAAATGTTTCCTGCTGAAGGGTTTCGCAGCGATCGAATGCAGGGTAGAGCCACGGCTCGTAAAACATCTTAAATGTAACGGCCACTGTTCAAAGTGCCGTCAATGCGAACAAGAGGTGACCGAGACGTGTAACCAAAGGCACTCCATACCATCACGCCGGGTGACACGCCAGTATGGCGATGACGAATACACGCTTCCAATGTGCGTTCACCACGATGACGCCGAACAAGTATGCGACCATCATGATGCTGTAAACATAACCCGGATTCATCCGAAAAAAATGACGTTTTGCCATTCGTGCACCCAGGTTCGTCGTCGAGTACACCATCGCAGGCGCTCCTGTCCGTGATGCAGCGTCAAGGGTAACCGCAGCCACGGTCTCCAAGCTGATAGTCCATGCTGCTGCAAACGTCGTCGAACTGTTCGCGCAGATGTTTGTTGTCTTGCAAACGTCCCCGTCTGTTGACTCAGGGATCGAGACGTGGCTGCACGATCCGTTACAGCCATGCGGATAAGATGCCTGTCATCTCGACTGCTAGTGATACGAGGCCGTTGGGATCCAGCACGGCGTTCAGTTTTACCCTCCTGAACCCACCGATTCCATATTCTGCTAACAGTCATTGGATCTCGACCAACGCGAGCAGCACTGTCGCGATACGATAAACCGTAATCGCGATAGGCTACAATCCGACCTTTATCAAAGTCGGAAACCTGATGGTACGCATTTCTCCTCCTTAGACGAGGCACCACAACAACGTTTCATCAGGCAACGCCGGTCAACTGCTGTTTGCGTATGAGAAATAGGTTGGAAACTTTCCTCATGTCAGCACGTTGTAGGTGTCACCACCGGCGCCAACCTTGTGTGAATGCTCTGAAAAGCTAATCATTTGCATATCACAGCATCTTCTTCCTGTCGGTTAAATTTCGGGTCCGTAGCACGCCATGTTCGTGGTGTAGCAATTTTAATGCCCAGTAGTGTACTTTGACGATCAACTTACGACGTCCAATTTCAAAGGCAGGGAACTCTAAAGACGGTTGCAGCGTGTATTTAGAACAGCCTGATTCGCTACTAGCACCACTCTTATGCGACTGGCGCGAAATCTGAATAGATATTTTGTTCCAGATGTAGAAACACGCGCAGCAAGTTTCGTTTATGTCGCACAACACTTTGGTGGCGTTGCGATTTCTTTACCGTCTGTACATACCCTGGAAAAATGGTTCAAATGGGTCTGAGCACTATGAGACTTAACATCTTAGGCCATCAGTCCCCTAGAACTTAGAACTACTTAAACCTAACTAACCTAAGGACATCACACAACACCCAGTCATCACGAGGCAGAGAAAATCCCTGACCCCGCCGGGAAGTGCCTAAAACGGCTCGGCCACAGCGGTCGGCTTCATAGACAGGAAGTCGTTGCGCATATCGCTGTATAGAGATAGGTTCAGTGTTTTATGTTGGCATAGAGACTATGCCATACACTCAACAAGAACACCACCCGTTGTTCGAAAAACATCGAAACGGTGGTTTGTTTCGTTTCAAACACGAACAGACAGTTCTCTGTTTATTGAATCGACAGCTTCAGCAGTTCGATCTTACAGCTCCTGAATAGCATTTGCCATAGATGATATACAGACTCTGTCTTTTACGTAAGTCCAAAGAAAAAAATCGCAAAGTGATCAGTCTGATGACCTGAGAGGCCAAAAGCTATGATCAAGCTCATGTTTTCGTTCTTTTTCAATCCGAAGTTGTACGATGTTGTTAAGGAAATGCCGCAGCTGAAGGTGAAGGTGAAGGTGACGCTGACGAATAAAAATGAAATCCGTGGAATGTTTGTGAAGTTGGGGAAACAACCAGTTTTGCAGCGTGTCCAGGTATGACGTTCCTGGCACAGCTTCCTCCGCAAAGAAGAAAGGTCCGTAAACTTTGTGAACAGAAACGCCGTTTGAGGAAGTTGGGCTGCCCGTTTTGTGGATTTCCGACGGTTCCATGTGAACGCATTTCGGATACGCTCGGCATCTTCGTCAGGAGTTCATGGCCCACAAGTGCCCTTCCGTTTGCAATCGCCATCAACTTTCAAGAATTTGCACGCCAGTCGTCTATCTGCTTGTGAGGAGGCGGCTTCTTACAGAATCGACTGCAGAATGCATCTGGGGTTGGACAATGATTTCTCTTGTGCAGTCACCATGTTGCTGCAAAGAAACAACAGCGCTGATATGTCGAAACTTTAAACCTGCCTCTGTCCAGTTACATGCGCAGTGTGTATCTATCCTTTATAGAATGTCTGCCTGATCAATTTACTTATGTGTTACGTCGTCGAAGGCCCATGTCGACGGCTCTTGCCTAGTCACAGAGAAAATCACAGACTTATGTCACATCTCTGTTCTACCGGAAAAACAGTTCTTTTAATAAGAACAATGTACGTGTCGTAGATCGCACATATAATAGTTAAAAACTACTTGCGTATGTCAGAAATTTTGCTACACTGGCATACTGGATATGCAATGCCTGACAAAAGTTGTGGAGTACCCGGAAGGAGAAGAGGAAACGAAATGAAGCTTCGGAGGCTCAGACAGTACTTTAAAATGATGGAGCATCGGAATCAGCCGTCCTTTCCTTTCAGGCTTTATTAAAGTGGATGTAGATTTCGGCCAGTAACTAGCTATCATCAATGTAAAAAATACAAGAAGTACATAGTCAGCCGATAGTGTAAAAAGTTTTAACTCGTGGCATCATTACGTCGCTTACAGATTAGAGTACATATCAGCAATTCAGAGTTTTAATGTGTGTCCTAGTACGTCAGTCCTCTCTTGTTCGGTGTTTTGTCGCAGTTCCTTCAAGATTACTGCATAATGAACGTATGCTTTGCGGAGAACACATCGGTTGGCTGTGTGGCGCCCTCTATAAGAACTACGTAATACGTAACACTTATAGAAAAGCAGTTATGGCCTCTACTAAAAAACTTAAAATTTGCATAGGAATAACACAAAACAAATCAAAAGTAAATTCATATTATGTTGCTGTCTGACTTACTGTAACATTTAGCAGTAAACACTGGAATATGTAAAAACTGCCAGATTCCATCCTAGTGCGCCAATTGCTTCGTTATTCTTTAAAAGCACGTACTTAACATCAGATTCGTAAAAACTTTTAAAAAATATTTGAAAAATACTAGGAATTTACAGGATATATGCTGTGACTATTACAACTGATTTGATTTTTTACGATTCTGACGTCACCTATGTGTTTTTAAAGTACAGCAAACTACTTCCTCGCAGATTAAAACTGTGTGCCGGACCTCAACAGCACTTGCCCGCGAAAGGCAAAGGCCACGAGTTCAAGTCTCGGTCCGGCACACAGTTTTAATCTGCCAGGAAGTTTCATATCAGTGCACACTCCGCTGCAGAGTGAAAATCTCATTCTGAACAACAATTTAATTGGTTCACAAGGAATGAATGTGGCATTTTTTACATTTTATAATGTTTACTGTTAAGTGTGGCAGTAGGTCAGACGGCAATGTAAATAATTTCACTGCTAACCAAATTCAAAGTTTTTTAAGAGAGACCATAACTACTTCACTATGAGTGTTACATGTTACGTAGTTCATACAGACGGCGCCATATAGCCAACCGATGTGTTCTCCGCAAAGCCTACCTTCATTATGCAGTGGTCTTGAACGAACTGTGACATACGACCGAACAATGTGGGATCGACATACTAGGACATGTATTTAAACTCTGTAACACTGGAATGTAATCTAATGTATAAGCCACAGAAGTTATGCCACGAGTTGTAGGTTTTTATACTATCACCCGACTGCGTACGTCTTGTATTTTTTAGCACTGATAATGGCTACTTACTAGCAGAAATCAAGATTTGCTTTAATAAAGCCTGAAAGGAAACGGCGACTCCATTGCAGTGCTCCATCATTTTGAAAGTCATATCACAGTCGTTCAGCGAATTCCACACATGATGGGGGGGTGTGATGTTATTCCAGTGACTGCAAAGTCCAGTGAAATTTGCAGAGAACTTGGCAAGGACAGCCCGCTTATCAGCATGACGTTATATCCCCTCTGGCCTGGATGCATGTACTGAGATTCGGTTGGGTAGGGTGTGGTAAGGCCGTGGCACTCATTCCTGACGTAAGCTGGTCCACAACTGTAGTAACTGGTCCTTCATATCCCGGATACTGGCCTTGGAACATAGCTGACGGCAGCGCCGGTCCCGTACGTTTTCTGTCGTGGACAGATCCTGCTGGCCACACCATTACCTCAACAACACGCAGAAATTCGAATGGTGCAAGTGCCATGTCTGGACGAGCATTGTCCTGCTAAAAAATGGCCCTGGAACATACATGGTGGCGCATGCAATGTGTTAACATTTTGTTTTTGAATATAAACTTTATTGTCAATACAATCTGAAAGGAACATATACTACAATGAAGAGCCGTCCATGGAGATTTGTTCTAACTCAGCACGTGCTCAGTATGTCCACCATTTCGTTTCCCAACTTCCTTCAAACGAACACTGAAGTTAGTGATTACCCTACGGCACATGTCGCCCGTAATTTCACTGCAAGCTTGAAGAATAAGTCTTCTGAGCTCCATTAAATCACGCGCACGTTTCGGTAAAAATTTTTTGCCTTTAGGTACCCCCAAAGAAAAGAGTCACATGGATTGAGGTCTGGACTACTGGGGCGCCAATTTTGTCCGTCATTGAAGCGACCTGAAAACCTGAATGAAATGATCCGCATGTCGAATTGCTCGTGTAAAAACTCCAACACAGTGTTTGCAAGATGTGGGCTTGCTCCATCTTGCATGAACCACTGCATGTTGAAGGGCAAGGCAGTAGCAAGAAGCTGTGGAATGAAGCTATTGCGAAGCATGTTCAAATAACGCTCGCTGTTCACAGTTTCTTCAAAGGAAAAGGGTCCAATAAGTCCGTGACTGGAAATTGCTGCCCACGCTGTAATCCTCTGAGCATAATGTTGTCGTTCATGAAGCACTTGTGGGTTTTCGGTTTCCCAAAAGCGTACATTTTGTTTGTTAACCACACCGTCTAAATGAAAATGCGCCTCGTCAGAAAACCAACCATTGTTGAGAGTTTCTTCCCTATCCTTCGCCCACTGAGCAAACAGTAGTGTCTGCTGGTTGTGTTCTTCAGTGAGCTTCTGTGCACAGGTCATCTTGTATGGGTACATATGGAGGTCACTTTTAAGAATGCGTTGAACGGAGCGTCTGGATATTCCCAGTTGCACTGCTGCCTTTCTACCCGATTTCCCGGGACTTCTCTGTACAGCAACTCGTACCGCTTCAATATTCTCCGGCGAACAAACAGGCTTAGGACGAGGTCGTTTCGCTTCTAATACTGTTCCTTCCTGTACAAATTTATCGTACAACCTGTGGATGGTCTTCTTGCAAGGGACCCATCGTGTGTTAAACTGTTGTCGAAAACGCCTCTGAGTCAGAACAAGGCTATTCGTTTCATGAAAAAGTAACACAATTGCCGATCGTTGCTGTGTCAATCTTCCATTGTCAGCCATTGCTGCTTGCTAGTCTCCTAGGAGCGGTATCGTGAATTACACGTCATTTCGTAACTCATTTGTTTTTCCAAGCTCTGCTGGTACTGCTGTAGAGATCCCAGCGGGACATCTGACGTGCGAGGTAAATTGTGAAAGAAACAGTTGGTAACACATTTCGTGCGCCACCCTGTAGCTGAGGCAGCGATGTTCTGTAGTGGACACATCCTGCTGGCCACAGGATTACCTCAACAACACACAGGAGGTTGATGGATGCAAATGCCATGTGTGGACAAGCATTGTCCTGCTGAAAAATGGCACCACGAGACTGTCGCATGATAGGTAACACATGAGGATGCAAGATGTCCGTGACGTACTGTTACGTTGTCACGCTTTCCTCATTCATCAAGAGCCATAACCTTCTGAGTTAACGAGCATTTCGCGCTCTCATTTAAATATATGGCCGAAAGAGTGAGCGTACAGGAATTGTGAAACGAACCCTGTCGTCCAAGACCGCGTGCCACGAAGGGCGTAGGTTCACCACGAGATGGGGAAACTCACAGGCGTCTGTTGCCTATTGAAGCCTAAGCACTGTAGTGTGTGTGTGTGTGTGTGTGTGTGTGTGTGTGTGTGTGTGTGTGTGAGAGACAGACCAGAACCTACGTCATAGGGAAACCCAGTTTCTCGCCGTGGAGACGTAACAGTGTTAAATATGGCGGACCTAAGATCGGCCATAAAGCGAAACATGTATGAAAACTATTTAACTGTGTAATAATGCAGGAAATTAAGCCACAGTTATTTTAATCTACCATCCTTCATAAATTTTCATGGTGATCCCAATAAAACTTTAATATTGGTCATATCTATAATAGTTTAGGACTTACTGTTGAAGTGAAATGAACAAGTTTTGTAACAAAGACCTGAATGCTGAAATCTGAACGCTTTGGTCGATCTTAACGATCGACATTCCATACAGTAGCGCATCATTAAAATGACAAACGTTGTGAATATCAACTCCGTAACTTTGTTTGTTTAAACGATATAGTAAATTTAAATTATCAGTAGTTTCCTCCACACAAAACACATTTAACGATGACAGCATGAAACCTTATTGAATCATCATATTTGTTGTAAAGTTTAGTGCATAATAGTTACTTTTGTTCTTTATTTATTTATCTGAAAGCACATTGGTGCAAGGCTACTAGCCGCGACATTCAAAGTTAAGAAGGAAAGTGTACCGGTTTTATGTAAAACATTTTAACACTTATTATGTAATGTATATTATTGTTACTTTATTTAGAACGTGAAAGTGGTCAAGCTTTGATTATTTAGGCATGTTAAAGTGTAAAAATAATGTAGAATAAGCTGTAGCCAATCAGGAAAGGGAACTGCCCTAGTGAGTTGAGCGAGGATACTGCGCGTGCCGGAAACGCGGCCGGGGACAGGCAGAGGCAGTGCTGGTGGAGAAGCGAAAACGGACAGTTCGGCTGGAGACACCAAAGGGGACGGTCGCTCTTTAGGCAGCTAGGAAGTGAAGCGACTTACCCGGCAGGGTAGCCGAGAGCGCTAACGCGCTGCTTCCTGGACTGGGGAGGCGCACCGGCCCCAGACCGAATCCGCCCGGCGAATTAACGTCGAAGAACTGGTGTGCCGGCCAGCCTGGACGTGGTTTTAGGCGGTTTTCCACATCCCCAGAGGTGAATACCTGGCTGGTCCCCACGTTCGGCCTCAGTTACACGACTCGCAGACATTTGCAACACATTCGCACTATTCCACGGCTTACATCAGACACAGACAGCTGGGGTACACTGATTCCTTCCCGGGGGGAGGGGGGGGGGGGGGGCGGTACGGGGTGGCGGCAGGAAGGGCATCCGGCCACCATTAACATAATCATGCCATATCCGATTAACCAAAGCCGACCCTGCGTAACTGCGGGACAAGGCTCAGACAAAGAAAGAGAGAACTGAAACGACTTAGAAAATTTCGCGTTGTGTGGTATTGCGGGACTTAGTCTCCGAGCGGTGAGAAGCCGCGCGCCTGGTGCGAACTCTAACTTTTCGCGTAGATAACTTATATTCCGCGATGAGATTGTAACTGATAGAACTGTGTCAAATGGATATGAGCTCGAGTGTAACAGTAACTCTAAATACGACCACTTTCGCTATTAGTTTTCTTTCTGAATAAACATTATTCTAACCAAATCGCAACTGTGTCCTACATCATTTATGGGTCGCTAATTTAGTTCCCGATATTATTGTTACTGTTATTATATGTTATGTTAACTTTGTATTTCACAAACTTGCCATCAGCCAGACATTTAACCAAAGGGTCGCAAGTGTCCAATTTAGGGCGTGTAACGCGACACGTGCGGTTCAACCCCTAGACGAGTTTGAGGCAAGACATTTCGATGAAGAGGAACGGAATGTGAGCCCGAACGTCTATGGCATGTTAGCTCGCAACCTGAAATCGTTCCAGATGGTCTCCCACACACACCATGACACCAGTGTGCCTCTCCAAAACATGGGAAGGATGGGACGTCTTCCCAGATCGCTGCCGCATTTCCCGATGATGATCATTCTGGGTGGTGAAGAAGCACAACTCATCGCTGAACACAATGCGACGCCACGTATCGGCAGTCCATGCTTTCCGGACATGCACCACTGCAGCCGTTTGTGTTGTGGTGTTAACGGCAGCCCAGACGTGGGACAGTGATCTCTGGTCCGGTTGCTGTGCTAGTCTCCGACCGAAGGTTTCTTGCTCGCGTATCGTGTCATTTCTGGAAGCCCAGTATCTACTCTGTAGGAATAAACGTGGATTCCGGAAACAGCGATCGTGTGAGACCCAGAAAATATTAGATACAGGGTCCCAGGTAGATGCCATTTTTCTTGACTTCCGGAAGGCGTTCGATACAGTTCCGTACTGTCGCCTGATAAAGTAAGAGCCTACGGAATATGTGGCTGCATTGAAGAGTTTTTAGCAAAACAGAACACAGGCATGTTGTTCTCAATGGAGAGACGTCCACAGACGTTAAAGTAACCTCTGGCGTGGCACAGAGGAGTGTTATGGGACCATTGCTTTTCACAATATATATAAATGACCTAGTAGATTGTGTCGGAAGTTCCGTGCGGCTTTTCGAGTATCATGCTGTAGTATACCGAGAAGTTGCAGCAATAGAAAATTGCAGCGAAATGCAGGAAGATCTGCAGCGGATAGGCACTTGGTGCAGGGAGTGGCAACTGACCCTTAACATAGACAAACGTAATGTATTGCGAATACATAGAAAGAAGGATCCTTTATTGTATGATTATATGATAGCGGAACAAACACTGGTAGCAGTTACTTCTGTAAAATATCTGGGAGTATGCGTACGGAACTATTTGAAGTGGAATGATCATATAAAATTAATTGTTGGTAAGGCGGGTGCCAGGCTGAGATTCATTGGGAGAGTCCTTAGAAAATGTAGTCCATCAACAAAGGAGGTGGCTTACAAAACACTCGTTCGACCTATACTTGAGTATTGCTCATCAGTGTGGGATCCGTACCGTGTTTCTGGATGAGGTATCGAATATATTGCTTCCCCATACTTATACCTCCCGAGGAGATCACGAATGTAGAAGTACAGAGATTGAGCGCGCACGGACGCTTTCCGGCTGTCGTTCTTCTTGCGAACCATACGCGACTGGAACCCGAAAGGGAGGTAATGACAGTGGCACTCAAAGTGCCCTCCCCCACACACCTTTGGGTAGCTTGCGGAGTATAGATGTAGATGTAGGTACGAGATGACGCTGGGTAGTCGGCTGATGTGGCCGAGCGGTTCTAGGCGCTTCAGTCCGGAACCGCGCTGCTGTTACGGTCGTAGGTTCGAATCCTGCCTCAGGCATTGATGTGTGTGATGTCCTTAGGTTACTTAAGTTTAAATAGTTCAAAGTTCAGGGGACTGATGACCTCAGAAGTTAAGTCCCATAGTAGTAACAGATAGGCAGTCTCATATACATGTATTTTCACCACAAACGGAACGACATTTTGAATGTTTGAAATGGTTATTTAGAAATAAACTAGCAACCCCTAGTTCCTTGTTAGCTAAAGAATCGAACTCCCACATATAAAACAGCTTCAAATGGCTGATTACTTCACAACTGAATAAATGTGTTAAATATTTGAGCCATTTGAACTATTTGACAAGCGTAGCGTAGGCAGTATCCTTAGTAGGTCTGCTACATTTTCTAAGTGTCCTGCAAATAAAACGGAGTCTTTGGTTAGCTTTCCCCACAACATTTTCTATGTTTTCCTTCCAATTTAAGTTGTTCGTAATTGTAATTCCTAGGTATTTAATTGAAATTATGGCCTTTACGTTTGACTGATTTATCGCATAACGGAAGTTTAACGCATTCCTTTTAGCACTCATGTGGATGACCTCACACTTTTCATTATTTAGGGTCAACTGCCAACTTTCGTACCATTCAGATATCTTTTCTAAATCGTTTTGCAGTTTGTTTTGACCTTTGACTTTATTGGTCGATAAACGACAGCGTCATCTGACCGTGATCGGTCAACATCTGACGCTGTTCGCTTCCTTTACATACCATACCAGATCTAGTAACGGCACTAAACATGAACAACACTAATGCGCCGGCCGCTGTGGCCGAGCGGCTCTAGGCTCTTCAGTCCGGAACCACGCTGCTGTTACGGTCGCAGTTTCGAATCATGCCTCCGGTATGGATGTTTGTGATCTCCTTAGGTTAATTAGGTTTACGTTGTTCTGAGACTTGTGGACTGATGACCTCAGATGCTAAGTCCCATAGTGCTTAGAGCCATTTGAATACTAATGCAGCCGTTTTACCTGTCACACAGAATTTTAACTGTAATCATTCACATACACGTCGAAGGGGTGTGACCTGTACAAAGCTACATTGACACCCGTTCGTGTCTTCTGGGCACTTCAATTTTTTTTTTGAGAGACACTGCATTTGGGGTAGTCTGCCTTGACTGCTTCACCCTCGGTACAATCGATCTATTGTACATCAGAGTCAGCAAGTTATTGTAATTATATCACATGAGTGTGTGTTGTCTACTGAGGTGTAAGTAAACAATTCTCTCCGATGTAATTCGCAATCCTTTTCTACTCAGTTATAAATTATTTATAGCCTAATTTATGATGAACGGAGTACATTCTGGGACGTGATGTTTTCGGTATGGATTAAATTTAATCTCGCTTTGCCACTTCTATTATTCTAGCTGTCAAAGCTAGTAATGTTTCCCGGACGCCCCTGTTTACATGAATGTTGACTAGCACGAGTAGCGCGTGGAGTGCACGGTAAATAATTACCGCACGACGCAACTTGTTTACACTACAGGTCGAAAACCGAATTTCGGACCCCGTTTTTTCTCTGCCGTGTTTACATGTTAAGGCGTGAAGCGGTTTTGCGAGACCGTTCAAATATCGGTTTTGCGATCCTCGGTTGTTTTGCACGAATGGCTATGGAAATCAGCTGTTCCACTTTCCGATTTGGTCAGCATAACCGCTGCCCCCTCTTCAATAAAATATCAAAGGCGGACAACTTCACGTTCAGTCTAATATTTTCACTTCTCGCTCACTGAACAAAAACTCGCTCCGTTCTGATTAGCAGAAAAGGTTTAGAAACGAGATGTAGCATAACAACCAAAACATGATTGTGCATTTAAATAGCATCAAAAATCTATGTTGAAAGAGATCACCTGGTAGTTAGAACCGCATCTTCAGAACCATCAAAGTATTTACGTGACCATCCAGAAGCGATACTGGGAAATCGGTTTGCAGAAGCTAGTTTTGGTAGCACCCTGTAAATGCTGTGATAATGTCGACGGTTTCTGGCCAATGGCCAGTGCTGGAAACGCCTGCGTTTCGGCAACCAAGTTTAGACAGTGATCTGAAATCCACGGAGGTCTAACATAAAATATATATATAGTCTCAAAATTACACTACACAACAGTGACTGTAGAAATGTTTTTCACGGTTATTTGTTTTTGTCATAGTCCCTGAATTTATAAGGTTTGGTCGAATTACTGTCCTGGTTGCAATCCACAAAATGGATGCTCAGGCCGTCTGTTAGTCAAACATAGATACGTCAAGCTGCATACAAGTGATTACTTGCCATCTGTTGTGAGGCAGAGTAGGATCTATTGTGATATTTTTTATGAATATTTTAAACGAATGTAAGTTTAAAACCAGTTGTAATAATCTCGAGATATAGTATGTAAGGATTTTGTATTACACTTTTATAAATAGGTATGACAGATTTCGGCTAAAAATCATATTACTGTCGCCACGATTGTAGCGGTAGCAAGCAAACTATAGATAACAGCAGGAGGAGGAACTCAGGATTCTGGAGTGTAAAAGCGCGGTGCGTTAATCACACGCCTGAAGGATAGAAGTAGCGAATGATATAATGCTATTACGACATAAAAGTATCCAAACGCACGAAGAGATTTGGCAGTGCATTGCAGAGCAGAGCAGTAACAACGGACTTGTGTATTTGATTGTGAATCTTTTACCCACGTTTTCACCTTGTCTCAAAGACGAATGCAAGCGGAATGTGATCCAATACTACTGTGTAAAAGTAGAAAACGGTTGTAAGAAACCAAATGGTTACAGGAAGTTGCGCAGACTACGGGTTAGCGTAACACCTCTGCTCTCTGTCGATAAAGATTATTTATTTTATTCAGTGAGATGCATACAAAGTTTGCACTTATGACTATGTGTCGGAATCTATATCGAAGTTGAATAATATATTTCACAAACGAAATATCTCTATACAGGAAATATTTCGCTTAATGATTTGTTTGGAAAGCGATTCTATGTTTAACGAAATTGACTGAATCTCTTTCAGTCAAGACTTTCCAGAAATGAATCACTTTTGTTTTCTTTTACTGATTAGTTGTTTTAAATATATAGCTACTGCTTTGCTTTTTCACATAGCTAAACGGAAATTAAACGAATTTTTCATTTTTTTTGTAACCAATGCTTTGACTGAACATCTTTCGAACGAAAGATAAAAATTTGTTATTACCACGGTTATATTTTTAAACAAGTGTGATAAAAGTGCCTCACTCTATTTCTGTAACCAAAAAATTATAAGAGTGAAAAACATTTTGTAGCTCGCCAGAAACCTCTCAGTCAGAAGTGCTGATGTAACTGTCTTTAGAACAATCAGCACTACTTCGGTGAATTCATTAATAATAGTTTTCAAAACGAACATTTATTTTCTTTTTAATTAATATGATACATGCCTACTACCATCACTTTAGTTTTATCCAAACTGATTTTTTTAAACGGCCCTCGATCTTTCTAAAGTGTTTTTCTATGTCATTTTTATATGTAGTTTTGTATGTGTATGTATTAGTGGAATCGTGTAAGCAGTTATAGGTAGGCAGTTCATATAAATATACAGGGTGATTCAAAAAGAATACCACAACTTTAGGAATTAGAACTCTGCAAAGACAAAAGGCAGAGCTAAGCACTATCTGTCGGCGATTTAAGGGAGCTATAAAGTTTCATTTAGTTGTACATTTGTTCGCCATTTCAGCCAATAAAGTTTTTGGTCCCTTTTTCTTCGAAGGTGCCACTGTAACTGGACTACAGTATCTGGAGATGTTAGAGAATTGGCTGTTCCCTCAGCTCGAACAAGAAGAACAACAATTCATATTTCAGCAGGATGGAGCGCCACCACATTGGCACTACCTGAACGTCAACTACCCGAGGCGATGGATCGGCCGCCAGGCAGCCCGTGACAGAGCACGTCATCACTGGCCTCCAAGAAGCCCTGATCTTACCCCCTGCGATTTTTTCTTATGGGGGTATGTTAAGGATATGGTGTTTCGGCCACCTCTCCCAGCCACCATTGATGATTTGAAACGAGAAATAACATCAGCTATCCAAACTGTTACGCCTGATATGCTACAGAGAGTGTGGAACGAGTTGGAGTATCGGGTTGATATTGCTCGTGCGTCTGGAGGGGGCCATATTGAACATCTCTGAACTTGTTTTTGAGTGAAAAACAACCTTTTTAAATACTCTTTGTAATGATGTATAACAGAAGGTTATATTATGTTTCTTTCATTAAATACACATTTTTAAAGTTGTGGTATTCTTTTTGAATCACCCTGTATTTTCGCCACAAACGGGACGACGTTTTGAATCTCTGAAATGGTTAATTAGAACTAAACCAGTAACTACCACACATAAAACAGCTTCAAATGGCTGATTACTTCACAACTGAATAAATGTGTTACATATTTGACGTTAAGCATGTAAAACCATTAGGATGAAAGACATTGTATGAGGCTTATTTGACGTTAAGCATGTAAAACCATTAGGACATTGTATGAGGCTCTGGTGAAAACTACTACCCACGAACTTTTTGTCGCCTTCTCAATGTCGGTTGAGGTATGACACGTCATGCGTATTACTCGGTCGAATTTCCCGTTTCGATGACGCAAGTTGCAGCGCTCTGCCGCTAGAGGGCTCCGGATCGTAGGGTGTAACATGGCGGCGTGTAGCGTAATTGTGACGGTGCGTGAGGGAGTCTCAGAAAACAAAGCACGAATCTAGGGAGTTGGTCCACACATATAGCATTACAATGCCAGATCACACAAGAGCGCTGCGACATTTCCAACAATCTAATGCCCTGGATCCCTGTCATCCAACGTCCTCCATACAGTCCCGACTTGACCCCAACCGATTTCCATTTGTTCCAGAAACTTAAAGAACACCTTCGAGGACTTCACTTTGACAGTGATGAAGCGGTGCAAGCAGGGGTGAGGTTCTGGCTCCGTCAACAAAGTCAAACATTCTACGGTGATGGTGTCAACCAACAGGTTTCTAGTTTGGAGAAATATCTACGACACCAGTATGAGTACCTTGAGAAACAAATTTGTTGACATGAAGAATAAAAATGTAGAATGTTGAAAAAGTTTTTTAGTTAAAACATTTTAGGAATCTCTGATGTAAAAAATTTAGTGCCATTATTTTTCCGGCCGGCCGAAGTGGCCGTGCGGTTAAAGGCGCTGCAGTCTGGAACCGCAAGACCGCTACGGTCGCAGGTTCGAATCCTGCCTCGGGCATGGATGTCTGTGATGTCCTTAGGTTAGTTAGGTTTAACTAGTTCTAAGTTCTAGGGGACTAATGACCTCAGCAGTTGAGTCCCATAGTGCTCAGAGCCATTTTTGAACCATTATTTTTCCGTATGCTTTCGTAGTTTGTCACACATCTCGATGTATATGACGACATATTTGCTCAATATGTGTTGTACGATGATATACATTGAAGAGCCACAGATTCTGGTACGCTTCCTAATATCGTGTAGGGTCCCCGCGAGCACACAGAAGTGCCGCAACACGACGTGGCATGGACTCGACTAATGCCTGAAGTAGACCTGGAGGGAACTGACTCCATGAATCCTGAAGGACTGTCCATAAATCCGTGAGAGTAGAGGGGGTGGACATCGCTTCTGAACAGCACGTTGCAAGGCATCACAGATATGCTCAATAATGTTCATATCTGGCGAGTTTGGTGCGCAGCGGAAGTGGTTAAACCCAGAAGAGTGTTCCTGAAGCCACTCCGTAGGAACTCTGGTGGACGTATCGGGTGTCCCATTGTTCTGCTGGACTTGTCCAAGTCCGTTGGAATGCACAGTGGAGGTGAATGAATGCAGGTGATCAGACAGGACGTTCACGTACGTATCTAGACGTATCAGGAGCCCCATGTAACTCATACTGCTGACGCCCGGCATAATTACGAAGCCTCCACCAGCTTGAACAGTCTCCTGTTGACAAGCAGCGTCCATGGATTGACGAGGTTGTCTACATACCCATACACGTCCATCTGCTCGACACAATTTGAAACAAGACTCGTCCGACGGGGCAACATGTTTCCAGTCATCAACATTCCAGTGTCGGTGTTGACGGACCCCAAGCGTAGCGTAGAGCTTTCTGTCGTGCAGTCATCCAGGGTACGCGAGTGGGCCTTTGCCCCCGAAAGTCCATATCGATGTTGTTTCGTTGAATGATTCGCACGCTGACGCTTGTTGATGTCCCATAACTGATATCTGCAGCAATTTTCGGAAGCGTTGTACTTCTGTCACGTTGAAATATTCTCTTCAGTAGTCGTTGGAGCCGGAATCTTTTTCCGGTAGCAGCGATGTCGGAGATTTGATGTTTTACAGCATTCCTGATATTCACGGCACTCTCGTGGAATGGTCGCACGGGAAAGTCCCCACTTCATCGCTACCTCGGAGATGCTGTGTCGCATGGCTCGTGCGACGACTACTACACCACGTTCAAACTCACTTAAATCTTGATAACCTGCCATTGTAGCAGCAGTAACTGATCTGACAAGTCTCCCAGACACTTGTTGTCTTACACAGGGTGTTACAAAAAGGTACGGCCAGACTTTCAGGAAACATTCCTCACACACAAAGAAAGAAAATATGTTACGTGGACATGTGTCCAGAAACGCTTACTTTCCATGTTAGAGCTCATTTTATTATTTCTCTTCAAATCACATTAATGATGGAATGGAAACACACAGCAACACTTTGTTTCAGGAAATGTTCAAAATGTCCTCCGTTAGCGAGGATACATGCATCCACCCTCCGTCGCATGGAATCCCTGATGCGCTGATGCAGCCCTGGAGAATGGCGTATTGTATCACAGCCGTCCACAATACGAGCACGAAGAGTCTCTACATTTGGTACCGGGGTTGCGTAGACAAGAGCTTTCAAATGTCCCCATAAATGAAAGTCAAGAGGGTTGAGGTCAGGAGAGCGTGGAGGCCATGGAATTGGTCCGCCTCTGCCAATCCATCGATCACCGAATCTGTTGTTGAGAAGCGTACGAACACTTCGACTGAAACGTGCAGGAGCTCCATCGTGCATGAACCAGATGTTGTGTCGTACTTGTAAAGGCACATGTTCGAGCAGCACAGGTAGAGTATCCCGTATGAAATCATGATAACGTGCTCCATTGAGCGTAGGTGGAAGAAACTAAAATGGGCGCTAACATGGGAATTAAGCTTTTCCGGACACATGTCCACATAACATCTTTTCTTTATTTGTGTGTGAGGAATGTTTCCTGAAAGTTTGGCCGTACCTTTTTGTAACACCCTGTATAGGCGTTGCCGAACGCAGCGCCGTAGTCAGCACGTCTACATATTTCGGTATTTGAATACGCATGTCTATATCAGGTTTTTTATTTTTTGGCGCTTCAGTGTAGTATTGCTGATACAGTCAGTGGCATATGCAGATTCAGTATGAAAAATGTATAGATTTAACTGCTACTAAAAAAGCAATAAATTAAATGTCATGTCTGATGCCGAATCGTGTAAATGTAGTAACCGATGAACTTTCTTACTCACATCATTCTGTGGGGTTGCCAGCAAGAAAAATTTTCGTGAAGGTTTGAAATTTTGTGCAAAGTCACTAAGTGCTCTTCCTCAAATGGTGGAAGAATGTAGTCCCATGAGTAATATTGCGCACGGTAAATTATTCTCGCTGTAGACACACAGGTGGTTTCTAAATGTAGTACTTCACTTATTACATTAAACTTTTAACATAAAATTATATTATTAATGAATAGATGGTGACTGAGGTTTAAATCTTTAAAATTGTACGAAATATTGAAAATGAAATTTTTGTTGCCCTGTAAGGCGTTAGATGGTCACCTGAAACTGGGATCGCGTGATCGCTTGAACTTTTTTAACAAAAATAGTTTCCTGAAATTTTGGATGTAGTAACTGTGTCGTCATGTTATGGAACATTTCAAACAAATGCCTCTGAGCACTATGGGACTCAACTGCTGTGGTCATTAGTCCCCTAGAACTTAGAACTACTTAAACCTAACTAACCTAAGGACATCACACACATCCATGCCCGAGGCAGGATTCGAACCTGCGACCGTAGCAGTCGCACGGTTCCGGACTGCGCGCCTAGAACCGCGAGACCACCGCGGCCGGCACATTTCAAACAGAGACACACGAGTGTTTTATGGAGTTAGTATTAGTGCAGATACGACATGTGTTCACTGATAATTAAAATCTCATTTAACAAATATAAATAGTTTTCTGACATTTTGGGTGTTAGAACTGTGACGAAATGTAACTAAACCATCTCCCTATCAGGTAACTGCTAAATATTCACAAATTAAGAATCTATTTTTCTAACTACGATAAAAGAGCGGTACTGCAGGTAATGAACGGTAAATAAATTACCGCAGGACGCACATCAAATACGGCGTACTCGCGCATACAGGCCAGTGCTAAAAAAATACTCGCCTTTCCGCAGCCGGCTGTGCACACAGATCTGAAATACACAGAGGCCCGGCGTAAAAAATTCAGCGTCTAAAAATTACGAGGGGGCACACACGGCCGATCCGTGGAATTCGCGGCCTCATATTCGCATGCATGCTGTTGACTCTCGGTTGCTGTGGCAGCCGGAAATAGTGAATTCAGCTGAATAAGCAGAGACACCTGGGGCAATGAGAAGGCAGGTAGAAGGAGAAAAAGAGCGAAAGGGGGAGTGGATATCGGTATGGTAGATCTGAAAACGAGCAAGGTTTTTTTTAACAACTAAAGATATTCATGGTATTGTGCTGGATGAGCACTATATCTTTCCCTAATTACAGAAACATATTTCTGTGGAACTGTACAGCTATGTGCCTAATTACAAAAACATATTTCTATGGAACTATACTAGATACAGCTATGTGGTTCACACACACTGAGGTGACGTAAGATATGGGATGGCGATATGCACATATACAAATGGCGCTACCATCGCGTACACGAGGTATACACCGATAAGCCGAACTTTATAACCACTGCCCACCCCAACTTTGGATGACGGAAATGGGAATGTGTGGTAAGGTCTTATGGGACCAAACTGCTGAGGTCATCGGTCCCTAAGCGTACGCAGTACTTGTTGTTGTTGTTGTTGTTGTTGTGGTCTTCAGTCCTGAGACTGGTTTCATGCAGCTCTCCATGCTACTCTATCCTGTGCAAGCTTCTTCATCTCCCAGTACCTACTGCAACATACATCCTTCTGAATCTGCTTGGTGTATTCATTTCTTGGTCTCCCTCTACGATTTTTACCCTCCACGCTGCCCTCCAATACATAATTAGTGATCCCTTGATGCCTCAGAACATGTCCTACCAACTGATCCCTTCTTCTGGTCAAGTTGTGCCACAAACTTCTCTTCTCACCAATCCTATTCAATACTTCCTCATTAGTTACGTGATCTACCCATCTAATCTTCAGCATTCTTCTGTAGCACCACATTTCGAAAGCTTCTATTCTCTTCTTGTCCCAAGTATTTATCGTCCATGTTTCACTTCCATACGTGGCTACACTCCATACAAATACTTTCAGAAATGACTTCCTGACACTTAAATCTATACTCGATGTTAACAAATTTCTCTTCTTCAGAAACGATTTCCTTGCCATTGCCAGTCTACATTTTATATCCTCTCTACTTCGACCATCATCAGTTATTTTCCTCCCCAAATAGCAAAACTCCTTTACTACTTTAAGTGTCTCATTTCCTAATCTAATTCCCTCAGCATCACCCGACTTAATACGACTACATTCCATTATCCTTGTTTTGCTTTTGTTGATGTTCATCTTATATCCTCCTTTCAAGACACTGTCCATTCCATTCAACTGCTCTTCCAAGTCCTTTGCTGTCTCTGACAGAATTACAATGTCATCGGCGAACCTCAATGTTTTTATTACTTCTCCATGGATTTTAATACCTACTCCGAATTTTTCTTTTGTTTCCTTTACTGCTTGCTCAATATACAGATTGAACAACATCGGGGAGAGGCTACAACCCTGTCTTACTCCCTTCCCAACCACCGATTCCCTTTCATGCCCCTCGACTCTTATAACTGCAATCTGGTTTCTGTACAAATTGTAAATAGCCTTTCGCTCCCTGTATTTTACCCCTGCCACCTTTAGAATTTTGAAAGAGAGTATTCCAGTCAACATTGTCGAAAGCTTTCTCTAAGTCTACAAATGCTAGAAACGTAGGTTTGCCTTTCCTTAATCTTTCTTCTAAAATAAGTCGTAAGGTCAGTATTGCCTCACGTGTTCCAGTGTTTCTACGGAATCCAAACTGATCTTCCCAGAGGTCGGCTTCTACTACTTTTTCCATTCGTCTGTAAAGAATTCGTGTTAGTATTTTACAGCTGTGACTTATTAAACTGATAGTTCGGTAATTTTCACATCTGTCAACACCTGCTTACTTTGGGATTGGAATTATTATATTCCTCTTGAAGTCTGAGGGTATTTCGCCCGTTTCATACATCTTGCTCACCAGATGGTAGAGTTTTGTGAGGACTGGCTCTCCCAGGGCCGTCAGTAGTTCCAATGGAATGTTGTCTACTCCGGGGGCCTTGTTTCGACTCAGGTCTTTCAGTGCTCTGTCAAACTCTTCACGCAGTATCATATCTCCCATTTCATCTTCATCTACATCCTCTTCCATTTCCATAATATTGTCCTCAAGTACATCGCCCTTGTATAGACCCTCTATATACTCCTTCCACCTTTCTGCTTTCCCTTCTTTGCTTAGAACTGGGTTTCCATCTGAGCTCTTGATATTCATACAAGTCGTTCTCTTATCTCCAAAGGTCTCTTTAATTTTCCTGTAGGCGGTATCTATTTTACCCCTAGTGAGATAGGCCTCTACATCCTTACATTTGTCCTCTAGCCATCCCTGCTTAGACATTTTGCACTTCCTGTCGATCTCATTTTTGAGACGTTTGTATTCCTTTTTGCCTGCTTCATTTACTGCATTTTTATATTTTCTCCTTTCATGAATTACATTCAATATTTCTTCTGTTACCCAAGGATTTCTACAAGCCCTCGTCTTTTTACCCACTTGATCCTCTGCTGCCTTCGCTACTTCATCCCTCAAAGCTACCCATTCTTCTTCTACTGTATTTCTTTCCCCCATTCCTGTCAATTGTTCCCTTATGCTCTCCCTGAAACTCTGTACAACCTCTGGTTCTTTCAGTTTATCCAGGTCCCATCTCCTTAAATTCCCACCTTTTTGCAGTTTCTTCAGTTTTAATCTACAGGTCATAACCAATAGATTGTGGTCAGAGTCCACATCTGCCCCTGGAAATGTCTTACAGTTTAAAACCTGGTTCCTAAATCTCTGTCTTACCATTATATAATCTATCTGATACCTTTTAGCATCTCCAGGGTTCTTCTATGTGTACAACCTTCTTTCATGATTCTTAAACCTTACGTTGTGCTCTGTGCAAAATTCTACAAGGCGGCTTCCTCTTTCATTTCTTCCCCCCAATCCATATTCACCTACTATGTTTCCTTCTCTCCCTTTTCCTACACTCGAATTCCAGTCACCCATGACTATTAAATTTTCGTCTCCCTTCACTACCTGAATAATTTCTTGTATCTCGTCATACATTTCATCAACTTCTTCATCATCTGCAGAGCTAGTTGGCATATAAACTTGTACTACTGTAGTAGGTGTGGGCTTCATATCTATCTTGGCCACAATAATGCGTTCACTATGCTGTTTGTGGTAGCTTACCCGCATTCCTATTTTCCTATTCATTATTAAACCTACTCCTGCATTACCCCTATTTGATTTTGTGTTTATAACCCTATAGTCACCTGACCAGAAGTCTTGTTCCTCCTGCCACCGAACTTCACTAATTCCCACTATATCTAACTTCAACCTATCCATTTCCCTTTTTAAATTTTCTAACCTACCTGCCCGATTATGGGATCTGACATTCCACGCTCCTATCCGTAGATCGCCAGTTTTCTTTCTCCTGATAACGACATCCTCTTGAGTAGTCCCCGCCCGGAGATCCGAATGGGGGACTATTTTACCTCCGGAATATTTTACCCAAGAGGACGCCATCATCATTTAATCATACAGTAAAGCTGCATGCCCTCGGGAAAAATTACGGCTGTAGTTTCCCCTTGCTTTCAGCCGTTCGCAGTACCAGCACAGCAAGGCCGTTTTGGTTATTGTTACAAGGCCAGATCAGTCAATCATTCATACTGTTGCCCTTGCAACTACTGAAAAGGCTGCTGTCCCTCTTCAGGAACCACACGTTTGTCTGGCCTCTCAACAGATACCCCTCCGCTGTGGTTGCACCTACGGTACGGCTATCATCTGTATCGCTGAGGCACGCAAGCCTCCCCACCAACGGCAAGGTCCATGGTTCATGGAGGGGGGGGGGGGGACGCAGTACTTAATCTAACGTAAACTAACATACGCAAAAGGCAACACACACACGCATGCCCGAGGGAGGACTCGAACATCCGAAGGGAGGGGCCGCGCTGTGGATGGCGCCTCGCAGAGCTGCAGGCACGTGGGCTGCGAATAGAAGTACACTACTGGCCATTAAAATTGCTACACCAAGAAGAAATGCAGATGATAAATGGGTATTCATTGGACAAATACGTTATACTAGAACTGACATGTGATTACATTTTCACGCAATTTTGGTGCATAGATCCTGAGAAATCAGTACCCAGAACAACCACCTCTGGCCGTAAGAACGGCCTCGATACGCCTGGGCATTGAGTCAAACAGAGCTTGAATGGCGTGTACAGGTAGAGCTGCCCGTGCAGCTTCAACACGATACCACAGTTCATCAAGAGTAGTGGCTGGCGTATTGTGACGAGGCAGTTGCTCGGCCACCATTCACCAGACGTTTTCAATTGGTGAGACATCTGGAGAACGTGCTGGCCAGGGCAGCAGTCGGACATTTTCTGTATGCAGAAAGGCCCGTACAGTACCTGCAACATGCGGTCGTGCATTATCCTGCTGGAATGTAGGGTTCCGCAGGGATCGAATGAAGGTTAGAGCCACGGGTCGTAGCACAACTGAAATGTAACGTCGACTGTTCAAAGTGCCGTCAATGAGTACAAGAGGTGACCGAGACGTGTAACCAATGGCACCCCGTACCATCACGCCGGGTGATACGCCAGTATGACGATGACGAATACACGCTTCCAATGTGCGTTCACCGCGATGTCGCCAAACACGGATGTGACCGTCATGATGCTGTATACAGAACCTGGATTCGTCCGAAAAATGACATTTTGCCATTCGCGCACCCAGGTTCGTCGTTGAGTGCACTATCGCAGGCGCTCCTGTCTGTGATGCATCGTCAAGGGTAACCGCAGCCATGGTCTCCGAGCTGATAGTCCATGCTGCTGCAAACGTCGTCGAACTGTTCGTGCAGATGGTTGCTGTCTTGCAGACGGCCCCATCTGTTGACTCAGTGATCGAGACGTGGCTGCACGATCCGTTACAGCCATGCGAATAAGATGCCTGTCATCTCGACTGCTAGTGATACGAGGCCGTTGGGATCCAGCACGGCATCCACCGATTCCATATTCTGCTAACAGTCATTGGATCTCGACCAACGCGAGCAGCAATGTCGCGATACGATAAAACGCAATCGCGATAGGCTACAATACGACCTTTATCAAAATCGGAAACGTGATGGTACGCATTTCTCCTCCTTACACGAGGCATGCTACGGTCGCAGGTTCGAATCCTGCCTTGGGCATGGATGTGTGTGTTGTCCTTAGGTTAGTTAGGTTTAAGTAGATCTAAGTTCTAGATGACTGATGACCATAGATGTTAAGTCGCATAGTGGTCAGAGCCATTTGAACACGAGGCATCAAAACAACGTTTCACCAGGCAACGCCGGTCAACTGCTGTTTGTGTATGACAAATGGGTTGGAAACTTTCCTCATGTCAGCATGTTGTATGTGTCGCGACCGGCGCCAACCTTGTGTGAATGCTCTGAAAAGCTACTCATTTTCATACCACAGCATCTTCTTCCTGTCGGTTAAATGTCGCGTCTGTAGCAGGTCATCTTCGTGTTGTAGCATTTGTAATGTCCAGTAGTGTACAAAAGCGGAGCAGACACGGACAGGCGATCACTCTAGTTAAGCTATGGGCTATGAATGGGAAAATCCATTCAGATACGCGACTTTGACAAAGGGCAGATTATTGTTACGCAGAGCCTGTGTACACGTATCTCGAAAACGGGGAAGCTGGTCGAATTTTTACGCGCTACTGAGGTGAGTGTCTATGGAAAGAGGTAGGAGGATAATGAAACTATCACTAGGCGCTGAATGGTTGGCCTCCACGACTCTTCACACAACGTGGAGTTCGGAGGATTGTCTGATCCGTAAAGTAGGGCATCTGTGGCAACCCTGCCGAAAGAGCGCAATGGTGGTTCTGAGGGAATTTCGCCTGTCTCACACATCTTGCTCACCAGATGGTAGAGTTTTGTCAGGACTGGCTCTCCCAAGGCTGTCAGCAGTTCTAATGAAATGTTATCTACTCCGGGGACCTTGTTTCAACTCAGGTCTTTCAGTGCTCTGTCAAACTCTTCACGCAATGTCATATCTCCCATTTCATCTTCATCTACATCCTCTTCACGCAATATCATATCTCCCATTTCATCTTCATCTACATCCTCTTCCATTTCCATAGTATTGTCCTCAAGTACATCGCCCTTGTAGAGACCCTCTATATATATTCGGAATCATACATTGTTGAACATGGAGCTCCGCGACAGAGCACCCACACGTGTTCTCATGTTGACCTAACGACATCGTCAGTTACAATTACAGTGGGCACGGAACCATGAGGACTCGACCCGACAGTCGATCAATGGAAACGTGTCGGCTCTTCTGGTAAATCACATTCTAGTTATACTAGGTCGATGGTCGTCGCCACAAATGCCGTCATCGAGGTGAACAGTGCCTCGAAAGTACAGCGCGCCACGGACGTAGGCAGGTGGGAGCAGTATTACGCTATGGGAGGCATTCTGCTGCCCTTGCATGGGACCTGTGGTAGTGATCGAAGGCACGCAGATAGCTGCGAACCACCTGCATTTCACGCTTGATGTCCTCCCCGACGGCGAATCTCATCCTTCAGTGGTATAATTGCCCTTGTCTCGGAGCCAGAACCGTGCTACAGTTGTTTGAGGAGCATTAGCGATACACTGCGCAGCTAGCGAGGCGGACACAGTCGTGAGGATGGGACTGGCGTTAACTGAACGCCTTGCGTCCAGCCCCGTTAAATAACAGAAACGAGACAACCTTCATAGAACGGGTTATAACTTCCTCCCAGTGTGTAACGCGGCTGATACAAGGTGCAAACCGGACACAATAGGAAGGAACAGGCCTCTTTGCTTTTTTTATTTTATCAGTCGTTTATTATATCAGAGAAATACACATTTTAAGACAAAATTTAACTACATGAAATATTGCTCCCAGTAATGGTTAACACAAGCAGTGACAAAGCTTAGTTCTCTTAAGGGGGGTAGAATGCCAAATGGGCCGACTTGGAGCAGGAGAGGCATCACTGGACATTTTAATTTCCACTGTCTATACTTTTACAAATAAATTCATAAAACTTTGTTAGCATCACCAGGAAAGATTCAGGATTCACACTCATTGCAGTGTAAGTTCGAAAACATAAGAAAATAAATTTTTGTACGTATGAAATTTCATCATTTTTTCACTTACTAATGGCTGCATTTGTTTCTATAGATACACTTTTCTTCATAAGGTAGAGAGATTCTTCGATGAATTTTGCACATCATACATACCATGCTCACAGGTGTATGAAACTCTAGAATTTATTTAATTTATGAAAAAACGAATGAACTGTTATGTTTTAAACTTCATGTTTAGGAAAAACACAAATTTTATAGTTAGTTACCTCAATTTTTACCACAGTTTTTAATAGATTTAGAAAATTCTAGAGTTTCATACACCTTTAAGTATGGTTTGTATGCTGTGCACGGTTCGTCGAACAAGCGCTCTTACTTATGAATAAAAGTGTACCTATAGCAACAAATACTGCCATTAGTAAGTGAAAAAATGATGAAATTTTACATGTACAAAAATTATTTAGTTATGTCTTCGAACTTCCACTGCTATGGGTGTGAATTATGAATCCTTCCTGGTCATGCTGACAAAGTTTTATGAATTTCCAGAATGAGATTTTCACTCTGCAGCGGAGTGTGCGCTGATATGGAACTTCCTGGCAGATTATAACTGTGTGCCTGACCGAGACTCGAACTCTGGACCTTTGCCTTTCGCGGGCAAGTGCTGAATTTATTTGTAAAAGTATAGACAGTCCAAATTAAAATGTCCTGTGGTGCCTCCCCTGCTCAAAGTCGGTCCGTTTGACGTCCCCCCCCCCCCCCCCCCCCGTTAAGGGTTTCTGCTGGCAACAAATATTAAGGAGGCAATTTAAGCTTTATATCAATTTAGCTCAAACACGTAGCTAGTGATTGAATCACGACACAGACACTTCAACAATTTCGGTAACAAATAAATAGCGTGAATTTGTACTCACAGTCACCAACTAATCAACAGCCTTGCCACTGAATAAGTAGTAGGCCATTTGGAACGAATTAGCAACACCCCGCAACTAGGGGAGTTAATTCCAACAGTCTTTAAATATCTTGCTCCCCATTAAATAAACAAACTTACAGTAATTAAATGAATAACAAATCAAACACACTACGCTCCACTCAAACTCTTCAGTGGAAGCCAAGCCAAAATGAAGATTCCATTAACTGACCAGCACTGAAGTCTCACTAAAGCTCATCTCTGTGTTCCCAGACACACATGGGGCAAACTTATACAAGACAAGATTTTGAAGGGAGCACATCAGAAAAACCGGTAGTGGAGCTAACTCGTGCCACTGAAAATTAAGGTACTAGACCGGGGTGCAAGGTGGTATACAATGAGGTTGCCTTAGTGCTATACTGCGCTCCAAAATATTAATTCAAATGGCCAATTCAAAATTAAGTACGCATAAACCAGCATTAATTAACGAGGAGTGACACCAGGTCCCTCGAAGAGATGACAACACTTAATTGAAAAGACGAATGCCGGAGGCGGCAGTAACATCAAACACCTCCTCCGAGTTTTAACCAGGAGGCACTTCCCGCTATACAAGTAACCATTTAACCAAGCTCAAGGAAGGAACCCCAAAGAGAAAATTTTAGTAAAACCCCCAAAAGATTATAAAGGACAGGGAGCCCCAACTATTTAAATTTAAAAGAATTAGCTCTCCCAAAAGGCAGTGTAAACGCTAATGCCACACTTAAGAGCCCACCAAAATTGGTTACAAAAATCTTATACATTTGCTCCTTTTCTTTAAAAGAAAGACAAGGCTGCTTAACTTCTGCTGGACGTCCGGTATGGCTCGTGTAGGATACACCAGGCAGCAACCCAAGCTAGGCGGTCGCAAGGCACGGCGAGCAAAATCAGGAGAGCAGACAGGCAGGCAGCCAACACGTATCCTCCATGCTGAACCGGCAGACCGCGTACAACCGACTCCACATATACGTGGTTGCTTCCCACCTCGTACCTCTCGGCATCTCAGCACATCGCCCGAGCAAACGTCAACTGCCACTCGCCCCGCGAATGCGGAAAACAACGAGGCAAGCAAAGATAAGAAACATCGAAGGATCGATAATGGACATCCAAGAGACTGGCGCGCCAGTAACGAGCGCCACGGCTCAGCGGCGTTTCTGTGACCCCTGGTGTCCCTTTGACGTCACGCTAGGACCAGAGTAGGGAGAGCGGTTTCATCTGGCCTCAGAGGTCCGTACATAGAGACTGCGCTCCCTTGTCTGCTACCCTTGCCTGTGTCTGCCTGTACCTGACGAAGGCTGATTACGCTCTCTTGCTGAAGGGCCGGAGCTGATTGGTTCCTGCAGAGGTTCTGCAGATGCTCAGGGGCTCCTACCTTCAGCTTTGTGCCCGCGCTTTCTAACGTGGTGATGCGGTAGGCCGAAACTTGCAACCCTGCTCAGCACCCAATCGGCGGTGCACTGCTGCCATAATGGATAAAAATATTCTGACCGAATGCGAGAGCCAAGAGAAACTTTCTGTTCTGGATGTGTGTACACTGTTTAGCTACATAGAGGGACGAGGTAAGTTTGTAAACGAAGTATGAATCTCCAAAGCAGACAAAGAATGCTATTATTCTTTGGGAAAGCTGATCTGTGCATGCAGATACCTGACTGACGTTCAATATGTAATATTTGTTTCCTTTAATCTGATTCACAGAAAGGCAATTTTAAGAGCGACCACTTGAGGCCTTACACTGGCCATTTTTAAAAAGTACAGGGTGATTCAAAAAGATGGATACAGTTTCATTTGGTCTTATTTCCTGAACTTAAGTTTGTATTTTAATTCTGTAACTTGCATTTGATTGTACGCATATGGAAGTTTACAGATGTTCAAATAAATGGTTCAAATGGCTCTGAGCACTATGGGACTTAACATCTGAGGTCATCACTCACCTAGACTTAGAACTACTGAAACCTAACTAACCTAAGGACATCACACACATCCATGCCCGAGGCAGGATTCGAAACTGCGACCGTAGCAGCCGCGTGGTTTCGCACTGAAGCGCCTAGAACAGCTCGGCCACAGCGGCCGGCTACAGATGTTCAATATGCCCTTCTCCAACTGTACGACTTAAGTGGTGGCACAGTGGGTGGCATCGTGGCTTCACACTTTAGCGCCTCGTGTTCGAAACCCGATTATTAGTTTTATTTTTGTTTTTCATAGATTTACCCGTGTCCGTAGAAGATTAGTACGTAAATGTTTGCCAGTGCACAGTGAAATAGGTCGCAGGTTCGAATCCTGCCTCGGGCATAGATGTGTGCGATGTCCTTAGGTTAGTTAGGTTTAAGTAGTTCTAAGTCTAGGGGGTCCGCAGCTCGTTGTCTCGCGGTAGCGTTCTCGCTTCCCGAGCACGGGGTCCCGGGTTCGATTCCCGGCGGGGTCAGGGATTTTTCCTGCCTCGACATGACTGGGTGTTGTTGTGTCGACTTCATTATCATTCATCCCCATTACGGTCGGAGGAAGGCAATGGCAAACCACCTCCACTAGGACCTTGCCTAGTAAGGCGGCGCAGGTCTTCCGCGTCGCTCCCCTACGCTCTGTAAAGGAGTATGGGACTCATCATCATCATCATCATCATCATCATCATCATCATCAAGTCTAGGGGACTGAAGACCTCCGAAGTTACGTCCCATAGTACTCAGAGCCATTTGAGCCGTAGTGAAATAACAAATATCTGCTAACTGCATATCAGGTGAAAGAATTAAAAAAAATAAAAACGACAAATGAATGGAAAAATTTTTTGAAATTATTTTCGGTGACATTCCCGCACAGTATGTTGATCCATTATCACTGCAGTCGCCAGTTTTCGGAAAAGCAAGCGATCCGTTATGCGTGGTTTGCCTCGAAATTACTGCCAACGCGTGAAACATTCATGAATGTTAACAAAGTTTCTTCCTCGAGTGCGATTCATGTGAAGAAATATCGCTACGGCAAACTCGCCTCCGCACGATACTCATGGTGTTCGGAATTAGTATATTTCTAATGTTTCTGTGATTGGCATAATGCAAGGGAATGTAACAAATCTTCCTGAAGAATAAGCATAAGAATAAAATACAAGAAGAAATGTAAGTAAATATAAGAATATGAGAATTTAAATAGAGTGTAACCTCTGGAACTACCATACACGAATATACTATAGCCGGCTTCTGTGACCGAGTGGTTCTAGGCGCTTCAGTCCGGAACCGCGCTGCTGCTACGGTCGCAGGTTCGAATCCTGCCTCGGGCATGGATGTGTGTGATGTCCTTAGATTAGTTAGGTTTAAGTAGTTCTAAGTTAGGGGACTGATGACCTCTGATGTTAAGTCCCATAGTGCTCAGAGCCATTTGAATCACTCTCGCAAGCGTACGTTCAATCAGATGCTGTAAAGTTTCTTGAGGAATGGGAGCCCACTCTTCACAGAGTGCTCCACTGGGGAGAGATATCGATGTCATTCGATGAGATCTGCCACGAAGTCTGTGTTCCAAAACATCCCAAAGGTGTTTCATAGGGTCAGGTACTGTGTGCAGGCCAGTCTGTTACAGGGATGTTGCTGTCGCGTAACCACTCCGCCACACGCAGTGGTTTACGAACAGGTGAAAATCGGAAACTTGTGGTAAGGTCTTACGAGACCAAACTGCTGAGGTCATCGGTCCCTATGCTTACTCACCACTTAATCTAACTTACACACACACACACACACACACACACACACACACACACACACACACACACACACACACACACACATGCCCGAAGGAGGACTCTAACCGCCGACCGGGGGAGCGGCGCGAACAGTGACGAAACGCCTCAGACCGCTCGGCTACCCCCCGCGGCTATGAACATGTGCTCCATGGTGTTGGAAGATGCGATCACCATCGCCGAATTGCTCTCCCACAGTGGGAAGCGATAAGGTGCTTCAAACATAAATGTAGGCCAGTGCTATGATAGTGCCACGCAAAACAAGGGGTGAAGCCCCCTCCATGAAAAACACGACCACCCTATCACACCACCACCTCCAAATTTTACTGTTGGCACTACACACGCTGGCAGATGTTCACCGGGCATTCGCCATACCCACACCCTGCCATCGGATCGCCACATTGTGTACCGTGATTCGTCACTCCACTGTTCAATCGTCCAGTTTTTACGCTCCTTACACCAAGCAAGCCGTCGTTTGGCATTAACCGGCGTGATGTGTGGCTATGAGCAGCCGCTCGACCGTGAAATCCCAAGTTTTCTCACCTCCCGCCTAATTGTCATAGTACTTGCGTTGGATCCTGATGCAGTTTGGAAATCCAGTGTGATGATCTGTAAAGCTTTCTGCCTATTACATATTACGACACTCTTCATCTGTCGGCGGTCTCCCTCAGTCAACAGACGAGATCGGCTTGCACGCTTTTGTGCTGTACGTGTCCTTTCGGTAACAGTGGACCTAGGGATGTCTAGGAGTGTTGAAATCTGCGTACAGACGTACGACACAAGTGACACCCAATCACCTGGCCATATTCGAAGTCCGTTAGTTCTGCGGAGCGCCCCAGTCTGCTCTGTCACGATGCCTAATGCAATGTCGTGTGACAAGTACCTCACGTCAGGTAGACTGTTCGCCAGGTTCAAGTCTTTCGATTTAACGCCACTTCAGCGACTTGCTCGTCGATGGGCATGAAATGATGATGATGATTAGGACAACACAACACCCATTCCCTGAGCTGAGAAAATCTCCGACCCAGCCGGAAATCGAACCCGGGCCTTTAGAATTGACAATCTGTCGGGCTGACCACTCAGCTACCGGGGGCGGACAACACGTCTAATGACTCCTGAGGTAGCTGATATGGCGTACCTGGCAGTAGGTGGCAGCACAATGCACCTAATATGAAGAGGGTATGGTGGTGTCCGGATACTTTAGATCACATAGTGTAGTTGTCCGTATATTTGTGATCAGAGTGTGCATTTGCCCAGGCATACCACACAACATAACATCGTTACGTGACGAGTAAAACCCTAGGTCAACTGTCATACGTTCAGGTTGGTCCGAGAATACTGCAGAAACAGTCGGATGGAAACAACTGCATCCTCAAAAATGGAATGTAGCCTGCAGTGAGATAGTAGTATCCATTCCACTATATTTGACACTGTAACAGGTAGGAGCGCGGTTAACACCTGGGTGGAGGCGACACAGTAACAGAAGAAACGAGAGAATTACTCTATCTCGGAAGCCAGATAGGTAAGATGGCTTGAACAACGAATATTTTCCAGTTTGAATGGTGAAACAAGCCTGGTTTACAACAGAGGCTCAAATGGTTCAAATGGCTCTAAGCACTAAGGGACGTAACATGTGAGGTCATCAGTCCCCTAGAACTTACAACTACTTAAGCCTAACTAAGGACATCATACACATCCATCCCCGAGGCAAGATTCGAACCTGCGACCGTAGCAGCAGTGCGGTTCCAGACAAACGCCTAGAACCGCTCGGCCACAACAGCCGGCCTTACAACAGAGGAATAAGATTTAAGAAGTGTGAGAAGGAGAGAAGAAACTAGAAGTAAAATACTTGGCGAAAATATTAGATTGGTGTGTAAGTTCGTAGCGCTTTCGCTTTGCGTGTTGGTATTCTGGTTGCTATCGATTTATTTACCGACTGTCGTTTTTTATTTGTAGTTCACCGCTGCCATTTGAGTTTCTATGTTGTCATTTTCTCATAGCGAGTGGAGCTTACGACTCTAGAAAATGCAGGGCCAAGTAGAGAAATCGGAAACATTTGCGACGTATTCTTCTGTTTGAGTGCAATAGAGTGGTAACAGCAGCTGAGGCAGCCAGAAACACTTGCGCTGTGTGTGAGGATAACGTCAATGGACACAGAGTGGCAAGAAAATGGTTTTGCCTTTTTAAAAAATGGTTCAAATGGCTCTGAGCACTATGGGACTTAACATCTGTGGTCATCAGTCCCCTAGAACTTAGAACTACTTAAACCTAACTAACCTAAGGACATCACACACATCCATGCCCGAGGCAGGATTCGAACCTGCGACCGTAGCAGTCGCGCGGTTCCGGACTGAGCGCCTAGAACCGCTAGACCACCGCGGCCGGCTTGCCGTTTTAAGCAGGATCGTTTATACCTTAGCGACTCTCCACATCGAGGAAGGCTTTCTGCGTTTGATGCAAATCATTTAAAAGCATTAATCAACAATGATCCACATTAGTGTGGTCGATACTTGGCGAATGTGATGAACTGTGATAACTCAGTTCCATGCAGTGCGGAAGGTTCAAAAATCGGGTGTAAGGGCACCGCATGCTCTAAGCCACGAAGGACAAAGATCAGCGGATATGTTGTGACCTTCCCGTATAAAAATAAAAATGATAATTTTTTTGTTAATATATTAACTCATGAAGACTGATAAATTTTGTCATAAGCAGCGCTACGCCATGGCCCTGTGAAATCAATATGAAAAATTCTTACCTCATGATGGTGCCGCCGGATAACGCTTTCTATGTATCTGCTCGTAAATGGCGCAGCTTAGTGCGATGCTGGCCGCAATGTGGCCAAACACACACACACACACACACACACACACATTCCCGAGGGAAGACTCGAACCTCCGACGGGGGGGGGGGGGGGGGGGCGGGCACGTGAACCGTGACAAGGCACCTGAGACCGCACGGCTACCCCGCGCGGTGAGAGCGGTAGAGAAAAAAATAAGTCGCAAGGACAGATAAGTATTTAAATTATGTTTACCTAAGATGATCATTCAACGCAAGGGTTGGGGGGAGGGGGGCTATCTGTAATTTTGTACTGAAGTCTTGTGAAAAACAATTTAGCGATCTCGGAAAATAAATTGGTTTACACAGAAGATCACAGTTCAAGTATTTAAATATGTAAAACATCTTCAACAGGATAATGGATAAAAGAGAAATACAGCATCAAAAGGACAGCGTAGGAGGGTGATACCAGCTTAGTTAACAGAAAAGTGGCTTTGAAAATTTGATGAAAGGCACCAAAGTCGACGCATAGTGCTTTACCGAACTTTCTGCTGGTAGAAAAAAATAAAAAAGTTAGTGACCGATGAGGTGCACGTCACAGAAGGCTGATAACGCGATTTGTTTTAACTTCTTTACCGGCGGCGGACCCAATATTTGAGAATTAACGTCGGCTAACGTAGACGATAACGGCAGGAGTTACAAATGGGGTGATGTAGAGGAGGGGGGGGGGGGGGACGGTATTTCTCGTTAGCTCGGGCACTGAAATGATAAAAAAAAAAAGCTCACGAATAAACGAGTTGGGAAGTTAAGGCTGAAACGGAAGGCTGTTGTGAAGTGTTAGCCGTTCTGACGGGCAGTTCGTTGAAATTCGTGGAGATAAGCTTCACGTCAGTCGGTAGTTGCGAATTACCGAAAGTTTGGCTAATATCGTGAAAAGGACCTCGCGTTGTAGGGTTTTCATCTGCTAAGGTCAACTGAATAATATTTATACTGTAAAACTGGGAGGCCAGTCATTAACGTATACATATGCGGTTCGTTGGCGGAGTTCCTATCCTGAGGGTATAGCTCCATAAAAACAACAGTAGAGTTGTCAACGAGGTAACTGAATTGTGCTGAACAAACATTTGCTTTTCGTACTCATCTGGGCTCGCAGCCTCGTGTATCTCACGTAAGGACATTACCTATTACGTTATGAGGCCAAGACGCTGCTACGTTTGGTTGTATTGTTTATTACTATAGTCCTATGTTCGCGTGATTGCCATCTTCAGGTTATCTGTAAAAAAGTACAGAGTTTGGTACAATATTTCAAATTTTAAAAGCGTTTATTTAACGTATTAGAGACTTTTTTTTTCTACGCACACCATGTGGTCTTGGTACTCATCCATATCTCAGTTGCCGACACACAACTGCATTAAAAAAATATGGTTCAAACTAACCTAAGGACATCACACACATCCATGCCCGCGGCAGGATTCGAACCTGCGACCGTAGCGGTCCCTCGGTTCCAGACTGAAGCGCCTAGAACCGCTCGGCCTCTCCGGCCGGCACACACTACTGTATAAGCTTGCTGCTTTGATGCTGTTGTAGCTACAGTAGATGCTCAACTTTCGCTGGACCAGTTACTTGCGTAGCAGTTGTCGAATTATGGAAGTTTCTATCATAACGGCGTTTCGTGACAGCTGTACTGGCAGTTTAGTCAGCGATGTTACATAGTTACAGCCTGTTTTCTTCTATGGTATTCTGTAGGTCATATCTTTGTTCTTCCCAGCTTGTTGATTCGTCTTTATGTGGTCCTGCGCACCTATGTAATTTAATCGTATTGTTTTTTATGGAACTGGTTATGTCAGTCAGTTCTGTGGTGTGCGAGGTTTGTGACAATTCCCCGATGTTGGTTTCTTAAACGCATGCTTTAATTTCGTGGTAACATACGTCTTATACGACCTTAGATTTTCTTTTTCTACTCATCTCTTGTTTGCAAGCATAATTTCAATGAAATTGTTTATGTAGTGTTTCTGCTTCAAATCGATCTGTTCATTCAGAATTTCTTGAGAGCAACGTTGTATGTGAGGATATATTTCGATTTCTTCAAGAGTATTCGTTAGTGGTCCTTTTGGGCAATGTCTGAAACCTCGGCAACCAGTTTTATATCGTCCGCTATATGTCGTTCTGTTCAAATGGTTCAAATGGCTCTGAGCACTATGGGACTTAACATCTGAGGTCATCAGTTCTCTAGAACTTAGAACTTCTTAAACCTAACTAACCTAAGGACATCACACACATCCATGCCCGAGACAGGATTCGAACCTGCGACCGTAGAGGTCGTGGGGGTTCCAGACTGCAGCGCCTAGAACCACTCGGCCACAGCGGCCGGTTATCGTCTGATACATGTCGTTCTGTTTTCAAGTTGTCGAAGAAAGCTGATGCGTTACTGTCGCCCTCTCTGATTTGAAAAAGTTTTGAAACAGTTGGAAATAGAGAAGTAACTACGAAATTCTCACCGATAACCTGAAGATGGCCGAAATAGGTCTAAAGTAATTAACAATATAATAAGCAGTGTCTTGATCTTCTAACATTATATAATGTCTTCCTATGAATATTTTTCTAATTCAGCCATCGTGCGAAATGAATGTTAAATAAATGGAACAACTCAAATTTTTTAGAGACTTTTCTGAATCTTTCAGAATAAAAACAACGGTCAGACAAGCGGACGGATTGGCGCTAGTAATGTTCAACTTCGTTTTGGGAAAAGCGGTCAGGAGGTGGCAGAACGAAAGCAGAGGTATAAACATTGGCAAAAGACTGCAAAATAAAATTTTTCTTCATTTTCTAGGATTTACTGCCGACATTCCAATAGCCCCCAACAACAGAGCAAAAGAAATACCACCTCTTGAGAAACACGTGAAAGAACAGCAATAACAGGGCACCAAATTTCATTTGAGAAGACGGTCATGTGCTAAGACAGATAAGGGGAGACAGCGGGTTTCAGGTCAATCTACGATGCCAGAACGGTTAGGAAAAACTGCAGAAAGACAAACTTCGAGAGACGGCTGGTACACTACTGGCCACTAAAATTTCTACACCAAGGAGAAATGCAGATGATAAACGGGTATTCATTGGACAAATATATTATACTAGAACTGACATGTGATTACATTTTCACGCAATTTGGGTGCATAGATCCAGTTGCTCGGCCACCATTGACCAGACGTTTTCAACTGGTGAGAGATCTGGAGAATGTGCTGGCCAGGGAAGCAGTCGAACATACTCTGTATCCAGAAAGGCCCGTACAGGACCTGCAACATCCGGTCGTGCATTATCCTGCTGAAATGTAGGGTTTCGTAAGGATCGAATGAAGGGTAGAGCCAAGGGTCGTAACACATCTGAAATGTAACGTTCACTGTTCAAAGTGTCGCCAATGCGAACAAGAGGTGACCGAGACGTGTAACCAATGGCACCCCATACCATCACGACGGGTGGTACGCCAGTATGGCGATGACGAATACACGCTTCCAATGTGTGTTCACCGCGATCTCGTCAAACACGGATGCGACCATCATGATTCTGTAGACAGAACCTGGATTCATCCGAAAAAATGATGTTTTGCCATTCGCGCACCCAGGTTGGTCGTTGAGTTCACCATCGCAGGCGCTCCTGTCTGTAATGCAGCGTCAAGGGTAACCGCAGCCATGGTCTCCGAGCTGATAGTCCATGCCGCTGCAAACGTCGTCGAACTGTTGGTGCAGATGGTTGTTGTCTTGCAAACGTCCCCATCTGTTGACCCAGGGATCGAGACGTGGCTGCACGAACCGTTACAGCCATGCGGATAAGATGCGTGTCATCTCGACTGCTAGTGATACGAGGCCGTTGGGATCCAGCACGGCGTTCCGTATTACCCTCCTGAACCCACCGATTCCATATTCTGCTAACAGTCATTGGATGTCGACCTACGCGAGCAGCAATGTCGCGATACGATAAACCGCAATTGCGATAGGCTACACTCCGACCTTTATCAAAGTCTGAAACGTGATGGCATTTCTCCTCCTTACAGGAGGAGAAATGCATCACAACAACGTTTCACCAGGCAACGCCGGTCAACTGCTGTTTGTGTATGAGAAATCGGTTGGAAACTTTCCCCATTTCACCACGTTGTAGGTGTGAATGCTCTGAAAAGCTAATCATTCCCACATCACAGCATCTTCTTCCTGTCGGTTAAATTGCGCGTCATCTTCGTGGTGTAGCAATTTTAATGGCCAGTAGTGTAATTTGCTTGGATTAGCGCCATACGTTGTCACCGGGAAACCACGAGATGTCGCTCACCACCTGCCTCGGGTAAGCTCCGACGAGTCTGTTTCTCCCACCTGGAGTGCTGCTCTCAGAGTCTGCACTTTCTAGTCCTGCTGGTGATCGCTACCTCCGTTAACGCTTACCCCACGGACTCGTACACTTGTCTCTGTTGTTCAACCAGTTGCAGCCTTTGCTTTTTCTAATATTTAGAGCGACCCTTCAGTGTAGTAGCTAATCTGATCGCAAATAAACAGTGTTAATCAGACCCGTGAGTGGCTTGAGTCTCCTGTTAAATCATCCCAGCCACCAACAAAGACGTCCAGCTGTGTAGCGAGGTGTCTGACTGTGACCCATCGACCACCTCGAATGAGAGTGTCCGCACGTTCCAACATTGCAGCTGTGAGTGGCTGCCCAGCACGCTGGAGATCGGACAAGTTTTCGCGACCTTCTTGCGACGATGACAGATGCCTCGCCCAACGACTCTCGGCGCTTTTGTTCATTACGCCATCTCCGTAGACATTCTGCAAGCGCCTATGATTATTTCCGATGCTCTGATTTTACAACAAAAGAAACTCACTGACAGCTCTCTGGGACGCAATTCCATTACAGTCGCCATTATGAAGGTCAAGTACAGCGCCACCTCCTATAGGAACTTTATGAAACTATACGGACTAAAATGGGAATATTCTAGGATATCCCTCAGCAGAGTCCTATTTTCGTACCAAAATTGCTAGAGAAAATAATGTGTTGCATTACATGCTGAATGCCCCTCTTATGTTGTTCTGAGAATTTGATATTAGAACTAAATTGGCGAATCTAATTCGTGAAACGCGTACAGACACAGTCTAAAAAAAAATTGTTCAACGATGAATTTTCTAAGTCCTTCAACATATATACGTGTACAACACAAGATGGTGACTAATCTATAGTCCTCTTCTACGAAGTATTATTAAAAAATTGAGAGAATTTGGAACTAAAAATTAAACGAATGTCAAATACCGCCAATAAAACTAGGAAGACAGAAACGGTGTAGTGAAGTGAACCGCCTGGATTTGCCAACGATTTTGTTATACTATCTGAAAATCTAGTAGGCGCAGGAATAGGAGTCAATATCCAGAAACAAATAGCCAGTAGAGCAGGTTTAAGACACTCTACAAAGAGAACTAAATTTATCACCAACATGAGAAAAAGGCACCAAGCATACTGATTTACATACGTGAAAAAAAGTTTTGCATCGCCGCGGTTCCGAGAGTTCCGTAATATGTACAGAAAATTGGAATAGAGATCAACAGAAGCATCATTTCCGCCCTTTTTATTGCTCATGAAAACCACACGTTGCGTGTTGTACCACCATGTAGTGGACCTTCAGAGGTGGTGGTCCAGACTACTGTACACACGGGAACTCTAATATCTAGTGGCATGTCCTCTTGCATTGATGCATGTCTGCATTCGTCGTAGCGTACTATCCACAAGTTCATCAAGGCACTGTTGGTCCAGATTGTCTCACTCCTAAATGGCGATTCGGTGTAGATCCCTCAGAATGGTTGGTGGGTTACGTCGTCCATAAACAGCCCTTTTTCAATCTATCCCAGGCATGTTCGATACGGTTCATGTCTAGAGAACATACTGGCCACTGTAGTCGAGTCTTGTCATTATCGTGAAGGACGTCATTCACAAGATACGCACAATGGGGGCGCGAATGGTTGTCCATGAAGACGAATGCCTCGCCAATATGCTTCCGATACGGTTGCACTATCGGTCGGAGGATGGAATTCACGTGTCCTACAGCCGTTATGGCGCCTTCTACGACCACCAGCGGTGTACATGATGCCACCCCAAAACAGCAGGGAACTTCCACTTGCTGCACTCGCTGCACAATGTGTCTAAGGCATTCAGCCTGACCGGTTTGCCTCCAAACACGTCTCCGACGATTGTCTGTTTGAAGGCAAATGCGACACTCATCGGTGAAGAGAACGTAATGCCAATCTTGAGCGGTCCATTCGGCATGTTGTTGGGCCCATCTGTACCACGCTGCATGGTTTTGTGGTTTCAGAGATCGACATAGCCATGGACGTCGGGACTGAAGTTGCGCATAATGCAGTCTTTGGTTCACTCCGAGGCGCCTGGACACTTCCATTGCTGAGAGCCCTTCCTGGCACAAAGTAACAAAGCGGACGCGATCGAACCGCGAATTGATCGTCTAGGCATGGTTGAACTACAGACAACACAAGCCGCGTATCTCCTTCCTGGTGGAATGACTGGAACTGATCGGCTGTTGGACCCCCTACTCCTAATAGGCGCTGCTCATGCATGGTTGTTTGCGTCTTTGGGCGGGTTTAGTGACATCTCTGAACAGTCAAAGCGACTGTGTCTGTGATAAAATATCCAGAGTCAACGTCTACCCTCATGAGTTCTGGGGAATGGGGTGATGTAAAACTTTTTTTGGTATGTGTATTTTAGTCAAATACAAAAGACAAAAATGTTCAGGTATTTTCTACAGATAATCCAAAAAAAATGGTTCAAATGGCTCTGAGCACTATGGGACTTAACATCTGTGGTCATCAGTCCCCTAGAACTTAGAACTACTTAAACCTAACTAACCTAAGGACATCACACACATCCATGCCCGAGGCAGGATTCGAACCTGCGACCGTAGCAGTCCCGCGGTTCCGGACTGAGCGCCTAGAACCGCTAGACCACCGCGGCCGGCACAGATAATCCAAGAAAACAGGTCAACAGATAAGAATATCTGCCCATAAAGTGAAATAATACTCAAAATGGAGAGGCTATAAGGAATAACTACATAAGATGTACAACAAAAACTTCGTGGTAAGTAATGCAAAAAGAGTGCATTGCAATACAGGGATGAAACCAGAACGCCACTAAAAAAATAAATACCAAGCACTGAATTACAAATTAGACAAACTAGGGATATTAGAGAGAAGAACCGCAAGGAAAATGTTAGGTGCACTAACAAGAAAAAACTTAGAATGTAAGGAGCAATGATGAAATATAAGAAAATAATATATACAATAAAGATAAGAAGAGGTTGTAGAATTATACAGAATGACTGATAATAGGCTGACAAAACATTTCTTCGAGTATCTCGAGGAAGATAAATTAGCAACAAAGTGGATGCGAGTAGTTATAAAAGACTCAGAAATTCACATCAAATTTAATTGGAAAAAGGAATTGAAACTATGAAGTGGTTCCTAACTCGCCATGAAGGAGGGAAGCAAATTTTGCGTTGCAGCAAGAAAAATGTTTTGAATTTATGAAACTACTACTTATATACTTGATGCAGTAAAAGACTACAGAAATGAACTTGAATGCAAGTGTATTCGCTCATCAGAAGAGATGTGTACAAAGTCTGATAGGATCAAAAGATGCAGAAAGCGCATTAAACATGCCAGTTTGAACACAGGATTTAATTTGCTGATTAACACTCTCTTAACGTGAGTGTCGGTTTGATAGGCGGCGAGTAACGCTCGGAATCTGTCTGTGCGATCGACCCCCTGACGAAGTTTCCTCTCTGGCAGCACCGTTTCATAGCTGCTAAGTGCACGTCAGTGCGCAGCGAGTAGGCGGGATGAAGGGTAGTTAAGCAACGTGCTGACGTAAAGCCGAACTAACAGGTTAAGTGGGTAAACACATCTGCTGATTACATCCACCCACACGCCAATCCTCTATGCATTCCACTCGCAGAGTGCTGGTCTAAACGTGACAGGTTTGTGTATAGCTGCACTCAATGGGCGAGCGTGTTTTTTAAAACTCGAGGTGAAGATCCCAGAGTGTCGAACATAGAGTTTGCTACAATAACTTTATAGGCAACGATCCACAGGCGTTAAGGATTTTATGAATGTTTTGATTAAGTCACTTATGTACAGGGTGAAATGTATTTAAACTGACAAACTATGGGAGGTTGCAGGGGACATCAAAACAAATATTTTCCCCTAATGTCATATTTTTCTATGAGGATTATTTAAACCAGAGGAGGTCGTATTACGCTCTTCAGTTGTTAGAGGGCGTATTACGCACTTCAGTTGTAGGCAACTGCTGTCCACCAGTGTAGTAGTGCATTGTCTCTGTTTACTAATGGAGCGATACACCTGGAGTGAGTTCACTGATACGGTTCGTGCGTACTACGTAGCGCACCACAACGGACGAGCTGCACAACGGGTTTATCAACAACAATATCCTAATCGCCGTATCTCGCATCGTACAACCTTTGCTGCTGTGTACCAACGTCTGCGTGAGACCGGGTCATTTAGTAGATTACCTGGACAGGGACGACGTCGCACGGTAAGAACGCTGCAATTTGAGGAAGCTGTCTTGCAGCATGTGGAGCGGGATCCTTCAATCAGCACTCGTGCAATGTCGACAATCTGCAACCAGTTGATTATCCACCCAGAGCACAGTTTTCGCAGTGGTACCTGGAACAGTGTGAAATGCATCCTACATTTCCATCCTCTGTGTTGTTTACCGATGAATCAACGTTCGGGCGTGATGGAGTCTTCAACATGCACAATTCGCATGTTGGGAGTGATGATAACTCACATCCCACAGTTACTAGCGCTCATCAAGCGCGGCTCTTCGTTAATGTGTGGGTCGGTGTTGTTGGGGACTGTTTAATTGGGCCGTGTCTGCTACCTAGGCCATTACATGGCAGGCACTATTACAGTTTTCTCGCCAGAGCATTGCCAGAATTGCTAGAAGACGGTCCGCTCCCTATAAGACAACACATGTTGTTCCAACATGACGGGGCGTCGGCACATTTCAGTCGTCGTGTGCGTCGAATCCTGGACCGACGGTTCCCAGAAACGTGGATTGGCAGAGGTGGTCCTGTACCGTGGCCTGCTCGATCCCCAGATATGTCCGCTCTGGACTTTTTTGTGTGGGGAGAGATGCGCAACCTTGTTTACGCAACTCCTGTTGCATCAGAAGAGGATCTGGTTGCTCGGATAGTAGCAGCAGCAGGAACAATTCAGGATACTCCTGGGGTTTTTGCCCGTGTCAGACAGAACATGATCTGACGGTGTAACGTTTGTTTACGTGTCAATGGCGGCATTTTTCAAAATCTACTGTAATTGCAATTGGATTGTGTTAATGTGTTGTCTCTTGGTCATAAAAGAAAATGGAAAAGTGTTTGTTGGTTTAGTTAATTTGCCGCCAGAGAAATGTTCCTCTACCGGTTTAAATACTCCTCATAGGAAAAAATGACATTAGGGAAAAATATTTGTTTTTATGTCCCCTACAACCTCCCAGAGCTTGTCGGTTTAAATACTTTTCACAGTGTATATTTCTAGAAGCTTATTACTAATAAGCAGTCTCAGGCTTGGAATAAACTGTCGTCAGATTATGCATTATTAATCACTCCAGGTAATTTTCATAACCATTTGAGATGTATATCAGTTAGTGTTATGAGATTTAAAGGCTGAATTTATATTGGATAAGTTGTTTGACTTTGCTGTCCGAGAAGCTGAATACCACATTCCTTCCAGTACAGATTTTTGTTAGTATATATGCCGAAATACTGCAAGCAACCCACCCTATTCACAGAACCCTGTTGACATGCAGAATAACTTCTTGTGTTATTCTAGTTGTGGAACAGAACTGCATGAACTGTGTTTACTGTAAATGAGTGTCTACTTTCAGAGAAGCAACTATTAACTAACTAGCTGAGTACCTAGCTTTGCTCAGGTATGTACTTATGCCCATTCTGTTAGTCCATCTCCTCTATCCCCTCGCTCTATCCGCCTTTTACATCCCCCTCCTCTCTCTCTCTCTCTCTCTCTCTCTCTCTCTCTCTCTCTCTCTCTCTCTGTCTGTCTGCTCCTCCCCCTCTCCCCCCCCCGCGCCCATGAACATCTCCTCCTTCTCCCTCAGTACTTATGCTCCTCCTCCCTGTGTCAATCTCCTGCATCCTCCTCTCTAAGTTCATCTCTTCCTTCACCTTATATCTCCTCCCTATCCGATGTCCTCATCTCCTCCTCCCCACCTCTCTGTCCATACCCTCCTCCCCATGTCTCAGTCCATCTTCTCCTTCCCCCTTACTGTCTCTCCATCTCTTTGTACTGCTCCTACTCGTAGTCCTCCTCTCTCCATGTTACCACTCCCACCCCTAACCGAATAGACGTTCGCTGGTTCTTATTTGAACAATATCTCTTTCCAGATAGTAAGTGATATGTGTACCAAGTTTGGTTGAAATCTAGTCAGAGGTTTAGAATGAGTTGCTTATCTGCAGCTGTGCCCACATATGCACGTTACAAAAAAATGGTTCAAATGGCTCTGAGCACTATGGAACTTAACTGCTGAGGTCATCAGTTCCCTAGGACTTAGAACTACTTAAACCTAACTAACCTAAGGACACCACACACATCCATTTCCGAGGCAGGATTCGAACCTGTGACCGCAGCGGTCACGCGGTTCCAGACTCTAGCGCCTAGAACCACACGGCCACTACAGCCGGCTGTACGTCACATTGCAGGAACTTTGAAAAAGGATACACACACACACACACACACACACACACACACACACACACACACACACACACTCGGTTCCGAGAGTTCCGGAACGTGTACAGAAAATGGGAACAGAGATCAACATAAACATCATTACCGCCTTTCTTATTGCTCATGAAGACCACACATTGCATGTTGGACCACAATACAGCAAGACCTTCAGAGGTGGTGGTCCTGACTGCTGTACACACCAGTACCTCTAATACCCAGTAGCACGTCCTCTTGCACTGATGCATGCATGGGGCACTATCCACAAGTACATCAAGGCACTGTTGGTCCAGATTGTCCCACCCCTCAACGGCGATTCCGTATAGATCACTCAGAGTGGTTGGTAGGTCGCGTCGTCCAAAACAGCTCTTTTGAGTCTATCCCAGGCATTTGCGATAGGGTTCGTGTCTGGAGAACATCCTGGCCACTCTAGTCGAGCGATGTCGTTATCCTGAAGGAAGTCATTCACAACATGTGCGCGATTGGGGCGCTAATGGTCGTCCATGAAGATGAATGCCTCGCCAATATGCTGCCGATATGGTTGCGCTATCGGTTGGAGGATGGCATTCATGTATCGAACAGCCGTAACGGCGCCTTCCATGACCGCCAGCGGCGTCCGTCGGCCCCACGTAATGCCACCCCCAAAGCAGCAGGGAACCTCCACTTTGCTGCACTCGCTGGACAGTGTGTCAAAGGCGTCCAACCTGATTGGGTTGCTTTCAAACACGTCTCCGACGATTGTCTGAAGGCATATGCAACACTCGTCGGTGAAGAGAACGTGATGCCCATCCTGAGCGGTCCATTCGGCATGTTGTTGGGTCCATCTGTACCGCTCTGCATGGTGTCGTGGTTGCAAAGATGGACCTCGCCGTGTACATCGGGATTGAAGCTGCTCTTCACGCAGCCTATTGAGCTTAGTTTGAGTTGTAACACGACGTCCTGTGGCTGCACGAAAAGCATTATTCGACATGGTGGCGTTGCTGTCAGGGTTCCTCTGAGCCTTAATCCGTAGGTATCGGTCATCCTCTGCAGTAGTAGCCGTTGGGCGGCCTGAACGAGGCATGTCATTGACAGTTCCTGTCTCTCTGTATCTCCTCCATGTCCGAACAACATCGCCTTGGTTCACTCCGAGACACCTGGACACTTCCCTTGCTGAGAGCCCTTCCTGGCACAAAGTAACAGTGTGGACGCGATCGAACCGCGGCATTGACCGCCTCCCTCCCTCCCCCCCCCCCCCCCTCTAATAGGCACTGCTCAGGCATGGTTGTTTACATATTTGGGGAGTTTAGTGACATCTCTGAACAACTAACGGGACTATGTCTGTGATACAATATCCACAGTCAACGTCTATCTTCAGGAATTCTGGGAACCGAAGTCATGCAGAACTATATTTGATGTGTCTATATTAAATACAGGGTGCTTCAAAAAGAATGTGCGTATTACAAAGCAAGGTGTTGTGAAAAGTATCGATATCTGCGCCAAGGCTGGTTGCAAAACGACTACTCCACAGCAGAAGCAATTTTGTCTTCTCGAATTTGCAGTGTATAATTTCGTGATTGCAGTGCAAAGAGGTTTCAGGCTGAGATACCAAACTGGTCTTCGGAAGGGATGGAACATTCTTATGTGGTATTGACATCTTGTAGACACAGGAAGTGTTTGTGAAGGAAAGATTGCTTGTAGCCCTCGTCGAAAATGTTGCAGGAATTCAAACCGCTTTCCAATGTAGTCTTACAAGAAGTTCCTATGGGGTTTTATTAAGGGCAACGTTCAAGCAACCTACCTGCCACAGAACTTAGAAGAGTATGGGAGACATTCGAGTTTCTATTTGACACTATTCATGTCGCTGGCGAAGAACATATTGAATATCTGTAATGTAAGATTCGTAAATATCTATCCCTAGTTCTACAGTTGTATGTCTTACAGTTTAATAAAAACGTGCTTTCGAAACTATGTCCACACACAAAAAAAAGTTTTCCGTCACCCCGGTTTCCAGAACTCCTGAAGATAGACACTGACTGTGGATATTGTATCACAGACACAGTCCCTTTGAATGTTCAGAGATGTCACTAACCCGCCCAAAGTTGTAAACAACCATGCATGAGCAGCGTCTATTAGATGGAGGGGGTCCGACACCCGATCAGTTCCAGTCATTCCACCAGGAAGGAGGTATAAAGCTCGTGTTGTCTGTAGGTCGACCACGTCTAGACGCTGAATAACGCAGTTCGACCACGTCCGCATTGTTACTTTGTGCCAGGAAGGGGATCGAGGCGCACGCCCAGCAATCTTTCTCAAACGATTTTATAAAAACTGTTGGGTAAAAAAAATCCATTTTTAGGACGGCTTCAAGATGACACACCAATCAATTCCTTAATGGTCACAGCTGCTGTGGTATTTGGATCCGAGTGAGACACTGCATGAAAATCGAGAAAGTTTGCAATGAAAAATAGGGGCCGGAAAGGTTTTGTGTTTGGTGCATATAACATAATATCTTGCTATGTATGAAATTTAGCTAACATACTGAATTTTTCTTTACACTTTGTGGAGGTCTGCACCTGTCAACAGTCTCCAGAAACTGATCTGCTCTACCACGCGCGCCAGCTGTAAAGCCAGAATGAAATATCCGCAAATTCCTCATATTTCATAAACACGTAGAGATATCAAAATGAGATTTTGGCCAAAGATAGAACACAAACAGCAGAGTATTTTGCCGTATGGTTATTATGCAAACCTTCACAACCTACAGTGTTATCCCACTAACTACTGGCTTTTTCGATGAAAGAATGTAATTTTTAAGGGCAATCGAAAGTTGGCAAATTCAGAAATGCTGTAGGTTTTGGAACAATGTAAGTGAAGACATTACACGTTTATTTTTGTGTGAAGATATTGTATGTTTACTTTTGTACTGTCATGTGCTTTTCCTCAGTTAGCCACTTAATATACTTAATAAGCGACAGTTTCAGAATTCTAATACAATCGCATCTGCACAACATGTTAGTGAGGTGACAGTGTAAACTCTGCTGAATTATGGCAAAAAAAAAAACAAATTTTGTCATGGCAAGGAGAGAAATATGTAGGTTTTACTCAAAATTCTCGACTGATGATGCTTCTACGAAAGTTAAAAGTGATTAACAAGCCACGGGAAAAAATCGCTGCATTTTCAGCATAATACTTTTTAGATACTAACCGAAGCAAAGGTGATAGGCGTTCGATACAGTTCCGCACTGTCGCCTGATAAATGTACGGAATATCAGATCAGCTGTGTAGCTGGATTGAAGAGTTCTTAGCAAACAGAACACAGCATATTGTTCTCAATGGAGAGACGTCTACAGACGTTAAAGTAACCTCTAGCGTGCCACAGGGGAGTGTTATGGGACCATTGCTTTTCACAATATATACAAATGACCTAGTAGATACCGTCGGAAGTTCCATGCGGCTTTTCGCGGCTGATGCTGTACTATACAGAGAAGTTGCAGCATTAGAAAGTTGGAGCGAAATGCAGGAAGATCTGCAGCGGGTAGGCACTTGGTGCAGGGAGTGGCAACTGATCCTTAACATAGACAAATGTAATGTATTGCGAATACATAGAAAGAAGGATCCGTTACTGTTTGATTATATGATAGCGGAACAAACACTGGTAGCAGTTACTTCTGTAAAATATCTGGGAGTATGCGTGCGGAACGATTTGAAGTGGAATGATCATATAAAATTAATTGTTGGTAAGGCGGGAGCCAGGTTGAGATTCATTGGCAGAGTCCTTAGAAAATGTAGTCCATCAACAAAGGAAATGGTTCAAATGGCTCTGAACACTATAGGACTTAACTTCTGAGGTCATCAGTCCCTCCAGAACTTAGAACTAGTTAAACCTAATTAACCTAAGGACATCACACACATCCATGCCTGAGGCAGTATTCGAAACTGCGACCGTAGCGGTCGAGCGGTTCCAGACTGTAGCGTCTAGAACCGCTCGGCCACCCCGGCCGGCATCAACAAAGGCGGTGGCTTACAAAACACTCGTTCGACCTATACTTGATTATTGCTCATCAGTGTGGGATCCGTACCAGGTCGGATTGACAAAGGAGGTAGAGAAGATGCAAAGAAGAGCGGCGCGTTTCGTCACAGGGTTATTTGGTAAGCGTGATAGCGTTACGGAGATGTTTAGCAAACTCAAATGCAGACTCTGCAAGAGAGGCGCTCTGCATCGCGGTGTAGCTTGCTGTGCAGGTTTCGAGAGGGTGCGTTTCTGAATGAGATATCGAATATATTGCTTCCCCCTACTTATACCTCCCGAGGTGATCACGAATGTAAAATTAGAGAGATTAGAGCGCGTACAGAGGCTTTCCGGCAATCGTTCTTCACGCAAACCATACACGACTGGAACAGGAAAGGGAGGTAATGACAGTGGCATGGAAAGTGCTCTCCGCCACACACCGTTGGGTAGCTTGCGGAGTATGAATGTAGATGTAGATGTAGGTATTTTCGAATGGTCACCATGCAGATGTGGGCGTGAAGGGGCTCCGCTTAAAATTTACAAAAAATTTGAGTGTATAGTTAAGTTCAGAACGGCACTCCCCTCCAGCGCTTGGCATTTCCCCTACATCGCCTGCTCGCAAGCCCCACCACTACCGCTCTCCCCACTCATACCCCGCTGTCTGCACATTTAGTGGCCACATTATTCTGTGCACACTCTACCAAAAACATCCCCAACACTAAACACATCTGCCTCCATTCGGTACTACCGCTGCTTTCATACACTATCAGTTAATCGCTTGATTGGACATTGGTTCACTCTATGCCATCCATCTTTTTTAAAATAGACGAAAATAGACACACTACGCACGTCCTAAGCCACTGTGCAGTATCTGTGTTGTCTGGCCCAATGGACAGATGTAGCTTTATAGGGTCACTTTGGGAATTGGCCTTTTGTGACGTTCCCGACTGCAAATCTAAATTGTATGCAGTTCCAACATAGTGTTCACTCGGAAACTGGTTGGCAAGGACCTGCTTTCACCGACAGCTGCAAATTCTGTCGAGTTTGAAACAGATTGTCATTGACATGACGTTTCTGGTGCCTTTTGGTGCTACGTGGCTAGGAGTGCCACACTGTTGCTTGTAGACACGCTGGGCAGTGCACATCCATACACCAACAACACGGGAACTCCATTCATGGCGTGGTCATGGTCACATCCAAACACAGTAGCTCGTCTCTGTGCTTCTGCCACGTCTCTACACTGACCCAGCGCTGATACTATTTGACTCCCAATGGCTGACATCAGCGGTGGAGGGTGTGAGGTAACGGGCGAGCTGTGGCGCCCTGCAAATAGCTGGCGTGGCCGCACGGTCCGCTCGGCAAGCCGGGGCTGATCAGCGACCGTGTGGTACCCTACGTTAGCCGGAGCAAGAGGGGTAGCCCCAGCGTGTGGTCCGGGCTGAACACGTGGCTGGGAATTCCATGTTGACGCTGAGGCGAGGAATGGGCTTTGTGTCGCTGAAGGAGATTTGTATGCTGCGGAGTGCCAAAGATGGCGGACTTTGTGAAATCATAATGGCAAACATTACACAGCTCATGTACGAGGGCAGTTCAATAAGTAATGCAACACATTTTTTTTCTCGGCCAATTTTGGTTGAAAAAACCGGAAATTTCTTGTGGAATATTTTCAAACATTCCCGCTTCGTCTCGTATAGTTTCATTGACTTCCGACAGGTGGCAGCGCTGTACGGAGCTGTTAAAATGGCGTCTGTAACGGATGTGCGTTGCAAACAACGGGCAGTGATCGAGTTTCTTTTGGCGGAAAACCAGGGTATCTCAGATATTCATAGGCGCTCGCAGAATGTCTACGGTGATCTGGCAGTGGACAAAAGCACGGTGAGTCGTTGGGCAAAGCGTGTGTCATCATCGCCGCAAGGTCAAGCACGACTGTCTGATCTCCCGCGTGCGGGCCGGCCGTGCACAGCTGTGACTCCTGCAATGGCGGAGCGTGCGAACACACTCGTTCGAGATGATCGACGGATCACCATCAAACAACTCAGTGCTCAACTTGACATCTCTGTTGGTAGTGCTGTCACAATTGTTCACCAGTTGGGATATTCAAAGGTTTGTTCCCGCTGGGTCCCTCGGAATTGCTTGCTCGTCATGTGGCTGAGGGTGACAATTTCTTGTCAAAGATTGTTACAGGCGATGAAACATGGGTTCATCACTTCCAACCTGAAACAAAACGGCAATCAATGGAGTGGCGCCACACCCACTCCCCTACCAAGAAAAAGTTTAAAGCCGTACCCTCAGCCGGTAAAATCATGGTTACAGTCTTCTGGGACGCTGAAGGGGTTATTCTGTTCGATGTCCTTCCCCATGGTCAAACGATCAACTCTGAAGTGTATTGTGCTACTCTTCAGAAATTGAAGAAACGACTTCAGCGTGTTCGTAGGCACAAAAATCTGAACGAACTTCTCCTTCTTCATGACAACGCAAGACCTCACACAAGTCTTCGCACCCGAGAGGAGCTCACAAAACTTCAGTGGACTGTTCTTCCTCATGCACCCTACAGCCCCGATCTCGCACCGTCGGATTTCCATATGTTTGGCCCAATGAAGGACGCAATCCGTGGGAGGCACTACGCGGATGATGAAGAAGTTATTGATGCAGTACGACGTTGGCTCCGACATCGACCAGTGGAATGGTACCGTGCAGGCATACAGGCCCTCATTTCAAGGTGGCGTTAGGCCGTAGCATTGAATGGAGATTACGTTGAAAAATAGTGTTGTGTAGCTAAAATATTGGGGAATAGCCTGGTGTATTTCAATGCTGAATAAAACAACACCTGTTTCAGAAAAAAAATGTGTTGCATTACTTATTGAACTGCCCTCGTAGAAATTGCCGCGCGGGATTAGCTGAGCAGTTTAAGGGCGCTGCAGTCATGGCCTGTGCGGCTGGTCCCGGCGGAGGTTCGAGTCCTCCCTCCGGCATGGGTGTGTGTGTTTGTCCTTAGGATACTTTAGGTTAAGTACTGTGTAAGCTTAGGGACTGATGACCTTAGCAGTTAAGTCCCATAAGATTTCACACACATTTGAACATTTTGTAGACATTAATAGTAACCAGATGAATCATGATACCTAAAAAAAACATGTACATTACCATTATTTGCATGAAGATTCTGATGGTGTAAACAGATTTTCAATATGTATTACTTTAAAGTTTAGTATCTGACGATAAATTATACAAGTAACACCGAGCAACGAATTTCCAAAAATCTAAACGGTTCATCCGATTCTGTCGATCGACGTGTCTTTAGAAAGCTATTAGTGTAAACCTACATTGGTGTGAATTACAGGCATGTAACTTGAATATTATGTAAGTTACTGGCAGTTAAAGTGGCAAGACACTATTAATCGTTTTAGGCCATAAGTACTCCAGAGTGATACGAAAAAAACGGTGGTAGCATGCTTATAAATACTCTAATGGCAATTAAAATTGCTACACCATTAAGTTGACGTGCTACAGACGCGAAATTTAACAGACGGGAAGAAGATGCTGCGGTATGCAAATGATTAGCTTTTCAGAGCATTCACACAAGGTTCGCGCCGGTGACGACACATACAACGTGCTCACATGAGCAAAGTTTCCAACCGATTTCTCATACACAAACAGCAATTGACCAGCGTTGCCTGGTGAAACGTTGTTGTGATGCCTCGTGTAAGGAGGAGAAATGCGTACCATCACGTTTCCGACTTTGATAAAGATCGGATTGTAGCCTATCTCGATTGCGGTTTACCGTATCGCGACATTGCTGCTCGCGTTGGTCGAGATCCAATGACTGTTAGCAGAATATGGAATCGGTGGGTTCAGGAGGGTAATACGGAACATCGTGCTCGATCCCAACGGCCTCGTATCACTAGCAGTCGAGATAACAGGTATCTTATGCGCATAGCTGTAACGGATCGTGCAGCCACGTCTCGATCCCTGAGTCAACAGATGAGGATGTTTGCAAGACAACAACCATCTGCACGAACAGTTCGACGACGGTGGCAGCAGCATGGACTATCAGCTCGGAGCCCATGGCTGTGGTTTCCCTTGACGCTGCATCATAGACTGGAGTGCCTGCGATGGTGTACTCAACGACGAACCTGGGTGCACGAATGGCAAAACGTCATTTTTTCGGATGGATCCAAGTTGTGTTTACAGCATCATGATTCTGGCATCCGTGTTTGGCGACATCGCGGTGAATGCACATTGGAAGCGTGTATTCGTCATCGCCATACTGGCGTATCACCCGGCGTGATGGTATGGGGTGTCATTGGTTACACGTCTCGGTCACCTCTTGTTCGCATTGACGGCACTTTTAATAGTGGGACGTTACATTTCAGATGTGCTACGACCCATGGCTCTGCCCTTCATTCGATCCCTGCGAAACCCTACATTTCAGCACGATAATGCACGACCGCATGTTGCAGGTCCTATACGGGCCTTTCTGGATACACAAAATGTTCTACTCCTGCCCAGGGCAGTACATTCTCCAGATGTCTCACGAACTGAAAACGTCTGGACAATGGTGGTCGAGCAACGGGCTCGTCACAATACGCTAGTCACTACTCTTGATGATCTGTGGTATCGTGTTGAAGCTGCATGGGCAGCTGTACCTGTACACGTCATCCAAGCTCTGTTTGACTCAATGCCCAGGCGTACCAAGGCCGTTATTACGGCCAGAGGTGGTTGTTCTGGGTACTGATTTCTAAGGATCTATGCACCCAAATTGCGTGAAAATGTAATCAGATGTCACTTCTAGTGTAATATATCTGTCCAATGAATACCCGTTTATCTGCATTTATTTTTGGTGTAGCAATTTTAATGTCCAGTAGTGTATATTTATTCGTCTATGTCTTTGTTTGTATCTGATATATCCTTTTATGAAGAAATTGGTCAATTATTTACTGTGTTTTAGAAAGCACAGAGACATTAGGCTTCTGGCATACTTCTGTTCTGTTCCTTTGATTTAATTTGTGTATGTATTTAATAATGTGTGTTAGAGTGTGTTTATGGTCCAGCAGTAGGAATATTTATTTAATTTCAAGTTATTTACATGTAAATCCCGTATTTCGAATATGTTTAATCATTTTAGTGAGTGTGCGTTGGCTTGGAGACAGGACGGGTGTGCTCTAGCCAATCACAGTGATCATTCCAAAAAGGACATGTGGAGAGACTGTATGGAAGTGGGGGAGGAGCAAGAGCACGGGAGATGACACAAGAGAATACTGAACACGACGGGGCGACGGACGTACAGTCACGGGAAAGACTGAGAGAGTGAAGCAGTTTGCGCGTGGTCGCGGGAGATAGAAATGTTTCGTAGTGCCGACTTGTGCACTTGTGAGATTTCCGTGGCTTCTGCAGTGAAGACGTAGTATGCATCGTTAGCTATGTTGTTGTTCATAACTAATTACGTGAAGTTGGAATCTATTGTTTCTCTGTTATTCAACTTATATTTTATTTAATTGCTGGACCATCCACACCAATAAGTATTATACAGTAATAAAGGGCATTCTTAAAGGCACTGGGTGATCAAAAAGTCAGTATAAATTTGAAAACGTAATAAACGACGGAATAATGTAGGTAGAGGGGTAAAAATTGACACACATGCTTGGAATGACATGGGGTTTTATTAGAAAAATAAAAACAATGGTCACGAAATGTCCGACAGATGGCGCTGGACAGCATAACTGCGACCGTGACGGGTGAGAGGTACGCCGATATGTTACAGAATCGCATCATCCCCAGCCTCGCTGATGAACACCTGTTGGAACGTAGGATGTTTATGCAGGATGGCCCTCCGCCTCATATTGCCAGATGCGTGAAAGATCTCTTGCGCGCGTCGTTTGGTGATGACCGTGTGCTCAGCCGCCACTTTCGTCATGCTTGGCCTCCCAGGTCCCCAGACCTCAGTCCGTACGATTATTGGATTTGGGGTTACCTGAAGTCGCAAGTGTATCGTGATCGACCGACATCTCTAGGGATTCTGAAAGTCAACATCCGACGCCATTGCCTCACCATAACTCCGGACATGCTTTACAGTGCTGTTCACAACATTATTCCTCGACTACAGCTATTGTTGAGGAATGCTGGTGGACATATAGAGCATTTCCTGTGAAGATCATGGTCTTTGCTTTGTCTTACTTTGTTATGCTAATTATTGCTATTCTGATCAGATGAAGCGCCATCTGTCGGATATTTTTTGAACCTTTGTATTTTTTTTTTGTTCTAATAAAACCCCATGTCATTCCAAGCATGTGTGTCAACTTGTACCTCTCTATCTACATCATTCCGTGATTTATTCAGTTTTCAAATTTACACTGACTTTTTTGATCACCCCGTACTTCTGCTATCGTACTCATCATTTAAAGTCGTTAAAATAGTACCTGTTGATTTTATTTAATTGCAATCTTTCATTTATAAATTTCTACGTAACGTTCAAAATTCGCAATTGCCGAGTGAGAGGAATCTTTGGGCATTCGATTCATGTGTATATTCATATTGTATACTGTAGAGTCAGCAGTATTTGGCTTGTAATGCGGCAACTACGTATCCCGGCCCCTAGACAACGAAACGAGTCAAAGCTTTTAATATTTCAACTCTGAGTCTGTGGGTACGTAGTTGAGGGCCACACCACCCCCAGCACACTTCATTTAATTTGGAAGCCCGCAAGGGTCACGTGACCGCCCGGTACCAGACCTACTGCGTCAACAGTGCTCCAAACTGACCTGCGAGCTCTTGAGTGGGCGAGTTTTTTTTTTTTTTTGTTATCTGTCTACTGACTGGTTTGATGCGGCCCGCCACGAATTCCTTTCCTGTGCTAACCTCTTCATCTCAGAGTAGCACTTGCAACCTACGTCCTCAATTATTTGCTTGACGTATTCCAATCTCTGTCTTCCTCTACAGTTTTTGCCCTCTACAGCTCCCTCTAGTACCATGGAAGTCATTCCCTCATATCTTAGCAGATGTCCAATCACCCTGTCCCTTCTCCTTATCAGTGTTTTCCACATATTCCTTTCCTCTCCGATTCTGCGTAGAACCTCCTCATTCCTTACCTTATCAGTCCACCTGATTTTCAACATTCGTCTATAGCACCACATCTCAAATGCTTCGATTCTCCTCTGTTCCGGTTTTCCCACAGTCCATGTTTCACTACCATACAATGCTGTACTCCAGATGTACATCCTCAGAAATTTCTTCCTCAAATTAAGGCCGGTATTTGATATTAGTAGACTTCTCTTGGCCAGAAATGCCTTTTTTGCCATAGCGAGTCTGCTTTTGATGTCCTCCTTGCTCCGTCCATCATTGGTTATTTTACTGGCTAGGTAGCAGAATTCCTTAGCTTCATTGACTTCGTGACCATCAATCCTGATGTTAAGTTTCTCGCTGTTCTCATTTCTACTACTTCTCATTACCTTCGTCTTTCTCCAATTTACTCTCAAACCATACTGTGTACTCATTAGACTGTTCATTCCGTTCAGCAGATCATTTAATTCTTCTTCACTTTCACTCAGGATAGCAATCTCATCAGCGAATCGTGTCATTGATATCCTTTCACCTTGTATTTTATGTCCACTCCTGAACCTTTCTTTTATTTCCATCATTGCTTCCTCGATGTACAGATTGAAGAGTAGGGGCGAAAGGCTACAGCCTTGTCTTGCACTCTTCTTAATACGAGCACTTCGTCCTTGATCGTCCACTCTTATTATTCCCTGTTGGTTGTTGTACATATTGTATATGACCCGTCTCTCCCTATAGCTTACCCCTACTTTTTTCAGAATCTCGAACAGCTTGCTCCATTTTATATTGTCGAACGCTTTTTCCAGGTCGACAAATCCTATGAAAATGTCTTGATTTTTCTTTAGCCTTGCTTCCTTTATTAGCCGTAACGTCAGAATTGCCTCTCTCGTCCCTTTACTTTTCCTAAAGCCAAACTGATCGTCACCTAGCGCATTCTCAATTTTCTTTTCCATTCTTCTGTATATTATTCTTGTAAGCAGCTTCGATACATGAGCTGGTAAGCTGATTGTGCGATAATTCTCGCACTTGTCAGCTCTTGCCGTCTTCGGAATTGTGTGGATGATGCTTTTCCGAAAGCTTAGGTGCAGCGATTTGGTGCAGACGACCTCCCGCATCCCCGGCAGCTGGCTGACCTGGCGGTCACTCAGATGCAAGCGCGCCCTACCACAAGTGGCTGGCTGCCCTCAGGGCAACGTTCCGCGGCCAATAACGCTGACCCCGCGCTAAGCGCTGTGCGTTCCGCTGTAGCCGCGCTGGCCTGTTGATCAGTCCTAACTGTCCAAAGCCCTCGGCGCCTGCGGTCGACAGCTGTTATTAGCCGCCTCTTGCTGCCCACTACTGCAGGAACGCTGAACACGTGTCCATCTTGTGTGGACATTGCTGCAAGTATTGATTTAGCTGTCTATTTCACAACAAAATCAACTATATTCGTTGTAGCACGTCCAAAGTACGAGGCGTGTTTTTTTAAGTAAGTACCGTTTTGAAATTAAAAAAATAGTGCTATGATATCTCAATAATTTTATTTTTACATGAAAGCCTGTACCTTAATCTACTCACTGACGCCATTACAGTCTGATCCTTCCTTGTTTACGTTGTGTACTGAATATTTAAGATAAAAAAGCACTCCGTCTTCTATCGGGACCATCCGACCGCCGTGTCATCCTCAGAGGAGGATGCGGATAGGAGGGGCGTGGGGTCAGCACACCGCTCTCCCGGTCGTTATGATGGTATTCTTGACCGAAGCCGCTACTATTCGGTCGAGTTGCTCGTCTATTGGCATCACGAGGCTGAGTGCACCCCGAAAAATGGCAGCAGCGCATGGCGGCCTGGATGGTCACCCAAGTGCCGACCACGCCCGACAGCGCTTAACTTCGGTGATCTCACGGGAACCGGTGTATCCACTGCGTCAAGGCCGTTGCCGAGTGTTTAAGATGCCTCCGATAATCGTGAGTCCCGCCGACTGTGAAGTACGGGCTGTTGTAAGATTTCTTAGTGCTAAAGGCCTAAAAGCGATCGATATTCATCGTGAGATCTGTGCAGTTTACGGAGAAAACATTATGAGCGATGGAATGGTACGAAGGTGGGTGAGAGCATTTAAAGATGGCCGCGGAAATGTGCATGATGAACAACGGAGTGGGCGTCCTTCGGTCGTTAATGAAAGTTTGGTGCAGGAAGTGGACAATAAGGCGAGAGAAAACAGACGCTTTACGATTTCGTCCCTGCGGGATGACTTTCCTGATGTTTCTCGTAGTCTTTTGTGCGGCACAGTGACCGAGCACTTGTATTACGGAAAATTATGCGCACGTTGGGTACCGAAAATGTTGACGGATGTGCACAAAACCAAACGTTTAGACAGTGCCTTGACTTTCCTTGAGCGGTACCACAACGACGGTGATGATTTCTTAAGCCAAATTGTTACGGGCGATGAAACATGGGTGGCCTACTGTAAGTAGGCTGTTTAGGTTTTTATGTTGGTAACCTCACGTAGTGCTCTGTATGAAAATCACTGGCTGCGCTGTGTGAAGTCTGTGGCTGGTTTGCATTTTTGTAATATTTGCTATTGTAGTGTTGGGCAGTTGGATGTAAACAGCGCGTAGCGTTGCGCAGTTTGAGGTGAGCCGCCAGCAGTGGTGGATTTGCGGAGAGAGATGGCAGAATTTTGAGAGCGGACGATCTGGACGTGTGTCCATCAGAAACAGTAAATTTGTAAGACTGTATATCATGAACTGATATATATATATATAATGATGACTTTTGAATAATTTTAAGGTAAATACATTGTTTGTCCTCTATCAAAATCTTTCATTCGCTAACTATGCCTATCAGTAGTTAGTGCGTTCAGTAGTTTGAATCTTTTATTTAGCTGGCAGTATCGGCGCTCGCTGTATTGCAGCAGTTCGAGTAACGAAGATTTTTGTGAGGTAAGTGATTCATGAAAGGTATAGGTTATTGTTAGCCAGGGCCATTCTTTTGTAGGGATTATTGAAAGTCAGACTGAGTTGCGCTAAAAATATTGTGTGTCAGTTTAGTGATGATCAGAATAAGTAAAGAGAGAAATGTCCGAGTACATTCAGTTCTGCTCGGCTGTTTGAAAATCAAATGACGTAAGAGGTTTAACAGCACTGTAATTTATAATTTTTTCTAAGAGGACGTTTCACTACGTCACACCAGAATCACAGCAACCGTCTGTGGAAGTTGAGTAAGGGCATCATTTTGCTGCAAGACAATGCCCGTCCGCATGTGGCGAATCAGACCAAAGATCTCATCACATCTTTTCGATGGGAAACTCTAGATCATCCTCCGTACAGCCCCGATCTTGCGCCCAGTGACTACCATCTGTTCCTGCACTTGAAGAAACACCTGGGCGGTCAGCGTCTTCAAGACGACGACGAAGTCAAAACAGTGGTGATGCAGTGATTAACAAGTCAGGCGGCAGACGTCTATGAGGAGGGTATTCAAAAACCGGTACAACGTTATAAGTGCCTCAATATTGACGGAAATTATGTATAAAAGTAGATTAAGGTACAGGCTTTCATGTAAAAATAAAATTTGTGAGATATCTTAGCACGTCTTTTTTTTAAATTTCAAAACGGTACTTACTTAAAAAAACACGCCTCGTATCATCTACACCTATTCTCAACATGTCTGGCAGAGGGTACTTGTAATTATGCCACAAACATTGTTTCATGTCATTAACACTAAGCTCTGTGCCAGGTAGGAACAAAAAGAACAGAATTGTTTAATTGTTTACTACACAAATACACACACACACACACACACACACACACACACACACACACACACACACACACACAACAATTTTTTACACTTTCACACGGTTTAAAGACGGCCGGATGGAAGATAAAGATGATCCTGGTTCAGGACGGCCTTCGACGTCTACCGACAACGCTCATGTCAGGAAAGTCAACGAAATTGTGCGAGCCACTCGAAGACTGACTGTCCGAGAGATTGCAGAAGAATGTAACGTTTCAGGTGGATCATGTCATGAAATCCTGACACAGTATCTTGGAACGCATGGTGTTGCCGCCAAGTTAGTCTCTTAGCTCATAAGTCAAGACCAGAAAGGCTTTCGCCTGGCAGTCTGTGAAGAGTTTTTGGATCGCGCAAATGAGAACGAGATGTTCCATAACAGTATTATAACTGGTGATGAGGCGTGGGTCTATGCTTATGAGCCGGCCGGAGTGGCCGAGCGGTTCTACGCGCTGCAATCTGGAACCGCGCGACCGCTACGGTCGCAAGTTCGAATCGTGCCTCTGGCATGGATGTGTTTGATGTCCTTAGGTTAGTTAGGTTTAAGTAGTTCTAAGTTCTAGGGGACTGATGACCGCAGAAGTTAAGTCCCATAGTGCTCAGAGCCATTTGAACCATATGCTTAAGGTGTTACACCAAGATGGTAGTCTTCACAACAGGTTGGGAAAGGTTCTTCAACACCAGAAAAAGCCTCGTCAGGTCAGGTCTAATGTCAAAGCCATGCGTATAGTTTTCTTTGACTCTGAAGGATTAGTTCACCATGAATTCGTGCCACAGGGAAAATTTGTTAATCGATGGTACTATCGGGACGTGTTGCGACGCCTGCGAGAGAAATGTGAGAAGCAAGCAGTCTGAAATGTGGCGAGACAATTCAGGGCTCTTGCACCAAGATAACGCACCCGCACATTCATCCCTGCTGGTGCGTGAGTGTTGCACGAAAAACGAAATCACTGTGCTGCCTTAACCTCCGTACTCTCCAGACCTGGCCACTGCGGACTTTCCCTTATTTCTAAAGTTGAAAAACCCGTTGAAAGGTCGAAGATCTGCAACGAGAAACGAGGTAAAAGAAAATTCACAGACGGCGCTTCGCGCGATCCAGCAAGAGGTGTACCATGACTGCTTTCTGAAGCGCAAACAGCATTGGGAGCGGTGTACCAATTGTGGAGGAGAGTATTTCCAAGGAAACCATGCACAGTAAGTGAAAGGTACGAGCAGATAAATGTTTTTAACAGACCTCGTATATAATTTCATGTTCCCAAACAACGATAGAATTTTCATTGGATGACACTGTGCCATGTCAGCGGCTCTCAACTGTTCGCGATTGGTTCGAAGAACATTCTGGACAATTCGGGCGAATGTTTTGGCCACCCAGGGCGCGACATGAATTCCAGGGAACATTTATGGGGCATAATTGAGAGGTCAGGTCGTGCACAAAATCCTGCACCGGTAACACTTTCGAATTAATTGTGGACGACTATAGAGAGAGCATGGCTCAGAATTTCTGACGGGGACTTGTTGAGTCCAAGACACGTCTAGTTGCTGCAGTACTGCGGGCAAAAGTAGATCCGACACACTTTTCTCACCTCAGTGTATTCTCGCAAGGTATACCTAAAGGCTTTTTGAGACTGTGTCGCTCTACTATTATGTGTTTGGGGCGTAGCACTGCAGGCAGCAGAAACGTGCAGGACAAACGGCAGAAGAGGAGAGAGTAGGAGCCATCGAAACGTGGTGCTGCAGAAGAATATTGAAAATTAGTTTGGTAGATCACATTCATTGGAGATTCTAAATCGAAATGGGAAGAGGAAATGCATCCCAAAACTTGACTAAAAGAAGAGACCGGTTGACAGGCGAAATCGTCAAGCATCAAGTAATCGTAAATCTGTAAATGGAAGGAATAGTGTGAGGAAAAAACAACAGAGAGAAACCAGGATATCTGCAGCTCGAAGTGGATATACACTACTGGCCATTAAAATTGCTACACCAAGGAGAAATACAGATGATAAACGGGTATTCATTGGACAGATGTATTATACCAGAACTGACATGTGATTACATTTTCACGCAATTTGGGTGCATAGATCCTGAGAAATCAGTACCCAGAACAACAACCTCTGGCCGTAATAACGGCCTTGATAAGCCTGGGCTTTGAGACAAACAGAGCTTGGATGGCGTGTACAGGTACAGCTGCCCATGCAGCTTCACCACGGTACCACAGTTAATCAAGAGTAGTGACTGGCGTATTGTGACGAGCCAGTTGCTCGGCCACCATTGACCAGACGTTTTCAATTGGTGAGAGATCTGGAGAATGTGCTGGCCATGACAGCAGTCGACCATTTCCTGTATCCAGGAAGGCCCGTGAAGGACCTGCAACATGCGGTCGTGCATTATCCTGCTGAAATGTAGGGTTTCGAAGGAATCAAATGAGGGGTAGAGCCACGGATCGTAGCACATCTGAAATGTAACGTCCACTGTTCAAAGTGCCGTCAATGCGAACAGGAAGTGACCGAGACGTGTAACCAATGGCACCCCATACCATCACGCCGGGTGATACGCCAGTAAGGTGATGACGAATACACGCTTCCAATGTGAGTTCACCGCGATGTCGCCAAACACGGTTGCGACCATCATGATGCTGTAAACAGAACCCGGATTCATCCGAAGAAATGACGTTTTGCCATTCGTGCACCCAGGTTCGTCGTTGAGTACATCATCACAGGCGCTCCCGTCTGTGATGCAGCGTCAAGGGTAACCGCAGGCACGGTCTCCGAGCTGATAGTCCATGCTGCTGCAAACGTCGTCGAACAGTTCGTGCAGATGGTTGTTGTCTTGTAGACGTCGCAATCTGTTGGCTCAGGGATCGAGACGTGGCTGCACGATCCGTTACAGCCATGCGGATAAGATGACTGTCATCTCTACTGCTAGTGATACGACTTTATCAAAATCGGAAACGTGATGGTACGCGTTTCTCCTCCTTACACGAGGCATCACAACAACGTTTCACCAGGCAACGCCGGTCAAAATCTTTCCTCATGTCAGCACGTTGTAGGTGTCGCCACCAGCGCCAACCTTGTGTAAATGAAAAGCTAATCATTTGCATATCACAGCATCTTTTTCCTGTCGCTTAAATTTCGCGTCTGTAGCACATCCTCGTGGTGTAGCAATTTTAATGACCATTAGTGTAGGTACAAGTAGCTGCACCTTGACGAAGTGGAAGAAAGTGCTTCCAGAGGACACAGTGAAAATTTTGACAGGTTTTAAACACTATGTTAGCACAGATGTATATGGCGTGTCATGTGCTGTTCTGAAGGATGCTATATGTGATATTGCTGAACCTTGGCTCCTGTCATTAACCAGTGCCTTGAGATTTGTACTTTTCCAGACTACTTAAACTGGCAAAGACAGTGCTATTGTCTGAAAGAAGTGATCCTAACAGTCCATCCAGCTATAGACCAATTTCTGTAGTACCTATACTAGCGAAAGTGATTGAAAGTATAATGAAGAATCAAGTCTTATTTTATTTCGAAGAAAACTCTTTCCCTGGACAACCAACATGGATTAGAAGAGGGAAATCTACATTTACTGCGGTGCTCGATGTAATAACAAAAATAGTGGAAGTATTTGAGGAAAAGAAATTCATGGACTTAATTCTTTGTGATCTATGCAAGGCATTCAATTGCATCTCTCATCAGATACTGTTGGAAAAATTAAAATCTTATACTATAAAGACGGTTCTTTTTGAGACTCTGTCATCTTATCTAAGAGGCAGGCAGCAGAGTTTTTGTATCCAGGGAGCGATGTTCTTGTGAAGTGGCACTAGAGCACAGTGTACCACAGGGCTCGATACTTGGCCTTTTCTCTTTTTAATATTCGTCAATTTTTGAATCTGTGATGGTCATATCCTGCTCTTTGCGGATGACACAACATTAAGTAAGGGTAGAAATTCAGCTAAGTTTGCAAAGGACGCTGAAGTAGCCAAGAAATGGCTACAAGCAAACGAAATAAAATTAGCTGAAGATAGAACCCAAAAAATATTGAGCATTGTTGGTGTCTGTGGACCCATAGCAAATGTTAATAGTGTGAAACTCCTGGGAATCACAACAGACAGTAAGCGGCCGTAGACTGAACACAATGCACATTTGTGTTCCAAGCTTTCAACAGTAATTTATTTCCTTTGGGAGCTCAAATGTGTGATAACAGATCAGTATATTAAACACTGCTGTACAGCCTCATCACATAAGGGCTGCTGCTTCGTGAACAGTCTACAGGAAGTAAAAAGATATTGCTCCTACAAAAGAAGGCTTTGAGAATAGTACCTTCCAGCAAGAAATTTGACACTATAGACCCGTTTCCAAGCCGTCGAGAATAATGACAATATTTAGCCAGTGCGTTTTCAGCTCTCTTGTCTTCTGCAAGAGAGAATTGATTCATAACTATGACACGCAAAAGAGGACAGACACTGATATCGCAAGCTGTCGCCTAAGTATAACACTGGACAGTCTTGCCACAGCAGGCCTGATGTTCAGAGTGCTAAAGCAACAGCCACTATATTCTGTAAATGAATTTTTATCTGCAATTGGAGTTGTAGACTGGTCAACATGATACCACCTCATATGAAGCCACAAACTGGAAACATTTATGAGCTATAAAAATTTTTTTATAACCATTGTTTATTACATCAGTGTTGTATAATGATTCTTGTCTATTATCTTAGTTTAAATGGAGGTTTTAATAAATGATAGCCAAGATGAAACGCAATCTGTCCCGCCATGGCCGATCAACTATGTTGACTTAGTAATAGTAATAGTCATTGTCCGAAAAGGATAGACTGTTACTTAACACGTAAGCTTTCGGCCAGAAGACCTTCTGCTGAAACACACACACACACACACACACACACACACACACACACACACACACAGAGAGAGAGAGAGAGAGAGAGAGAGAGAGAGAGAGAGAGAGAGAGAGAGAGAGACGGCTCACACACACGACCACTGCCTCAGGCTACTGAGCCCAGACTGCCATTCCATTGTGGATTTTACATTAATAGTGAGGCAGTGATATTTTTCATGTCTGGTGCAAAGTGATATCAAAAGTGCGTGAGAGTTTTTTTCTGGTCATGTGTTGCTTTTTTTATCTTTGCCGTAAGACTATAGACTCTCCTAGTTTGTGTTACTTCTGTTGTTTTTTTAGTTTCTTCTCATTGTGAGTTTGCGAATAAATATTTTTTCGTTAACACATTATACCGGACGGCTATGCAATTATTTGTTGTAGGCAAGTCGCCTACAATAGTAATAGCAAGCATACTTATGCTAATTTGTTCTTGCAATACTTGTGTAATGTTAAACTTGTAACAATTGTAACGTTGCGAGTTTTTCCGTGTTATCAAAGGCGCATTAAACTCAGTCTGCTAGTAGAACGGTACGAATAGTTATAATCCCTATCAATCTAAATAAACTACATTAGTTATTCTCTGACGTTGTTCAAACTTTGTGCATTTCTTTTTGTTATTACCAAAATGACCCTGTCCACATGTCATTTCGTTATTTATCATTGTTTTGATCTAGTAACGGCAATAGATTAGCTTTCAATTTACATGGAGCTATTATGAAAAATTAAGCTTCTAAAAATCAATTAACTAGGATCTTTCATTTTATAAAATTTGTAATTTTTATTTAACGTAATACTGGAAACTTCTAAAATTGATGTTCAGCTGTATTTTGTTATATGAGTGCGTGGCAGTCACGGAGAATGAATGAAGGACATCTTGTAATTCAAAATATTTCAATTTCTGAACATCTATGTGAAATTCAAACCGAGGGAATAATTCCATGGTTCAAATGACTCAGCACTATGGGACTTAACATCTGAGGTCATCCGTCCCCTAGAACTTAGAACTACTTAAACCTAACTAACTTAAGGACATCACACACATCCATGCCCGAGGCAGGATTCGAACCTGCTACCGTAGCAGCCGCGTGGTTCCGGACTGAAGCGCCTAGAACCACTCGGCCACAGCGACCTGCGAAAATTTCCACGAACAACCACGAATCATGTGAGGTATGTCTGAGTGAGCATGCTTTTGTAAAAGGCAGCCAGAAAACGAGCTAGGAACGGAATATATTTGTTATTTAATTTTGGAGTTATTTCGTACATTTTCTAGTTTATAATTAAATCTAATGTAACAAATTTAAGCTTTGCTTACGTAAAATTATTTTCTAAATTGTCATTGGGTACGAGAGGATTTTGCCGTAAGAATAATCCAGAAAGAATGTTCTGATTGGTCATTTAGATCAACAGCCAATCAGAACTGAGAGCTTCCTGTGCGGAGAGATGGGTGCTATCTGCAAGAGGACGCTGTCTAGGGGAGTCGCTTCCGGACCATTGTATCCAACACATCGTGTCACATCGCTCTTCGCAAATAGTATGTAAAATGAAGAATTAGAGACGTAAATTCGGTTCGGTTACCGCTAACAGAAAGCGACTTTACTGTGAAATATTTTAGTTACAGTTTGTTAATTTTATGTGCTTCCGTGTGAAAATTTCTCGTCGCATTCATGACGCAATAGTATGGCGAGCACTTCAATAAAAGAAGACCACTGGATCGACTGAATGTTTAACTAACGTAAAGCTGTGGGTCAATGACTGTTTAGGTAGTGAATAATATTTGGGTCAGACTTGCAAAATTTCTGGCTGCTTTCGTGTGACTGCATGTAGCACATCTTTATGACTATAAACTTGGAGAGACAACATTTGTGCAGACATAACTACCGGTTTGATACCCATTTCATGACTATGAATGGGGGTAACTAGTCAACAGAACTTTAAACGTGTTGCTACAGGAAGGTTGAACCCGAAAGCTCAACATTTATAACGAACTTTCAGGAACTGATTTTTAAGTAGAGTTTTACGGCCCCTACTTGGCAGGTATTAGGGGTGATTTCTTTAACGCTGTTGTGCACCACCTAGATACACTGAAGGGGCAAATAAATTAGTACACCTGCCTAATATCGTGTAGAGTCCCCGTGTGCACGCGGAAATACGCAACACGACATGGCATAGTCTCGACTAATGTCTGAAGTAGTACTGGAGGAAACTGACACCACGAATCCTGCAGGGCTGTCTATAAATCCGTACGAGGGGGTGGAGATCTCTTCTGAACAGCACGCTGCTCAGTACTGTTCACCTCTGGGAAGTTTGGTGACCAACGGAAGTGTTTAAACTCAGCAGTATGTTCCTGGAGCCACTCTGTAGTAATTCTGGACAGGTGGGGTGTCGCTTCGACCTACTGTAATTGCCCAAGTCCTTCGGAATGCACAATGGACATGAATGGATGCAGGTATCAGACAGGATGTTTACGTACGTGTCACCTGTCAGAGTCGCATCTAGACGTTTCAGGGGTCCCATATCACTCCAACTGCACACGTCCCACACCATTACAGAGCCTCCAGCAGCTTGAACAGTCAGTCCCCTGCTGACAAGAAGGGTCCATGGATTCATGAGGTTGTCACCATACCTATACATGTCCATCCGCTCGATACAATTTGAAACGAGACTTGTCTGACCAGGCAATATGTTTCCAGTCATCAACAGTCCAACGTCGGTGTCGACAGACTCAGTCGAGGCGTAAAGCTTTGTGTCATGCAGTCATCAAGGGTACACGAGTGGACCTTTGGCTCCGATAGCCCATGTCGATGATGGTTCGTTTTATTGTTCGCGCGCTGACACTTGTTGATGGCCCAGCATTGAAATCTGCAGCAGTTTGCGGAAGTGTCGCACTTCTGTCACGTTGAACTTCTGTCACGTTGAACAACTCTTTTCAGTCGTCGTTGGTCCTGTTCTTCCAGATGGCCGTAGCGGTGTTGGAGATTTGATGTTTCATCAGATTCGTGACATTCACCGTCTAACAATACCACCACTTGCAAAGTAGGTTAGAAATCAGATTAATAATGTTGCTCACACAGCATATGTTCGCTTTATCGGGCAACAACAAAGGTATTGACTGTGGATGGTATCGTCAGAATGGAAATAATGAAGTCACTGTAAAAAAGTCTTCAATTTTGGCACTTTTCTTGAATGGATTCCCACGTAGGTTTTGTCGTAGTTGTTATGGCTCATCTTGTTGATTCTATGGTGATTCCACTTTGACTACTAGAAGGTCCCGACCTGTATTTTAGCAATATTTGAAGACCTAACAAATGCGTTTTTCAGGAAATTCTTAATGATCAAACAATGCCAGATCAGAACAATGATATGGTAGAAATAATTTTTGACCTGGTGTTCACGATCCACATTTTTATTAAACTTCTTGTAAATTCACATATACTACTTCTTAACTGTCACATCATCAAGAAAACAGTTTTGTATCAATCTTCATATATTTAATTTCCACTTTAACCAAACACAAGACTTGACTGTTCTTTTACAAAGCGAAATAACAACTTAACTTCTGCAAAGTGAAACAAAGACTGCTCTGTGCGCATTCGCGCCAAAACGATTGCAAGTAAGTCAATAGTTACGACAGTCTCACAGAAATGAATACACACAAGAATCATATCATTGTAATATATCTATACACCGGATTACCTATACATTAATAAAACCAAATCTGAATATTGTCACAAAAATATGTCTGTTACTTCGCAGAAAAGTAGTACGACCTTACTGGTATCGAGAACTGGGGTTGGAGAGCCGTAATGGTCACGTAAATAAAGAACCATTACAACGGTACACTCGTGAAATGGTCGTAGGGGGAAAAATCCCCAGTTCTTCGCTACTTTGGAGATTCTGTGTCCCATCGCTGGTATGCCGACTGTAACACCACGTTCAGACTCACTTAAATCTTGATAACCCGCCATTGTAGCAGCAGTAACCGATCTAACAACTGCGCCAGACACTTGTTTTATGTAGGCCGTATTCTGCTTGTTTACATATCACTGTATTTAAATACTCATGCCCATACCAGTTTCTTTATCGCTTCAGTGTAGTACCTATTACGACAGAGTGAGGGGATAAGTAGCAGACACGAACACTGTCGAGGCAGGTGGCTCGAAATGTGTTAATGTGATAACAGTACGAAGAGAACCGAACTCCGGCCCGCCGCACACTGCCGCGGTCTATCCAGCGTTGACTGGCGAACGACATAGCAGTAACAATTATTCAGACATGAAGATGCTTGTACGACATAAGAGTGGCGTGGACAGCTGCATCAAACCATTCTTCGGACTGAAGACCACAGAAACAACGTCAATGTTACATTCACCCTTCTTTCAGAGACTGAAATGTCAGTTATTATGCCGTAGAGTTTTCAATTTACGAGGATCAATGGTTCTGAGTACTATGGGACTTAACATCTATGGTCATCAGTCCCCTAGAACTTAGAACTTCTTTAACCTAACTAACCTAAGGACATCACACAACACCCAGTCATCACGAGGCATACGAGGGTCACTCCAAAAGAAATGCACACTATTTTTTAAAAAAATCCGTCTTTTATTCTACATGTCTGAAAGTTTTACAGTGTGTAGATACATCCTTTAACAACAATATTTTCATTTCTCCACATAATTTCCAAGCCTCTCAATTGCCTTACGCCATCTTGGAACCAGCGCCTGTATACCCGCACGGTAAAATTCTGGACCAACCTGTTGGAGCCACTGTTTGGCAGCGTGCACAAGAGAGTCATCATCTTCAAACCTTGTTCCACGAAGAGAGTGTTTCAGTTTCCCAAAGAGATGATAGTCACATGGAGCCAGGTCAGGACTGTTAGGCGGGTGTTTCAGTGTTGTCCATCCGAGTTTTGTGATGGCTTCCATGGTTTTTTGACTGACATGTGGCCGTGCATTTCCGTGCAACAGCAAAACATCCTGGTTTTGCCGATGTGGTCGAACACGACTCAGTCGAGCATGAAGTTTTTTCTGTGTCGTCACATATACATCAGAATTTATGGTGGTCCCATAAGCAAGAGTCCTTCGGAATCGAAGAACACCGTAGCCATAACTTTTCCAGCAGAAGGTGAAAAAAAAATGGTTCTGAGTACCATGGGACTTAACATCTGAGGTCATCAGTCCCCTAGAACTTAGAACTACTTAAACTTAACTAACCTAAACACATCACACACATCCATGCCCGAGGCAGGATTCGAAACTGCGACCGTAGCGGTCGCGCGGTTCCGGACTGAAGCGCCTAGAACCGCTCGGCAACAGCCGGAGTAGAAGGTGTAGTTTTGAATTTTTTTTTCTTGGGTGGATTTGCATGATGCCACTCCATTGATTGCCTCTTCGTCTCTGGTGAAAAATGATGGAGCCATGTTTCATCACCTGTCACAATTCTTTCAAGAAATTCATCTCCACCATTCTCGTACTGTTCCAAAAGTTCGCTGCATACTGTTTTTCTTGTTTGTTTGTGAGCCACTGTCAACATCCTGGGAACGCACCTGGCACAAACCTTTTTTAAAGCCAACACTTTCAGTATTCCGCAAACACTTCCTTCCCCTATCCAAACGTAGCGTGACAATTCGTTCACTGTGATGCGTCTGTCAGCAGTCACCAATTCGTTAACTCTCTGCACAATGTCCGGAGTGTGTGCAGTACGAGGCCCGCCGCTGCGAGAACAATCCTCAATATTGCCGTGCCCGCTTTCATCACGTAACCTGCTTGCCCACTGTACTGCGATCGACAGCAGCATCTCCATACACCTTTTTCAACCCCTTGTTGATATTTCCCACTGTCTCGTTTTCACAGCACAGGAATTCTATGGCAGCACGTTGCTTCTGACGAACGTCAAGTGTAGCAGCCATCTTGAAGACATGCTGCGACGGCGCCACTCGCGAGAACAGGTTGAACTAAGTTTGGAAACAAGCGGGAAGGATGTACACTCCTGGAAATTGAAATAAGAACACCGTGAATTCATTGTCCCAGGAAGGGGAAACTTTATTGACACATTCCTGGTGTCAGATACATCACATGATCACACAGACAGAACCACAGGCACATACACACAGGCAACAGAGCATGCACAATGTCGGCACTAGTACAGTGTATATCCACCTTTCGCAGCAATGCAGGCTGCTATTCTCCCATGGAGACGATCGTAGAGATGCTGGATGTAGTCCTGTGGAACGGCTTGCCATGCCATTTCCACCTGGCGCCTCAGTTGGACCAGCGTTCGTGCTGGACGTGCAGACCGCGTGAGACGACGCTTCATCCAGTCCCAAACATGCTCAATGGGGGACAGATCCGGAGATCTTGCTGGCCAGGGTAGTTGACTTACACCTTCTAGAGCACGTTGGGTGGCACGGGATACATGCGGACGTGCATTGTCCTGTTGGAACAGCAAGTTCCCTTGCCGGTCTAGGAACGGTAGAACGATGGGTTCGATGACGGTTTGGATGTACCGTGCACTATTCAGTGTCCCCTCGACGATCACCAGTGGTGTACGGCCAGTGTAGGAGATCGCTCCCCACACCACGATGCCGGGTGTTGGCCCTGTGTGCCTCGGTCGTATGCAGTCCTGATTGTGGCGCTCACCTGCACGGCGCCAAACACGCATACGACCATCATTGGCACCAAGGCAGAAGCGACTCTCATCGCTGAAGACGACACGTCTCCATTCGTCCCTCCATTCACGCCTGTCGCGACACCACTGGAGGTGGGCTGCACGATGTTGGGGCGTGAGTGGAAGACGGCCTAACGGTGTGCGGGACCGTAGCCCAGCTTCATGGAGACGGTTGCGAATGGTCCTCGCCGATACCCCAGGAGCAACAGTGTCCCTAATTTGCTGGGAAGTGGCGGTGCGGTCCCCTACGGCACTGCGTAGGATCCTACGGTCTTGGCGTGCATCCGTGCGTCGCTGCGGTCCGGTCCCAGGTCGACGGGCACGTGCACCTTCCGCCGACCACTGGCGACAACATCGATGTACTGTGGAGACCTCACGCCCCACGTGTTGAGCAATTCGGCGGTACGTCCACCCGGCCTCCCGCATGCCCACTATACGCCCTCGCTCAAAGTCCGTCAACTGCACATACGGTTCACGTCCACGCTGTCGCGGCATGCTACCAGTGTTAAAGACTGCGATGGAGCTCCGTATGCCACGGCAAACTGGCTGACACTGACGGCGGCGGTGCACAAATGCTGCGCAGCTAGCGCCATTCGACGGCCAACACCGCGGTTCCTGGTGTGTCCGCTGTGCCGTGCGTGTGATCATTGCTTGTACAGCCCTCTCGCAGTGTCCGGAGCAAGTATGGTGGGTCTGACACAGCGGTGTCAATGTGCTCTTTTTTCCATTTCCAGGAGTGTATATACACACCGTACAGCTTTCACACATGCAGAATGAAAACTGTAGTTTTACAAAAATAGTGTGCATTTCTTTCGGAGTGACCCTCGTACTATCGCAATCTCTCTATACAACCTGGCGCGTCAGTTTTGTTGCTTCGATGTTCACCTCGTAGCTGCCGCTGAGACGCGACATAACAGGTAAGGCGGAGACAAGAAATACGGCCTTTGTGTCTTTTTTTTTCCCCAAGCGGCGGACCTCGCGCGGATGAACAATGGGTCCGGTGAGAGATGAAACGGGCTGGAAAACCTGAATAGATGGCCCGCTGGAAAGCCGCTGGAAAAGAGGCGCCGCCAGCACCTGGAGTTGCCACCCTGCGAACGCACGCCGACGTGTTTCGCCGCCAAAATGTGTGCGCGCCGCCTGTGTGTGACAGCTTTCTACGGAACCGCCGAGCGGCGAACGAGTATCTGTCCTGGCCGAATACGTAAACTGCAGTTCTATGCGCTGAAGTAAATCAGGCAGTGACAGTGAGGTTCTTTTGTACACCCGATTCTTTTAAAGAAGCGAACTTTTCTTTTGTATAAAACATTCGTTTCACGACTCTCAATGTTCCCGAGTCACGTCTCCTGAACCATGTATCGTACATTGATATGATTTTGGGTATGGATACTACCTGCAGAATGTATTGCGAAAAGAATTAGGAGTGTTTGTTAGTGTCGTGTACCATCGATTACCTCGCTCGATAAATGCCAATTATGTGGTTCAGATGGCTCTGAGCACTATGCGACTTAACATCTGAGGTCACCAGTCCCCTAGACTTAGAACTACTTAGAACTACTTAAACCTAACTAACCTAAGGACATCACACACGTCCATGCCTGAGGCAGGATTCGAACCTGCGACCGTAGCAGCAACGCGGTTCCGGACTGAGCCAATTATGTGAAACGAGTCATTTAACATTCACATCGCAAGTTAATCAGTAAACACGGCTATATCCTGATCATAAAAAAAGTATTTTTCAACCTTTTTTTTTATGATTATACAGATGTAGGTTAGTAATTCGCACCCGGCACCTTTTAGACACTGCAATAACAGGAATTCTTCTTCTTCTTTCTTCTTTATCATCGCCTTGTCCCACGTCACGCAGGGTCGGCGTTGCTCTTCTGGATCCTTCTCCTCCATAGTACTCTTATCCATTGCCTCTTCCTTCTTCCATCCTTTCTCCCTTAGGTCCCCGGATATCTTATCCTTCCACCTCATCTTCGGTCTTCCTCTGCTTGTCGCTCCTTCCATCTTTATATCTTCAACTCTGTTTCCGATATACTCTTCCCCTTTTCTCTTTAAGTATCCGTACCACCTTAGTCTGCTCTCTTGTATCTTTTTCCCCATGGATCCCACTTTCACAGCTCCTCTAACAAATTCATTTCTAATCCTGTCCTTCCTTGTTACCCCACACATCCACCTCAGCATCCTCGCTTCCGTCACTTCGATCTTCCTTTCCTGGGCTACTGTGATTGGACATGTCTCTGCCCTGTATATCATAGCAGGCCTTACCACCGACTTGTACACTTTCCCTTTCAACCCAATGCTCGCCTTCTTGTCACACAACACTCCACTCATTTTCCTCCAGTTATTCCAACCGCAGTTTATTCGGTGTTATATCTCGCTTTCCAGTCCTCCGTTCCTCTGTATGTACGACCCCAGGTATTTAAATTTGCAGACCGATTTCACCTCATCATCCTGGATCTTGCAAGATTCAAGATGATGAGCTGAATTCTTCTATACATGGAATTATCAAGGGGTTTTTCGTTTGTTTTCAAATTTTACTTTGTCATCTGTCAGACATGTTATAACAGTGGGTAAGTGATCAAAAATTCTACTTGCAGCATTATGCACCTCTTTTGTACTAAAGACAACCTTAATATGGAGTAATGAATGTAATTTTTCCTTCTCGTATTCTGATTACGTAAAACGTTGTTCTTTTTGATCTGCAGTGGATTATTTATAACAGCCTTTATGGAAGAAAAAGTATAATGTGGAGTTGTAGTCAGAATGCTCCTTTCTTTGAACAGATGCCTACAAGAGCATCGTGGATAAGCACCACATATTACTCTTACGGCACGTTTTTGCGCAATCAAGCCTTTTTTCGTTAAATATGAGTTATTCCAAAAGATTTTTTCGTACGATATTACTGAATGAAAATATGGATAATAGACCAACTTACTGTTCTTTTCTCGTCCCAAGATTTGCAATGATTCCAAGTGCCATTGTGGCTGATTTCCTGTAATACATGTCCAGCATTTTATATTGGACAGAGAGGCAGAGCTTTCAACTTAAGATACAAAGAACATCTTTTAGGCAAAAAAGGCACTATGTGCACAATTCAACATTTGGAGAACATATTTTCATAACAGGGCATAACACCAAAGAATTAAACGAACTGACAATTCTGCATAGAGAAAAGAAAGGGAGAAAACTTGATGTCTTGGAAGAACTTGAAATATTCAGGCACACACCAAATGAAGGTGACATGTTGAATGAACAAATACAGTTGAAAAATAGAAATTTCTTTAATGCTTTTAAATCAGTGCTCTCAGTTTTATGATACTTATAGTCCAGATTCTCTCCTCCTTTTCAGAAACATTGTTTTACCTCTGTTAAGTTACGCTCATTACTAACACACCAGATGACCTCTGTGCCGTAGTTACGCAAGCTTTCTTTTCAAAGTTCGTGTCATATAATGAACTGATATTCTTCATTACGTATGTAATTCCAGTCGTATTTAACTCTGGTTCTACCTGTTCCACGTAAAACGTAGCGAACTTTGTACTATTTTATCCCGTTTGATGCTCATTTATAAATGTTACTCAATAATATGTAAAATTAATTTTTGTTAAAAGCCATATTGGCTATACGTATGATTTACTTCAGAAAATGTGCAATATACAAAATTGTTTTGCTCACGTTACTAGTGGCCCGCTTGTGGCGCGCCCTACATTACGTTTACTTGGCAGCGTGACTAGCTGCCACACAGTCCGTCTCTTCACACCACACCGGTGTTACTCATGTTTTAATATTTGACCTTCTGAAGAACATTATGTTTTATATTTTAATGTATGACTTGAGCAACTCAGCTCTTAAATCACTGTACATCTTTGAAGATATGTTCTTCATGTAAGTACTATTTGTTTTACACTCTACATTAATGTAAACTTTTATTAGATAAGATATTTATCTGACATATTCGTTCTCCTCCCCTTCCATCCTCTTTCTTCCCCACCTCCCCTCTCTTTGCCCCCTTCTGTCCCCTGAGTCCTTTTACATTTCCCTCCTCTCATTCCCTCTCGCGTCTGCCCTTCTCCCCCTTTATTAGTCCTCTCCCTCCTTGGTTCCCGCCCCCCCCCCCCTTTTTTCGTTTTTTTCCTTCCTCCCTCCTTGTTCTTCCCCCTCCTCCAGCCCCCCCCCCCATCTGCCTTTGGCTCGGGAGTGTCATCTTTGTGCCGCCACTTTCGTGCAGTGTTCTACAGTGAGTGTTCCACAGTGCGTGTTTTACAGTGAGTGTTCCGTGTTGTGTTTTTTGGGAAGTGTTGCGAACGGCCATCATACTGTCGCTGGGTGTGCCTTTTATCTCTTGCGAACAGAAACCAGACTGTCGCCGTATTTTTTTTTTTTTAATTGTGTGTGTACTATGTTACTTGTCTGATTCCTGTGTCTTTTATTAACTTTGCCAACCCCTTTTGCATTCTGTTTTAACTTTCCGCATTTTTCCGCCATTTTTCACGTGACTTCACCGTTTTATCGCCTGTTTTTCTTGTTTCTTTTCTTCTTCCGTTCTTTAAAATAAAAGTCTGTAGGCTGTAGAGCAGCGTACACATTCATTTTAGGTAATTACCTTACCTTCTGATGACGCCACCCTTAGAGGTGAGGAAACCTGGTCAAGGTATATGGAAAACCCATGCAACCGGTTGGCAGATTCTTTTTACATATTTCTCAAATTTGTGTATACGGTTGCTGCAAACGTCAGCCATGTTCAAAGTTGTGTTTATCAAGAGAAATGACGAAAGCTATACGGCAGGTACTCAGTTCAGTAGGAACTTACAATACAGGGGAGAGCATATTAACGTATAGCGGCCATAGTGAAACTCGTTTTTAGCGTTCCGTATCTCAGTCCGTAAAAATTGAGCCCTTACAGCATAACTATCTTGTCCTTCCGCTCGTCTGTCTGTTCTAAACCCTATTTCTGTGGAACGGTTAGACGTATAAAATCGAAATTTATATGACATATTAATGCATGGGGTCCCATGGCGACTTAAAAAAATGAAGCTTTTAGGTTCATGCAATCAAAAGATACGGCCCTTTACGTGGTTGTGAGGACACACTTGACCTCCCAGTAACAAATAGTCGTGAGCTAACAGAGCCAAAGCAGGGTCTGTAAACACAGCCTTCCGAAATTCCTTTACCAAAGAAGACGAAGTAAACGGAATTCGAATCAAGAACAGCTGCCAACATGAGTAACTTACAAGTAGGTATCCTCGAAGTAGTGAAGCAGCTTAAATCACTTAATAAGAGCGAGTCTTCCGGTCCAGACTGTATACCAATTAGGTTCCTTTCAGAGTAGGCTGATGCAATAGCTCCATGCTTAACAATCACATACAACCGCTCGCTCGATGTAAGATTCAGACCCAATGATTGGAAGTTGCACAGGTCACACCAACACTCAAGAAAGGTAATATAAGTAATCCAATTAATTACAGGCCGATAGCATTAACGTCGATACATAGCAGGACTGTGCAACATATGTTGTGTTCCAGCATTGTGAATTACCTCGAAAAGAACGGTCTACTGACACACAGTCAACAAGGGTTTTACAAAACATCGTCATTGTGAAACAAAAAAATGGCTCTGAGCACTATGGGACTTAACATCTGTTGTCATCAGTCCCCTAGAACTTAGAACTACGTAAACCTAACTAACCTAAAGACATCACACACATCCATGCCCGAGGCAGGATTCGAACCTGCGACCGGAGCGGTCACGCGGTTCCAGACTGAAGCGCCTAGACCGCACGGCCACACCGGCCGGCTGTGAAACTGTGAAACACAACTACCTCTTTCAAAAAAAATGTTCAAATGTTTGTGAAATCTTATGGGACTTAACTGCTAAGGTCATCAGTCCCTAAACTTACACACTACTTGTGGTGTCACCGCCAGACACCACACTTGCTAGGTGGTAGCCTTTAAATCGGCCGCGGTCCGTTAGTATACGTCGGACCCGCGTGTCGCCACTGTCAGTGATTGCAGACCGAGCGCCGCCACACGGCAGGTCTAGAGAGACTTCCTAGCACTCGCCCCAGTTGTACAGTCGACTTTGCTAGCGATGGTTCACTGACAAAATACGCTCTCATTTGCCGAGACGATAGTTAGCATAGCCTTCAGCTACGCCATTTGCTACGATCTAGCAAGGCGCCATGTTCAGTTACTATTGATATTGTAAATAATGTACAGACAAGAGCTACGTTCAACATTAATGGATTAAAGTTAATTATTCCACCAGCTACGTCCGTTTTTCTAAATTCTAAGTTCTAATTTCCTTGTCCTGTTCCAGACCTCACGCCAGCCTGCGTGAGCTAAAACGCGTGCCTTTCGGCTTCCTCTAACATTCGTGGGTTGGCTCTCCTGCCAATCCACAACACTACTTAACCTAAATTATCCTAAGGACAAACACACACACACCCATGCCCGAGGGAGGACTCGAACCTCCGCCGGGACCAGCCGCACAGTCCATGACTGCAGCGCCTGAGACCGCTCGGCTAATCCCACGCGGCAAGTACCTCTTTGCTCACACGAAGTGTTGAGTGCTATCGACATGGGGTTTGAAATGATTCTGCATTTCTAGATTTGCAGAAGGCTTTTGACACTGTACCACCCAAGCGGCTTGTAGTGAAATAGCGTGCGTATGGAACATCGTCTCAGTTATGTGACTGGATTCTGATTTCCTGTCAGAGAGGTCACACTTCGAAGTAACTCACGGAATGTCTTCGAGTAAAACAGAATAGATTCCTGGCGTTCTCTGCTGCTCATTATCTATATGAACAATTTAGCAGACAATCTGAGCAGTCGTCTTAGGTTGTTTACAGATGATGCTGTCGTTTATGGTTCAAATGGCTCTGAGCACTATGGCACTTAACATCTGAGGTCATCAGTCCCCCAGAACTTAGAACTACTTAAACCTAACTAACCTAAGGACATCACACACATCCATGCCCGAGGCAGGATTCGAACCTGCGGCCGTAGCGGTCACGTGGTTCCAGACTGAAGCGCCTAGAACCGCTCGGCCATAACGACCAGCTGTCGTTTATGGTCTAGTAAAGTGATCAGAAGATCTAAACAAATAGCAAAAAGATTTAGATAAGATATCTGAATAGTGCTAAAATTGGCAATTCACCCTAAATAATAAAAACTGTGAGGTCATCCACATGACTGCCGAAAGGAATCCGTTAAACTTAGATTACACGATAAATCAGTCAAATACTAAGGCCATTAATTCAACTAAATACCTAGGCATTATAATTACGAACAACTTAAGTTGGAAAGAACACACAGAAAATGTTGAGGGGAAGGCGAACCAAAAATTGCGTTTCGTCGGCAGAACACTTTATAAGATGCCACAGATCTGCTAAAGAGACTGCCTACACTACGCATGTCTGCCCTCTTTTGGGGTAGCGCTCCGCTGTGTGGGAAGGTTACTAGATAGGATTAACCGAGTTCATCGAGAAAGTTCAAAGAAGGGCAACACGTTGTGTGTTATCGCGAAATAGGGAAGAGAGTCTCACATGAAACGTAACTGTCTAATTGAAACCTATTTAAACACGTAAATATTAACCATAAACAGTAATTTCTGACATAGAGGTGTATGGAAATATGTACTTGTGAAAGAGTTACGAAGAAAATAATTACGGAATCTTAATTACACTAATGTGTGGAAGTCCGTTAATTGGTAGGAACATTTTATATGATATGAATCTTCTGTAATTAGCAAATATAACAAGTGTATTGTTAACATTTGATGGTTCAAAACGGTTCAAATGGCTCTGAGCACTATGGGACTCAACTGCTGAGGTCATCAGTCCCCTAGAACTAAGAACTAGTTAAACCTAACTAACCTAAGGACATCACAAACATCCATGCCCGAGGCAGGATTCGAACCTGCGACCGTAGCGGTCTTGCGGTTCCAGACTGCAGCGCCTTTAACCGCACGGCCACTGCGGCCGGCCTAACATTTGATACCTAAGCGTTTATACACGCTTCAATTGATATAGACACTAGAATTAATTCATCTGTTTAATATATAAGAGTCAAGGTAATCACTGAAATGTGTCATTTGTTCTAGGATGAGAGTTTTAATTGTCAATTAATAAAAAAATGTTTCAAAGCAATGCCGAGGATTGTTCGGGATTGTTAAGAAAGTGTAAATAATTACAGCCATGTTGGCAATGGATGTCAGTACTTTGTGTGATGTCAGACAGAAAGCACGTAGCTGGTTGACCATGATTTATTTCAGTATTGTACGTATGTTACAACTATTTCAGATTTGTCAAGATGCTTTTAATTAATTTGAGATTATAATAAATGTTCGGTGGAAACAATGAACGGCATAAATTTTTAAAAAATAAGTTTATAGGTTTTTTTTTTTTTTTTTTTTTTTTTTTTTTTTTTTTTTTTTTTTTTTTTTTTTTTTTTACAGTAACTGTCTCCAGGACTTCTACTGCGACAGATTGCCAGATCTGATGAATAAAATGACGCATAGAATGTTATACATGGACATGATACACGACTTGGGGGTGGATATCATTAACACAAAGGCATTTCTTATTGAAGCTGGATCTTCTCACGAAATTTCAATTACCAAATTTCTCCTACGAATGTGCAAATGGTTTCTTGACGCCGTCTGAAAGGTGGCTACGCTGAGTCGCAGCGCCAGAGATTGCGCCAAAGATTATTATTCCGCCGCCTCCACTGGGGCAGTTGTAATTCAGAGGATGTCGAGAGCAGTCCCTGTTCTGCTGGGTGAGAGAGTAGACGATCTGAGCGCTGACTGAAATGTTGTACTGTTGGGTTGGTGTAATGTATAGATGGAAGAAGATGCAATTGTCAGAATATATTTGAGAAAGGGGATGGGCTTTTGATTTATGATGCTGGTGTAATGGAATATTTTCGTCAATATATAATGAGGTAAAAAGGTATTACAGTTTTCTTTAATAACAATCCCTCTCGCTCACGGGTACAGTCAACAAAGCATCTGGCTCGTGTTCATTTATTAGACTTGTAATTCTGGTTTCTATGTGCAGTTATAGTATTTCTGGGTTTTCAGTTAGTTCATTGTAAACGGTGTTTAAGATATTTTGTCGTATTGAGAAAGAACCGAGCCAGAAACATGTACGTTGAGTCACACTACCACACTCAGAATAGTTACACTTGTGCTTTGTTGTTTCGTAGCTTTTACAGTTGCAGTGGGATTAATTAATCAATTGTGTTAATGGAAATTCGTCATTCTTTATTTTTATTTTATGCAGTCAGATTGCGTGCTAATAATAGTCAGGGCCAACCGGTTACGAGACTTCGTAACCGGTCACACAACTAGTAAAATTATTGCATTTATTCATTAATATTAGTCTTTTCTTTTTAATTAAGCCCCCATGCACGACCTACATAGGGAGGAACGTTCATCACAATGAAATAAGGGAAACCAGAGATACCACGAAGAGGCAGAGGTGTTCGTTTATTCTGCGCGCTGCTCGAGAGTGGAGTAATAGAGAATTGTTGAGACGGGGGTTCGATGAACCCTCTGCCAGGCACTTAAGTGTGATTTGCAGAATATCGATGTAGATGTATTTTGGAATTCGTAAACTCGCTCATCAAAACCTACACGGTAATTCCCATTTGTCTAGGGTCATGAAATTTGACAAGGAGGAATGTTTCACAGTAGAAGTAAAGGGAAAGGATTACAAAATCATTAATTTGTAATTATATCGCAGGAAAAAACGTAGTGCTTTTCTCGTTTTTTTTTATCAGACTTTGAAACTGAAATTTAAAGATTCTCGTAGTTCTTGGAATGCCTGGGACCGATATCATTGTCGGTAACAGCCAAAAATCGTCGAGATACTAACTAGTTTTTCAGAATGGCTGAACCTCTATACACGTAATTCGGCCTGTACGGAAACTTCAGGGCGAGAGCCCTACTCACCTGGCATTTTCTTTTTTAATATCACCTTTCCGTAGCTGTACCTGACAGGATTTTTGTTCCTGTTGATACTTCTCTTTTGCTGGAAAAGTCTTGCAATCCAATTGCAGATCTGTTGCGAAACATGCAATCTCAGAAACGTTTTCTCCTGTCTGTTACATACAAACATGTGATGGGGCCGGAGAGAATGTTTCACGTATCGACATGCGTACTCTATCTACACATGCGCGCTGCACACTACACGCAGCACCGCCTGCTGTTAAGAGGGGAACGGTGTGGAGCGCCAGACCAGGTCTGTGCTGTTCTGTGCTGCGTCCCCTGCCCCCCTCCACAAGCGGTAGCACGCGCCGCGCCTTCGTCATCCGCACCTGTCGCTGTTACAGAGTCGCCATTGGCTCGCCGGTTTAGCGTCCTTTTCTCCACCATCGACAAGGATAATTAATTCTAGTGACTTTTTTTTTTTTATTCCTCGCTAACCGGTATTTTGCTTGCCGGGGGTTCGTGTCTCGTTGCCGCTGTCCGTTACGTCAGAAGCAATCAGCGCTCGTAATTGGATTTCGTTTTGATGCGTCGCCTAATTGTCTCTGTTTCACTGATTGCTGCTGAAATTCTTCCCACTGTCACATTCCCACACAGTTACGTAAGGAGAAACTGCTCCACAAGCATTTCACTGTCGTGAAAACACACACACACACACACACACACACACACACACACACACACACATATATATATATATATATATATATATATATATATATATATATATTCTGTTTGAATGGTTTTTACATATTATATTCCCACACATTGTGCTGAGATTATTTGCCGAAGTTTTTCAAACTGCAATACATGTAAACTGATTCGGTAACTTTGTAGCAGAAGATACGGTTCAGTAGGGTTTCAATATCTACATCTACATCCATACTCCGCAAGCCACATGACGGTGTGTGGTGGAGGGTACCTTGAGTACCTCTATCGGTTCTTCCTTCTATTCCAGTCTCGTATTGTTCGTGGAAAGAAAGATTGTCGGGATGCCTCTGTGTGGGCTCTAATCTCTCTGATTTTATCCTCATGGCTTCTTCGCGAGATATACGTAGGAGGGAGCAATATACTGCTTGACTCCTCGGTGAAGGTATGTTCTAGAAACTTCAACAAAAGCCCGTACCCAGCTACTGAGCGCCTCTCTTGCAGAGTCTTCCACTGGAGTTTATCTATCATCTCCGTAACGATTTCGCGATTACTAAATGATCCTGTAATAAAGCGCGCTGCTCTCTGTTGGATCTTCTCTATCCCTTCTATCAATCCTATCTGGTACAGATCCCACACCGGTGAGCAGTATTGAAGCAGTGGGCGAACAAGTGTACTGTAACCTACTTCCTTTGTTTTCGGATTGCATTACCTTAGGATTCTTCCAAAGAATCTCAGTCTGGCATCTGCTTTACCGACGATTAATTTTATATGGTCATTCCATTTTAAATCACTCCTAATGCCTACTCCCAGACAATTTATGGAATTAACTGCTCCCAGTTTCTCACCTGCTCTACTGTAGCTAATTGGTTCAAATCGCTCTGAGCACTATGGGACTTAACTTCTGAGTTCATCAGTCCCCTAGAACTTAGAACTACTTAAACCTAACTAACCTAAGGACATCACGCACATCCATGCCCGAGGCAAGATTCGAACCTGCGGCCGTAGCGGTCGCGCGGTTCCAGACTGAAGCGCCTAGAACCGCTCGGCCACTCCGGCCGGCTGTGTCGCTGCAGGACAGACTTTCTACCATTAGTAGCGTGGCGTTTGATAAGTATTAACACCAAATTTTGGCGAGCATTCACTTTGAACATTTGCATTGATAACGATTATTGAACAGTTTCATTATCTAGGGATAACAGGATCTGCGCAATACACTCTGAACAGCTCTGATAGTACAATAGCTGATATGGGTAATCATTTGTCTGGAATTTTACGTTTTATCATTTTCAGAATATAGTGAAAATTGTTATACTAAACTGCACTTTCTATAAATCCCAGACATCATCCTAAATCCTCATTGTAATGAACTTCAGTAATCAGTAACCTTTCTTTTCTAGATCTGAGTGGGCACAGTGAACTTTAAGTGCAGGCATCACGTTTATCTAAGCACTTTCTGGTTGCCAACATTGTAGTTAGAGAGCCTGTGTTGAGGACAGCAACAACAAGAGAAAATAATAATAATTAATTTTCCACCCATCGCCCCACAAATGACGTCACTGGGGACAGGAATGGTATCAAATAGTGTTATCGGACGAATCCAGGTTCTGCTTGTTTGAATATCATGGCCGCATGTTGGTTCGCCGCAGACAAGTGGCATCACAGTGTCTGCATTCGCACAACACATACGGCACCATCTCAAGGCCTTATGGTGTGGGGTGCTATTGGGTACGACCACAAATCACAGTTGGTGCACGCCCAGGGCATTGTGGCTAGTGTAACCTACGTGAATGACATACTGTGACCTGTAGTCATAGCCTTTCTGCACACCACCACAGATGCCATTTTTCAGCAAGACAATGCACGACCACACGTTGCTGCACGAACACGTGCCTTCTTGGCGTCACAAAATGTCAGCCACTTGCCCTGGCGCGCCAGATCACCAGACTTGTCGTCAATCGAAAATGTGTGCGATACAATGAAAGGACGGGTGCAGTGCTGTGACCCAATGCTAAACATCACACATGAACTGTGGACCCAGGTGAACGCAGCATGGACGGCGATAACACAGGACGCCATTCGCGCCTTATACGCGTCGATGCCATCACGCATGGAACGTTATCAAGTCCCATGGTGGATCCTGTGTCCACTAGGCAACAGGAGACATACTGAACTGAGGTGACTCAAATGCTAATTATTTCTTATTTCTGCAGAACGTACAAATGTACATGTCCTGTGAATATAAACGTCCTATCTATATTCGTTCAAGGTGGTGTATTTTTTTCTGAACACATGTATTTACAAAAAAGTTCAATGGCTATTTGACACGTTTAGAGTCTTAGATCCCAAAACGATATGGCTGTATTCCAATTACAAGTACAGCTAAGAAATATTTGATGTATGAAGAGCGCGACTGGACAGGGAACACAGAAGGCTGCCAGAGTGTTCAAGGTAGCAGCTGTGTATCAGATACTTACGTCTGATGCACTACACGAAAGATGTAGTGACGACAAGGCACAAAATGCAAATGAAAGTTCGCACAGAGTAACTTGGGCCAAGTGTCCCCACTGAGTGTTACGTACAAATTTGATTTATATCTCACGTGGACCATTTTAATCCATAATGGGGAATAATTCGTGATAGAAAAGAGATGCAGAAAAATGTTTTATCTAAAAGTTGCAGGTGGCATTGCTACTAACGGCCGTGACCTTGAACGTGATTTTCAAGGTGATTTGGAGGTTAAACTTATAATGGTCGCCTAGTCGTAGATATTGCTATAATCGCACTATTTCACTCCCATTTACGGACCTTGTTAGCACTTGATGATAGGTTGGCGCCATTAAAATGCATTGTGGTAATCGCTGCTGCTTGCTGGATCGCTGCTGTGTCTCGATGCTAATGCTGGCTATAAATCTGGTTGTCTAGGGGTAAAAAGATGAGGTCCCGTGTTTTTGATGTGCTTTTGGTGATAAATAATGAGCGAAACCAACAAATATTTAAACTTCAAATATTTATTACTCTGGTGGCCATCTTAATTCCACTGTCCACCAAAGACAATGCAAAATACAAAGTAGCACTTCTTTTACATGTTCTTTGCAATGTTTATCCACCTCGAACAATAACACACATACACTTTACCAAAGTGACATTCAGACTCTGCTCCCGACCCTTCTTGCTGCTTGTATTTATAACCTTGTCAAAGAACTACTGAAAAGAGATATAGTACATATGTTATCGTAATTTGTGCAGAAAAGTTATTAATTTATATTGAGTGACGTAATTTAACAGGTTATTAAAATGATGACAGATTTGTTGACTTGACAGAATAATTCTTTGTTACAAAAAGGCCGTTTTTTAGAAGTTTGTCAATTGACTTCTCTAATTTCCATAAATAAGTAAATAACACGAATTATTAATAATTACATTGGTTTTCGTCTAAAATACGAGTGTTTACGTGAATACTGAGTGAAAACGGTCCTAGTGAACAAATAGGTTTCACTGGGTGGTTTTTATTTAAGGAGGTCCAAAATACGTTAGTTGGCCACTATTTTTCATACTTCATATTAATTATTTAAGATGAACTTATTGTTTTTACATGATGACATTTGCTGTATCAGTGATCAAGTGATATTAACTTTTGTGTGGGTCAGTTATTCAGTATAATTTAATGGGTTGACTGTTTATGCAGACATGTTATGCAATCATTGTTAACATACACAATAACTTTTCTATAATCATAAATACTCGTTAAACTGGTTGAATTTGGAGGGTATCGCATACTTCGGTAAAGTAAAGCCTTTAATAGGTTCCGTTACTAACAGATTTTTTTTTTTAAACTGGGAACCCTAAATTTGGTTAAATATCTGAAAAGAGCGACAAAGTTTAGGTACAAAATGATACGTTATTCAAGGTCATGACGAGGTTCAATGAAGGTCAGATAAGCAAACATGTATGTAGTTCAAGTGGGGATTAAGTCGTAATAGAGGAGGGATACAGCAGAATACAGTATTACATACAAATTGGGACATACCGAGGAATGAGAGGCGAGAGGACTCACTCAACGACGTATAAACCAATGACCTACGTTTTATTTATGTTTGTTCTGTCTTGCAAATGCTACAACAACATTTATACATTGTGATGTATTTATTTGCGCTAAAACACGTCAATACAATTCAAATTTCTGTTCGTTCTTTCCAGATCTGGCGTTACAAATAGAGGTTTCCACGAAACACAACTCAACCTTCGAATGACCTTAGATAATTACTTTTAAGATCACGTTTACTGGTAACGATACGTCATTTCTTATGGCCTTTACAATTTAGATGTAACATAGTATTTTGCTGTATCCCTGCTCTATTCCTACTTAATACCAACTAAAATTAAAGATATATTCTTTATTCGACCTTCACTGAACTTTGCCATAACCTTGAATGGTGTATCATTTTATACGTTAAATTTGCCACTCTTTTCAAATCTCACAACAAATCTTAGATTTCCCACTAAAAAAAAATCACTTTACCTTCTAACCACCTTGAAAATGACGTTCAAGGTCACGGTCACTAGTAATAATACATTCCCCCTTTGCCACCTATAACTTTCATGTATAACATTTTTCTGTATTTCATCTCTATCCCAAGTTATTCACCATTATGGATTATACACAGTCCTTCTTGGGAAACGAGGAGATGAACGATTTTTGCCTGTTTTCGATATACATACGGGGAAGTCCTCAGTTCCCATAATTTTAAGACAAACCAAATCTCTACAGTAGTTCCTCAGACTAGCGCAGACATACAAAAAGAAGTGAGCAGGGGACTTCAGCTTCCATGTGTAGATATAGGAGATTTAAGAAAGTATTGTACAGGCTTTTCTTTGTTTTGGTTAGTATAGCTCAGTGTCAGATAGACTGTCAGAGACAGAGCACCTGGTGTTCCTGGTACTAATAAGGCGAGTACACTGTTCGTTTGTTACATATTTTTACGAGCTTCCAACAGGAGCGACTGCAGTAATGGATAGGAACTGTGATTGCTGTGTACAGATGTTAGCTGAGTTGGCGACCCTTCGCTGACAGCTCCAGGCTGTGTTGGCTTCCATCACACAGTTTGAGGCTGCTGCCAAGGGGCATCATTGTGGGGGGTCGAACACAGGGATGCGAGAGACGTCAAGCACATCCCGTGTGTCCCCCGATCGGTGCACTGCTGTGGTCGGCCCGGGTACTGCCTGCACTGAGGTTGACCCCTCACCTGTGGTCGAGTTGGAGATCATTCCAGGCAGGAAAAACTTTCTAAGGGGCCGATCGTAGGGCAACCGTGGTTTTTTTGACGAACGGTTTCGGGCGTTATCTGTGGCTGACGATGTCTCTAAGCCAGATGCAGTTGTCCACCCTGTTTCAGAGGAAGCTACTTGGACTGCAAGGTCTGGGCATTCACAGAGCGTGGGTTTGCTGGTAGTTGGGAGCTCCAACGCTATGCATGTAATGCGGCCCCATTAGGAACATGGCTGCCAAGGATGGGAAGGAAGCCAGTGTTTACTCCATGTGCGTAACGGTGGTAGTCATTCTGGATGTGGAAAGACTGCTTCTGGATGCCATGAACAGTACAGGGTGCAGCCAACTGCAGATGGTGGCTCATGTTGGTACCAATGACGTGTGTTGCTTTGGACTGGAAGAGATTCTTTCTGGTTTTGGGCGGCTAGCGGAATTGGTAAAGCCTACCAGCCTTGCTTGCGAGGTTAAGGCGGAGCTCACCATCGTTGACAGAATCGACTGTGGTCCTTTGGTGCAGAGGCTCAGGCGGTTCTGTTACCGTGTAGGTTGCAGATTCCTTGACTTGCGCCATCGGGTGGTGGGTTTCCGGGTTCCGCTCAAAAGGTCAGGAGTCCACTAGACACAGGAAGCAGCTACACGGGTAGCGGGGGCTGTGTGGAAGGGACTGGGCGGTTTTTTTGGGTTAGAGGGTCTCAGGGAACAACAGAAAGGGCGTCCGTCTAAAAGGGGGCAGGTAAAACACAGTAAGTTAGTTGTAGAAACGATCGGTAATGTAGTTGTAAATTGTCGTAGCTGTGTTGGGAAAGAACCAGAGTTCCAAGCCGTAATAGAAAGCACTGAAGTTCAAATAGTTATAGGTACAGAAAGCTGTGTAAAACAGAGAATAAGTTCAGGCGAAATTTTTTCAAACGATCTAACAATGTTCACAAAGGATAGATTAAATGCAGTTGGTGGTGGAGTATTTATTGCGGTCAGAAGTAGTTTGCCTTGTAGTGAAATTGAAGTGGATAGTTCCTGCGAAATAGTCTGGGTAGAGGTTATTCTTGACAATCGGACTCGGACTAAACTACCAATTCTATCGTTTTACCGACACCCCCCCCCCCTTCCCCCCCCACCCCCGACTCAGAAGATATGGATGTTGAACAGCTCAAAGAAAACTTGAGTCTTATTTTCTCATACAATTACAGTCGGTGGGGACTTCAATCTACCCTCGATATGCTGGAAAAATTATACGTTTAAAGCCGGCGGGAGGCATAAAACGTCATTCGAAATTGTAGTGAATGGTTTCTCATAAAATTATTTTGAACAATTAGTTCATGCGCCCACTCGAAGCGTAAATGGTTGCAAAAGCATACTTGACCTCTTAGTAACAAATAATCCTGGACAAATAGGGAGTATCGTGACGAATACAGGGATTAGCGACCACAAGGCAGTAGCTGCTAGGCTGAATACCGTAACACCTACAACCATCAGAAAGAAACGGAAAGTATATGCACTTAAAAAAGCTGATAAAAATTCTCTTAACGCCTTTCTAAGAGATGGTCTGCACTCCTTCCGATCTGATCATGTAAGCGTAGAATAGTTGTGGAATGATTTCAAAGAGACAGTATCAACAGCAAGACAGATATACACCACATAAATTAATAAGTGATGGTACTGATCCCCCATGGCATACAAAACGGGTCAGATCGCTGTTGCAAAAGCACCGAAAAAAGTATGCCAAATTTAAGAGAACGCAAAACCCCAAAGTTTGGCGAAGTTTTACAGAAGTTCGCTATATAGCGCGTACTTCCATGCGAGATGCTTTCAATAATTTCCACAACGAAACTGTGTCTCCAAATCTGGCAGAAAACCCGAAGAGATTCTTGTCATACATAAAGCACACCAGTGGCAAGACGCAATCAATACATTCACTGCGCAATAACAACGGTGAAGTCACTGATGGTAGTGCCACTAAAGCAGAGTTATTAAACACGGTTTTCCGAAACCCCTTCACCAGAGAAGACGAAGTAAATATTCCTGAATTCCAATCAAGAACAACTGCCAAGATGAGAAACATAGAAGCAGATATCCTCGGTGTCGCAAAGCAGCCTACGTTACTTAAAGGTAAGGCCTCCGGTCCAGACTATACCAGTCAGATTCCTCTCAGAGTATGCTGATACAATAGCTCCATATTTAGCAGTTATATACAACTCCTCGCTCATAGAAAGATCCCTACCTATAGACTGGAAAGTTGCTCAAGCCACACCAATACCCAAAAAGGGAAGTAGGAGTAATCCACTGAATTGCAGGCCCGTATCACTAACGTCCTTTTGCAGTAGGGTTTTGGAACATATACTATATTTGAACAGTATGAAGTACCTCGAAGAAGACGATTTATTGACACGTAGTCAGCACTAATTCAGAAAATATCGTTCTTGTGGAACACAACTAGCTCTTTATACTCATGAAGTAGTGAGTGCTATCGACAGGGCATGTCAAATTGATTCCATATTTTTAGATTTCCAGAAGACTTTCGACACAGTTCCTCACAAGTGTCTACTAACCAAACTGTGTTCCTATGGACTGTCGCCTCAGTTATGCGACTGGATTCGTGATTTCCTGTCAGAAAGGTCACAGTTCGTAGTAACAGACGGAAAGCCATCGAGTAAAACAGAAATAATATCCAGCGTTCCCCAAGGAAGTGTTATAGGCTCTCTATGGTTCCTGATTTATATTAACGACATAGGAGACAATCTCAGTAGCCATCTTGGATTGTTTGCAGATAATGCTGTCATTTACTGACTTGTAAAGCCATCAGATGACCAAGCCGAATTGGAAAATAATTTTGATAAGATATCTGTATGGTGCGAAAAGTGGCAATTGACCCTGAATAAAGAAAAGTGTGAAGTTATTCACAGGAGTACTAAAAGAAATCCACTAAATTTCGATTACGCGGTAAGTCATACAAATCTGAAATTCAACTAAATACTTGGGGATTACAATTACAAATACCATAAATTGGAACGATCACATAGATAATGTTGTGGGTAGAGCAAACCAAAGACTGCGATTTACTGGCAGAACACTTAGAAGGTGCAACAGGTCTACTAAAGAGAATGCTTACATCACGAATGTCCGCCCTATTATGAAGTACTGCTGTGCTGTGTGGGATCCGCATCAGGTGGGACTGACGGATGACATCGAAAAAGAACAAAGAAGGGTAGCTGGTTTTGTATTATCGCGAAGTAGGGGAGATAGTGCCACAGACATGATACATGAATTGGAGTGGCAATCATTAAAACAATGGCGTTTTTGGTTGTGACGGGATATTCTCATGAAATTTTAATCACCAGTTTTCTCCGCCGATTGCGAAAACATTCTGTTGGCACTCACCTATATAGGGAGAAATGATCATCACGATAAAATAAGAGAAATCAGGGCTCGCACAGAGAAATTTAAGTGCTCGTTTTTCCCGCACGCCATTCGAAAGTGGAACGGTAGAGAGACAGCTTGGAGGTGGTTCATTGAACCTTCTACCAGGCACTTTATTATGAATAGCAAAATAATCAGATAGATGTAGATTTTTTGCTTACTTACTGAAACATAACTGCAATTTACATTTAATGTTTGAATGCAGCAATGTTCGTCTATTATGCTTTTGACGGAAGATGAATGCAATGTACCGTATGTTCTAATGGCAAAGATATATTTTTTTTTACTTCACTTGTACTGCCTTGTTTTCTGCCAAAATTCATGATTCTATGTCAATGAGTAGTTCCCTGCAGGCTTTGATGAGTGGGTTTGCGAGTATCAAAACATGTGACGTAAATTTCTGCATCTTTTTATTGCGTTGACTTAAAAACTTAACTTTTTACACCGCCAAAGGACCACAGACTTTAGTAAGTGACATAAATGTGACGTTGATACGCCAATCAGTTCAACAGAAAAAGGGCTCATAACACACGAACAGACAGACAAACAAACAAAGAAAGCAATCATATAAGAGTTCCGTTTCTACAGATCGAGGCACGGAACCCTAAAAAAGAAAATAAGAGATATAGTGTTGGGTCTTGTGCATGCTGTTTCTGTGTTCAGTATACGATATCTGAAGTCCCAGTAGTCCTTTATCACCCTCCCAGCAGAAGATCTGCTTATCTAGGGATCGATGACCGATCAAGCAGTCCACACGACGCTCCGTGGAGAAGGAAAAATCCAAGAAAAACGCTGTTCTGCTCTGGAAATTAGAACAAGAAGACGACTTACTAGAGGAGAAAGGAAAAACTTATGCTGCCGGTGAACTATATCGGGTATGGGACTTGAAGAAGCATACCGGTACGTTTTTAATTAAATTATAAATCTATTTTTGTCTAATTTTGTTTTTCTAAGTCCACTGTCAACTTTGTTTATCCTAAATATTAACCAATCTCAATGAAATTTTTGCAATAAGTAGTCTCTAGAAGTATTTCCATGCTTGTATGTATTAATATTATCGGAAATGTATTTCTTCTTTTTTATCATCATATTTATTTATCGCTAATTAAAGAAAATTTAAGTTTGGAACCTAAAAAAATAAAAAAAGAACGTTTGAAGTAGATTGATAAGGCTTGTAAATTATAGATTGCAACAACCTTTCGTCCTTTTTGAATTTTAATATGCAGATCCAGATTTCGGCTAGAAGCTAGCCATTCTCAATGCACTATTATTTTCGTTCAATGCATGTAAGTCCCTGCTGATCGGGCTTCACCCACAGTTCATTGAATACTCAGCAGGGGCTTATATGCATTGAGCGAAAATAATAGTGCATTGAGAATGGCTAGCTTCTAGCCGAAATCTGGATCTGTATAGTAAAATTTAAAAAGGACAACTGATTGCTGCAATCTATAATGTACAAGTCAATATAACAGTCGCTGAGTGCAACCGCTTTCCGATTGGAAGGTAACCTGATGGGATTGATAAGGTTTGTCATAAAACGAATGCATACAGCTGTTGAACAATGTCTTGTGAATTTACCTAAGAAACCTGGAATGTGAAAATTGTGGTCTGAGTATCAAAAGCTGGTTTTCGAAACGATGACCATCTGGTCGGGTATTGCAACATCTTAAAGCGATAGACACGATTTTAAAATTTGGTGGAAATCGGTAAAGGGGAAGAAAAATTAAATTTTTGGGAGGAGTCTCCCGTTAAGCAGTATGGGCGGCAGGGTGAACGCATGCAAGCAAGAAAGCCAGCCACGTTCCGTGCAGCGACGTCACCCCTCCCAGTCCGGGACGGCTGGGGCTCCTCAGGGATCCGTTCTGGGCCCTAATGAGGAAGACGCGACGCGCCATAAAACATGTCCCCTGCCCCCCCCCCCCAGCCACTCCCAGCAGGAGTTCACTGCTCTCGGCGGGATTTGCCAGAGGTGGGCGAACAACAAGTAGCGGGAGGAAGGGAGGGAGGGAGGGAGGGAGAGAGAGAGGGAGGGGGAGAGAGAGGGAGAGAGAGAGAGAGAGAGAGAGAGAGAGAGATAGAGAGAAAGCGGCGGAGGGGAGGGAGTATTTGCGAACAAAAGCAGTTACAGCGTCTCCCCAAGGGCGGAGACACCACCCCTCCCCCGTTCCCCGCGCAACAAGTGGCTCTCAGTCGCGAACGATTCTCGCCCATGCCGACACAGTTCCCCCACATCGCCATGTCCTCAAACACAACAATCCGCTGATTTTAGCTCAATTTTCTTTTTATTTTTCTCAATGCGCAGCCAGTCGACACCATTCCCAGTAAATAATAGAGTTATACCAGTCAGAAAAATAAATATCTTTCACTGCGATCTCTCAGGTTTTCTCGGCGTGATCGATTAGTAGCGTGCCTTTCGAGCGTTCAGTCGAGATGTTTTTCTCATTCTATGCACTATACGAGTATTTTGACACCTGAACTGGTCTCCTTCTTCAGGTGTCACTGGGCTGTGTTGTTACTTTGGAGTATCACTGCTTTCGCTGCTATTTCCTGAAACGCAAATTCTCTCAGTGTATCCCAGCTCTGGTTGATTTGATGACCTAGTAGATAGTGTCGGAAGTTCCATGCGGATGATGCTGTAGTAGACAGAGAAGTTTCAGAATTAGAAATGCAGGAAGATCTCCAGCAGATAGGCAAGGAAGTGGCAACTGACCCTTAACATAGACAAATGTAATGTATTGCGAATGCATAGAAAGAAGGATCCTTTATTGTATGATTATATGATAGCGGAACAAACACTGGTAGCAGTTACTTCTGTAAAATATCTGGGAGTATGCTTGCGGAACGATTTGAAGTGGAATGATCATATAAAATTAATTGTTGATAAGGCGGGTGCCAGGTTGACATTCATTGGGAGAGTCGTTAGAAAATGTAGTATATCAACAAAGGAGGTGGCTTACAAAACATTCGTTCGACCTATACTTGGGTATTGCTCATCAGTGTGGGATCCGTACCATGTCGGGTTGACGGAGGAGATAGAGAAGATCCAAACAAGAGCGGCGCGTTTCGTCGCGGGGTTATTTGGTAAGCGTGATAGCCTTACGGAGATGTTTAGCAAACTCAAGTGGCAGACTCTGCAAGAGAGGCGCTCTGCATCGCGGTGTAGCTTGCTGTCCAGGTTCGGAGAGGGTGCGTTTCTGGATGAGGTATCAAATATATTTCTTCCCCCTCCCGAAGAGATCATGAATGTAAAATTAGAGAGATTCGAGCGCGCACGGAGGCTTTCCGGCAGTCGTTCTTCCCGCGAACCACACGCGACTGGAACAGGAAAGCGAGGTAATGACAGTGGTACGTAAAATGCCCTCCGCCACACACCGTTGGGTGGCTTGCGGAGTATAAATGTAGATGTAGATGATCATCATGATATTAATAAACTGAGTGTGGGACTCCAAGCCTTGCTTAAATTGGGTTTTCCGACATCTTTACTTGGAGAGACCCCTTAATTACGCTGTCCCAGAATCTTGCTGTTTGCAGTGGTGTCTGGTCGCATCTCATTTCGTGATTATATTCGAGACAGAGTTCGGCAACAGTCAAGTCGTTTAAATATCTGGGCGTAGCGTTGCAAAGCGATATGAAACTCAACGAACTTGTGCGAACTGTGGTAGGGATGGCGAATGGTCGACTTAGTTTTATTGGGAGAGTTTTAGGAAAGAGTGGTTCACCCGTAAAGGAGACCGCATGTATGACGCTGGTGCGACTCATTCTTGAGTACTGCTCTAGTGTTTGGGATCCACACCAGGTCGCGTTGAAGGAAGACATCGAAGCAGTTCAGCGGCGGGCTCCTAGATTTGTTACCAGTAGGTTAGAACAACACGCAAGTGTTAACAGAGATGCTTCGGGAACTGAAATGGGAATTCCTGGAGAGAAGACGACGTTCTCTTGGAGAAACACTATTGAGAAAATGTAGATAACCGACATCTGAAACTGAGTGCGGAACGATTCCACTGCCGGCAACATACAATGCGCGCCAGGGCCAGGAAGGTAAGATACGAGAAATTAGGACTCATGAGGAGGCGTATAGATAGACGTTTTTCCCTCGCTCCATTTGCGAGTGGAACAGGTAAGAAAATGACTAGTAGTGGTACACGGTATCCTCCGCCAGGCACCGTACTGTGGCTTGCGGTGCATCCATGTAGATTTAGGTGCAGATGTAATGTAGATAAAAAACAAGTGATTTGCTTCGCTCCTTTTGCCGAATGTGCCATTGATGTTCCTTCGATTATTCTAATACACTGCTGGCCATTAAAATTGCTACACCAAGAAGAAATGAAGATGGTAAACGGGTATTCATTGGACAAACATATTATACTAGAACTGACATGTGATTACATTTTCACGCAATTTGGGTCCATCGATCCTGAGAAATCAGTACCCAGAACAACCACCTCTGGCCGTAATAACGGCCTTGATACGCCTGGGCATTGAGTCAAACAGAGCTTGGATGGCGTGTACAGGCACAGCTGCCCATGCAGCTTCGACACGATACCACAGTTAATCAATTGTAGTGACTGGAATATTGTGACAAGCCAGTTGCTCGGCCACCACTGACCAGACGTTTTCAATTGGTGAGAGATCTGGAGAATGTGCTGGCCAGACCAGCAGTCGAACATTTTCTGTAACCAGAAAGTCCCGTATAGGGCCTGCAACATGCGGTCGTACATTATCCTGCTGAAATGTAGGGTTTCGCAGGGATCGAATGAAGGGTAGAGCCACGGGTCGTAACACATCTGAAATGTAACGTCCACTGTTCAAAGTGCCGTCAGTGCGAACAAGAGGTGACCGAGACGTGTAACCAATGGCACCCCATACCATCACGCCAGGTGATACGCCAGTATGGCGATGACGAATACACGCTTCCAATGTGCGTTCACCGCGATGTCGCCAAACACGGATGCGACCATCATGATGCTGTAAACACAACCTGGATTCATCCGAAAAAAATGACGTTTTGCCATTAGTGCACCCAGGTTCGTCGTTGAGTACACCATCGCAGGCGGTCCTGTCTGTGATGCAGAGTCGAGGGTAACCGTAGCCACGGTCTCCGAGCTGATAGTCCATGCTGCTGCAAACGTCGTCGAACTGTTCGTGCAGATGGTTGTTGTCTTGCAAACATCCTCATCTGTTGACTCAGGGATCGAGACGTGGCTGCACGATCCGTTACAGCTATGCGCATAAGATACCTGTCATCTCGACTGCTAGTGATACGAGGCCGTTGGGATCCAGCACGGCGTTCCGTATTACCCTCCTGAACCCACCGATTCCATACTCTGCACCAAGTCAATGGATCTCGACCAACGTGAGCAGCAATGATGCGATACGATAAACCGTAGTCGCGGTAGGCTACAATCCGACTTTTATCAAAGTCGGATACGTGATGATACGCTTTTCTCCTCCTTACCCGAGGCATCACAACATCGTTTCACCAGGCAACTTCCGGTCAACTGCTGTTTGTATATGAGAAATCTGTTGGAAACTTTCCTCATGTCAGTACGTTGTAGGTGTCGCCACCGGCGCCAACCACGTGTGAATGCTCTGGAAAGCTAATCATTTGCATATCACAGCATCTTCTTCCTGTCGGTTAAATTTCCCGTATGTAGCACGTCTTCTTTGTGGTTTAGCAATTTTAATGGCCAGTAGTGTATGTAATTTAGGTGCAGATGTAATGTAGATGTAGAACAAGTGATTTGCTTCGCTGTTTTTGTCGAACGTGCTATTGATGTTCCTTCGATTATTCTAATAGCTTTCCCCACGTAACAAAAGCCGCATTCCCACGGTATTAGGAACACTCTGGGCATTCAGATATCTAGATCGTCTTCGTTTTTTATTATCGAGTTCAGCCTTTATGGACTGCGTAGTAACAACCAACTTCATTTCAGTGTCTAGGTCTTGTTCTTGTTTCAGCTTTGTCTTCCTGCCAGTATCTTCTGAACCCACCAAGAAGTGCCTGTTTATGCTCTTCAGACAATGGTCCTCTCCGTTGTTTGGACGTTGATGCCATTTTAAAACCTTCGTAGTTGTTCACCAATCTTCTAAATTTGTTACTGTCAGTAATTTCTCTCTCTAGGAAACCAATCTGCCTAGATCGTCTTTAGCATTACAAACGAGACTTTTTTATCTTTGAGACTATCGTTTACCTACCTTATGCTGGCCTGATAACCACAAAGATCGTTAGACTGTCCCCTCAAGATAGAGCTGTAGGACGATGTATACTTTCATGTCGGCTCCCCGGCGGTAATCACCGTGAAATGACGTTTAATGTATTTGAGGCACGGCAACAAATTCCTCAAGGTGTTATTCGGAAATTCTTTGCTTCCACACCACGACAATACGTTTTTGCTCCCCTGGTATCACAGCAGGAATGTTAAAATTTCACGACGATATAGATTGAAGTTTGCGTTGCAGACGGTATTTTGTTTTCATGTGCTGCTCTAGCGAGGGCAGCCTGAACTGTGAAACGAACATGGCGCGCATGTTACTGTTGTCAGCTTGTGAAGTGTAATTCGATATTTGTGGGCCGAAGGGTATAAACCGAGTGTAATTCACAGGGGCATGCGTGGCATGTATGGAGTCGATGCATGGGCCGTGGGAATGTCCCCAGGTGGTGTACATTCCTCCAAGAAGGCGGTGTGAACCTAAGTGATTCGCCACGCTCATGGTAGCCAGTAACAACTGCAACCCCGCAGAATGTCGGAGTCATTGAGGTAGCAGTTTTCAACGACCGGCGTGTGCAACTCCGAACTTTATCGCACCAGTTCAGCTTTTTCTATGGTGCTGTGTGAAATATCGTTCAAGACACTCTGAAATTTCTTCAAGTTAGTGTTTGCCGAGGGCGTAAGGACCTGGCAGACAACCACAGGGGCCAGCGAATGATGACAAGCTCGGACCACTTAACGCGTTACGCCTCAGAATCATTATTGGTGATGGGTCGTGGATGTATCACTACACGTCTTAAATCGAGATGGCCCCTGAGCAGTGGTAGCATGCTGATTCACCAGTACGAAAGGAATTCAAAGTTACTCTATCTGCTTGAAAAGTGCTTGTGGAAATGTTCTGGTATATGCATGGTGTCTTGCTGGTGGACTCTGCTGAACACAGGACCACTTTGAATGCTGACGGTGTCAAACTTCTTCATGAGAATGCTATCCCCCTTGTGGCTGCTCATGTTCGTGAAAAAATCGCCGAATTTCGGTGGGAGGTAATGCAGCACCCACTGTACAGTCGGCAGCTTGCACCGCCCAACCTCCATCTGTTTGGTTCCATGTAGAAATTCCTGGCTGCCCAACGCTTTGCGACAGATGACGAAGTGAAACCAGCAGGTCGCAAATGGCCGTACTCCAACCAAAAGGATTTCTACCAAGAGAGCATATTCAAACTGGTACCACGCTGGGAGAAATGTGTTGAGAACGTTGGTATGCAGAAAAACAGGTAAATGATGTACACTGAAGCGCCGAAGAAACTGGTATACGCATGCGTATTCAAATACAGATATATGTAAACAGTAAATTGTATCGAGCAGATGGACGAATATGGGTATGGAGACAACCTCACGACTCCATGGATCCTGCATTTCAGCAAGGGAATTTTCAAGCTGGTGGAGGCTCTATAATGGTGTAGGGCGTGTGCGGTTGGAACCATATGGGACCCTTGATACGTGTAGATACGACTCTGACAGGTGACACGTACGTAAGCACCCTGTCTGACCACCTGCATCCATTCATGTCCACTGTGGATTCCGACGGACTTGGGCAATTCCAGCAGGACAATGGGACACCCCACACGTCCAGAATTGCTGCAGAGTGGTTCCAGGAACAAGGATCACTGTTCTGAGTTTAAACACGTCCGCTGGCCACCAAACTCCCCAGACATGAACATTATTGAGCATATCTGGGATGCCTTGCAACGTGCTTTTCAGAAGAGATCTCCTTCCCTTCGTACTCTTACGGATTTGTGGACAGACCTGCAAGATTCATGTTGTCAATTCCCTCCAGCACTACTTCAGACATTAGTGACGTCCATGCCACGTCGTGTTGCGGCACTTCTGCATGCTCAGTGTAATTTCACGTGTGATTTTTTGTTTTGTTTTGTTACCTGTTATACTTTTTGGTACTAAAATTATTTTGCGTTACTTTCTGATCTTCCCTCGTATATTACTTCCGAACGGATTGGAAATTTAATCGCTTAGTACCCGTTATGTCACGAACATCTCTACAATGTCTGATAGGCAGCTGAACAAGTATTTCATGGAGTAACATTTTCAACTTTCGCCGATGTCATAGTGACGTGTGTGTACCGGTAACGTGGTAGATATGAGACACAGGGAACAGCTAACACACAGTCGGCACTGAACCTGTAAACAAAGACCATGAAAATGTTGGCAGCATTGAAAACAGGTGCTTCGCCTGTGATGTCCTCGGCTGACTACCTGCTGGCCGCACCGCAGCCTGTACACAAGTGTTAGAGCGCATCTTCCGGCCGTTGGCCACCCGGATACCACCTCTCGCTGGTAGGAGAGGAAAAGGGAGGGTTTGGTGTCGACGGGTGAGGGGGAGAGGGGGGGAAATGCAATAACGCGTGATGGAGTTTGCTCCCGTCCCGACACGCCCAATTTGCTACGTACAGCAGCACGGCGCGCCGACACACACAGCGGCCTAGGCGAAAGTGTGGCGGCGACTGGAACAGTGACAAACAGGTGGGCCTGGCGTGACAGGCGTACCAACCAAAGAGCGGTAAAAATTTGATGATAAAAATTAACGCAGGAGAGTTTAAAAAATATGTAAAGATCAGTCAACCAGTTGCATAGGTTTTCTATATACCTTGACCAGGTTTCGTCACCTCTAAGGGTAACTTCATCAGAATGTAAGGTAATTACCTAAAATGAATAGGTCAGATTAAATTCTTATCTAATAAAAGTTACATTAATGTAAACGAGTGTAAAACAAATAGTACTTACATGAAGAACATATCGTGAAAGATGTACAGTGATTTAAGAGCTGAGTTGCTCAAGTCATACATTAAAATATAAAACATCATGTTCTTCAGAAGGTCAAATATTAAAACATAAGTAACATCGGTGTGGTGTGAAGAGACGGACTGTCTGGCAGCTAGTCACGCCGCCAAGTAAACGTAATGTAGGGCGCGCCACAAGCGGGCCACTAGTAACGTGAGCAAAACAATATTGTATATTACAAATTTTCTGAAGTTAATCATACATGTAGCCAATATAGCTTTTAACAAAAATTAATTTTACCAATTATTGAGTAATATTTATAAATGAGCTTCAAACGGGATAAAATAGTACAAAGTTCGCTACGTTTTACGTAGCACAGGTAGAACCAGAGTTAAATACGACTGGAATTACATACGTAATGAAGAACATCAGGTCATTATATGACACAAAATTTGAAAGGAAAGCTTGCATAGCTAGGGCACAGACGTTATCTGGTAATGGGCGTAACTTAACAGAGGTAAAATAATATTTCTGAAGAGGAGGAGAGAACCTGGATTGTAATTATCATAAAACTGAGAGCACTGGTTTAAAAGCACTAAAGAAATTTCTATTTTTCAACTGTACTTGTTCATTAAACATGTCATCTTTATCTGGTGTGTGCCTGAAAATTTCAAGTTCTTCCAAGACATCAAGTTTTCTCCCTTTCTTTTCTCCATGCAGAATTGTCATTTCGTTTAATTCTTTGGGGTTATGCCCTGTTATGAAAAGATGTTCTGCAAATGTTGAATTGTGCACATTAGTGCCTTTTTTGCCTAAAAGATGTTCTTTATATCTTACGTTGAAAGCACTGCCCGTCTGTCCAATATAAAATGCTGGACACATATTACAGGAAATTTTATACAGGGTGCTATAAAAAGGTACGGCCAAACTTTCAGGAAACATTCCTCACACACAAATAAAGAAAATATGTTATGTGGACATGTGTCCGGAAACGCTTACTTTCCATGTTAGAGCTCATTTTATTACTTCTCTTCAAATCACATTAACCATGGAATGGAAACACACAGCAACAGAACGTACCAGGGTGACATCAAACACTTTGTTACAGAAAATGTTAAAAATGTCCTCCGTTAGCGAGGATACATGCATCCACCCTCCGTCGCATGGAATCCCTGACGCGCTGATGCAGCCCTGGAGAATGGCGTATTGTATCACAGCCGTCCACAATACGAGCACGAAGAGTCTCTACATTTGGTACCGGGGTTGCATAGACAAGAGCTTTCAAATGCCCTCATAAATGAAAGTAAAGAGGGTTGAGGTCAGGAGAGCGTGGAGGCCATGGAATTGGTCCGCCTCTACCAATCCATCGGTCACCGAATCTGTTGTTGAGAAGCGTACGAACACTTCGACTGAAATGTGCAGGAGCTCCATCGTGCATGAACCACATGTTGTGTCGTACTTGTAAAGGCACATGTTCTAGCAGCACAGGTAGAGTATCCCGTATGAAACCATGATAACGTGCTCCATTGAACGTAGGTGGAAGAACATGCGGCCCAATCGAGACACCACCAACAATGCCTGTACTGTAGAGCAATGAGTCGCATGTCAACACAAGCACCGAAGTCAACATTAGCTTCCTGCAATTGGGCCAACTGGCGGTGAATCGAGGAAGTACAGTATATACTGACGAAGCTAAAATGAGCTCTAACATGGAAATTAAGCGATTCTGGACACATGTCCACATAACATCTTTTCTTTATTTGTGTGTGAGAAATGTTTCCTGAAAGTTTGGCCGTACCTTTTTGTAACACCCCGTATACCCCTGAGCCACGTAAAGGTTCGTTTGAAGCTTTTATATTATGAATTAATTTTTTTTGTAAATTATTATGTGTGGAGAAAGCAACCTTGCAGTCGTATTTCTTAGTTAACACACGCTGAATCCTATACGATATGTTACCTAAAAAGGGTGTTGAGGTGTACTTTTTATCATTATTATTAGTTTAACCGGTACCTAAAGTGGTGACTCTTTCTTTAGTTTTTTTCTTTAAGGATGTTTTGCACTAGTGAGGGTTCATAGCCGTTATTAAATGCTGTTGTCTTAATAGCATCAATTTCTTTCTGCAGTTTTTCTGGTGGTAAGGGAGTAACCAGGGCACGGTGAATTGGTTTCTTATGAGCTTGAGGGTGTGTCGAGTCTGCAGGTACGGTATGATTAGTACTCGTGGGTTTTCGAGAAACGTCAAAAATTATTTTATTCTCTATTATCACCAACTTTAGATCTAAGAAATTTAATTCGCGGCGTTCATTTTGTAACTCACACGTGAAACTAATTTTTTCATGGAGGTTATTGAACAAATTGAACCGTCGATCTACTCCTTCATTAGTGCCATTGTATATAATCAAAATGTCATCTACGTATCGCGTATAGGATAAAATACCAAATTCTGTCGAGTCGTACCTACTGAATAATTTGTCTATGCAACCAGTTGGCTGATCTTTACATATTTTTTAAATTTGTGTGTACGGCTGCTGCAAACGTCAGCCATGTTCAAAGTTGAAGCAAGAGAGGGTAATAAATCTAAATCATTAATTAGCGTCGCTGCTCCACTACTGCTATGGGGGAAGTGGGTAAAATTTATTGTACTACGTGTTTCACAACTCGAATACACAACTTCTGGAACGAATTTCTTATACACTGAGGTGACAAGAGGCTTGGAATACCTCCTAATACAGTGAAGTGGCAAAGAAACTGGTATAGGCATGCGTATTCAAATCTAGTGATATGTAAAATTTTGTACATGGCTGCACGTTCAGAGACCGTGAATAGTTACAATTGAAAGAAAACCGCCCTCGGTCAAAATTTTTAACGAATTAACCGGGTTTCAACACTGCTAGGAATGTCTTCCTCAGAATTTAAATCAAAGAATGGTCTATAACATGGTCACAGAGTTATGAGTAAAAACGTATGGTACAGTGTATAAGTACGGAATCATCGTGAAAGACTGGCAGTACTTATATGTCATTAAGAAAATAATAAATATGCCAAAAGGGCATTAGTCACAAAGATATTTAAGATAAAGAAAACTGTGATGGCGAGCCACTAAGGGCTGCTCGTTACTTGTGTGGTGCAGGTTGCGAAACGTGATATGTAAACAGGAAGAATACGACCCAGCGATCGGCAACGCCTGAGTAAGACGAGTGTCTGGCGTAATTCTTAGATCGTTACTGCTGCTACAATGGATGATTATCAAGACTTAAGTGAGTTTAGACGTGGTGTTATAGCGGACGCACGAGCGATGCGACACAGCATCTACGAGGTAGCGATGAAGTGGGGATTTTCCCGTACGACCATTTTACGAGTGTGCTATGAATATGAGGAATCAGGTAAAATATCAAATCTCCGACATCACTGCGGCCGGAAAAACATCCTGTAAGAATGGGACCAATGACGACTGAAATGAATCGTTCAACATGACAGAAGTGCAACCTTTCGGGATATTGTTTCAGATTTCAGATCTGAGTGGACAAATCATTCGCTCGAATTCTCCACAATGTTCTTCAAACCAATCGAATTGTGGCCTGGTGACGGGCCGCATTGTCATTCATATTAATTCCATCGTTGTTTGGTAACATGGAGTCCATGAATGGCTGCAGATGGCCTCCAAGTAGTCGAATATAACCATTTCCCGTCACTGATCGGTTCAGTTGGACCAGAGGACAGAGTCCATTCCACACAAACACAGCCCATACCATCACCAGCTTGGACAGTGCCCTGTTAACAACTTGATTCCATGGCTTTGTGGGGTCTGCGTTACACACGAAACCTTCCATCAGCTCCTATCAGTTGAAATCGGGATTCATCTGACTAGGCCACAGTTTGCAGTAGTCTAGGGACCAACCGATACGTTCAAGATCCCAGGTGAGGCGCTGCAGGCAGTGTCGTGCTGTTAACAAAGGCACTCGCGTCGGTCGCCTGCTGCCATAGGCCGTTAACACCAAATGTCACAGCACTGTCCTAAAGGTACGTCCGTCGTACATCCCACATTGATTTCTGCGGTTATCTGACGAAGTGTTGCTTGTCTGTTAGCACCGACGGCTCTGGACAAACGCCGCCACTGTCGGTCGTTGCGTTGTCCGTGGTAGGAGGTAATGTCCGAAATATGGTATTCTAGCACGCTCTTGACACTGTGGATGTCGGAATATTAAATTCCCTAACGATTTCTGAAATGCAGTGTTCCACGTGTCCAGTTCCGATTATCATTCCGTGTTCAGAGTCTGTTATTCCTTTCGTGCGACCATAATCACGGCAGCACTGCCCTTCTACAGCTTTAGTACCCGGTTAGTATTGCCATCTGTGTAGCTGCATATCGCTATTCCCTGAGTTTTGTCACTTCATTGTACTACAAGAAGACAAAAAGTCCAGGAAGCAAAATACGCTACGAGCTACTAGCACTCGTTTATCACGTTTTAAAGCCCGTGTTTACTAGCTGTTTTGTCTTTTATTTGAGTGAGGAATTCTTGCCTCAAGTTACACAGACCAGCTTCTAACACCCTCTATATGGTTTGTTATTTTTGTTTTTATACGTTGAAATGACTGGTAGTCTTGTGCGATTTTTGGTTACCACAGCCCGATACAATTGTTGCGAATCTAGCTTAACAACAAGTATAAATTAACAGTAGTAAGAATAATTGAGCTCTTAAAGCAACGAAGCAGCACGTTCCATGGCGGAAGCGCTGCGGGCGTATTTGATGACAGCGTTTACCCGAGCGCCGGCACAGCGGCGCCAAGAGTCAAATAAGCTTATGTGACGATAACAGCGAACCAAATAGCTGTCATTCGTCTCGTGATGATGGAAACGTACCAGTAAGTGTGGCCAGCCCCTGAGTCGGAGATATAGGACCTTCCAGAACATTCTAGAAGCTTTCCGTGATGCACGAAGGTGGTATAAATAAGGGGTCAGGAGGACCATTGAAGCGGTCACAGTGAAGTCGAGACCCGCGGAGTATACCGACACAGCCTCTGTGTCTACAACGGCAGACGTGGGGACTTAGAAAGATTCGCTATGCCTCTGCTCTTCTACAACCAGGGAGATAGATTCCACACTATGAATTTCTGCTGATAGAAGTTATGGCGAGATAGTGCTAGTAGGGAATTTTCAATTATCAACCTGTAGGGATCTTATGAATTCTGCCCTGCAGCAGTATCTACTCCTCATCGAGTTCCGTTCCCTTCACCTTAGCAATAGCTTTCTCCTTCTAGCTGTCGGAGTTGCAGAAGCTGCCCACGCCTAGTTCTACTCTTCGAGAAGATCGTACGAGGTAAGGCCCCTGATCATCATTCGTGTCATTCTCACTCCCTCTCGGGACACGACACAATGACCTGGAAAATATTTTTGCAAACAGCCAGCAAGTGATGTGGAACATACTGCTGCTAGTCTTCAGTTCGCTAATCCGCAGTTCAGCTCGCTGGAACTGAAATAAAGTTCCATAGTACTCAGAGCCATTTGAACTATTTTCTTGTTCTAACTCTCTATGAGCAATGCAGAGGAGTCAGGAAACGCGAAGGTAAATGTGGTGTCACCGCCAGACACCACACTTGCTAGGTGGTAGTTTTAAATCGGCCGCGGTCCATTAGTACATGTCGGACCCGCGTGTCGCCACTGTGTGATCGCAGACCGAGCGCCACCACAAGGCAGGTCTCGAGATACGGGATAGCACTCGCCCCAGTTGTACGGACGACGTAGCTAGCGATGCACACTGACGAAGCCTCGCTCATTTGCAGAGCAATAGTTAGAATAGCCTTCAGCTAAGTCAATGGCTACGACCTAGCAAGGCGCCATTAGTAACATTGCACGTATCTATGGAGTCTCACTTATATCGTCAATAGCGATGTACCAAGGATGGATTAAAGTTAAGTATTACAGAAGCTACGTACTTTTCTTTATAGCATTCATCACGTATCCTGTTACAGACCTATCTCTTGCCTGCGTGAACTAAACGCGTGCCTTTCGGCTACTTCCGTGGCGTGGCTGTCTTGCTACGCCACAACAGTAAATATAAGTTCACTGCCACTATTAAAGTTCCAACCCTCGTCGATGTTTCGTTGAATGGTTCACATGCTGACACTCGCTCATGGTCCAGCATTGAAATCTGCAGCAATTTGCGGAAGGGTTGCACTTGTCACGCTGAACGATTCTATTCAGCCGTCGTTGGAACCTTTCTCGCAAGATCTTTTTCCGGCCGCAGCGATGTCTGAGATTTGATATTTCACAGGATTTCTGATATTCAAGTTAATTCTCACTTCATCGGTACCTCGGAGATTGTGTGTACATTCGCTCGTGCGCCGACTATAACACCACGTTCAAACTCACTTAAATCTTAATAACCTGCCATTGTAGCAGCAGTAACCGATCTGACAACTGCGCCAGACACTTGTTGCCTTATATAGTTGTTGACGACCGCAGCGCCGTACTCTGCCTGTTTACATATCTCTGTATCTGAGTACGCATGCCTATACCGGTTTCTTTGGCGCTTCAGTGTATACTGCATTACATTTATTGCGCTATAAATACTGTCATTCATTAAGTAGAAGTTTTTACGTGGACGTAACTTTAATAAGTGCCTTGAAATATATTTACTTTCTCTTTTATTCCTGTAGTGGCACAACTCCATGTGTTCACAATCATCATGATAGCTACAATTTTTTTCAGACTGTTGTAATATTAGCGTTACACATTCCAGAAACACAGTTGTTTCACGCAGCAGAAAGAAATTCACAACTAGAGTGTTAAACAAGGTTGTGGAATATTTCTTCTTCTTCTTCTTCTTCTTCCTGAATAATTTATAATTAGTGAGTCGTTCTCTTTTAGAAATAACAGATTCAGTTGCTACAGCTAGGATTACATTTGAAAAGATGACGTGTAGCTTAAGTTTGTCGGACGTAAGAAAACTTGAGATGGACATTTAAAACGTACTCGTAGATGTAGGTGTAGAAAAAGGAACCGGATTAACCCATAACTTCAATGCAGAAGCCACAGCAGGTAAATAATCTGCTGATGACATTCAGCCACAAAATACAGCTGAACCCGACGGGAATGAAGAAAACTCACACGTAAACTTGGAAGTCCAGCCAAGGAGCCTGTGAACTGGCGAGTAACTTGTGCGACGAAAACGGTAACCGAAACACATGAGAAGCAATCCAGAACTACAGCCCAGTCGCGAAAAGGTAGTGTTTTGCAGACTCTGCAGGGAAGCCACCACAGGAAATCACTTGGAAAACAGAGGAGTGATATAGAAGTTATGCAAGGGAGATCAAATGGAAGAAACGACCAGCTGCGCGAAATGTAAAACGTTGATTGACACAAAATGTGGATGGGTGTGGAAAGGTTTGAAAACGATTGTATTGCTATGCCTGTAAATGGTGATGTAAGATGTAAATGTTGAACGTTACCTTATAGTACTACGTATCTTTATGTTAAGGAACATAGTTTATAATGGTGCTACCATTTATCCATCTACAGATAAATATAAGAAAACCAAAGTCCTAGTTTGTAGCACTTCTAGACGCCTAGAAAATTAAATATAGGGTGTTTCTTATTTGCGGATTTTCCATGCTTTAAATGACATACCAAGAAGAATTCCTGCAGCTCAGGATGATATTTTTTAGAAGTTTTCTGTAATTTACTATTTAGGCTATTTATCTAAATAACAATGTATATGTTCGTTGCTCAAAAGCATGTGTGTCTGAATGTTCCTCACAAATTGCTTTGAAATTCTGAGACAATATTTCATTCGTATATATAATCTCCAACATTGTGTCAGAAGTTCAAAGTAATCGGTGAAGAACCTTCAGAGACTTAAGATTTAATATTTGGAACAAACGAACATGAGATTTTTGCTAACAACATGGCGCTCCAGTATCAAAACATGAGCGTATTCGAATGTAACGTAGTTTCAGAATTTCAAAGTAATCGATGGACAGCTTTCGGAGATTTAAGACTGTGAACAAACGAACATTTACTGGTATCTAAATAAAAATGTAAATGTTCGTTTGTACAAAATCGTAAATCCCCGAAAGTTGGTCGCGGATTGCTTTGAAATTTTGGCGCAATGTTGCATTCGAATACGTGGGTGTTTTTATGCTTCTGTTTTTTCATTTATGTAATATGTAAAAATGGAACACATAAAGGGAGCGTGGTGTTATCTTAATAACACGTGTGTGTGTGTGTGTGTGTGTGTGTGTGTGTGTGTGTGTGTGTATAAAAAACATACACTACTGGCCATTAAAATTGCTATTCAAAAAAGAAATGCAGATGATAGACGGGTGTTCATTGGACAAATATATTATACTAAACCTGACATTTGATTACATTTTCACGCAATTTGGGTGCATAGATCTTGAGAAATCAGTACACCGAACAACCACCTTAGCCCGTAATAACGGCCTTGATACTCATGGGCATTGAGTCAAACAGAGCTTGGATGGCGTGTACAGGTACAGCTGCCCATGCAGCTTCAAAACCATACCGCAGTTCATCAAGAGTAGTGACTGGCGTATTGTGACGAGCCAGTTGCTCGGCCACCATTGACCAAACGTTTTCAGTTGGTGAGAGATCTGGAGAATGTGCTGGTCAGGGCAGCAGTCGAACATTTTCTGTATCCAGAAAGGCCCGTACAGGGCCTGCAACATGCGGTCGTGCATTATCCTGCTGAAATGTAGGGTTTCGCAGGGATCGAGTGAAGGGTAGAGCCACGGCTCGTAACAAAATGGTTCAAACGGCTCTGAGCACTATGGGACTCAACTGCTGAGGTCATTAGTCCCCTAGAACTTAGAACTAGTTAAACCTAACTAACCTAAGGACATCACAAACATCCATGCCCGAGGCAGGATTCGAACCTGCGACCGTAGCGGTCTTGCGGTTCCAGACTGCAGCGTCTTTAACCGCACGGCCACTTCGGCCGGCGGCTCGTAACACATCTGGAATGTAACGTCCACTGTTCAAATGTGCCGTCAATGCGAACAAGAGGTGACAGAAGCGTGTAACCAATGACACCTCATACCATCATGCCGGGTGATACGCCAGTGTGGCGATGACGAATACACGCTTCTAATGTGCGTTCTCCGCGATGTCGCCAAACACGGATACGACCATCATGATGCTGTAAACAGAACCTGGATTCATCCGAAAAAAATGACGTGTTGCCATTCGTGCACCCAGGTTCGTCGTCGGGTACACCATCGCAGGCGGTCCTGTCTGTGATGCAGCGTCAAGGGTAGCCGCAGCCACGGTCTCCGAGCTGATAGTCCATGCTGCTGCATACGTCGTCGAACTGTTCGCGCAGATGGTTGTTGTCTTGCGAACGTCCCCATATGTTGACTCGGGGATCGAGACGTGGCTGCACGATCTGTTACAGCCATGCGGGTAAGATGCCTATCATCTCGACTGCTAGTGATACGAGGCCGTTGGTATCCAGCATGGCGTTCCGTGTTACCCTCCTGAACCGACCGATTCCATATTCTGCTAACAGTCATTGTATCTCGACCAACGCGAGCAGCAATGTCGCGATACGATAAACCGCAATCGCAATAGGCTATAATCCGACCTTTAGCAAAGTCGGAAACGTGATGGTACGCATTTCCCCTCCTTACACGAGGCGTCACAACAACGTTTCACCAGGCAACGACGGTCAACTGCTATTTGTGTATGAGAAATCGGTTGGAGGAGGTGGAGGAGATTAGTGTTTAACGTCCCGTCGACAACGAGGTCATTAGAGACGGAGCGCAAGTTCGGGTGAGGGACGGATGGGGAAGGAAATCGGCCGCGCCCTTTCAAAGGAACCATCCCGGCATTTGCCTGAAGTGATTTAGGGAAATCACGGAAAACCTAAATCAGGATGGCCGGAGACGGGATTGAACCGTCGCCCTCCCGAATGCGAGTCCAGTGTGCTAACCACTGCGCCACCTCGCTCGGTAAATCGGTTGGAAACTTCCGTCATGTCAGCACGTTGTAGGTGTCGCCACCGGCGCCAACCATGTGAAAATGCTCTGATAAGCTAATCATTTGCATATCATAGCATCTTCTTCCTGTCGGTTAATTTTCGCGTCTGTAGCACGTCATCTTCGTGGTGTATCAATTTTAATGGCCAGTAGTGTATTAAGAGTCACACGTTGTTAGCAAACATGGAAGTGGTATTTATAACTTATCGGCTTATGATTAGAATACTGCTACAGATATCATTTTGCTGTAGCAATAAACAAGGCTCAGCGTCAGAGGGGCCAGGAGGAGATGGATAGAGGGATGGGAGAAAATGAAGATACAGACACAGAAAGGGGAAATGAGAAGATGGACGGAGAGAGGGCCAGGAGGTGATGCACAGAGGGAGTGGAAGAGAGAGGGGGCAGAAGGAGGAAGAGAAACGTGGAAGAGAGAGTGAGGTGGCAGAGAGAGTGAGGAGGTGAGAGATAGAGAGAGAGGGAGGAGGTTACGGGTAGAGAGAGGCGAAATGAGGTGGAGATGGAGAAAGAAGGGGAGAGGAGGAGATGGACAGAGACAGCAGGGGGAGGGTGTTTAGGACGTGTATTCTGCTCCCATACATGTTAGAAACGTGTGCTATATCCTTTCTTTCTTTTCCACTTAACTAAACTGGCCTGTGTGGCTGGCAACAGTTAGTAGAAGTAAAATCTGTAAAATGATAAAACATACGCACTCCTTCCTTGTCGCTCAGTACGTTCTTTATGACAAGATGTCAGTCTCAGTAACTTTTATCGTATACGTCGCAACAGTAGTAACATAAATTGCTACCATGACGAGAGCCAGACGCCCATGTGTCGCCCCGGTCTGACGCCGCCCCCTGCTGTCGCCTCCGCTCCACATATCCGCCCCCGCCGCCTCCGTAGCCATCGCAGACCGCCCACTCGTCCGTCCCGCGGCGTTAAAGCGATTTCCGATAGCGTCACGTCAGCGCGGCCACACGCAGCACCCTCATCTGGCCGAACGTCGTTTTCGTTGGAGTTCCTCACGGTTTCATACATGGACCAAAAGTATTTCCTCTCGCCTGCCGGTTAGGGAAAAAAACTTGAGCAATTCCTCTATATTACTTACGACAAACTCCGAGCTGTCAAACCCTCAAAATCAAAATATTAGTTAAATTTACTGCTGAAATCTCTAAAACGATTACCGCCTCGTGGCGTTTTGGTACAGAAACCAGTACGCGGAAACTGGTGGAAACAATCTCTTTGAAGAATTGAGTTTACTGCTTTATTTATTCATGACGCGCATTTCACCTAATACAAGTTATCTTCAGATAAACCTACATTATTTACAACTGTATTAGAAAGGCTTGATCCTAGCTTGGTACTGAGAAGATTACAATTTTTTTTCATTTTTGGAACTTACCACTGGTTTATAGGTGGCTCTTGGGTGTCACGATTATGGCTTTGGCAAACAAAACTGCCCTCGTCATATATAGCAAAATAAATCGAAGCAAGTATGTGCTGACGCCCTATGTGAAAAGCATAACGCCCAATAAACTACGGATGAACAAAAGAAATTCAAATATGGAAAAATTTATAGCAGTTAGCTTTCCGATAGCTATGATCTGTGTGGGTAAGAGAATGGAAGAAGGTGTAAATAGGTTAACTTGCAGGTCTGTGTAGAATAGACCAGTGGATACTAAACGCGATCAGGGCTGTAGACAGTTCGTCTGATGGTAAATACGCTACAGGTAACGTTCTTTGTTCTCCAGTCACATCCTGCCTACAGCAAGTGTCCGTTCTCCACAGTAGGTGACGCTGGTCCCGATAATTAATTTGTAAATGTTTCGGTAGTTGTTCTGAAACCATTTTTAAATAACATTACATTCTGTAAATACACAATCCTATACGAAACGTGCCCTGTTCAAATGGCTCTGAGCACAATGGGACTTAACAACATTTAAGGTCATCAGTCCCCTAGAACTTAGAAATACTTCAACCTAACTAACCTAAGGACATCACACACATCCATGCCCGAGGCAGGATTCGAACCTGGCACCATAGCAGCAGCGCGGTTCCGGACTGAAGCGCCTGGAAGCGCTCGGCCACAGCGGCCGGCCATGCCCTGTTCTACAGTATCCTCAGCTTCAGTAAATTACGTTAGGACTCGAGCGTATTAGAGTACATTTAGTAAAACTGTGCAAAATAACTTCACCAAACACACTGAAGAGCCAAAGAAACTGGTACAACTTCCTAATATCGCGCAGGGCCCCACGAACACGCAGAAGTGTCGCAGCACGACGCGGCATGGACTCTACTAATGTATGAAGTAGTGCTGGAGGGTACTGACACCATGAATCCTACAGGGCTGTTCATAAATCTGTAAGAGTACGAGGCGGATGGAGACCTCTTTTGCACACGACACTGCAAGGCATGCGAGACATGTCCAGCAAGGTTCATGTCTGGGGAGTTTGGTGGCCAGCGGAAGTGTTGAAACTCAGAAGTGTGTCCGTCGGAATGTACAGTCGACATGAATGGATGCAGGTGATCACAGAAGAGGCTTACGTACGTGTCACCTGTCAGAGCCGTATCTAGTCGTATTGGGGTCTCATACCGCCCCAACTGCACTCGCCCCACACCGTTACATGCCGGCCGTGTGGCCGAGCGATTCTAGGCACTTCTGTCTGGAACCTCGCGACCGCTACGGTCGCAGGTTCGAATCCTGCCTCGGGCATGAATGTGTGTGATGTCCTTAGGTTAGTTAGGTTTAAGTAGTTCTAAGTTCTAGGAGATTGATGACCTCAGATGTTATGTCCCACAGTTCGCAGAGCCATTTGAACCACACCACTACAGAGCCTCCACCAGCTTGAACAGCCCCTGCTGACATGGAGGGTTCATGGATTCATGAGGTTGTCTCCATATCTGTACACGTCCATCCGCTTCATACAATTTGAAACGAGACTCGTCCGACCATTCAACGTGCTTCCAGTCATCAACAGTCCAATGCCGGTGTTGACGGAGCCAAGCGAGGCGTCATGCAGTCATCAAGAGTACAAGAGTGGACCTTCGGATCAGAAAGCCCATACCGATGATGTTTCGTTGAATGGCTCGCACGCTGAATCTTATTGATGGCCCAGCACTGAAATCGGCAGTAATCTGCGAAAGGGTTGTATTTCTGTTACTTTGAACGATTCTCTTCAGTCGTCGTTTGTCCCATTGTTGCAGGACATTTTTCCGGCAGCAGCTATGTCTGAGATTTGATGTTTTACCGGATTCCTGATAGCACGGTAGACTCGTGAAATGGTCGTATTGCAAAATCCCCACTTCATCGCTGCCTCGGAAATGCTGTGTCCCTTCGCTCGTGCGCCGAATATAACACCACGTTCAGACTCGCTTAAATCTTAACCTGCCATATTAGAAGCAGTAACCGATCCAACAACTCCGCGAGACATTACTTGTCTTATACAGGCGTTTCCGACCGCGGCGCCGTATGCTGCCTGTTTACATATCTCTGGATTTGAATACGCCTGCCTATACCATTTCTTTGGCGGTTCAGTGTATATTCTACTACGCTAGAGTTTTAACATAATTACACCCCATAGCCGTCGTAAAGCCAACTGCTATACATTTTTCCGTATTTGTATTTATTTTGCTCATCCATAGGTCATCGGGCGTTACGTTTTTAACGTATCACGTGAGCACATACTTGCTTCGATTTATTTTACTATATATGACGAGCGCACTTTACGGTATATTGATGGGCCATCTGACAGCAACTAAATAAAACACAATTTTAGTGCCATACGCGTTTCGTCTTTATTTTCTGCAAGGCATCATCAGTGGCCTGGAATATGTACATATGATAGCTATTTTATTTACATTTTTGTGACTGTGCCTATAGGTTATAAACAGTTCTGGTGGTTGCTATTTCCTATTAAGTAGTAATATTTTGAACTGTACTTACAGGTTGCGTGGACAATTTTTTACATATTACGCTCCTGTTGCATTTTTGGTGTTGTTCTTCTTCTTATGAACGCCAATTTGCTGTTTTTTCCACATTCCACAGCACTATGCACTGAACGCTTGTTTTAACGCAATGTTTTGGTTTCTGTTGCCGACTGGCAAATGTTTTTGCCAAAGATCGAAACTTATGAGTGTAATTATTGAAGTATCTGTGGTCTGTTCGTGTATGCATTTGTGTGTGCGATTGTGTATGTGTTTGTGTGTGTGTGATATTAATTTTAATTTTATTTTATGTTTTTTTTGTGCTCTGTGTGTGTGTGTGTGTGTGTGTGTGTGTGTGTGTGTGTGTGTGTGTCTGAATTTTGGCGTGGTATAATTCTTTTCTTTTTTTTCTTTTTTCTCTCCTTTTTTTTTGTGTGTGTGTGTGTGTGTGTGTGTGTGTGTGTGTGTGTGTGTGTGTGTGTGTGTGTGTTTATCACATGTTTGCTTTCTGCTATGGCTTTCTGGATGTGGAAGTTTTCTTGTGTTTGTATAAGGTGTTTGTCATGGTTGCTTATTCTCATTATTTTCATTTCTTGTTCCATGTTTGTAGGATGATGGTTGTAGTGTTTTAAATGTTCTGCAAATGTGGAATGGTTTGTTTCATACTTTCAACATCTGATATGTTCTTTGTATCTTGTTTCAAAATTGCTGCATGTCATGCCTATGTATACTGCATCACAACTTTGACATTCAAGTTTATATATTCCTAATTGTTGGAATTTGTCCCTCTTGGTAGCTGTCTGGCTTAGGTGTGACTGAAGGGTTTGCCCAGGCGTATATGCTATTTTGAAACCCTGTCTCTTTAGGATGTTTGCAACTCTGTGTGTTAGTTTATGTGTGTAGGTCATGGTGTACCATTTGGTTCTTTTCTGTGTGGTGTTGTCATTGTGTGTGTTTGTTGAGTGTGTTTGTAAGTTTTCAGCTTGTGAGTTCTTTTGTATTCTGAAAATGTTGTGGTTGTTTTTTATTTGTGTTTTTATTTTTTGATTGAGCCTGTGTACCACATGTGTGTCATACCCATTGTTCCTAGCTATTTGTATAATTGTACTCATTTCTTGTTCATAGTTTCTCTTGCTGAGTGGGATTCTGTTTAATCTATGTAACATGTGTCTTAGTGCTGCAAGTTTCTGGCTGTGGGGGTGGTTGGATGTGGAATGTATTATAGCGTCTGTGGCTGTTGGTTTTCTAAAGATGTTAAATGTATGTTTGCCATTTTCTTTTCTAATTGTAATGTCAAAAAAATTTATTTGGTTTTCTTTTTCAAGTGTGAATTTTATGTTCTGATGAGCTTTGTTTATTTCTGAACGGAGTTCATCTATTTTTTCACTTGGCACTTCTACCAGACAAATAATGTCATCCACGTATCTGTACCAATATATGATTTTGAAACTTTCATTTGTGGTTATCTTTTCAAATATCTGATTTTCTAGGTGACTGATGAAAATGTTTGCTAGTGTTCCTGATGTTGGGGATCCCATGGGCAGTCCATCAGTTTGTAGATAATATTCTTTCTCAAACTGAAAGTAGTTTTGTTCAGTTGTCAGTCTGAGCATATCTGTTATTTCTTTTATTGCGTCTGTGGTGAGGTTGCTGTGCGATGAGAGATTTTGTTCTATGATGTCTGTTGTTTTTGTGGTAGGGATGGAGGTATACATATTTTCTATATCGAATGAAATCAGTGATGCTGTGTGTGGTACCTGTATGTTCTGTATGTTTTCTATTAGGTTTCTTGTGTTTATCACCGTGCTGTTGTTTTCTACTTTATAGTGTTTTGTAACTAACTTTTGGAGGTGTTTGGCTATGCGGTATGTTGGGGCTTCAACTTCAAGAAAGCCCCAACATACCGCATAGCCAAACTTCAATAATTACACTCATAAGTTTCGATCTTTGGCAAAAACATTTGCCAGTCGGCAACAGAAACCAAAACATTGCATTAAAACAAGCGTTCAGTGCATAGTGCTGTGGAATGTGGAAAAAACAGCAAATTGGCGTTCATAAGAAGAAGAACAACACCAAAAATGCAACAGGAGCGTAATATGTAAAAAATTGTCCACGCAACCTGTAAGTACAGTTCAAAACATTACTACTTAATAGGAAATAGCAACCACCAGAACTGTTTATAACCTATAGGCACAGTCACAAAAATGTAAATAAAATAGCTATCATATGTACATATTCCAGGCCACTGATGATGCCTTGCAGAAAATAAAGGTGAAACGCGTATGGCACTAAAATTCTGCTTTACTCAGTTGCTGTCAGACGGTCCATAAGTAAAAATTATAGATATACCGTAATATTACACGCAACTGAGGAAGACAGGACTACAAAAGTTGAAGCGCACTTTCCGTTTGCTGATACGCAAATCGTGGCACCCAAGACCTACTTACCAATTACTAATAAGTTTCAAAAGGGGAAGAATATAATAATTTTGTAATATTTTCAGTAGCCAGTTACGGTCCAGCCTCTCTACTACAAGTGTAATTAACACAGGTCAGTCAGAAGATGCACTGTATTTGGCGAAACGTGCGTCGTGAGTAAATAAAGCAATATATTGAATTCTACAATTACACTGTGGTTTTCTCCGCATGCTGAATTGTGTGTGTCTTGCTAGCTGTAGCTGCTCCTGGGTTCGTCTTTGTGAGTGGTCAGCTTGCTTGCTGCAAGTAGTGAACTTTGTAACTAGATTTGTCTACTCCTACCTAGACCAGCCTGTTGCTTTGTTCAAGGCGGTTAGGTAGCTTCGAGGCGGTTTTGTGAGCGGACGAGTGAACCGCAGCAGGTAGCTTGGAAGCGCAACAGCAAGTGGACGTAATGCGCAAAAGCTCACCGGCAAGATATGCTGTGGCGCGTTGTATAGTACTTCAACGAAAGTAATTTTTATATGCAATACACTTGAGTGCGAATAAAGGGGAGAGCAGCGTGTTCTGTTACACTGCAGCCTAAGAAACTAAATGTAGCCGGCCGCGGTGGTCTAGCGGTTCTAGGCGCTCAGCCCGGAGTCGCGCGATTGCTACGGTCGCAGGTTCGAATCCTGCCTCGGGCATGGATGTGTGTGATGTCCTTAGGTTAGTTAGGTTTCAGTAGTTCTAAGTTCTAGGGGACTGATGACCGTAGCTGTTAAGTCCCATAGTGCTCAGAGCCATTTTTTGAAACTAAATGTAGGGAAAAATGTTCAGATGTGTGTGAATTCCTAAGCGACCAAACTGCTAAGGTCATCGGTCCCTAGACTTACACACTACTTAAAGTAACTTATGCTAAGAACACCACACACACCCACGTCCGAGGGAGGACTCGAACCTCCTGCGGGAAGGGCCGTGCAGTCCGTGACATGGTGCCTCAAACCGCTCAGCCATAAATATAGGGAAAAAAGGAAATGGACAACGCTAGTCGGTATGGACCGTCACACGAGAAGCACATGCTATTGGGCGTCTCAGGGACAGATTACGCGCCACCTTTGCTTTCTCAACCTGCCCCTCACAAGAAGACAAATTTTAGCTACAACAGACTAAGAGCAGGTTACACAAATGCTAATGAAACGAAACGTTTGTCAAAATTAATTTCCTCCCCGGGCTGTGATTCCTGCCTCACTGACGACAAAATTGTATATTTTCTAGTACAATGTGATAAATACGAGGGTAATCCCAAAAGTAAGGTCTCCTATTTTTTTATATGTACATAGACGTGTTTATTTCTACAATGGTTTACAACTATATACAGCTTGAACATTTAGCTATTTTTCGACATAATCACCATTTCTGTCGATGCATTTTTGTAGACGCTGTGGCAGTTTTTGTATGCCCATGTCATACCAGCTCGCCGCCATACTGTTCAGGAAGCTATGAACCCCTTCTTTCACCTCGTCGTCGGAGCTGAATCGCTGGGACCACAATTAACGCTGACAGGTACTATGGGACTCTGAAAAAACTCAAACGGGCAATTCAGAACCCGAGAAGAGGAATGTTGAGCAAGGGCGCCCACACATCGCTCGGCAAACCGTTGCTCTCCTGCAACAGTTTCAGTGGAACATAATCACCCACCCACCCTATAGTCCTGACTTGGTGCACAGTGACTATCACCTGTTTCCTAGGCTAAAGGAACATTTGGCCGGAAAGCGATTCAGCTCCGACGACGAGGTGAAACAAGAGGTTCATAACATTCTGAACAGCATGGCAGCTAACTGGTATGACATGGGCATACAAAAACTGCCACAGCGTCTACGAAAACGCATAGACAGAAATGGCGATTATGTGGGAAAATAGCTAAATGTTCAAGCTGTTAACTGATGTAAACCATTGTAGAAATAAACAGGTCTATGTACTTATAAAAAAAATAGGAGACCTTACTTTTGGGCCGGCCTGAGTGGCCGAGCGGTTCTAGGCGCTACAGTCTGGAACCGCACAACCGCTACGGTCGCAGGTTCGAATCCTGCCTCGGGCATGGATGTGTGTGATGTCCTTGGGTTAGTTAGGTTTAAGTAGTTCTAAGTTCTAGGGGACTGATGACCTCAGAAGTTAAGTCCCATAGTGCTCAGAGCCATTTGAACCATTTTGAACCTTACTTTTGGGATTACCCTCGTACAAACATTCAAAAACAGTTGGGCTGTATAGTATTTTAAAAACGAAGGTGTCTATTTCTCTTAGAGCTGCTCTTAGTTCTATGAACAGGTACAACGCCTAATGTAATTGCCATTTCTTTCGGCTTTTTACAAGGGAACTTTAAAATCGAGGATATTTTATTATGTTTTATCTCTGTATATCGAAGGCAATGCCCTGACTGACCGACCCATCATCTACCAACCGAAACCGCTAAGGATAGAAACTTCAAATCTGGAGGTGTGAATCTCCTCTGCAGGCTTCGTTTAAGAGGGGATTGTGCAAAATTCGGACCCTAATGGAGGGAAATAGGAGATGAAGATTTTTTATGTCGCTATTAAGGCTGTTTTGAAGCTAGACCTACTAAAATTGGTATTTGGTTTCTCGGTCAAATATGAAATAAAAACAAATATGTTTTTCAGCATTTTTGGAAATTGGACGATATGGGGTAAAATAGCGGGTGAAATGTTTTTTTGAAATTATCAATAATACAGTACTACTAAAATATTATTAAAGCTCATCTATGAACACTGGTATTTGACTTCTCGGTTACAAATAAAACATACGTGTTTCAGTGTTTTTGGAAATTGAACCTGTAACGGGGTGAAATAGGGGATCAGGCCTTTTATGAAAATATTTCATTATGAAAGCATTTTTAAAGCGGAATCTATGAAAATTTAAATTTGACTTCTTATTTGGCAATAATTTTTTTTTTTATGGAAATTCCAGGCCTATGAGGGTGAATATGGAGATGAAGGCTCTTATGGAAATGTTTAATTGTGTAAGCAGTTTTGAAGCTAAATTTGTGAAAATCTGTATTTGGTTTCTCTGTTAGAAATAAAACGTACGGAAGTCACTGTTTTGGAATATCAACACCTATGGGAGTGGAATAGGGGATGAAAATTTTTGAGAAAGTATGTCTTTACATTTTAACAGCAAAATTTTAAAGCTAAATCTTTAAAAACTGGTACTTCTCTTCTCAGTTGGATACAAAGAAATATGTGTTAGAGGATGAAAGTTGCTTTGGAAATAGTTCATAAGGGTCCAAAAAACATGATTAACAAAAACTTCGGACTCCAGCTACCAGAATAGCTTCTTGGCTAGAAGTACATTCGGAAAAGACCACGCTTGTGTTGCCTAAAGTAAAGCGAAAAGGTTAGAACGTGTTGGAGTCTGTGAGCAACATGAAAATTCGGTTAAACAAGAACAAAAAAAATCTCTGCAAGACATACAGTCTACGCGAGCGAAGCAGCGGACGCTAAGGTAGTTTAGTGTAAAGGTAATTGGATTTTACGTTGAAATTTCGTTGCTTTTATTTGAATGGTTCAGTCAGACAAACGCACTTCGTTGAATACTTACACCATTCAATTAAGTCTCCTATTTTCTAATGAAGTCCGATAAATTTTCTGTTTGTATCTTTGTATGAAATAATTGTACTCGGTGAAATCTTATCTGCCCGAAACCAAATAATATAAAATTTAAAAAAAAGGAACGGAGTTGCCAGAGGCTTGCAGGTAGAGAAGTGGCATGTACTTACGGTAGTACATCGAACTCTTCATCCGCCTCCGTAGCTGTGGTCACTAATGTACGCCTTACGGTGGCACCCGATTCGTTTGGAAGCCGGTTCGAATCCCGGTAGTGGATGAAATTTTGCCTGACAGTATCTGGTCGGCGAGGAGAAGAGGGGTCGTGTAGTAAAGTTCCTGATTACCAGACCTTGCGTCGATGTCTTTGACTAAATACCGAACCACTCCGCCGTGTGTCTTTGAGTAATGGAGATGCTTTGGGAACTGGAATGGGAATCCGTGGGGGGAAGGCGGCGAGCTTTTCGAGGAACGCCACTTAGAAAACGTAGAGAACTGGAATTTGAAGCTGACTGCAGAACGATTCTGCTGCCGCCAACACACACTGCACGTAAGGACCACGAAGATACGAGAAATTAGGGCTTGTATGGAGGCTTATAGACGGTCGTTTTTCGCTCGCTTTATTTGCGAGTGGAACAGGAAGGGGAACGATTAGTAGCGGTACAGGAAATCCTCCACCACGCAAGACACGGTACGTATGTAGATGTAAATGTTGAACTGAGGGCACGGGGCGCTGTTGATTGTGATCTGCCTGTCGCATATGGACACTACGCTTGGCAGCCCTCTTGCTGCTACTCATGAGGAGTAGGCTACGTGCCGACACATTGGCTTTCACCCTCTCTTTGGTCACCACCGCCATCACCACCAACCAACAGCCACTATAGTCGCCTACACTTACAACTCTCAAATTGAAGCAAAGGAGTCATTTTGTGTGATGTAAAGAAAATCGTTCCGTACTAGGCAGCTAAAACTACCTCTCGGAGCCACCCACCCAACAACATTATACGATAATCAATCAACTGAACCGTAAACAACAATGCTACAGCTTGCATTACAGTTCAGCTCGTCAATCAGGAATTGGAAATTGAAATGGAACTCCAGTCCACATTACCATCAGCATTTTAAGATTTGTTGTAGTGCTTAGAGTCTCAAATTGGGACAGCGGGCAAAGAATGTGTGTTGACGTAACATATGTCAACCATCTGGATTCTGACGATGACAAGGTATTCTTTGACATATGCAAGTAAACTTCTAGAACGAATTGAACAGATTAGGACAGCTAATTTGAAAGTGGGCTACAAATATAATATGACCTACATTGAGCTAGTAGATACCGTCATTCTACAACTCAGAAATATGTTTTGCTCTGTACCACGTCGTCAACTAGTAACCAAGATGGTATTATACAGAGTATCTTCGCAGATATGAGTTTGGAACGGCGAATATTTAGCTAACAGAAGCAGGTGCACTATTTTCTATTTCATCAAAACTAAGACCATTTTCAAGAACAGTAGGTGTCGATGTGTTGTATAATTATGCTGTTATTACACGACGGATATAACCAATCTCAAAGCAAGGACACAGCAAGCGAACTATATGTTACGATCATACGAAACTGCAATAGCCCGCCGGCCGAAGTGGCAGTGCGGTTAAAGGCGCTGCAGTCTGGAACCGCAAGACCGCTACGGTCGCAGGTTCGAATCCTGCCTCGGGCACGGATATTTGTGATGTCCTTAGGTTAGTTAGGTTTAACTAGTTCTAAGTTCTAGGGGACTAATGACCTCCGCAGTTGAGTCCCATAGTGCTCAGAGCCATTTGAACCATTATTTTTGCAATAGCCCAGTCATAGCTATGAGTTCTTGTTTGCTCTGGCAGATGGCTCATCTGAAGTATAACAGATGAAATATTAGATCTACAGTAATGATAGAAGCTGAAGAAATGAATTAAAATTTCTGCCACAACCAGGACTTGAACCCAGGTCTCCTTACTTAGTAGGACGGTGTGGTAGCTATTACACCACTGCCATAGTCCAATGCCCATCTAACGAGCTTGAAGTTTTCAACTTATTTTCCCCTTGAATGAGATTTTCACTCTGCAGCGGAGTGTGCGCTGATATGAAACTTCCTGGCAGATTAAAACTGTGTGCCCGACCGAGACTCGAACTCGGGACCTTTGCCTTTTGCGGGCAAGTGCTCTACCATCTGAGCTACCGAAGCACGACTCACGCCCGGTACTCACAGCTTTACTTCTGCCAGTATCTCGTCTCCTACCTTCCAAACTTTACAGAAGCTCTCCTACGAACCTTGCAGAACTAGCGCTCCTGAAAGAAAGGACATAGCGGAGACATGGCTTAGCCACAGCCTGGGGGATGTTTCCAGAACGAGATTTTCACTCTGCAGCGGAGTATGCGCTGATATGAAACTTCCTGGCAGATTAAAAATGTGTGCCCGACCGAGACTCGAACTCGGGACCTTTGCCTTTCGCGGGCAAGTGCTCTACCCTCTGAGCTACCGAAGCACGACTCACGCCCGGTACTCACAGCTTTACTTCTGCCAGTATCTCGTCTCCTATCTTCCAAACTTTACAGAAGCTCTCCTGTGAACCTTGCAGAACTAGCGCTCCTGAAAGAAAGGATACAGCGGAGACATGGCTTAGCCACAGCCTGTGGGATGTTTCCAGAATGAGATTTTCACTCTGCAGCGGAGTGTGCGCTGATATGAAACTTCCTGGCAGATTAAAAATGTGTGCCCGACCGAGACTCGAACTCGGGACCTTTGCCTTTTGCGGGCAAGTGCTCTACCCCTTCTTAAATCATCACTCCTGCCGAGGGTCTCCACTATTTCAACAGAACCCCAGTGTTAGACTCAATGGGGAAATCCTACTTGTACTTCAGGCTTAGGTGGTCTATAGATATGATGTCATTAAATTTTCCTTGAGAAATTTCAGTCTGAACTAATGACAGAAACTGAAGAAATGAATTAAAATTTGTGCCACGGCCAGGACTTGAATCCAGGTCTTCTAGCTTACTAGGCAGGTCTGCTAGCCATTACACAGCCGCAGCAGTATAGCTAACACAGCTGCACGAACTACGTTGGTCCAATGCCTCCCCCTCCCACCCCCCCCCCCCCCACCGCCCAAACACAAACTTCAGGTCTTTGGCTCATTTTCCTCTTCTTATATCGTCACTATTGCCAAGGTTCTGCTGTTTTCCAATAGCACCCCAGCATTGGACTTAATACTGAAATCCTGCCTATGCCTCAGGCTTAAGTTGGTTGGTTGGTTGGTTGGGGGAAGGAGACCAGACAGCGTGGTCATCGGTCTCATCGGATTAGGGAAGGATGGAGAAGGAAGTCGGCCGTGCCCTTTCAAAGGAACCATCCCGGCATTTGCCTGGAGTGATTTAGGGAAATCACGGAAAACCTAAATCAGGATGGCCGGATGCGGGATTGAACCGTCATCCCAGGCTTAAGTGATCCGTAGATCCGATATAATTAAATAAATGAATAAAAGGATTGGGGTAACTTGATACAATCCTTTGCCACAGGAGTGCTTGAATATTTACATCTGTCATTGACTATTAAAGTATCCCTTATGGATACAATCACAAACTCTTCCCTTGATATACAATCTTCAACATTTACAAAAGTACATTTTATCTCCTACTTGAATAAATCTTTAATTCTACTCAGTGCTGTTGACTGCTTCGGGGGAGTTCACGAACTGGAGGGGAAGGCTTCCATGCTCAGCTCTGTATTGACCTCCGTGCGATGGTGCTGCTGAACTGAGGGAGAGAACGAGTCTTCTTCAGCCTCTACATTCGTCACTCATTGGTTGGATGGTTTGGTTGGTTTAAAAGAGGGGGGAGAGACCAAACTGCTAGGTCATCGGTCCCTCCATTCGTCGTTGTAGACTGCAGTGACACATTGCCGATGCCTGTGCTATCGATGTGCGTCCCCGACTTTGATATGGCACCGCGATCTTTGGATGATACCACAGCGTGCTACCTTTCAGATCGGCTCATTATCATCATCATCATCATCATCATCATCATCATCATCATCATCATTTAAGACTGATTATGCCTTTCAGCGTTCAGTCTGGAGCATAGCCCCCCTTATACAGTTCCTCCATGATCCCCTATTCAGTGCTAACATTGGTGCCTCTTCTGATGTTAAACCTATTACTTCAAGATCATTCTTAACCGAATCCAGGTACCTTCTCCTCGGTCTGCCCCGACTCCTCCTACCCTCTACTGCTGAATCCATGAGTCTCTTGGGTAACCTTGCTTCTCCCATGCGTGTAACATGACCCCACCATCTAAGCCAGTTCGCCCTGACTGCTACATCTATAGAGTTCATTCCCAGTTTTTCTTTGATTTCCTCATTGTGGACACCCTCCTGCCATTGTTCACATCTACTAGTACCTGCAATCATCCTAGCTACTTTCATATCCGTAACCTCAACCTTGTTGATAAGGTAACCTGAATCCACCCAGCTTTCGCTCCCGTACAACAAAGTTGGTCGAAAGATTGAACGGTGCACAGATAACTTAGTCTTAGTACTGACTTCCTTCTTGCAGAAGAGAGTAGATCGTAGCTGAGCGCTCACTGCATTAGCTTTGCTACACCTCGCTTCCAGTTCTTTCACTATGTTGCCATCCTGTGAGAATATGCATCCTAAGTACTTGAAACCGTCCACCTGTTCTAACTTTGTTCCTCCTATTTGGCACTCAATCCGTTTATATTTCTTTCCCACTGACATTACTTTCGTTTTGGAGATGCTAATCTTCATACCATAGTCCTTACATTTCTGATCTAGCTCTGAAATATTACTTTGCAAACTTTCAATCGAATCTGCCATCACAACTAAGTCATCCACATATGCAAGACTGCTTATTTTGTGTTCACATATCTTAATCTCACCCAGCCAGTCTATTGTTTTCAACATATGATCCATAAATAATATGAACCACAGTGGAGACAGGTTGCAGCCTTGTCTTACCCCTGAAACTACTCTGAACCATGAACTCAACTTACTGTCAACTCTAACTGCTGCCTGACTATGCATGTAAAGACCTTTAATTGCTTGCAAAAGTTTGCCTCCTATTCCATAATCTTGTAGAATAGACAATAATTTCCTCCTAGGAACCCGGTCATATGCCTTTTCTAGATCTATAAAGCATAGATAAAATTCCCTGTTCCACTCATAACACTTCTCCATTATTTGCCGTAAGCTAAAGATCTGGTCCTGACAACCTCTAAGAGGCCTAAACCCACACTGATTTTCATCCAATTGGTCCTCAACTAACACTCGCACTTTCCTTTCAACAATACCTGAGAAGATTTTACCCACAACGCTGATTAAAGAGATACCTCTGTAGTTGTTACAATCTTTCCTGTTTCCATGTTTAAAGATTGGTGTGATTACTGCTTTTGTCCAGACTGATGGAACCTGTCCCGACTCTCAGGCCATTTGAATTATCCCGTGCAGCCATTTAAGACCTGACATTCCACTGTATTTGATGAGTTCCGACTTAATTTCATCCACCCCAGCCGCTTTATTGCACTGCAATCTATTGACCATTTTTTCCACTTCCTCAAATGTGATCCTATTTCCATCATCATTCCTATCCCATTCTACCTCGAAATCTGAAACATTACTGATCGCATTTTCACCTACATTGAGCAACTCTTCAAAATATTCCCTCCATCTGCCCAAGGCATCCACAGGATTCACCAGCAGTTTTCCTGACCTGTCAAAAATACTTGTCATTTCCTTCTTACATCCCTTTGGAAGACTGCTAATTACACTCCAGAATGGTTTTCCAGCAGCTTGACCCATAGTCTCCAACCTGTTTCCAAAGTCTTCCCACGATTTCTTCTTGGATGCTGCAATTATCTGTTTGGCTTTGTTTCTTTCTTCAACATAACTTTCTCTGTCTACCTGGGTTCTGGCATGTAGCCATTTTTGATACGCCTTCTTTTTCCTTTTACAGCCTGCCTTGACTGTATCATTCCACCAAGCTGTTTGCTTCATCCTACTTTTACACACTACTGTTCCAAGACATTCTTTAGCCGCTTCTAGTACTGTGTTCCTGTACCCTGTACCTATATCCGCTGTTTAATAACTGGATAATTGTTCTACATATCGACGCCTACTGCACTTGAAAATGACCTGCAAGTGCGAAATTAGCCCCTAAGGCCACAATTAGCCAGTCATGTGATATATAACAAACTGAGTACCCGTGAAGAATAGGTGAAGTGCAAAACTTCAATATGTTGTTTAACACATTGGGACCTCGTATGAAGAAAATGATCAAGACCCCAAACTGATTTTATTCCTGGCGTGTGGACGACATCTGTACAGTCACTACAGTGAACAACTGTGAAAAACAGATGTGCTTCGAGCAGTCAGTAGTGAGCGGGCGTGTTACGTTGTGGACGTGTGGCTGTAGAGTGTGTCAACGTCGATATATCCACACATTGCAGTGGAGCGGTATATCTAAATCAAGCGTTCAAGACATTCTCCACAGTGTTTTGAAGAAGAGAGAACTGTGTGCAAATTTGTCATGCACACTTCGATCCCAAACAAAGCCAACGACACACGGACATATGCAGCGACATTATTGAAATAACAAAAGTCTACAATTCTTCTACATCTGCATCTACACTCCGCAAGCCACCTAACGGTGTTTGGCGGAGGGTACCTTGAGTACCTCAATCGGTTCTCTCTTCGATTCCAGTCTCGTATTGTTCGTGGAAAGAAGGATTGTCGGAATGCCTCTGTGTGGGCTCTAATCTCTCTAATTTTATCCTCATGGTCTCTTCGCGAGATATACGTAGGAGGCAGCAATATACCGCATCACTCCTGGGTGAATGTATGTTCTCGAAACTTCAACAAAGTCCGTACCGAGCTACTGAGAGTCTCTCCTGCAGAGTCTTCCACTGGAGTTTATTTTTCGCGATTACTAAATGATCCTGTACCGAAGCGCGCTGCTCTCCGTTGGATCTTCTCTATCTCTTCTATCAACCTTATCGGATACGGATCCAACTCCGGTGAGCAGCACTGAAGCAGTGGGTGAACAAGTGTACTGTAACCTACTTCCTTTGTTTTCGGATTGAATTTCCTCGGGATTCTTCCAATGAATCTCAGTCTAGCATCTGCTTTACCGACGATCAACTTTATATGGTCATTCCATTTTAGATCACTTCTAATGCCTACTCCCAGAAAATTTATGGAATGGACTGCTTGCAGTTGCTGACCTGCTATTTTGTAGCTAAATGATAAGTGATCTATCTTTCTATGTATTCGCAGCAAATTACACTTGTCTACATTGAGATTCAACTGCCATTCCCTGCACCATGCGTCAATTCGCTGCAGATCCTCCTGCATTTCAGTACAATTTCCCATTGTTACAACCTCTCGATATACCACAGCAACATCTGCAAAAAGCCTCGGTGAACTTCCGATGTCATCCACAAGGTCATTTATGTATATTGTGAATAGCAACGGTCCTACGACACTCCCCTGCGGCACACCTGAAATCACTCTTACTTCGGAAGACTTCTCTCCATTGAGAATGACATGCTGCGTTCTGTTATCTAGGAACTCTTCAATCCAATCACACAATTGGTCTGATAGTCCATATGCTCTTACTTTGTTCATTAAACGACTGTGGGGAACTGTATCGAACGCCTTGCGGAAGTCAAGAAACACTGCATCTACCTGGGAACCCGTGCCTATGGCCCTCTGACTCTCGTGGACGAACAGCGCGAGCTGGGTTTCACACGATCGTCTTTTTCGAAACCCATGCTGATTCCTACAGAGTAGATTTCTAGTCTCCAGAAAATTATTTATACTCGAACATAATACGTGTTCCAAAATTCTACAACTGATCGACGTTAGAGATATAGGTCTATAGTTCTGCACATCTGTTCGACGTCCCTTTTTGAAAATGGGGATGACCTGTGGCCTTTTCCAATCCTTTGGACCGCTACGCTCTTGTAGAGACCTCTGCGAGAAAGTTATCACGCGTAAGGAGACTTGGTGTTATGAATATGAACCGTCGTGCAGAATGTGTGTCTGATGGCTCACACTGACCAAAGGAGGTACGAAAGTGACGCACGATTTGAACAACATCCCGAAGGAGCATGTTATGACAGTTTCACATGGCCGTATGAGGGGCGTTTAGTAAGTGATGCAACACTTTTTCTTTCTCAGTTAAAAAAAAATGCAGAATTTTGTTGTGGGACATCTTGGAATATTCCCCTCTTCAGTTCCTATAATTTCATGAAGTTCCAATAGCTGGTGGCGCTATATGTAGTCTTGAAAGTGACACCTGCAAAAGAGGTGCGTTCAAAACAGAGAGCTGTCATTGAGTTTCTTTTGGTGGAAAACCAGAGCATTGCAGATACTCATAGCAGCTTGCAGAATATCTACAGAGACCTGGGAGTGAACTAAATCCCGAGGGGGTCGTTCGAAAGGTGTTTGTCATGATTGCAACAAGGTCTCGCAAACCTGTCCAGTCTCCCGCGTGACGGTCGGCCGCACCCATCTGTGACTCCTATAATATTGGAACGTGCGCACACTCGCACTTGAGCTGACAGACGGACCACACTCAAACACTCCTCCGCCAGTTGGGGGTCTCAAAGTTGTGTGTCAGCTGGATTCCTCGCTGTCAAATTTTGAAGGGTTTATTCTATTTGATATCTTTCGTGGTTGGCTGAAAAGCCAACACCGTGTTACTAGAGGAGGCCGAAATGCACGCGTTTTAGCTCACGCAGGCTGGCGTGAGGAGGGAAGGGCTATACTGACGTGAGGTCTGGAACATGAGAAGGATGATTCAAAAATGGTTGGTTCAAATGGCTCTGAGCACTATGGGACTTAACTGCTGAGGTCATCAGTCCCCCAGAACTTAGAACTACTTAAACCTAACTAACCTAAGGACATCACACACATCCATGCCCGAGGCAGGATTCGAACCTGCGACCGTAGCGGTCGCGCGGGTCCAGACTGAAGCGCCTAGAACCGCTCGGTCACCGCGGCCGGCCATGACAAGGAATTAGAATTCAGAAAGCGGACGTAATTAGTTGGATACTTAACTTTAATCCATTAATGATGAACGTCGCTCTTGACGGTACATGATTCACAATACTATCTGTTCAGAATACATACATAGTAACTGAATATGGCGCCTTGCTAGGTCGCAGCAAATGACGTAGCTGAAGGCTATGCTAAACTGTCGTCTCGGCAAATGAGAGCGTATGTAGTCAGCGAACCACCGCTAGCAAAGTCGGCTGTACAACTGGGGGGAGTGCTAGGGAGTCTCTCTAGACTAGACCTGCCGTGTGGCGGCGCTCGGTCTGCAATCACTGATAGTGGCGACACGCGGGTCCGACGTATACTACCGGACCGCGGCCGATTTAAAGGCTGCCACCTAGCAAGTGTGGTGTCTGGCGGTGACACCACAATGTCCTCTCTCATGGTGCAAGTATATTCTGTTAGCATTTGGAAACTGAAGAAAGGATTTCAGCGTACCCGTCGCAAATTGTTCTCCATGACAACGCAAGGCGTCACATAAGTCTGCGCACCTGAGAGGGTGTCACAAAACTTCATCGGGCTGTTCTTTCTCGTCCACCCTACAGCCTGGGTGTCTCGCATGTTCCGACTTCCATCTGTTCGACCCAATGAAGAACAGGGAAGCTGAGAGTGGATAGTGGGGAGGTTGTTGATCCAGCAAGATGTTGGCTCTGTAAGTAGGCTGTTTATGTTTTTGTGTTCGTGACGTCACGTAGCGCTCTGTATGAAAATCACTGGCTGTGCTGTGTGCAGTCTGTGGGTGGTTTGCATTGTTGTTTGCTATTGTAGTGTTGGGCAGCTGGATGTGAACAGCGCGTAGCGTTGCACAGTTGGAGGTGAGCCGCCAGCAGTGGTGGATGTGGGGAGAGAGATGGCAGAATCTTGAGAGCGGACAATCTGGACGTGTGTCCATCAGAAAAAGCAAATTTGTAATACTGTAAAATGTTCAAATGTGTGTGAAATCTTAAGGGACTTAACTGCTAAGGTCATCAGTCCCTAAGCTTACACACTACTTAACCTAAGTTGTCCTATTGACAAACACACACACACCCATGCCCGAGGGAGGACTCGAACCTCCGCCGGGACGAGTCGCACATGTAATACTGCATATCATGAATATATATGATGATTTTTTAATATTATTAAGGTAAATACTTTGTTTGTTCTCTATCAAAATCTTTCATTTGCTAACTATGCCTATCAGTGGTTTGTGGTTAGTGCCTTCCATAGTTAGAATCTTTTATTTAGGTGGCAGTATTGGTGCTCGCTGTACTGCAGTAGTTCGAGTAACGAAGATTTTTGTGAGGTAAGTGATTCATGAAAGGTATAGGTTATTGTTAGTCAGAGCCTTTCTTTTGTAGGGATTATTGAAAGTCAGATTGCGTTGCGCTAAAAATATGGTGTCAGTTTAGTGTTGATCAGAATAAGTAAAGAGAGAAATGTCTGAGGACGTTCAGTTCTGCTCAGCTGTTTGAAAATCAAATGACGTAAGAGGTTTATCAGCACAGTCATTCACTACTTTTTCCATGGGGATGTTTCAGCTCCGATGTACAACTGTGGAGTGGTACTATGCAGGCATACATTGCCCTCCCAATAAGGTGGTCTAAGTGTGTCACATTGAACAGAGATTATGTTCAAAAACAGGATTTGGTAGGCAAAACACTGGGGAATAATATGGTGTACTGGAATCTTGAATAAAACCAACCTGCTTTCAGAAAGGAATGTGTTGCATTACATATTGAATGCATCTCTTATGACCATTCAATGCGTTGTACTCTAGTGGGAGAGGGGGGCGGGGGGTGGGGTGGGGAGACTGTCAAGAGGAAGGATCAAAACCGTCATGTTATCTCCATTTTTGATTCATACAATCTCGAAGCTTTTTCGGTTGATGGAGAACTGATATGCAAATCGAACGACTAAAATTAATACATAGTATCCTCCGCCATGCATAGTATACTGCCTTGCGGAGTGTTTATGATGTATACCATTGCAACACGACTAATTTGAAGAGAGTGAAGCTGCAGTAGGCCTTATCGCACATATAAAGTTCAGCTTTGAGCTACGTTATTGTGCAAGATGTACGAGGGTGAGTCAAATGAAAACCTTAAATTTGTAATAAGAAATCGAAGTTTCACGCCGTTATCCTGCAAGTTGGTAAGCGTGCTACAAACAGCGTGGAGAATGGCCTGTAGGTGGCAGCATAGTGCAGATGTACACACAGCGTCGCAGTATCAGTTTAAAGATGGCCGCTCCACTTGCGACTTGTACCAGGGAAGAACAGCGTTCTGTTATTGGGTTTAGCCGGCCGGGGTGGCCGAGCGGTTCTAGGCGCTACAGTCTGGAACCGCGAGACCGCTACGGTCGCAGGCTCGAATCCTGCCTCGGGCATGCATGTGTGTGATGTCCTTAGGTTAGTTAGGTTTAAGTAGTTCTAAGTTCTAGGAGAGTGATGACCTGAGAAGTTAAGTCCCATAGTGCTCAGAGCCATTTTTTGTTATTCGGTTTTGCGTAGTAAAGGTGTGAAACCTATTGAAATTTATCGACAAATAAAGGTTCAGTACGGTGATGCATGTTTGTCACAGAAGCAAGACTACGAATGGAGTGGGAAGTTCGCAAATGGTGTGACTTCAGTGCAAGATTCTCCTCGTCCAGGTCAGGCACAACGAGTTGTGACTCCACAGGACATTGCAGCAGTGGAAGCCATAGTGAAGGAAAACCGCCGAGTGACACTGAATGACATTGCAGCATGTTTACAGATTAGTCATGGGCCAGCACACCACACTGTGCATGATGTGCTCCGGTTTCACGAAGTGTGTGCAAGATGGGTGCCACGGCAGCTGACTCCTGAAATGAGAGAACGACGTGTTGATGCTTGTGAAGAACTTCTTCGGCGCTTCGAACGAGAAGGTGATGGCTTCCTTGCAGGAATCACTACTGGGGACGAAACCTGGGTTCACTTCCACCAACCGGAAACGAAGAGAGCGAGCAAGGAATGGCGCCATTCCTCATCACCAGAACCATAGAAGTTTCGAACAGAACCATCAGCAGGGGAGGTTATGCTGGGAGGAAAAAGGTGTCTTTTGGAGCATTACATGCCTAGAGGGACCGCTGTCACCAGTGCATCATACACAGATCTCCTAAAAAATCATCTGCGGCCTGCAACAAAATCAAAGCGACGTGGATTGCTGTCAGCAGGTGTCCTTTTGCAACATGACAGTGCAAGGCCCCACACTGCCCGTACAACAGTTGCGACCATCACAGACCTGCGTTTTGAATGTCTTCCTCATCCACCATACTCACCAGACCTTGCTCCAAGTGACTTCCGTATGTTTGGACCACTCAAAGACGCAATGGGAGGAAAGAAGTTCCGTTCTGATGAAGAGGTACGCCAAGCGGTGCATGAGTGGTTATGCATACTACCATAATAATTTTTTTCTAAACGAATTTATGCACTTTGTAAGCGCTGGAGGATGTGAATTGAGCGAAGGGGGAGATTATGTTGAAAAGTGATACAGCTTTGTACCACTTCTGCACAATAAATAATATTTAAAAAATACTTAAGATTTTCATTTGACTCACCTTTGTAGAAGCATAATTATTGGAAATCTCAAATCACGGTATCAACTCGTGCCAGTGGGGGTGTTTTCCATCTCGGACCTATACGTCATTCTGGCGACCTGTGCTCTGTTGGAATCAATTATCCCGAGTGGAAGTGATACACTTGCGAGATAGCATCATCTTCTTAGAAGAGCCTTCCAGGAGATGGGGCTAAGAATTCCCTTTGAGAGTTCTCTGTGACTTGTGGGACCCGGTCGCCGCACAATACACGTTGCAGGGGCGAGGGGGGGGGGGAGGGAGATACTGGCGGGTGACGTGTGGGAGGGGGGGCATTCCTCTTTGTGTAGGCGGCGCGCCGCCCACCGGTGGATCACACAGGGGCTCCGTCCTGTCTGCCGGCCTCATCAAAGGCGCCGCCACGCCTTATCCTGTGAGGTACTGCGAATTTCGTGGTAGCGTCAAGGGCACTTGCAGCCATCTCCCCATCACAAAGTCTGATATCTCAAGCTACTAATATCGCTCACAAGACCAGTATGCTAGTAAAGCAGACAAAAATTAACGAGATAACAGGCATAAAATGGTTGATATGGTTCTGAGCACTATGGGACTTAACATCTGGTGTTATCATTCCCCTAGAACTTAGAACCACTTAAACCTAACTAACCTAAGGACATCACACACATCCATACCCGAGGCAGGATTCGAACCGGCGACCATAGCAGTCGAGCGGTTCCGGCCTATTACTTCCTCCTCCACAGGGAGTCACAGAGTTTTGCAATTTTTTGCTCTTTCTTTCCGTTCTCGTAGTTTTGATAGTCAGCAGTATGGATCGCTTAGTTCATGGATACCAGGACTGGGCAGAAGTTGTGTACTGCTGCGGTAGGTGGTTATTGCAGCAGAAGCGAGAGTGCTTTAGGCGCATTGTCTCAAAGCGTGTTTGCGCGGCGCGCATGGCTGAGGAAGTCTGCCACGTATAGAGCCGTGTAGTGTGTAGTGGTGCGTACTGTATACGCAACTAATGGAACAGCGGGCGGGCGGTGTAGTTGCCGCGGGCCAAACACGGATCCGTGGGGGACACAGCGACATGGCGGAAAGCCCCGGGGGCTTAAGCGGATAGCACCCGCCTGTGCTTCCCGCTACTCCAGCCTCGCATACCGCCCGGCAGACATTTAAAGCAGTGTGAGGTCGAGGGGAAATGGCGATTGTGAAATGGCGGACACTGTGTCTATAGTTAAGACGCAGTTTCCAGACTGACTGACTGATTCATTCATTCATTCACTGACTCATCATCGTCCGCCGCAAACCACTAAGGAGAGGAGCTTGAAATTTGCAGAGTGTACTGATCTCATACTGTACGAGTCGTCTACGAAGGGATTGTTCGAAATTCCATCCCTAAAGAGGTGAAATAGGGGATCGAAAGTTTTTTTAAAAGTATGTCGGTATCAAAGTAATTTTCAAGCTAGACCTACGAAAATTTGTATTTGGTTTCTCGGCCAAAAATAAAGAAATACAGTCTTTCACTATTTTTGGAAATTTAACCCCAATGGGGGGTGGTACAGTTGGTGAAATTTTTTAAAAGATAAACCATTAATAAAAATGTACTAAAGTTTTTTTTATAGTAACACTATGAAAATTTCTATTAAGCTTCTCTAAGGGGGTGAAATAAGCGATGAAAATTTTCAGGAAAATATTTCATCATATTAACAAAGTTTTGAAGCTAAATTTATCAAAATTGGCATCTCTCTTCCCCGTTAGGCACAAAGAAATATGTGTTAGGGAGCGACATTTCTATTGAAGTGTCACCAACGAAAGTAAAAGGCATGATTAACGAAAAACTTTGGATTCCAGCTACCTGAATAGTGTTTTCGTCTGAAGTACATTCGGAAACGACCATTATCAGAATGGGAAGAAATTACATGTGGTGTCCCACAAGGATCCATCTTAGGGCCATTGCTTTTTCTTGTGTACATTAATGATCTTTCATTAGTTACACTGCCAGAAGGAGAGTTCCTTTTGTTTGCAGATGACACGAGTATTGCAATAAATAGTATGTCGAGTGTAGTTTTAGAAAGATCTGCTAATGATATTAATAAATGTTTTAAAGCCAACTCACTGACATTAAACTTCGAAAAGACTCACTATATGCAATTCAGATCCTGTAAGGGGTTTCCACCCAGCATACGCATAAAGTATGAAGAAGAGTAGATAGAAGAGGTTGACAGTCTTAAATTCCTGGGATTCCAACTTGATAATAAATTCAGTTGGGAGGAGCACACCACAGAACAGCAGATACACCTTAACAAATCGGTATTTGCAATACGAGTGTTGGCAGACATAGGCGACATAAAAATGAAAAATCTTGCATACTTTGCCTACTTTCATTCCATAATGTCATATGGTATAATATTTTGGGGTAACTCTTCAAGTCAAACAAAAGTTTTCAGAGTCCAAAAGCGTGTAATAAATATTATTTGGGGAGTAAATTTACAGACGTCCTGTAGAACCCTCTTCAAAGAACTGGGTATACTAACTACTGCCTCTCAGTATATTTACTCCTTAATGAAATTTGTCCTAAATAATATATCTCTTTTTAAAACAAACAGCTCGGTTCATACATACAATACCAGGAACAAAAATGATCTGCAGAAGGACTTAAAAGCACTTACTTTAGTTCAAAAAGAGGTCCACTACTCAGGAACACTCATCTTCAATAATTTGCCAGTAAACGCAAAAAATTTAGTTACAAATAAAGATCAGTTTAAAAGTAACCTGAAAGACTTACTAGCGGCCAACTGCTTCTGCTCCATTGACGAATTTTTTTATAGAAACAAATGAGGTATATATTCATACTATTAGTATTGTTATTTCAGCTTAAAAAATTGACATGTTTCACATTCATGAGGATATCCTCAGCACGGATCTATGGAACGAGAAACTAATGTAATCTAATTTTATGCGTGCACAACATATTAGTGAGGTGACCTCATATAAGCTCCGCTGTGTTTTGGCAAAAGAAGCAAATTTTAACATGGCAACAAGAGAAATGCATGTTTCAGTCAAAATTCGCCAGTATTGACACATCGCTGAAAGTTAGATGTGGTTCACAAGCCAAGCGAAAATAAATTACTGCATTTTCCGTGGAATTCTGTTGAGATACTAATCAAAGCAGAGGTGATAGATCATTATGAATGCTCACACTGCAAGTGTGGGTGTGGAGGTGCTCCACAAAATATTTAGAAAAAATGCGAGTGTAGGCTTCAGTTTAGAACGGCACTTCCCATGTAGCTCTCAGCATTTCCCCTACAGCAGCTGCCCTTAACCCCCACCACTGCCGCTCTCCCCACTCGTGCCCGGCCGACTGCACATCTTGTGGCCATGTTATTCTGCATGGACTCTACTGATGCCACTGTACAGGCAACCTTTACAGTGACAAGTGTGTTCCATTTTGCCTGTCTCTCTTATTGCACATTGGCACAATGACGAACTACCTGTCACTTCACTTGTCTATAAAATGAGTATACCTTGAGGGCATTGCATTTTGTTTTCCTGCAGTGCATATTGTAGGTACCAGCGCAAATGTATAAACGGGAAAATATTTACTACTAGCTGATAAGTACTGACACACAATAGTGGAAAATCTTTATGCTGAACGGTTGCGTATGTAGTGGCAGTTCTACAACTCTGCCACAGGGGAGTGTTATGGGACCATTGCTTTTCACAATATATATAAATGACCTAGTAGATAGTGTCGGAAGTTCCATGCGGCTTTTCGCGGATGATGCTGTAGTATACAGAGAAGTTGCAGCATTAGAAAATTGTAGCGAAATGCAGGAAGATCTGCAGCGGATAGGCACTTGGTGCAGGGAGTGGCAACTGACCCTTAACATAGACAAATGTAATGTATTGCGAATACATAGAAAGAAGGATCCTTTATTGTATGATTATATGATAGCGGAACAAACACTGGTAGCAGTTACTTCTGTAAAATATCTGGGAGTATGCGTGCGGAACGATTTGAAGTGGAATGATCATATAAAATTAATTGTTGGTAAGGCGGGTACCAGGTTGAGATTCATTGGGAGAGTGCTTAGAAAATGTAGTCCATCAACAAAGGAGGTGGCTTACAAAACACTCGTTCGACCTATACTTGAGCATTGCTCATCAGTGTGGGATCCGTACCAGATCGGTCTGACGGAGGAGATAGAGAAGATCCAAAGAAGAGCGGCGCGTTTCGTCACAGGGTTATTTGGTAACCGTGATAGCGTTACGGAGATGTTTAATAAACTCAAGTGGCAGACTCTGCAAGAGAGGCGCTCTGCATCGCGGTGTAGCTTGCTCGCCAGGTTTCGAGAGGGTGCGTTTCTGGATGAGGTATCGAATATATTGCTTCCCCCTACTTATACCTCCCGAGGAGATCACGAATGTAAAATTAGAGCGATTAGAGCGCGCACGGAGGCTTTCAGACAGTCGTTTTTCCCGCGAACCATACGCGACTGGAACAGGAAAGGGAGGTAATGACAGTGGCACGTGAAGTGCCCTCCGCCACACACCGTTGGGTGGCTTGCGGAGTGTAGATGTAGATGTTATACTTGCGAACTTGTACACCTGCTCCCCTTAGTGATTGAGTCGGGCCCTCCTGTAGCCAATTACAGACTCAACTGATTAATTGTTCAGCAGTGGAGAGTTGTGAGTAGAGTTTCCAAGCATACGGAGACAGAGTGTGCAGACGACGTCACGGGACCCTCTGGCGAATTTAAGACGAGTGTACAGAGCTTATTACTGATCTCTAGTATTCACTGCCTTCCTTGCAGTAGCACAGACCCTGTTTCCAATTTTTGATTAAAATTTCAATGAACGATATCTGTGAGTCACTAAGATGCAGCACCTGGTTTATACAGTGAACAATTCTGTATTATATCAGTGTTTCACTTTCTGTATAAATGTGATTCCTTACTGAAAAATACAAATGTGTGCGTTTTGCACAAGTGTGGTTTGTTATTACGTTAGTTTGTTGAATCCGCTATTATGGTGCTCCTTTAGTTGTCACTGTACCTTTATTCCAGCCACTCTCATATCATGGAACAAACACCCATGACTGTAAGTAACTGGTGAGTCCGATTGCCCACTGCCACCAGTCTTAGCAAATAACCACAGCCACCAACCTAGTTAATACACAGGTAGTAAGAGCATCATTGACTCATGCTACAGCAATTTAACAGTACTTGTCTCCTGTAAGTATGTTGCGCATTTCGGACACAAATTTCGGTCATAAAGTCTCTGTTACTCACTTTAGGGCTGTCGACATCTTTTGCAGGCTTGGATGTATCTGTTACAATTCCAGACTTCTCCGATTTCTCCACGAAAGCGGTGCCTCTGCTTACCTGGAAGTTGGAAACACACCACGTGTCACTTATGAGAAGCCATTACGTGATACACAAAATACACATGTCAACAAAAGTACAACACAGGCAGTTTAAAAAAAGAATCATTGCATTAAACAAGACGCGGTTGAAATCTTCCAAACGACGTTGGTAGATTCGAGCATTGGTGAATTTGTCGGAGGTTCTTTTTTTCTGGTCTTAGTCGTTGCTCTGAATGCTACTGGGATCTCTTTCTTTTTCAATATGTTTCCAAATCTGTGCACTGTTTTACTGTCATATGTTAGGGTGTACCGTCTGTTTGTTTTTCCTGATGTGATGTGGTCTGTTGTGTTGTCTGTATGTTCCAGGTAGCCCAGTACGTACAAAAAAGCAGAAATTTCGAACAATGCACACAGAGCACGTGAGAGATCTAAAGAGTGACAGCACACATTCCACTTTCACTGAACATCTAATGGACAAAAATGACAAGCCCACTAATATCGAAAGTGATCTACACATCCTGAAGCACAACAGTAGTTTATATCGAAAACTAACTAAGAAAATTATTACATACAAAAGGCTATAATGAAACCGAAAAACGTAATAAACAGAAACACAACACTTTGCAACAATACACTCCCTCATCACATACAGAGACAGAAATAAAGAACAGAACTCGTCAGAACTTACACTACAATTTTCATAGCCTTCTCACAATGTGCGATACATTTCTCGCGACACACGCGAACAGCAAGATGGCGGAATATTTTGGATCACGAACAAGGTGCGAAAGTTATGCTTCTCTGCGTCTAAAGGTAGCTGCAAGCCGTCCAACGAACGTGAGTACATGACAAATTACGTAACAACCTTGTAGACACCAAAACTGTATCCACAACAGACTGCAATCCCAATCGCGTAACGCAAGTTCACATTTTTGTATTTGTTTACTAACAAAAATAAGGTATTATGAAATTATTCACAGAAACAATATTTGGAACAAAACAGTACACATATAATAATGTTTCATAGGTATGCTATTCTCGCATGCTTATGAATAAAAAAACTCATTAATGTCGCTGAAACTAGTTTCGGGTAACAAATAAATGACAAAACTGTTTTGCATCTAGGTGGACCCACAATCTCATATTCTTGTTACGTCTAGAAATGACAGACGAGATTATCCAATTTTATGATGGAAATGAAAAAACGTGGCTGTATGCTGTTTCTATACGTCTTAGTAACTCTGAAACTCGATGGGCTATTTCGTCATTCCGTTTTCCCTAAGCCTTAACATACGGACCTATATCTGCAAGTGTGTAGCTGCCACCACACTTTAACAGCTATAGGTGCCTGCAGTGGCTCGAAAACTGGTTACTGAAGCAATAATTAGTAATAAATTCAAAAGAACGACTTTATGAATGAATCACGTGGTTTTCGTTTTTTATACTTTCTGAGAGGAAGGTTCCCTTGATAACAGTGAACGAGAGAGTTTTATAGTAAATGTCGCACAGATGTAGGTGTTCTCACCTCTCAAATAAGATCTTACTCTAATACGAACCTGTCGCGAATATTTTGGCTCATTTATCTAAAAATTATCAAAATTAAGTGACTTCATTGTGTATGGTCTTGCACTGACGGAATTTTACGGCGAGTATCTATCGTCACGGAAACTAGACTACTTCTGTTCCGTCACAACCGCGCAGATGATTAGCGTTTGTAGGAAGCAGGGAAATTACAGTTTAAGTATGATGACATGGAGGACATGGCAAACAGGGCACAGGCTCGGAATGTTTCAAGGATGAGGAATGGAATCAGCCGTGTCCTTTTGAAGGAATCATCACAGTATTTGCATGGGACAATTTATTGAAATCCCAGAAAACGTAAATCTGTATGATCGGACGCGGATTTGAACCGCCTTCCTACGGAGTTCCATGTGATCAGTGTGCTGACCATTGCTCCACTGCACTAAGTGATTCGCATGTGAACCACAGTAAACTTTGATACCGGTCCTGCCATGAAAGCATGTGGAACAACGCATCTGCCTAAGGAAATTAGACCATTCTCAATCTTTTTACAATGTCACATATTATTTTGCTAAAAGGAACGATACAATTGGCCCCAACACGAAACCGCATGGAACACCTCATTTGTGCTTTAGCTGTGTAAATATTCTCTGCTATAGGAAGGTCACTTCCAGGTGCAGCTGCCTTTGCTGCGGGCTGTTCTTCAGATCCCATGCCTCTGCCTTAGGGGAGTCGCTGTTTAGCGATGAAGGAGACACTGACCTCCATGAATTTACAACGGGGCGGGCGACAACTTCGTTGTTGCTAGCGCCACCGGGGCGCGCTGCTGCGTTTGCATTATTCAGCTGCAGCCAACAGCTGCGGGGGCCGCTTGCACTGGTCTTGTCTCAGCCACCTCTCGCAGATTCCCTGCAGACAACCTTAAAGCTGTTTACAAGGTGAAAGAAACAAGGGTTGTCTGCTGCAGTGTTCTCTGCTTATCATTACTGTCCCTTCTCGTGAACTTACCAGTGTCTTAGAGGGAGAAACATCATCACGCCAAAAGCCTTTATCACACGCCACAGTATAAAGATTTAAATGAAATTAAAACACATTTCTACTTCAGTTGAATTTGCTCAATTAGGATTACTCTGAGTATCTGAATTTGTTGCTTGTCCCCCTCATTTGGGGATAATTATTTCATCCTGTTGCTATCACGTTCCTTTCCTACATGGCACCAAATTACTATGAATTTTTAGTTCGTTTTTCAATGGCCTTGCCACAGTGGTAGCACCAGATCCCGCCAGATCACCGAAGTTAAGTATTTTCGGCGTGAGCTAGCACCTGGATGAGTGACCACCCGTCCTGCCGAGAACTGTTGGTAAGTGTGGTGCACTCATCTCTGATGACGCGAACTGTTAGTGCAGCTGGGCCTTCATGGCCTTTGCAGGCGAAACACAGTGTGTATTAGTTTGTTCATTTTCTTCGTGGTCCACTTTCCTAGCCGCGCGGGCTAGTCGCGCGGTCTGGGGCGTCTTGTCACGGTCCGCGCGGCTCCCCCCGTCGGAGGTTCGAGTCCTCCCTCGGGCATGGGTGTGTGTGTGTGTGTGTGTGTGTGTTGTCCTTAGTGTAAGTTAGTTTAAGTTAGATTAAGTAGTGTGTAAAGCTTAGGGACCAATGACCTCAGCAGTTTGGTACCATAAGACCTTACCACAAATTTCCAATTTTCTACACCAGAACCCAAAAATTTACTTGTGTGGGTGTCTTCTTGTGTGATCACGAAAGAGCTCAATGCCATCTCTCTTTAGCATACAGATAAACCCATCCTAGAATATCGCTGAAATGTGTGGGGCCAGTACCAAACAGGATTACCAGCGGGACTGGACATGTACAAAGGAGGGCAGCACGACACAGCTTTCACTGACTCACGGGAAAGCACCACGGGATCGTTGAAAAACCCGAATTGTCATACTCTTGAAAACAAACGCCAACTATCCTTGGGTAAACCTACTGATGTAGTTTCAAGAAGAAGTTTAAGGGAAGAACGTACGGGTATATTGCAACTTCCAACAATTCCTTCCCATATGGGAAGGAACACAACATAACATTAATTACAGCACGCATAGAGGCAGTGAAGCGGTCATTCTCTCTACGATTCATATGTAAACGAAATGGGAAAGGAACCCTAATACGTAGAGCAATACCGCGTCATCGTGGTTTACGGAGGAGTATGTACATACAGACATAGATTTACAATTAGATCTTGTTTTCATGATACCTGCGCCAGATACTCACTGCCTGAGAAAAAAGGGGAGCACCCATAAGGGAATGAAATTATGAATTATAACTTTATGGTTGAGGGGTGTATGTGATGCTTCCTGAGTGATTACAATATTGGGTCAAGTTTACAACGATTATGGCAGTGTGAGCCCACTTATCACTATGACCTTGCAATCCCCCAGACGTGAACGAATACAGTAATTCGGTAGGGAAGGGCGTCATAAACACACTATATCCTCTCCTGAGGCACGCAGAAAAAAAATGGTTCAAATGGCTCTGAGCACTATGGGACATAACTTCTGAGATCATCAGTCCCCTACAACTTAGAACTACTTAAACCTAACTAACCTAAGGACCTCACTCACATCCATGCTCGAGGCAGGATGCGTACCTGCGATCGTAGCGGTCACGTGGTTCCAGACTGCTGTGCCTAGAACCGCTCGGCCACTCCGGCAGGCGAGGCACGCTGGCCCACAGCTGTTGTACCTGGTCTTTGACATCCTTGCTACTGAAACTGAGACGAAGTTGATGTCTGGTGTGGTCCCACATATGTCCCATCAAGAACAGGTATGAGAATGTTGCTGGTCATGGAAGTACCCCAAAAGCACGCATACAATTCATAGAGACACGTACCACATGTGGACGAGCGTTGTCTTGTTGAAAACTGGCAGCACAATAGTGTAGCCTGAGAGGAAACATAAAACCGCTGTACCTCTCCAAAAAATTGGAAGTATGGCACCACTTCTCAGGCTGCCATCATAATCCCCGTCGATGATCGTACAGGGCAGTGCAGGAACGACATTCATCACTGCATGCAATGCTACACCATTCAGAGCAGTGCATGCTTCCCAGTCACGGCACAACTCCAATGGCCGGCGTTCATGTTGTGGTGTTAACAGCATCCCATGCATGTGACAGTAGTAGGATGAAGGTAATATCAGACCAATAACACGGGATGACCAAAATCTGCAGGGAATGTGTTACTTGCTGTCATATGGTAAGAGCAGATGTGAAGGGGTTATGATGTGCTTGGTGCACAATTCAGCAATCCTCCATTATGGTAGACAGGCGTGGTCGACCAGAACTTTGAGGAGTATGTCTGCCCTTCACTTTCCTAGCAGTCCAATATTTTTGGGCCACTTTTACATCAAAATCTGGATATTGCGTGATTCGACAAGCCCGCCAAGTAGGGACAATGAGGCAACTCCGTCCAGTGCTGATAACGCTGTCTCTTCCTATTATGCGGCGTCTCCTTCACAGTGATCATTCAGTGTCTGACGCTGTTCACGCCCTTTCGACACTCTAACACAAAAATTAAAAAAAAACTATGCATCACCAGGGAATTATCCGAATGGGGCTGATATCGGTAGATTTGATGTACATACAAATGATGAAAGTTTAAGAAAAACAGGGCCATTTGTTCAAGAGCAAGAGCTTCGCAAACTGCGCAAGTAAACAACACAGTGGCACACTTCAGGCCCTTATTCAAGCAGTTATTTGGCTTGGCATTGATTGAATTACGAGATGTCCTCCTGAAGGAGGGAGGTCCTGTCCCTAATGCTCCAAAAGTGCTCAACTGGAGGTAGATCTGCAGTCATCGAGTGTGCGGCTGATCCCAGTGGACGTTCGAGTCCTCCTTCGGGCATGGGTGTGTGTGTGTGTGTGTGTGTGTGTGTGTGTGTGTGTGTGTGTGTGTGTGTGTCTGTCCTTAGGATAATTTAGGTTAATTAGTGTGTAAGCCTAGGGACTGATGACCTTAGCAGTTATGTCCCATACGATTTCACACACATTTGAACATTTTTTTTGAGATAGATCCGGCGACCTTTTAGCAAGGTAGAGTTTTGGCAAGGACTAAGACTTCAAGAAGAATATAATAATTCCAATCCCAAAGAAAGCAGGTGTTGACAGATGTGAAAATTACCAAACTATCAGTTTAATAAGCCACGGCTGCAAAATACTAACACGAATTCTTTACATACGAATGGAAAAACTGGTAGAAGCCGACCTTGGGGAAAATCAGTTTGGATTCCGTACAAATATTGGAACATGTGAGGCAATACTGACCCTACGACTTATCTTAGAAGAAAGATTAAGGAAAGGCAAACCTACGTTTCTAGCATTTGTAGACTTAGATAAAGTTTTTGACAGTGTTGACTGGAATATCCTTTTCAAATTCTGAAGATGGCAGGGGTACAATGCAGGGAGCGAAAGGCTATTTACAATTTGTACAGAAACCAGATGGCAGTCTTAAGAGTCGAAAGGCACGAAAGGGAAGCAATGGTTGGGAAGGGAGTATCCTATCCCCGATGTTATTCAATCTGTATAATGAGCAAGCAGTAAAGGAAAAAAAAGAGAAATTCGGAGTAGGTATTAAAATCCATGGAGAAGAAATAAAAACTCTGAGGTTCGCCGATGACATTGTAATTCTGTCAGAGACAGCAAAGGACTTGGAAGAGCAGTTAAATGGAATGGACAGTGTCTTGAAAGGAGGGTATAAGATGAACATCAACAAAAGAAACGAGGATAATGGAACGTGATAGAATGAAATCGGGTGGTGCTGAGGCAATTAGATTAGGAAATGAGACACTTGAAGTAGTAAAGGAGTTTTGCTATTTGGGGAGCAAAATAACTGATGATGGTCGAAGTAGAGAGGATATAAAATGTAGACTGGCAATAGCAAGGAAAGCGTATCTGAAGAAGAGAAATTTGTTAACATCGAGTATAGATTTAAGTGTCAGGAAGTCGTTTCTGAAAGTATTTGTATGGAGTGTAGGAATGTATGGAAGTGAAACGTGGACGTTAAATAGTTTAGACAAGAAGAGAACAGTAGCTTTCGAAATGTGGTGCTATGGAAGAATGCTGAAGATTAGATGGTAGATCGTGTAACTAATGAGGAGGTATTGAATAGAAATGGGGAGAAGAGGAGTTTGTGGCACAACTTGATTAGAAGAAGAGATCAGTTAGTAGGACATGTTCTGAAGCATCAAGGGATCACTAGTTTAGTATTGGAGGACAGCGTGGAGGGTAAAAATCGTAGAGGGAGACTAAGAGATAAGTACACTAAGCGGATTCAGAAGGATGTAGGTTGCAGTAGGTACTGGGAGATGAAGAAGCTTGCACAGGATTGAGTAGCGTGGAGAGCTGCATCAAACCAGCCTCTGGACTGAAGACCACAACAACAACAAGACACGCAGTAGAAACTCTCACCGTGTGCACACAGGCATTATCTTGTTGAAAGATAAACCCATCGTCGCGTACCTCTGTGCTGTAAGGATACCTTGGATGACAATCAAAGCGGTTCTGCTACGAAATGAAGTGACTGTCACTTCTGGTTGTCAGGCCATATGGCGGGAGACTGTCGGCTTGGTACCCTACCACTGTTCCCGGCGTTTCCAGAGACATCTTCACTGGTCACTGGGGCTCAGTGCGAAGCGGGGCTCATCACTGGAAGCAGTTCTATTCCAGCCAATGAAATTCCAGGTCGAACAAGTTTCTGGAGACGCTCCGGACCGTGGTGGGATACCAACCTGGATCTCGCCTGCCGTACGGCCTGACAATCACAAGTGATGGTCCGGAGTGACGTTTCACCTGTTTGGTTGTCATCCGCGGCACATTTAGGGCACAGCGGTACGTTGACGATATTCTACGCCCCATTTTGTTGTCCTTCGTGGCAAACCATCCTTTGGTTGCATTTCAGTTTGCTGCCCGCAAACGGCAAGTGTGTCTATTGCTTCTCTTCGTGCTTACAAAACCCCACCCTGACCGGTATGGTCGCTGCATCTCTCCCCAATCGAGAGCATTTGTAGCATTACGGCAAGGGTCCACCAGCCAGCTCCGGATTTTTGGGATCTAACGCGCCAGTTGAACAGAATTTGGCCAAACATCCATCAGGAGGAGATTCAAAGACTCAACGAGTGCCAAGCCAAATAACTGCTTGTCTAAGGATCAGAGATGGACCAACGCTTTACTGACTTGCTCATAAAATTAAAATGAGACGTATCTTTCATGGGCAGGTAAGAAGCGTACAACTTTGAACATCGCTGACGTTTGCAGCAACCGTATACATAAATTTGAAAAATATGTAAAAATGTGCCAACCGGTTGCATAGGTTTTTCTATATAGGGTGTTACAAAAAGGTACAGCCAAACTTTCAGGAAACATTCCTCTCACACAAATAAAGAAAAGATGTTATGTGGACATGTGTCCCGAAACGCTTAATTTCCATGTTAGAGCTCATTTTAGTTTCGTCAGTATGTACTGTACTTCCTCGATTCACCGCCAGTTGGCCCAATTGAAGGAAGGTAATGTTGACTTCGGTGCTTGTGTTGATATGCGACTCATTGCTCTACAGTACTAGCATCAAGCACATCAGTACGTAGCGTCAACAGGTTAGTGTTCATCACGAAAGTGGTTTTCCAGTCAGTGCAATGTTTACAAATGCGGAGTTGGCAGATGCCCATTTGATGTATGTATTAGCACGGGGCAATAGCCGTGGCGCGGTACGTTTGTATCGAGACAGATTTCCAGAACGAAGGTGTCCCGACAGGAAGACGTTCGAAGCAATTGATCGGCGTCTTACGGAGCACGGAACATTCCAGCCTATGACTCGCGACTGGGGAAGACCTACAACGACGAGGACACCTGCAATGGACGAGGCAATTCTTCGTGCACTTGACGATAACCCTAATGTCAGAGTCAGAGATGTTGCTGCTATAAAAGGTAACGTTGACCACGTCACTGTATAGAGAGTGCTACGGAGAAACAGTTGTTTCCGTACCATGTACAGCGTGTCAGGCACTATCAGCAGCTGATTGGCCTCCACGGGTACACTTCTGCGAATTGTTCATTCAGCAATGTGTCAATCCTCATTTCAGTGCAAATGTTCTCTTTACGGATGAGGCTTCATTCCAACGTGATCAACTTGTAAATTTTCACAATAAACATGTGTGGGCTGACGAGAATCATGATTTCATACGGGATACTCTACCTGTGCTGCTAGAACATGTGCCTTTACAAGTACGACACAACATGTGGTACATGCACGATGGAGCTCCTGCACATTTTAGTCGAAGTGTTCGTACGCTTCTCACCAACAGATTCGGTGACTGATGGATTGGTAGAGGCGGACCAATTCCATGGCCCCCACGATCTCCTGACCTCAACCCTCTTGACTTTCATTTATGGGGGCATTTGAAAGCTCTTGTCTACGCAACCGCGGTACCAAATGTAGAGACTCTTCGTGCTCGTATTGTGGACGGCTGTGATACAATACGCCATTCTCCAGGGCTGCATCAGCGCATCAGGGATTCCATGCGACGGTCGGTGGATGCATGTATCCTCGCTAACGGAGGACATTTTGAACATTTCCTGTACCAAACTGTTTGAAGTCACGCTGGTACGTTCTGTTGCTGTGTGTTTCCATTCCATGATTAATGTGATATGAAGAGAAGTAATAAAATGAGCTCTAATATGGAAAGTAAGCGTTTCCGGACAGATGTCCAGATAACATATTTTTTTTCTTTGTGTGTGAGGAATGTTTCCTGAAAGTTTGGCCGTACCTTTCTGTAACACCCTGTATACCTTGACCAGGTTTCGTCACGTCTAAGGGTGACTTCCTCAGAAAGTAAGGTAATTACATGAAGAACATATCGTCAAGGATGTACAGTGATTTAAGAGCTGAGTTGCTCAAGTCATACATTAAAATATAAGACATAATGTTCTTCAGAAAGTAACAAGAAGTAACACCGGGTTTAATGTTTGACTTTTTAAAGAACATTATGTCTTATATTTTTATGTATGACTTGAGCAACTCAGCTCTTAAATCACTGTACATCCTTGACGATATGTTCTTCATGTAATTACCTTACCTTCTGATGAAGTCACCCTTAGAGGTGACGAAACCTGGTCAAGGTATACAGAAAAACCTATGCAACCGTTTGGCACATTTTTACATATTTTTCAGAAATATCTTTGGTCGTCTGGGATTTCAATTCGGTGATTGAGCGACGGGGCATCGCTTTCTTGAATTGCTTCTTCCTCCGTTGGTACAATTTTTATTCATATGCGTAACTGCAGAAGCACCCCAAGCCATATTGTAAGTAGGCTGTTTAGGTTTTTATGTTGGTAACGCCACGTAGCGCTCTGTATGAAAATCACTGGCTGTGCTGTGTGCAGTCTGTGGCTGGTTGGACTCATTGTTGGAATATTCGCTATTGTAGCGTTGGGCAGTTGGATGTGAATAGCGCGTAGCGTTGCGCAGTTTGAGGTGAGCCGCCAGTAGTGGTGGATGTGGGGAGACAGAAGCAAGAGTTTAGAGATGTTAATATGAGCGGACGATGCCTATCTGTAGTTAGCGCCTTCAGTAGTTAGAATCTTTCGTTTAGCTGGCAGTATTGGCGCTCGCTGTATTGCAGTAGTTCGAGTAACGAAGATTTTTGTGAGGTAAGTGATTCATGAAAGGTATAGGTCATTGTTAGTCAGGGCCATTCTTTTGTAGGGATTATTGAAAGTCAGACTGCGTTGCGCTAAAAAAAAGTGTTGTGTGTCAGTTTAGTGTTGATCAGAATAAGTAAAGAGAGAAATGTCTGAGTACGTTCTGTTTTGCTCAGCTGTTTGCAAATCAAATAACGTAAGAGGTTTATCAGCACAGCCATTTATAATTTTTCTAAGGGGACGTTACAATATAAGATCAGTCGTGAAAAGAAGCGACTGTTTTCCCTGGGGAGATGGAAGCGGGGAGGATTTTCTCGTGGAAGCTTGTCGCGATAGGGGGGTGGAGGGGGAATGTGGCTTGAGGCAGAGAAAAAGACGAAACAATCACGGGGCGTCCAAATCCACCGTAAAGTCACGAATACAAGCATCCACACATTTCACTAACAGGTAGATTGATCCACATGGAAAATTTGCGTATATGATTTATAAATATTTATTGCAGATGGATGAACTGTGACGATGTTTGTCGATTAAGTCATGCCTCTCCAGAACTTCGCTGGTGTGTCCTTCTTCAATTCTTTAAAATGTACGAATATCTGGAGTTACTATTTAATCATGTATCGTTGTTCTCTGAATTTTAGTCGTGAACACGCAGTGGGTTTGGGGCGGGGACGGAACCTCTCCGTCGTTTCTAGGTCACCGGTTAACATGCAATACATACAATAGAAGATCGTTTAAATCCATTAATCCACCATGATCCGCATCAGGGTAGTCGAGAACTGGCTAATGTGATGAACTCTGACCATTTCAGCATCATGCGACTTTTACGTAGCGGGGCAGGTTCAAAAATGGGATGTATGGGTACCGCATGCTTGAAGTGAAAACCACAAAAATCAATGGGCGGCCAATTATGCATCTCTGCTTGCTCGTCATCAATTGGTTCATGAACAACAACGACCACACCTATCCTTTATCGTTGCTGGCGACGAGAAATGGTGTCTTTATGCTAACATAAGGCAAATAAAGGGATGGTTGACACCCCACCCCCTCCCGCCCCCCCAAAAAAGGAGCAACTCCTCATACAAAGACCTGCGTGCATCCAAAAATGATAACGTTATGCACGTGGTGGAACAGAGACGGTGTGGTGTGCTACCGATTGCTTCCCTGATGTGCGCCCATCACTGCTGATATTTATTGTCAATATTGTCAACAATTGAGACGTCTCGGCCGGCCGGAGTGGCCGTGCGGCTCTATGCGCTACAGTCTGGAACCGGGCGACCGCTACGGTCGCAGGTTCGAATCCTGCCTCGGCCATGGATGTGTGTGATGTCCTTAGGTTAGTTAGGTTTAATTAGTTCTAAGTTCTAGGCGACTGATGACCTCAGAAGTTAAGTCGCATAGTGCTCAGAGCCATTTGAACCATTTTTTTTAGACGTTTCGCAAACTCCATCCAAGGACGACGACCAGAAAGACTGCGTAAAGTGATTCTGCTCCACAATAACACCCTCCCGCACTCTGCCACATTGACAGAAAACACAGTACAGGACTTGGGTTGGGAAGTCATTTCACATCCACCTCATTCACCTGATTTTGCACCTTCAGACACCTCCTCCGCGCTCTGTCGAACAACCCTTACGGTACTTCCTTTCCGGATGAAAATGCGCTGCGAATATAGCTCGACGGGGTTTTTGCCTCAAAACAACGTGATTTAGACAGCCGCGTAATCGAAAAGTTACGTCAGCGTTGGCAAAATGTCGTGTATAATTAAGAAGAATATAATACGGATGACGAGAGTCTGTCGTGTTTATTAAACTTACGGTGAAACGCTAGGGACTAAGGCACAAGCGCACGGTAATGCTGCAGCTGGCGTTAGTCCCCGTGTGGGTCATGAGCTCCCGCATCGCACGCAGCGGAGGTGCTCGTAGTAAGGCATGCCTTATTCACGATCCTTCCCCGCGAGATTAAGCAACACAGTAGGGCGGCCCGCTTCGGGAGAAGCCTCGCTTGCCTTCAAAGCTTCACCGAGGGCTTCGAGCGAACTACAAAGTCCTGCCTCTACCTTGTGACGTGTGTGCCCTGCGGGGCAGGTGGGAAGAGCTCGCCACGCAGGCGTCGCTTCCCTCTACACATGCTGCGGAGGTCACTCTTTGCCGCCTCATGCGCTCACCTTACTGGAGATAGCTCATTGGGATCTGAGTCTTACATACATTCTCCGCAAGCCATCACACAGTGAACTGCTATTCATTCCACTTCCTGTTCGACTCGCAGATGGAGCGATGGGAAAACGTTAGTCTGTGCGCCTCCGTACGAGTCCTAATTTCTCTCATCTTTGTGGTCCTTACGCGCTTGTACACTACTGGCCATTAAAATTGCTACACCACGAAGATGACGAGCTACATACGCGAAATTTAACCGACAGGAAGAAGATGCTGTGATATGCAAATGATTAGCTTTTCACAGCATTCACACAAGGTTGGCGCCGGTGGCGACACCTACAAAGTGCTGATATGAGGAAAGTATCCATCCGATTTCTCATACACAAACAGCAGTTGACCGGCGTTGCCTGGTGAAACGTTGTTGTGATGCCTCGTGTAAGGAGGCCAAATGCGTACCATGACGTTTCTGACTTTGATAAAGGTCGGATTGTAGCCTACCTCGATTGCGGTTTATCGTATCGCGACATTGCTGTACACGTCGGTCGAGATCCAATTACAGTTAGTAGAATATGGAATCGGTGGGTTCAGGAGGGTAATACGGAACGCCCTGCTGGATCCCAACGGCCTCGTAGCACTAGGAGTCGAGATGACAGGCATCTTATCCGCATGACTGTAACGGATCGTGCAGCCACATCTCCATCCCTGAGTCAACAGATGGGGACGTTTGCAAGACAACAACCATCTGCACGAACGGTTGGACGACGTTGGCAGCAGCTTGGACTATCCGGTCGGAGACCGTGGCTGCTGTACACTTGACACTGCATCACAGACAGGAGCGCCTGCCATGGGCTACTCGACGACGAACCTGGGTGCACGAATGGCAAAACGTCATTTTTTCGGATGAATTCAGGTTCTTTTTACTGCATCATGATGGTCGCATCCGTGTATGGCGACATAGCGATGAACGCACATTGGAAGCGTGTAGTCATCTTCGTCATACTGGCATATCACCCGGCGTGATGGTATGGGGTGCCATTGGTTACACGTCTCGGTCACCTCTTGTTCGCATTGACGGCACTTCGAACAGCGGACGTTACATTTCAGATGTGTTACGACCCGTGCCGGCCGGTGTGGCCGTGCGGTTCTAGGCGCTTCAGTCTTGAACCGCTACGGCCGCTGGTTCGAATCCTGCCTCGGGCATAGATGTGTGTGATGTCCTTAGGTTAGTTAGGTTTAAGTAGTTCTACGTTCTAGGGGACTGATAACCACAGATGTTAAGTCCCATAGTGCTCAGAACCATTAGAATAATTTTTTTTTTGTTACGACCCGTGGCTCTACCCTTCATTCGATCCCTGCGAAACCCTACATTTCAGCAGGATAATGCACGACCGCATGTTGCAGGTCCTGTACGGGCCTTTCTGGATACAGAAAATGTACGAGTGCTGCCCTGGCCAGCACATTCTCCAGATCTCCCACCAACTGAAAACATCTGGTCAATGGTGGCCGAGCAACTGGCTTGTCACAATACGCCAGTCACTACTCTCGATGAACTGTGGTATCGTGTTGAAGCTACATGGGCAGCTGTACCTGTACACGCCATCCAAGCTCTGTTTGACTCAATGCCGAGGCGTATCAAGGCCCTTATTACGGCCAGAGGTGGTTGTTCTGGGTACTGATTTCTCAGGATCTATGCACCCAAATTGCGTGAAAATGTAATCTCTTGTCAGTTCTAGGATAATATATTTGTCTAATGGAAATGAGCGTTTGGCGTCATTGGCCGGGAGGCCCCCGCGGGGCAGGTCCGGCCGCCATATCGCAGGTCTGATTACATTCGGCGCCACATTGGGCGACCTGCACGCCGGATGGGGATGAAATGATGATGAACACAACACAACACCCAGTCCCTGAGCGGAGAAAATCTCCGACCCAGCCGGGAATCGAACCCGGGCCCAGAGGACGGCAATCCGTCACGCTGACCACTCAGCTACTGGGGCGGACATTTGTCTAATGAATACCCGTTTATCATCTGCATTTCTTCTTGGTGTAACAATTTTAATGAGCGGTAGTGAATGTTGGCGGCAGCAGAATCGTTCTGCAGTCAACTTTAAATGCCGGTTCTCTAAATATTCTCAATAGTGTTCCTGGAAGAGGACGTCACCTTCCCTCCACGGAATCCCCATTTGAGTTCAGGAGGCATCCCCATATCACCCGCGTGCTGATCGGACCAACTTGTAAGAAATCTAGCAGCACGCCTGTGAATTGCTCCGATCTTCCTTTGACCCGACCTGGTCGGGATCTGAAACACTGGAGCAGTATTCGAGAACAGGTCGCATTATTTTTCTCTGCGCGCACTCCTTTATACATGATATTCACTTCCTTAGAATTCCCCAAATAGCCGAAGACAACTGGCTTTGGCCACAACCAAACTTACGCGTTCGTTCCATTTCATACCGCTTTACAATGTTACCCCTAGATATTTAATCGATGTGACTGATTTAGGCACCAAAGAGTAATAATGTATTCGAACATGCCCTCCAGTACTAAATTGGTGATGCCTTGATGCCTCAGAACGTGTCCTACCAACTGATCCCTTCTTCTAGTAAAGTTGTGTCACAAATTTCTCTTCTCTTCAATTCTATTCAAAACAAAACCTCCTCATTGCTTCATGGGGGGGGGGAGAGGGAAGACCAACGAGGAGGTATTTAATAGAACTGAAGAGAAGAGAAATTTGTGGCACAACTTGACTAGAAGAAGGGATCGGTTGGTAGGACATGTTCTGAGGCATCAAGGGATCACCAATTTAGTATTGGAGGGCAGCGTGGAGGGTAAAAATCGTAGATTGACACCAAGAGATGAATACACTAAACAGATTCAGAAAGATGTAGGTTGCAGTAGGTACTGGGAGATGATGAAGCTTGCACAGGATAGAGTAGCATGGAGAGGTGCATCTAACCAGTCTCAGGACTGAAGACCACAACAACCTCTTCATTAGTTATGTGATTTACCCATCTAATCTTCAGCATTCTTCTGTAGCACCACATTTCGAAAGCTTCTATTCTCTTCTTGTCTAAACTATTTAGCGTCCATGTTTCACTTCCATACATGGCCACTCTCCATACAAATACTTCCAGAAACGACTTCCTGACACTTAAATCAATACTCGGTGCTAACAAATTTCTCTTCTTCAGGAACGCTTTCCTTGCCACTGCCAGTCTACATTTTTATCCTCTCTACTTCGACCATCATCAGTTATTTTGCTCCCCAAATAGCAAAACTGATTTACTACTTTAAGCCTCTCATTTCCTTATCTAATTCCCGCAGCATCACCCGATTTAATTTGACTACATTCCATTATTCTCGTCTTGCTTTTGTTGATGTTCGTCTTATATTCTCCTTTCAAGACACTGTCCATTCCGTTCAATTGCTCTTGCAGGTCCTTTGCTGTCTCTGACAGAATTACAATGTCATAGGCGAACCTCAAAGTTTTTACTTCTCCTCCATTATTTTAATTCGTACTCCGAATCTTTTCTTTTGTTTCCTTTACTGCTTGCTCAATATACAGATTGAATAACATCGGGGAGCGGCTGCAACCCCGTCTCACCCCCTTCCCAACCACTGCTTCCCTTTCATGTCCCTCGACTCTTATAACTGCCACCTGGAGGATTCACTTTCCTCCCCAACAATTAAAAAATATAATTATATAGCATTCACATTTAGTGTAACTACCCGACAGTTTATTATTCCTTAACCTACCAATAATAAAATGACTAATCTCTCAATAAAATTGTGGCTCACTTATAACCTTTCAATAATTGACTGACTGTGAATTTAAACTGGTAAATTTTGGAAGTCAACAGTGCTGCGTCATGGCCCTGAAAGATCATTCTGAATAAAATGAAAATTCTTACCTCAATAAGGTCGCCGGATAGCGCGTACATATCTGCTCCTATAAGAAATTTTTCTGGCACAGCCCAGTGCAATGCTGGCCGATAGATTTGTCATGTATAAAAGGAAACAACTGATTTTTCTTTACGTTAATCGGGATGACCATGGATTGGAGAAATTAGTAAATTCTTTAAATTGAGATGAATAAGTGTGAAAAGTTAATTTTTTATAAGAAAGATTATTATTAAGAAACTTTTTAAAAACATTTACATGGGACTTGATATAACAATAGTACATACGCGCGAGGCTGATTTTACCTTGTATTATATTGCTCAGGCTCCGCCATCGCTCCCCACGACCGGCCCAGGCAACTCGATACACACGACTGCTCACTACTACTTACTCCTACTGCCACTGCTCTTACAGCATACAACACTGCTCTCTGGTCTGAGATCCTCTTATAGCTTACATGTCGCAGGCAGCGCCTGAGCAATCCATCGAAATTACATCTGCTCGAGTGCGCTAGCAACAAATTCTTTAATCACGGACCTCTTATACTCAACTTGCCCTTTTCTCACATGATATACTGACAACTGTGGATGAAGATGAACAGGCAGATTCTATACTGTATAAGTGGAAGAGCGCAGCAATTGTCGTCCTTTTTCTTGTTTTTTCTTTTTTCTTTTTCGCGGGTTTTATTACACAAATCCAGGTTTCAGCTAGTGCCTAGGCATTGTCAGTACACTGTTTGTAAATCCCGATGCACGTTAGTTCCCTGTTGTTCAGGCGTCAGTCACAGTTCTTTTAACACTACTGTATGAAGAAGGTAGGCTGCATGGTGTTCTACATACAGCCTACCTTCTTCATACAGTAGTGTTAAAAGAACTGTGACTGACGCCCGAACAACAGGGAACTACCACGCATCGAGATTGAAAAATAGTGTATTGGTAATGGCTAGGCACTAGCCGAAATGTGGATTTGCATAAGAAAACACGCAAAAAAGACGACTGATAGCTGCTGTGTATCATTTACAAATTACGTAACAGTCGCTGAGTGCACGCACTTCCCTAAAGGTAGTTAACCTGGTGAGGATTCTATACTTCTAGATTCCCGGAAAGCATTTGACGCGCTGCCCCATTGTGCGCTGTTAACGAAGGTACTAGCATATGGAGTGAGTTCACAGATATGTGAGTGACTCGAATGCTATGTAAGTAACGGAACCGAGTATGTTGTCCTCAACGGCGAATGTTGATCAGAGACAAGGGTACCGCCAGGAGTGACCCAGGGAAGCGTGATAGCATCGCTGTTGTTCTCTGTATGCATAAATGGTATAGAGGACGCGGTGAGAAGCAATCTAACGTTGTTTGCAAATGATGCTGAAGTGTACAGTAAGGTGTCGACTTTGAGTGAATGTATTAAGATACAAGAAGACTTAGACAAAAATTCCAGTTGGTATGATGAATGGAAGCCAGCGCCAAATGTGGAAAAATGTAAGTTAATGTGGATGCATAGGAAGAACAGACATGTAATGTTCGGATACAGTATTACTGGTGTGTTGCTTGACACAATCAAGTTGTTTAAATATGTGGGTGTGACGTTGCAAACCGACATGAAGTGGAACGAGCGTGTGGGAACTGTGGTAGGGGAGGCGAATGGTCGACTTCGGTTCATTGAGGGAATTTTAGGAAAGTAAGGGAGACTGCATGTAGTACGCTGGTGCGCCTATTCTTGGGTACTGCTCGAGTGTTTGGGATCCGTCCCAGATCGGTTGAAGGATTGACATCGAAGTAATTTAGAGGCGGCATGCTACATCTGATACTGGTAATCCGAACAATGCATAAGTGTTACGGAGATGCTTCGGGAACTGAAATGGGAATCCCTGGAGCGGAGGCGATGTTCTTTTCGAACAACACTATTGAGAAGTTTTAGAGAACCGGCGTTGGAGGCTGATTCTACTGCCGCCATCATACATTGCGTGTAAGGACCACGAAGGTAAGAGAAATTAGGGCTCTACGCTACTGGCCATTAAAATTGCTACACCAAGAAGAAATGCAGACGATAAACGGGTATTCATTGGATGAATTATACTAGAACTGACTTGTGATTACATTTTCACGCAATTTGGGTGCATAGATACTGAGAAATCAGTACCCAGAACAGCCACCTCTGGAAGTAATAACGGCTTTGGTACGCCTTGGCATTGGCTCAAACAGAGCTTGAATGGCGTGTACAGGTACAGCTGCCCATGAAGCTTGAACACGATACCACAGTTCATCAAGAGTAGTGACTGGCGTATTTTGACGAGCCAGTTGCTCGGCCACCATTGACCAGACGTTTTGAATTGGTGAGAGATCTGGAGAATGTGCTGGCCAGGGCAGTAGTCGAACATTTTCTGTATCCAGAAAGGCCCGTACAGGACCTGCAACGTGAGGTCGTGCATTATCCTGCTGAAATGTAGGGCTTCGCAGGGATCGAATGAAGGCTAGAGCCACGGTTCCTAACACGTCTGAAATGTAACGTCCACTGTTCAAACTCCCGCCAATGCAAACAAGAGGTGACCGAGACGTGTAACCAATGGCACCCCATACCATCACGCCGGGTCATACGCCAGTATGGCGATGACCAATACAGGCTTCCAATGTGCGTTCACCGCGATGTCGCCAAACACGGATGCGACCATCATGATTCTGTAAAGAGAACCTGGATTCATTAAAAAAAATGACGTTTTGCCATTCGTGCACCCAGGTTCGTCGTTGAGTACACCATCGCAGGTGCTCCTGTCTGTGATGCAGCGTCAAGGGTAACCGCAGCCATGGTCTTCGAGCTGATAGTCCATGCTGCTGCCCAAGTTGTCGAACTGTTCGTGCAGATGGTTGTTGTCTTGCAAACGTCCCCATTTGTTGACTAAGAGATCAAACGTGGCTGCACGATCCGTTGCAGCCATGCGGATAAGATGCCTGTCATCTCGACTGCTACTGATACGAGGCCGCTGGGATCCAGCACGTTGTCCCATATTACCGTCCTGAAACCACCGATTCAATATTCTGATAACGGTCATTGGATCTCGACCAACGCGAGCAGCAATGTCGCGATTCGATAAACCGCAATCGCGATATAGTACAATCCGACCTTTATCAAAGTCGGAAACGTGATGGTACGCATTTCTCCTCCTTACACGAGGGATTACAACAACGTTTCACCATGCAACACCGGTCATCTGCTGTTTGTGTATGAGAAATCGGTTGGAAACTTTTCTCATGTCAGCACGTTGTAGGTGTAGCCACCGGCGCCAACCTTGTGTGAATGCTCTGAAAAGCTAATCATTTGCATATCACAGCATCTTCTTCGTGTCGGTTAAATTTCGCGTCTGTAGCACGTCATCTTCATGGTGTAGCAATTTTAATGGCCAGTAGCGTATTTGCAAATGGAACAGGAAAGGAAATGACCACTAGTGGTACAGGGTACCGTCCGCCACGCTCCGTACGGTGGCTTGCGGAGTATCTATGTAGATGTAGACTGGTCGCAGACGAAGTCTGGCTCACGAAAAGATCGGAGAATTCAAAGACGAAGACGAAGCAGAATCCAGGGCAGTCACAGGGGAAAGAATAAGTACGTTAACGCTACGTAGTCGGCTGCGTTACTGTGTCAGGGACGTCGTGTCTAGCTGTTTCGTGTCCGTCTCTCCTCTACTGAGCAGCAGCGCGCGTTGCGCGCAAACTTTGATGCGGCACGAAAAGTTCGTTTGGACCTCTAACAGGCTGCTGATATCAACCTGTCCGCCGAGCGGCTGCAAAGTGATTGGCTATTTTGTGCCGCATTTTCAGTAAAGCGTTATACGCGGTGCCTGCCCCCAATAATCGAGCTCGTTAGAGCGCGACAGCGAGGTTGGCTTCGCAGCGAAAAGTTGCTGGTTCGAGGCCCGAAGCTGAAAGGAATTTTAATCACCCGTATCTGTTCACAGGACTCCGCATTAATGTTCTGAGTGGAACTACATAGTTACGTGCATCTATACCTACGTCTACATATCGCAAGCCACATTTCGGTACGTCGCGGAGATTTCTTCCGATGCCATTATCATTTTCCGTCTCTCCTGTTCGAATAAGAAAAATGCGTATCGGTAAACAACCGTACGAAGTCTAATTTCTCTGATTTTCTCTGTGTCTGTGATACAATATCCAGAGTCAACGTCTGTCTTCAGGAGTTCTGGAAAGCGGGGTGATTGAAACGTTATTCTGATATCTGTCCGTGAACCCACACCACATGTTGATACATTCACTATCAAGGGGAAACTCGTGAACGTTCATTAGGGGAGGCGATCCCCAAATGCAGCAATTCTGAGTGTTCACTGCCCCAGTAAACGTAAAGTATGCTTCTTCACTCCAGAAAATGTTCCAAGCCACGTGTCGTCAACTTCAATCGTCGAAAGAACGTAAGAATTAAGTGTACTGGAGTGTCTGCTTCGAGCCACTTGCCGAACTGTGGACGGTGGAATGTTCACCTGTCGTGACATAGCCCGCACTCTGCTTGAGGATTCTACACTGCGTTCAGCATTCTCATCCCTGGCAACAGTGAATACTTCAACAATTTTTGGAGCAACTGGCCATCGGCCTCTCCCCGTCTCCAGTTAATTTGAAATTCCGAATCATGTTCTTTAATCCGTGTTCCTGTAATGTGTCGACACTCGCGAAGAGCAGGACCTCTGTTGTTTTTATAAAACAGCTTCGCGAGTGCAGCCCTGCTCGCCTTGTCCAGACCCATGTTGCTTGTATGCAGCTGTAATGCACACTGACGCTTGAGTTTTAACCCTACGTCGCCGTACCAGTACCGGCGCCTAACGGCGAGTCACGACACTAGCACTACTAACAACACAAATCCTGCAGCACACAGTATGAACATCATTCCTATAGTGATGATGTTTGGTTTGTGGGGCGCTCAACTGCGCAGTTATCAGCGTCCGTACAAATTCCCAACCTTTGCTCAGCCCAATCTCGCCACTTTCTTGAATGATGATGAAATGATGAGGACAACACAAACACCCAGTCATCTCGAGGCAGGTGAAAATCCCTGACCCCGCCGGGAATCGAACCCGGGACCCCGTGCTCGGGAAGCGAGAACGCGACCGCGAGACCACGAGCTGCGGATCATTCCTGTAGTTTTGGGTACCTACACGGTACTACACAGCAAGTAACGAATTAATTATAACCACCCTGCATTAACCGTTATGGCGATAAATTTTGAAATAATAAACCGTTTCCTTACTTGTCCCATCTGTTTCGTTTCCTTTTGGTTGCCACTTATAGACCAAGGAATTATTGACGAAAACACACTATGCTGGAGACCAGGAACGCTCACGTCTGTCACAAGTGTAATGCCATTACTGGCCAGGACATCCTCATAGTGTAGTTCCGACGCAAAGTTCAAGTCTTTCATTTGACTCCACTTCAGCGACTTGCCACGTTGATAATGTTGCTCGGACGAAATGATGAGGACAACATGAAAAGCTATTCCACGAGCGAAGAAAATCGCTGAGCCAGGCAAGAATCGTGACAGGGACCTCAGTGCGTAAATGAAGTGACGCTAACTACCGGGCCGCGACTTGCGCGCATCTGTCCGATAGAAATGTTGAACAGGGTGAGCAGAGGCAGGGAAGATGATGATGAGAAATAAGACAGTCTGAAATGTACGCTGATCAGCCGAAACTTTGTGACCAGTGCCAACCGCGAAGATGGAGGCCGCCTGGTGGCTTTGCGGTCACGTGACGCTGTGACAAGAGTACGTAACCGGGGCAGACACGGACGGGGGATCACCCTAGCGAAGATGTGCTGCAAATGGGGAAATCCAATGAGATAAGTCACTTTGACAAAGGGCAGATTATTTTTGCGTAGAATGTGTGAACGAGTATCTCGAAAACTGCGAAGCTGGTCGAATGTTCACGTGCTACTGTCGTGAGCATCTACTGAAACAGGTAGGACAACAGTGAAACTACCATTAGACGCTAAATAGTTGGACGTCCACGACTCTTCACAGGACGTGAGGCTCGGAGGCTTGTCTGCTCTGTAAAGTAGGAGCACAGTGCTGGTGTACGCACAAGTGTTTTGGAACAAACTTTTCATCTTACCTTGTCGAATATGGAGCTCCGCAGCAGACCACCCCTACGTGTTCATATGTTGACCCACCGTCAATTCGATTGCAGTAGGCATGACACCATCGGGATTCGACGATATATCACAGGTTAATCACATTTTTGGTACTCTAGGTCGGTGGTCGTCTCCACAAATGCCGTGATAGAGGTGAACAGTGGCTCGAAACGTGCAGCTCGTCACGGGCGCAGACTGGTGGGAGCAAAGTTGTGCTGTGGGAGGCATTCTCCTGCCCTTGCATGGGACCTGTGGTAGTAATGGAAGACACGTTGACAGCTGCGAACCACCTGAATTTGACTCTTTATGTCCTCCCCGGCGGCGATGTCATCCTTCAGCAGTGTAAAAGCCCGTGCCTCGGAGCCAGAACCGTGCTACAGTGGTTTGAGGAGCATCATAGTGAACACGAGTTGATGTCTCGGCGACCAAATTCGCCTGATGTAAATCCTATGGAAGCCATTTGGGTCACTATCGGGCGCCACCAGCGCGTACATAAATTAACGGTCTCTTATTTACACGAATTAATTGACCCGTGCGTAGACATCTAATGCTACACTACTGGCCATTAAAGTTGCTACACCACGAAGATGACGTGACACAGACGCGAAATTTAACCGACAGGAAGAAGATTCTGTGATTAGCAAATGATTAGCTTTCCAGAGCATTCACACAAGGTTGGCGCCGGTTGCGACACCTACAAAGTGCTGACACGAGGAAAGTTTCCAACCGATTTCTCATACACAAACAGCAGTCGACCGGCGTTGCCTGGTGAAACGTTGTTGTGATGCCTCGTGTAACGAGGAGAAATGCGTACCATCACGTTTCCGACTTTGATAAAGGTCGGATTGTAGCCTATCACGATTGCGGTTTAACGTATCGCGACATTGCTGCTCGCGTTGGTCGAGATCCAATGACTGTTAGCAGAATATGGAATCGGTGGGTTCAGGAGGGTAATACAGAACGCCATGCTGGATCCCAACGGCCTCGTATCACTAGCAGTCGAGATGACAGGCATCTTATGCGTGTGGCTGTAACGGATCGTGCAGCTACGTCTCTATCCCTGAGTCAACGGATGGGGACGTATGCAAGACAACAACCATATGCACGAACAGTTCGACGACGGTTGCAGCAGCATGGACTATCAGCTCGGAGGCCATGGCTACGCTTACCCTTGACGCTGCATCACAGACAGGAACGCCTGCGATGGTGTGCTCAACGACGAACCTGGGTGCACGAATGGCAAAATGTCATTTTTTCAGACGAATCCAGGTTCTGTTTACAGCATCATGATGGTCGCATCCGTGTTTGGCGACATCGCGGTGAACGCACATTGGTAGCGTGTATGCGTCATCGCCATACTGGCGTATCACCCGCCGTGAGCGTATGGGGGCCATTGGTTACACGTCTCGGTCAGCTCTTGCTCGCATTGACGGCACTTTGAACAGTGGCCGTTACATTTCAGATGTGTTACGATCCGTGGCTCTACCCTCCATTCGATACCTGCGAAAGCCTACATTTCAGCAGGATAATGCATCACCGCATGTTGCAGATCCTGTTCGGGCCTTTCTGGATACAGAAAATGTTCGACTGCTGCCCTGGCCGGCACATTCTCCAGATCTCTCACCAATTGAAAACGTCTGGTCAATGGTGGCCGAGCAACCTTCTCGTCACAATACGCCAGTCACTATTCTTGATGAACTGTGGTATCGTGTTGAAGTTGCATGGGCAGCTGTACCTGTACACGCCATCCAAGCTCTGTTTGACTCAATGGCCAGGCGTATCAAGGCCGTTATTACGGCCAGAGGTGGTTCTTTGGGTACTGATTTCTCAGGATCTATGCACCCAAATTGAGTGAAAATGTAATCACATGTCAGTTCTAGTATAATGTATTTGTCCAATGAATACCCGTTTATCATCGGCATTTCCTCTTGGTGTAGCAATTTTAATGGCCGATAGTGTATTTACTTTCACAAACCTACCAACTGGGGCGGATCCGTGATACGCAAAATCAGGGATATACATCGTTCAGAAGACGGACAAGCAAGCTGTTATGTAGGTGGTTATAATGTTTTGGCTCATTAGTGTATATGTACAGCATAATCATCCGCCACTCGTCAGAACATTACAGCAGCCACGATTGAGGATGCCCGACTTTCATCAAAGGACAGTGACCGTCGGTTTGGCTATTGCGTTGCGAGGGCGGAAGTCGGTGTCGCATTCAAGAGGCGGCAAAGTGCTGGAGTGTGTTTGCCGTCGCCTGCTCCAGAGGATCTGTGAGGAGAGCAAACACGCCGGGTTGAGGAGGTGACGCGAAGTATCGCAACGCTGCTTGCTCTGCTAATGGCCGGCACAGATAAAAAATGACGGCATCAGAATGAATCCGTGTGGCACTCCAGCGCTGTTTGTTTATATAAGAATGAGGATAGTTTCTTCATAACACGAACAAAATATAAACACTGCATGCACTACCACTGCATATTGCATTGCTTTATGAAGGTTCGATGCGACCAAAGTTGTCTCTGGCTAACACAATGAAGGAAGAACTTTCTTCATCCAAATTGTTTTATTGTTTCTCAATATACTCCCCTTCAAGCCAGTTCTTGGAACACATTTCTCACTGTAATGATTGTAAATAAAAAATATGGCTTTAGAAGCAATCAGCAGCTTCTCGTGACGATGAAAATCGCTCCCTACTAATGTTTTGTTTGATATAACGGAAAAATTCGTTTGTAAATTAATCAGATGGATAGGGGCACTGAAACGCTAATTCGATGTTCTTCTCCGATAAATAAGTGATCATTTTGTTGATGAACAACGACGGCACTTTTCAAAATGGTTCAAATGGCTCTGAGCACTATGGCACTTAACCTCTGAGGTCATCACACCCATAGAACTTAGAACTACTTAAACCTAACTAACCTAAGGACATCACACACAACCATCCCCGAGGCAGGATTAGAACCTGCGACCGTAGCAGTCACGCGATTCCGGACTGTAGCGCCTAGAACCGCTCGGTCACCCCGGCCGGCCTGGATGTTTCCAGTTTTTTTTCCTGATTTCATAGACGACTTGTGGCAAACACGTTGTTGTGCACTCTTCAGCAGTAAATTTCATGCGATTTTTTAAATTAGTGATCGCGGCACGTCGAATGTAACCGAAGAAGGAAGCTACCATTTCCGTGGAGTCGCTTCGCTAACGAACCACTTTGTACTCACTTCTGCGGTCATATACTACAAACGGAACGATACAGAGAAGATTAGCACGGTTGCCTGCTAACAGACCACTTTTGTGGATTACGGTTCATCTTGGGGCACTGAAACAATGGATTTCTGCTTCGATACCGGCTCGTTTCGTCCACCACTACGATGTTCTACACGGAATTTACATTTCATCGGTAGACGTTTTTAAGCCTCAAACCAATTGGCTTGAGTCTACTTTTTCAGTTTCGATCGAACTGCGCGGAATCCAGCGAGAACACACAGCTAAATGTGATTGCAAAATTGCTTATATTGCACAGTTTCATACCTCTAGGTATACGTCTGTGTCACACTCCATCACATCGTTTTTTAAGTTACGATCGATTTCGGTCGGCCCCCACGAAACTGTAAAGGTTGGTGGAGGAAAGTGCTAACCCACGAGAGCGCATTTTACGTTAGTACTTGATACATGTTTGGTTAAATTCAAAGGCAACAACATAGATGCAAAAACAACGAGCACGTGATGCAGTCGAAAACACAAGAGGTAATCTCATCAGGCTAGCCCATGTTAGTAAACGGCTAAACTGTCACTAAGTCACCCGCTCCTACTTGCATGTTGGCTATCTGACAGTTTAGAAGCACAAAAAAATGATCAGTATTTCTTATAAATATTTAAAAATTTAAAAAGCAGTCACAATTTACTCTTAAGTAGACTAATCTTACGTTAAATGTTTAACACAAGATTGGATTGGGTTGTTTGGGGGAGGAGACCAGACAGCGAGGTCATCGGTCTTATCGAATTAGGGAAGGAAGTCGGCCGTGCCCTTTCACAGGAACCACCCTGGCATTTGCCTGGAGCGATTTAGGGAAATCACGGAAAACCTAAGTCAGGATGGCCGGACGCGGGATTGAATCGTCGTCCTCCCGAATGCGAGTCCAGTGTGCTAGCCACTGCGCCACCTCGATCGGTTTAACACAAGACATCAGGTTTTAAAGTTAGAAAATGTGTACATGTTTTGAGGCAGCGTCAGTCATGACACGCAAATTACGCCGACGAAATTTTACATGTACAGCGTCCACAGCAATAACCCACAAGCCATCCGACAGCGTGCGGAGAGGGCACTTCTGCTACCACTAACTGATTCGCCCTTCCCTCCCTCCCCCATGTTCCAATCGCGAATGGCGCGTGGGAAACACGAATGTCGGTAAACTTCCGTATTGGCTCTAATCTGTCAAATTTTCGCGTAACGTCATTTATGTGGGTGGAAGTAGTACGTTATTCCACTCTTTCAATAGTAAACTTCTCTGTGATGCACAACGCCACTCTTATTGCGTCTGTCACTTGAGGTTGTTGGACACTTTTGTAACGTTCTCGCGCCGACCAAATGATCCCGTGATGAAACTCGCCGCTGTGCTTTGTGTGGTGTCACCGCCAGACACCACACTTGCTAGGTGGTAGCTTTAAATCGGCCGCGGTCCATTAGTACATGTCGGACCCGCGTGTCGCCACTGTCAGGGATCGCAGACCGAGCGCCACCACAAGGTAGGTCTCGACATACGGACTAGCACTCGCCCCAGTTGTACGGACGACGTAGCTAGTGACTACACTGACGAAGCCTCGCTCCTTTGCCGAGCAGATAGTTAGAATAGCCTTCAGCTAAGTCAATGGCTACGACCTAGCAAGGCGCCATTAGTAACATTGCATGTATCTACAGAGTCTCACTTGTATCACCACAATCTCCACATGTACCAAAAGGATGGATTAAAGTTAAGTATTCCCGAAGCTACGTACTTTTCTTTATAGCATTCATTACGTATCCTGTTTCAGACCTCACGCCCATCTGCGTGAGCGTAGCGCGTGCCTTTCGGCTTCCTCACATTGTGTCTACGCTGTCTTGTCTAGACACAACACTTTGGATCTTCAGCAGTACTCTAGAATCGGTCGAGTAAATGTTTTCTAAGACACTTCTTTTGTGGATGAGCGACATTTCCTACGGTCGCAGGTTCGAATCCTGCCTCGGGCATGGATGTGTGTGATGTCCTTAGGTGAGTTAGGTTTAAGTAGTTCTAAGTTCTAGGGGACTGATGACCACAGAAGTTAAGTCCCACAGTGCTCAGAGCTTTTTGAACCTTTTTTTTGAGCGACATTTCCTTAAGATTCTCCCAATGCATCTCAGCCTCGCATCTGAATTTCGCACAGTTTGTTATCTGTGGTCGTTCGAATTAAGATCACTCTAGATACACAGTCTTACTCATTTTACTAAGGTTTGAAGCTTTTCTTTCTTCCGTGTTTGCGCTTTAAAAACTGGGTGGTTTTTCGAAATCAGCCTTATGCAAACACAGTTGTGTTTGCAAAAGGCTGGTTTCCAAAAACCACCCACTTTTCCAGTCTTAGATATTTTACGGTAGGTACTATTTCTGGAAATGTGCCGTCAATGGCGTAAGCGTTCAAATGGCTCTGATTACTATGGAACTTAACATCTGCGGTCATCAGTCCCCTAGAACTTAGAACTACTTAAACCTAACTAACCTAAGGACATCACACACATCCATGCCGGAGGCAGGATTCGAACCTGCGACCGTAGCAGTCGCGCGGTTCCGGAGTGAAGCTCCTTTGAGCGTATTTTTATAGTCGTGAAGTGCACAATGTACAGACATATCGTGTCAAGAAGTCTTATTGGTAAGAAACGCTCACTAAAAACAAAGTTTAGTGGCTTCAAAACCCTTGCAATGACTCTATAATTCTTGTCATGTGTTCAGTAAGTCAGTTAAAATTATTTTTACGCCTCGGGCCGGATATTTTGTGCATAAATACAGTAACTTTTAACCTCTCGATCTCGACAACGCTATTAATATCGAAAAAGTTTCAAGGTACCTTGATAATTTGATCGTAAGAACATACGCTAAAAATTTCGACGATTTACCAGGTATAGAAATTATAGAAGTAGCCATGTCAATGTTTTAGTACCAAAACATTGTTTTCGAATTATATGTTGATAGCGGATACAGATTTTCGACAATGGGAAAATGGCATTTCTAGATGATTGTCTAAGGAATGTATAGTGAAAATTTAGGCAACCTGCTATGGTTTGTAACTGCTAGATAATTGCGGCATACGGTGCAGAAACGACTAAAAACCAGTTATTCCTGTTTCCTGCATAGGTAGGGTAACTTTGAGCCTTTCCAACCCGGTAACGGATAATGGAATGGAAAAAAGTTTCGATGTTCCCCGAGAATATCATTTTAAGAACATATGGTAGTTTTCGTACTCAAAGATCATGGTCACGGGGATTTTTTCAGGAACTGGCCAGCAACAAATGGTGCTTCTGTAAGCTGCTTAAGGACCACCCTAGGCCATACCTAACCGATTGGTGAATATGCCTGGGCTAGAAGAAACGTGTAATGCTCAAAATTTAACCTGTACTATAGGATAGGTGCTGTATGCCCATTCTTGCGATAGGTTTACAACTGGTCTCTAGGGTAAGACAATCGAAGACACTTGATCATTTATATCTATGATCGATAGAACCAGAGATATGACTCCCTACAAACTCGCGTTTTTTTTTAAACATATTGGTAGCGTGTACAGTCGTGAACGGACCTACATTGGTAGCCATTACAGTTACACATTAGGTGTACAACGCGACGAGTTTACGTTGTTAGATTTCTCTGTGGCATAACGTGCGAAGAAATATGTTACATTGCGTAGTGTAGATGATTCGCAGTATGCCGAAGATTAACTAGGACGCATGTATGGCTTTACCAGATACTGATAATAACAGTGAAACCGGTCAGCGATGGGAGTCTTAATTCAGTGTATTTATCAATATCACACTCTAGCTGCAAAATCTTTGATAACGACACCTTTATTAACAAAGGTTAACAAATCCAGACGGCTTGTGTTGCCCAAGTAACAAAACATGTAGGCTATACGTAATGCAGATTAGACGTGTTCCATTTTCCAGTTGTCTGGCAGAGTTTCGAGCAACCAACAGCACTGGAAATTAATTGCTATAATCCGAACATTAGGTGGCAAAGGGCAGGGGTCTTCTTAAGAGAATAGCGTTTGTAGCAAGATACCTAAATCAGGGACGTATAATTGGCGCTTGTTCTTTGTTACATCCTGGGAGATTTCTGGAAACCGCAGACGCAGGTATATAGGTCAAAGGAGACCGTAATAACGAGAGAGAGAGAGAGAGAGAGAGAGAGAGAGAGAGAGAGAGACTCCATCTTGTGTATTTTCACATTATCTGGCGACCGGTTGCTCTTTATATCTTAAGCTCCAATGGCTGCCGCAAACAAAGGAATTTCTGAGGTTGTCTTAACGTAGCAAATTAGACCCACCACTCCATACATGCGTCCCTTATTAGGAGGAACGCAGTTCTTTTTACTGCGTAAGGCGAAGAAAGGGAGCAGGCATCACGGGCAAACTGAACTGGTACAGAGCAAAACCTCAAAGCTAACGAGACGCTGCGATTAAATTGTTGTGGTGAGGGCACGCAACGGAGAAAGAGCGGGTGGGGAGGAAGGCTCATTTGTTCTCCACAACTCTGTTGCAAATACCCCTTTTAATGTTACGAGGGCAGTTCAATAAGTAATGCAACACTTTTTTTTTTGGCCAATTTTGGTTGAAAAAACCGGAAATTTCTTGTGGAATATTTTCAAACATTCCCGCTTCGTCTCGTATAGTTTCATTGACTTCCGACAGGTGGCAGCGCTGTACGGAGCTGTTAAAATGGCGTCTGTAACGGATGTGCGTTGCAAACAACGGGCAGTGATCGAGTTTCTTTTGGCGGAAAACCAGGGCATCTCAGATATTCATAGGCGCTTGCAGAATGTCTACGGTGATCTGGCAGTGGACAAAAGCACGGTGAGTCGTTGGGTAAAGCGTGTGTCATCATCGCCGCAAGGTCAAGCAAGACTGTCTGATCTCCCGCGTGCGGGCCGGCCGTGCACAGCTGTGACTCCTGCAATGGCGGAGCGTGCGAACACACTCGTTCGAGATGATAGACGGATCACCATCAAACAACTCAGTGCTCAACTTGACATCTCTGTTGGTAGTGCTGTCACAATTGTTCACCAGTTGGGATATTCAAAGGTTTGTTCCCGCTGGGTCCCTCGTTGTCTAACCGAACACCATAAAGAGCAAAGGAGAACCATCTGTGCGGAATCGCTTGCTCGTCATGTGGCTGAGGGTGACAATTTCTTGTCAAAGATTGTTACAGGCGATGAAACATGGGTTCATCACTTCGAACCTGAAACAAAACGGCAATCAATGGAGTGGCGCCACACCCACTCCCCTACCAAGAAAAAGTTTAAAGCCATATCCTCAGCCGGTAAAGTCATGGTTACAGTCTTCTGGGACGCTGAAGGGGTTATTCTGTTCGATGTCCTTCCCCATGGTCAAACGATCAACTCTGAAGTGTATTGTGCTACTCTTCAGAAATTGAAGAAACGACTTCAGCGTGTTCGTAGGCACAAAAATCTGAACGAACTTCTCCTTCTTCATGACAACACAAGACCTCACACAAGTCTTCGCACCCGAGAGGAGCTCACAAAACTTCAGTGGACTGTTCTTCCTCATGCACCCTACAGCCCCGATCTCGCACCGTCGGATTTCCATATGTTTGGCCCAATGAAGGACGCAATCCGTGGGAGGCACTACGCGGATGATGAAGAAGTTATTGATGCAGTACGACGTTGGCTCTGACATCGACCAGTGGAATGGTACCGTGCAGGCATACAGGCCCTCATTTCAAGGTGGCGTAAGGCCGTAGCATTGAATGGAGATTACGTTGAAAAATAGTGTTGTGTAGCTAAGAGATTGGGGAATAACCTGGTGTATTTCAATGCTGCATAAAACAACCCCTGTTTCAGAAAAAAAATGTGTTGCATTACTTATTGAACTGCCCTCGTAATTTAAGTAGTGATAAATTTGTTACGTCGTTCACCTTGAAGAGCTAATTTGCAAGTCCTTGCTGTCTTTACTCCAGAGACTGGTTTACTGCAGCTGTCGGGCTGCTCTATTCTGTGCAAGCCTCTCCATCTCCGAATAATTACTGCAACCCATAACCATTTGAACCTGTATTCATGTTTTGGTCTCTCTCTATAGTTTTCACCTCTGAGACCTATTAAATTACCAGATTGGCTAATATTTGATGCCTCAGGATGTGTGTTATAAACCGATCCCCTCCTTTAGTCTACTTGTGTCACAAATTTAATTTTTCTCCAGTTGTAGCTGAGTAGTGACTTACCACGAGAAGGAGGTTCTTACTCATTGGTCTGAATATGACCACAGTGGTGGTCGAAACCGGTCACCGTAATAAATAAATTGTGATCAAGATTGTTTTTGATAGTAAACTGTACATTCCGTTCAGCCTATCTTCCAAATCGTTTACCGTCTCTGAGGAAATTACCATGTGATCGGTAAAATTTAAATTTTTTAATCCTTCTCTCTAAATTTTGATTCTCTTTCTAAATTTCTCTTTGTTTTCCTACAGAGCTTGGAGAATCTGCAGCCTGAATAACATGGAGGTTAAGTTAAACTCGGTATTACTCCCTTCGTAAGTGCTTCAAACCTGCAGCTGCAGTGCGATTGCTGTAGAAGCTGCAGATAACCTTTTGCCCCCGGTACGTTTCCACTGCTATTCTCCCATCAGAATTTCAGGGAGTGTACTGTAGTAAACTTGGTCAAAACTTTATGCACTGCATGACAAAAGAAGCGAAGTACCTAGAAGCGGGTGAGCAAACGAAATAAAATTTCACGGGTTGAAACGTATGCGCTGTTATTTCAGTGATTAAAAATTCGAATAAAATTCACTTATTAGTGTGATGTTGCTTCCCTCTGACTCCGATGGATGCACTGATTCGGTTGTGAGGAGTGTCGTAAGGCCGTTCTATCCTCATGTATGATTTGTGTTTTAGGTTTTGTTTGTTGGTTGTTCATTCTGAGCCCTATATCTGGGTGAAAACTATTTTTCTGTGCTATCTGCTGTAGTGTTGTAATTTCTTTTTATATTTCATTTTGCCGTAGCGGCAAATTTACAAGTACGTTGACCACCGATTTGAAAAAATGATATTTGTGTGCATTTGGATGACAACAATTTTTGTTGCCGATGTCGCCTCTATTAATTTACTTGACTTGGAAAAAAGTAAAATAAACAACAAACATACAATCGAAGTATACAGAAAAGCAACCACAACAGACAAATTGTTGCATGTCCATCCATTTGATTGAAGGTTTGAAGGACTTCGGACGTTTACTACAGCTATCCTTTCGATGTTAGTTATTATATGGCTACCAGTTTTGGTCCTTCATCTTCAGTCCTTAACGGAGGCTGATTGGGTTAACTTCAATCGTACTCACGACTCCATCGGTGACCAACGTGTGGACTGGGTCCTCAGACAGTAACAAAGATGTTCTGTCTCCAACCATCAACTACCAACTGTTGGCTGGTGGCTGCTAGTTGGCTTTATTCACCTCTTCCTCTTTCACTCGCAGTTTCTCTCTCTCTCTCTCTCTCTCTCTCTCTCTCTCTCTCTCTCTCTCTCTCTCTCTCCCTCTCCCTCCTCTGTAACTGTCTCTCTCCTACTCTCGTGCAGCACAAAAAGAGCTAATATGTTCCCAATTTTTGGTGTGGAAGGCGCGGAATGAGGTTTGAGGCAGCTAGTGGTTTTTCTTTTCTGCCAATCTTTTGGAGAGCAACATATTCACCCTGTTTGCGCTCCGACAGGAGTATTTTCCCACAGGTTCCCTTCTTTACTTCTTTTCGCTGTTACAGCAGGGTGTGCTGCTTATATGAAATAAATTCTGTACGTCTGTAAGGTTTTGATAGTTGATTTATACAATTTGCGATTTTTATATATTGTGACACATATAAACAACAAATAAGTGCGTACACTCATGCTGATAAATTAAGGATAATGCTGATACATGGTGAAACAACGCTCTGGTAGGCGGTCTGCATGCTTAAATCACCTCGGGGTATGACCATGCGGTGCATCTGACCTGCGGTCGTCGCACGGTGGCGCTGGCAGCAGTCCACATATGCAGAGGTGTGTTGGTGCATGTCAGACTACGGTGCAGCGAGTAAATGTGCAGACATTTTCAGACGTGCTAATGGTGACTGTGTGTTGAAAGTGGCTCAAAGAACACATACTGATGACGTTATGAGGGGCAGAATAATAGGGCGACTGGGGGCTGAACAAACACAGCAAATCGTAGCACGGGCCCTCCGTGTGCCACAAAGTGTGTTCTCCAGATTACGGCAACGATTCCAGCAGACAGGAGCGTGTCCGGGCGCTACAGTACGGGACGCCCACAGTGTACAACACCACAAGAAGACCGATATCTCACCATCAGTGCCCGCAGACGGCCACAGAGTACTGCAGGTAGCCTTGCTCGGGACCTTACCGCAGCCACTGGAACAGCTGTCTCCAGACAAACAGTCTACAGACGACTGAACAGACATGGTTTATTCGCCTGGAGACCCGCAAGGTGCATTCCACAGACCTCTGGTCACAGGAGAGCCCGTAAAGTCTGGTGTCAAGAACACAGTACATGGTCATTGGAACACTGGTCCCAGGTTATGTTCACAGACAAGTCCAGGTATAGTGATTCTTGCCGGGTTTTCATCTGGCGTGAGCCAAGAACCAGATACCAACCATTTCATGTCCTACAAAGGGACCTGAACGCAGTTCGTGGTTTGATGCTGTCGGGTGGGATTATGATTCGTGCACGTACACCCCTGCGTGTCTTTGACAGAGGAACTGTAACAGGTCAGGTGTACTGGGACGTCATTTTGCACCAGTGTCTCAGCCTTTTCAGTGGTGCACTGGGTCCCACCTTCCTCCTAATGGATGATAATGCACGGCCTCACCGAGCTGCCATCGTGGAGGATTAGCTTGAAACTGAAGGTATCAGGCGAGTGGAGTGGCCTGCCTGTTCTCCAGACCTAAACCCCATCGATCACGTCTGGGTTGCTCTCGGTCGACGTATCGCTGCACGTCTTCAAACCCCTAGGACACTTCAGGAGCTCCGACAGGCACTGGTGCAAGAATGGGAGGCTATACCCCAGCAGCTGCTAGACCAAGTGATCCAGAGTACGCCAACCCGTTGTACGGCCTGTGTACGTGTGCATGGTGATCATATCCCATAATGATGTCGAGGTACATGCGCAGGAAACACTGGCGTTTTGTAGCACATGTGTTTCGGGACGGTTTTCTCAACTTATCACCAATACCGTGCACTTACAGATCTGTGTCGTGTGTGTTCCCTATGTGCCTATGCTATTAGCGCGACTTTTGTGTAGTGCCACGTTGTGTGGCACCACATTCTGCAATTATCCTTACTTTATGAGCATGTGTGTATAATATAATATTAACATAAAATCGTTTGCCTTACATTTTTTCTGGACACTTCGTTCGTCAATCTCAGTTCATAGACAACGTCTGGCTTATGATTTATACCTTAAAAGAGTAAACATGTTCCTGGAAATATTTCACTGAATTTGCAGTTTTTCCACTTTCACATAATTTCTGGCAGCCATTTTAAGTTATTTTGAGGTATGTTAAGATCCTGTTTAGCCCAGTTTTTGTCACTGCAATGCCACTTGGCGCATATTTGTATAGGTGTAAGTGCCAGCTATAGGGAGATAGCGCGTCAAAGTTTTATTGGTGACAAAGGCAGACTAAAAATATAGTTTGGTGATCTAAATATAGTTTGGTGATCTAAATATAGTTTGGTGACCTAAATATAGTTTGGTGACCTAAATATAGTTTGGTGACCTAAATATAGTTTGGTGGCCTAAATATAGTTTGGTGGCCTAAATATAGTTTGGTGATGGCGCAATGACTCTACAACCTTAGCCTTTTTTTCCACACTTATGCCTCTGACCAGATATTACGTATATATTTTACGAGCGCAAGTAGGGTAAAATTTGGACATCTGGATGTCGGTGACGGATAATGATATAGAAAAATTTGTGAAGTTTCCCCAGATCATCTCCGGGAGATATGGTTCAAGTATGGACGCTTTTCCATGAACAGGAATTGCAGAAGAGGTCATCCCACAATTAATTTTTGGGGGTCTGCTCAGGATGCGACCGTGAAAAATGTGTTTTTGTGATCTGCCCAACGTCCACCCTAGACCACATCTAATGCAAAATAACCACCTGATCAGCTCAATTTATCTGGGCTGGAGAAAGTGTGTAATGACTGAATTTTGACGATGTTCTGTAGGATAGCAGGAGCACGCCGGTTCTTTCTCAATTTGGAAATTTGTGGTAAGGTCCTATGGGACCAAACTGCTGAGATCATCGGGTCCTAAGCTTACAGACATCTTAATCTAACTTAAACCAACTTACGCTAAGGACGACACACACACCCATGCCCGAGGGAGGGCTCGAACCTCCGACGGGGGCAGCCGCGAGGACCGTGACAAGACGCCTCAGACCGCGTGGACCGTGACAAGACGCCTAAGACCAGGCGGCTACCCCGCGCTGCTTCGCCGGTTCTTTCGCCAGGTATACAAATGCTTACTAGGCTAGGGACTACCCAAAACTCTTGACCTCCTATCTGTGTGATCAAGAGAACCCGATGTATGAGCTACTGAAGAATAGCATTTTCACGCGCGGCTTTTTGGAAGATTTTGGTACTGTGCCCTATCGTGCACGGACCAATACTTTTACGTGATAGAGGAAGATACATCTTTCTAGTGTCATGTCTCATATACAGCTAAAAAAAGCGTAACTATAGCTTTAGGAACATGACAGCTAGAAATCGGCCAAGGGAGTAAAATAATGCTTTTCAAAAGCGTTTGTGGCTGGTTGGTGTATCCACCAATAACGCTACGCTTAAAACAGAAAGTATCCTCCACCACTCGCCACAAGATTCCTTGCGGTGTTTAGACGAATAAAGTGCCGTATTTCACGGATTATAAGATGCTGCAGACTATAAGACGCAATTTAATTTTCAAGCAACATTTAAAAAAAACATTTTTACCATATTTGTTATTATATTGAAAAGCCAGACCCAAAAATTCTTTGTTTATAAAACTGAATTACCGTTTAAAATCTCTGAAAATAGTCATTTGAACTACTACTACTACTACTACTACTACTACTACTACTACTACTTTTTCTTCTTGCTGTTCCTCGTCACTGTTGTCCTCTTCACACATACGATGGTCTTCACTGCCATCGAAGGCGTTACTTACGCCGTACTTCTTGAAATCGCGCAATGATCACCATTCAAAGATAGGGGAAATTAGAGACCGTACTGAGAGCTGCAGACAGCCAAAAATGGTTCAAATGGCTCTGAGCACTATGGGACTTAACATCTGTAGTCATCAGTCGCCTAGAACTTAGAACTACTTAAACATAACTAACCTAAGGACATCACACACATCAATGCCCGAGGCAGGATTCGAACCTGCTACCGTAGCGGTCACGCGGTTCCATACTGAAGCGCCTAGAACCGCTCAGCCACACCGGCCGGCTTCAGACAGTCGTTTTTTCCTCGCGCGATCCGCGAGTGGAACAGAGGGGGAGAAATGTGACTTTGGCGCGAATTGTGCCATCCGCCACCTACCGCTTCGTGGCTAGCGGAGTATATATGTAGATGTATAAAGATTTAACAATAATGTCTTCCCTCGTTCTAGACCACGACTATTTTATCCACTGACACAGTTGATTGATTTTAGATCGATTTACGGCTCCATTCGGCGTGAATTCATGTTGGGTTTCATCCGTCATCCGTTTGCTCGATCAAATCATTTTCAATTCATGTTCACTGGCACCGTATGCTGCAATGACATAAATGAACTTGTGGATAACATCGGAAGTTCACTGAGGCTTTTTGCGGATGATGCTGTGGTATATCGAGAGGTTGTAACAATGGAAAATTGTACTGAAATGCAGGAGGATCCGCAGCGAATAGACGCATGGTGCAGTGAATGGCAATTGAATCTCAGTGTAGACAAGTGTAATGTGCTGCGAATACCTAGAAAGAAAGATCGTTTATCATTTAGCTACAATATAGCAGGTCATCATCTGGAAGCAGTTAATTCCATAAATTATCTGGGTGTAGGCATTAGAAATGATTAAACATGGAATGATCATATAAAGTTGATCGTCGGTAAAGCAGATGCCAGACTGAGATTCATTGGATGAATCCTAAGGAAATAAAGGAAATGCAATCCGAAAACAAAGGAAGTAGGTTACAGTACGCTTGTTCGGCCACTGCTTGAATACTGCTCAGCAGTGTGGGATCCGTACGGGATAGGGTTGATAGAAGAGATAGAGAAGATCCAGCGGAGAGCAGCGCGCTTCGTTACAGGATCATTTAATAATCGCGAAAGCGTTACGGAGATGACAGATAAACTCCAGTGGAAGACTCTGCAGGAGAGACCGTCAGTAGCTCGGTACGGGCATTTGTTGAAGTTTCGAGAACATAGCTTCACCGAGGAGTCAAGCAGTATATTGCTCCCTCCTACGTATATCTCGCGAAGAGACCATGAGGATAAAATCAGAGAGATTAGAGCCCACACAGAGACATACCGGCAATCCTCCTTTCCACGAACGATACGAGACTGGAATAGAAGGGAGAACCGATAGAGGTACTCAAGGTACCCTCCACCACACACCGTCAGGTGGCTTGCGTAGTATGGATGTAGATGTAGACGCATAGGGTAGACAGTGTTAGAAAGCTTGTGGATCCCCACAACTCGTGTTTTGTCTCATCTGTGCACTGCTGCTGCCAGTTGAACCAGTGTTCTCAGACACAGACAGGTTTCCCGCGGCATCGAATATGTGGCCATTACTAAAGACAGGCGGGAATTTTAAAATGAACACTGGACATTTTTAGATTAGTTTCCAGTATAGGATGCACCTCGATTTTTGAGGCAATTTTTCGAAGAAAAAAGTGCGTTTTATGGTCCGTAAAACACGACAGGCTTTTCTGTAAGATAATTCCCAATCATAACAGTGCAGCGCAAAGCTGAGTACGTCTTGTAAAACGCTTACTGGTTAGGGAGCGAGTCTGTTTTCTGCGTCTGTTTTCCAGTAGAGAGGCCGTGCGTTACGCATCCGGGGCCCTGCCACACAACCCCAGCAGACGGCTGACACGCCCGGTCATGAGAGAAAGTGTTTGTGTGCGTCAGTGGGGCAGGCGGCAGAGGCGAGGTGAATATTCAGAGGCGGCGGCGTCGGCAAAGCAGTGGGCAACAGGAACGGTCGGCGGCAGAGGTTGTGGTTGTGGTGGTGTTGGTTAGCCAGAGTGCGTCACAACCAGCCGGAAACGGCAGCTCACAGGGCCGCTGCTGAGGCCAGCAGAGTAGCTCGCTCTCAGAGCTCACCAGCCAAAGCGCGTAACTCGTAGCAGAGGTGACCACGCCAGCAAGAGCAACGTCAAATGCCGCAACCTCGGCCGAGGCAGTTATAAAGCTGCGGTACAATGTGAAATGGTGCAAGATGTTCGAAATTCTGAGGAAAAATAGGGGTAAGCTATAAGGAGAGACGGGTAATATACGACATGTACAAGAGGCAAGAGAGAGTAATGAGAATGGGCGAATAGCAAGGAAGTGCTCTGATTAAAAAGGGTGCAAGACAGGTATTTAGCCTTTCGCCCCTACTGTTCGATCTGTACATCGAAACAGCAATGATGGAAATAAAAGAAATGTTCAGGAGTGGAATGAAAATTCAAGGTGAAAGGTTATCAATGATACAATTCGCTGATGACATTGCTATCCTGAGTAAAGTGAAGAAGAATTACATGATCTGCTGATTGAAATGAACAATCTAATGATTACAGAACAAGGACTGAGGGTAAATCGAAGAAAGAAGAAAGTAATGAGAAATAGTAGAAATGAGGACAGCGAGAAACTTAACATCAGGACTGACGGTCACGAGGTAGATGAAGTTAAGGAATTCTGCTACCTAGGCAGCAAAAGAATCAACGACCGATGGAGCAAGGAGGACATCAAAAGCAGAGTAGCACTGGCGAGAAGGGCATTCCTGGGCAATAGAAGTCTACTAGTATCTAATACAGGACTTAATCTTAGGAAGGAATTTCTGAGAATGTACGTCTGGAGTACAGCACTGTATGCTAGTGAAACAGGGACTGTGGGAAAACCGGAACAGAAGAGAATCGGAGCATTTGAGATGTGGTGCTATAGACGAATGTTGGACATTAGGTAGACTGATAAGTTAAAGGTGGAAAGGTGAAAGGTGGAAGGAGTATATAGAGGGTCTACACAAGGGTGATGTACTTGAGGACAATATTATGGAAATGGAAGAGGATATAGATGAAGATGAAATGGGAGATACGATACTGCGTGAAGAGTTTGACAGAGCTCTGAAAGACACGAGTCGAAACAAGGCCCCGGGAGTAGACAACATTACATTGGAACTACTGACGGCCTTGGGAGAGCCAGTCCTGACAAAACTCTACCATCTGGTGAGCAAGATGTATGAGACAGGCGAAATACCCTCAGACTTCAAGAAGAATATAATAATTCCAATCCCAAAGAAAGCAGGTGTTGGAAGATGTGAAAATTACCGAACAATCAGTTTAACAAGCCACAGCTGCAAAATACTAACACGAATTCTTTACGGACGAATGCAAAAACTGGTAGAAGCCGACCTGGGGAAGATCAGTTTGGATTCCGTAGAAATGTTGGAACACGTCAGGCAATACTGACCCTACGATTTATCTTAGAAGAAGATTATGGACAGGTAAACCTACGTTTCTAGCATTTGTAGACTTAGAGAAAGCTTTTGTCAGTGTTGACTGGAAACTCTCTTTCAAATTCTGAAGATGGCAGGGGTAAAATACAGGGAGTGACAAGCTATTCACAATTTTACAAAAACTAGGGAACCAGTGGTTGTGAAGGGAGTGAGACAGGGTTGTAGCCTCTCCCCGATGTCATTCAGTCTATATATTGAGCAAGCAGTAAAAGAAACAAAAGAAAAATTGGGAGTAGGAATTAAAATCCATGGATAAGAAATAAAAAATTTGAGGTTTGCCGACATTGTAATTCTGTCAGAGACAGCAAAAGACCTGGGAGAGCAGTCGAACGGAATGGACAGTGTCTTGAAAGGAGGATGTAAGGTGAATATCAACAAAAGGAGAACGAGGATAATGGAATGTAGTCGAATTAAATCGGGTCATGCTGAGGGAATAAGATTAGGACATGGGACGCATAATATTAGGACATGAGACACTTAAAGTAGTAAACGAGTTCTGCTATTTAGGGAGCAAAATAACTGATGATGGTCGAAGTAGAGAGGATGTAAAATGTAGACTGGCAATGGCAAGGAAAGCGTTTCTGAACAAGAGAAATTTGTTAACATCGAGTATTGATTTAAGAGTCAGGAAGTCGTTTCTGAAAGTATTTGTATTGAGTGCAGCCATGTATGGAAGTGAAACGTGGACGATAAATAGTTTAGACAAAAAGAGAACACAAGCTTTCGTAATGTGGTGCTACAGAAGAATGCTGAAGAATAGATGGGTAGATCACGTAACTAATGAGGAGGTATTGAATAGAATTTGCGAGAAGAGAAATTTGTGGCACAACTTGACTAGAAGAAGGGATCGGTTGGTAGGACATAGTCTGGGCCATCAAGGGATTACCAATATAGGGCAGCGTGGAGGGTAAAAATCGTAGAGGGAGACCAAGAGATGAATACACTAAGCAGATGAAGAAGGATGTTGGTTGGAATAGGTACTGGGAGCTGAAGCTCGCACAGGATAGAGTAACATGGAGAGCTGCATCAAACCAGTCTCTGGACTGAAGAGTACAACAACAAAAACAACAACAACAACAAGAACAACAAGAAGACAGGGATGTAGTATTTCGCCCCTAATGTTCAATCTGTACATCGAAAAAGCGATGATGGAAATAAATGTTCAGGAGTGGAATGAAAATTCAAGGTGAAAGGTTATCAATGATACGTTCGCTGATGACATTGCTATCCTGAGTAAAGTGAAGAAGAATTACATGATCTGCAGAACGGAAGAACAATCTAATGATTACAGAATAAGGATTGACAACAAACCGAAGAAAGTAACGAGAAGGAGTAGAAAAGAGAACAGCGAGAAACTTAACATCAGGACTGATGGTCACGAAGTAGATGAAGTTAAGGAATTCTGCTACCTAGGCAGCAAAATAACCAATAACGGACAGAGCAAGGAGAACATCAAAAGCAGAGTAGCACTGCCAAGAAGGGCATTCCTGTGCAAAAGAAGTCTAGTAGCATCAATTACAGGGCTTAATCTGAGAAAGGAATTTCTGAGACTGTAGGTTTAGAGCACAGCATTGTATGGTAGTGAAACATGGACTGTGGGAAAACAGGAACAGAAGAGAATCGAGGCATTTCAGATGGGGTCCTATAGACGAATACTGAAAATTAGGTAGGCTGATAAGGTAAGGAACGAGGAGGTTCTGCGCAGAATTGGAGAGGAAAGGAATATGTGGAAAAGACTGACAAGGAGAAGGGACAGGATGATAGGAAATCTGATAAGGCATGGGGGAATGACTTCCATGGTACTAGAGGGAGCTGTAGAGGCCAGAAACTGTAGAGTAAAAGACAGATTTTAGTACTTCCAGCAAATAATTGAGGACATAACTTGCAAGTGCTACTCTGAGAGGAAGAAGTTGGCACAGGAGAGGAACTCGTCCAAGGAATCACTCTTCAGCCCTTCCTCCTGGTGGACCCTCGTTTGCAACTAAGCGAAGAAAAGAAATCAGAATTTGGCGTGTTGGTGTAAGGATTTAAAAATGGTAACGATTTGCAGACCGGTTGCTTTACGTAATGGGGACGGTCTGACCTCACATGCAGAAAGTTGTCGGTTACGATAAATTTTTTTATTCAAAATCTTTATCGAAACGTATTATCATTATTTTTATTCAATGAATTAGTTTAAACCTATTTCTTTTTTACTCAATTGTTGCTCTATATTAGTCATCGTAAGAAGTACATTATTCGTTCTCACTTCTCTTCCCATTAGTCTTTTTCCACTTGGAATCATTGTCCATGCGATATTACTGTTATGTATTAACATATATGTATTTGCTTTCATTTTATGATCTGACATTTTTCTACATTTTATTGCATTTATTGTTTCTATTTATGATTTGCTTGAATTTCGTATTTCTTATAATCCCTGCTTTCGTTCAAATCATAATCCATGTTATTTTGTCCGAACTGCAGCAAGAATTTATGTTTTAAATCTTTGTATGACGATTGACATCCAAAAAGATGTCTATTTTGTAAAGAAACGTACATTCTTGACACGACTGTACAGTCACACAAATAGATAATTTCATCTCTTGTTCTTTTTTTTTTTAACCAACAGATCGTCATCTTCAAATGTTTAAACATTATGATAGATAGATAAAAATAATTACATTCACACGCACAGAGATTCCAAGTGGAAAACGAACAATAGGAAGAAAAAGTAAGAGCAGCTAAATAAGTTAAAACGTTGATTAAAACGTAACAAACAGAAAAAATTAAATAAAAATGCATTAAAAATAATGATCAAAATAATTTTGTCAAATATTTTAAATAAAAAAATTCAATGTACATGTTGAGATTTGAACCGACAACACACTGTGTGTGCCACACAGTACCTTACCATTACTCTATGCTACCCGTCTCTTCAGTGTCACCATTTCTAAAGCTATACTGCGCTATGCGGAATTCCAAAATTTTCTTTCGTCGATTACTCGCGAAGGAGGGTCCGCCGGGGTGAATGGTTCCTGTGTGTGGTTCCTTGTGCCTTAACCTACATCACCGTACAGAGCGCCTCCAAACGTCGATCCCACCACAGGGGACCTCTCCTTGTAAGAGAACCCACCTAGGCTTAAAATTTATGGTACGTCTTTTTTCGACGATAATTCCTCATTTTTGTATTCCTCAGTGCTAGCAGCGTAGTAGACTCCTTGTAAAGTCATTCTATGTACGAGGGGCGTTCAGAAAGTAAGCTCCGATCGGTCGCGAAATGGAAACGACTATGAAAATCCGATAAAGCTTTGCACAGATGTGTTGGGTAGTGTCTCTAGTATAACCCCAGTTAGCATCACGTCGCTCTTCTCATTTCTGAGCTCGCAGTGAGTGCGTAAAGATGTCTAGAAAATAGTGTCTGCCGCCAAGTACTAGGGCCTGGTGAGAAATTTCGCCTGAAGCTATGCAGCTAACATTACATAACTGTCGTGCTGTTTCGTCTTCACGACAATTCTCAGCCGCATTCTGCAGGGGCAATGAAGATGCTCCTGCATCGTTTTCAAATGGAAATGTTAGATTATCCACAATACAGTCCGCAATTGTCTCCCCCTGAGTTTCATCTCTGGTCACATGAACCGCTGTCTTTGAAGACAACATTTTGACACAGACAACGAAGTGTAGGCCAGCGTGGAGAATTGGCGGAAAGCACTGGCGGCTGCCTTCTATGATGAGGCTATTGAAAAGTTGGTACAACGCTATGACAAAAGTCTAAGTCAGAACGGCGACTACGTAGAGAAGTAGCTGAAAGGTGTAGCTAATTGTTACAAGTAAAACATTTCAGATGTTCCCTGTGGTTTCAATTTGGCAATCAATCGGAGCTTACTTTCTGAACAGGCCTCGTATATTATACACATAATATATACAAAATTTGTTTATCTGTTTTACTGGTTCTCCAAATGACACCCTAAATGACCAAACAAATTTTTTTCTGAGGAATGTACATAATTTCCTCATTTAACCGTACACTAAGTACACCGATGAAGAAACAATATCGAATGTGAGCCCATCTAATGCAGACGGCAGTTCTACGGAGGTCTTTCAGTAGGCAATGCAACGCTTTTCTTTGTCGGCTCTATTCGGTTAAAAAAATATGCACAATTTGTTGTAGGAGCAAGAATATACATCTTTTTGGATGTCAATCATCATACAAAGATTTAAAACATAAATTCAGCCTTCAAAATGGCGTCTGTAACGGAGGTGAGTTCCAAGCAAAGAGTTGCCATCGAGTTTCTTTTGGCGGAAAGCTAGAGCATCGCAGACGTCTACCGAGACCTGACAGGGAACAAAAGCACGGTGAGTCGTTGAGAGAGGCGTCCGCCATCATCGCAACAAGGCGGCGCAAATCTATCCGACCTGCCGCGTGGCGGCCGGCCGCACAGTTGTGACTTCTGCAGTGTCGGAACGTGCGGACACTCTCACTGCAGGTGAACTTCTCCTTCTTCATGCCAACGAAAGGTCTCACACATGTCTGTGCAAGCGATAGGAGCTCACAAAACCTCATTGCTCTGGTCTTCCTCATCCACCCTGCAGCGTATCTCGTACCTTCGCACTTCCATCTGTATGGCCCGATGAAGGACAGAATCTGCGGGAAGCAGTATGTGCGTCATGGGGAGGTTACTGATGCAGCGAGACGTTGGCTCTGATGTCGACCAGTAGAGTGGTACCATACGGTCACGCATGTCCTCCCCGTAAGGTGGCGTAAGGCCGTCGCATTGAACGCAGATTGCCGGGCGCGGTGGCCGTGCGGTTATAGGCGCTTCAGTCCGGAACCGCGCGACTGCTACGGTCGCAGGTTCGAATCCTGCCTCGAGCATGGATGTATGTGATGTCCGTAGGTTAGTTAACTTTAAGTAGTTCTAAGTTCTAGGGGACTGATGACCTCAGATGTTAAGTCCCATAGTGCTCAGAACCATTTTTTTGAACGCAGATTATGTTGAAAAACAGTGTTTGGTGGGCAGAAGAGTGGGGAATAATATGGTTTATTGGAATCCTGAATAAAACTACCCTACCTTCAGAAAAAATCTGTTGCATTAGTTACTGAACGCCCATCGTAAATATTGTAAATCTGTTATGTCTTTATTCTTTGTAAATTTCGTTCCAACAATGGTTCAAATGCCTCTGAGCACTATGGGACTCAACATCTGAGGTCATCAGTCCCCTAGAACTTAGAACTACTTAAACCTAACTAACCCAAGGACATCACGCACATCCATGCCCGAGGCAGGATTCGAACCTGCGACCGTAGCGGTCGCGCAGTTCCGGACTGAAGCGCCTAGAACCGCTCGGCCATCGCGGCCGGCTCGTTCCAACAATAGTAGAACATATGACATTAATTCTTTTGTATAAAGTGCATTATACACTCCTGGAAATGGAAAAAAGAACACATTGACACCGGTGTGTCAGACCAACCATACTTGCTCCGGACACAGCGAGAGGGCTGTACAAGCAATGATCACACGCACGGCACAGCGCACACACCAGAAACCGCGGTGTTGGCCGTCGAATGGCGCTAGCTGCGCAGCATCTGTGCACCGCCGCCGTCAGTGTCAGCCAGTTTGCCGTGGCATACGGAGCTCCATCGCAGTCTTTAACACTGGTAGCATGCCGCGACAGCGTGGACGTGAACCGTATGTGCAGTTGACGGACTTTGAGCGAGGGCGTATAGTGGGCATGCGGGAGGCCGGGTGGACGTACCGCCGAATTGCTCAACACGTGGGGCGTGAGGTCTCCACAGTACATCGATGTTGTCGCCAGTGGTCGGCGGAAGGTGCACGTGCCCGTCGACCTGGGACCGGACCGCAGCGACGCACGGATGCACGCCAAGACCGTAGGATCCTACGCAGTGCCGTAGGGGACCGCACCGCCACTTCCCAGCAAATTAGGGACACTGTTGCTCCTGGGGTATCGGCGAGGACCATTCGCAACCGTCTCCATGAAGCTGGGCTACGGTCCCGCACACCGTTAGGCCGTCTTCCGCTCACGCCCCAACATCGTGAAGCCCGCCTCCAGTGGTGTCGCGACAGGCGTGAATGGAGGGACGAATGGAGACGTGTCGTCTTCAGCGATGAGAGTCGCTTCTGCCTCGGTGCCAATGATGGTCGTATGCGTGTTTGGCGCCGTGCAGGTGAGCGCCACAATCAGGACTGCATACGACCGAGGCACACAGGGCCAACACCCGGCATCATGGTGTGGGGAGCGATCTCCTACACTGGCCGTACACCACTGGTGATCCTCGAGGGGACACTGAATAGTGCACGGTACATCCAAACCGTCATCGAACCCATCGTTCTACCATTCCTAGACCGGCAAGGGAACTTGCTGTTCCAACAGGACAATGCGCGTCCGCATGTATCCCGTGCCACCCAACGTGCTCTAGAAAGTGTAAGTCAACTACCCTGGCCAGCAAGATCTCCGGATCTGTCCCCCATTGAGCATGTTTGGGACTGGATGAAGCGTCGTCTCACGCGGTCTGCATGTCCAGCTCGAACGCTGGTCCAACTGAGGCGCCAGGTGGAAATGGCATGGCAAGCCGTTCCACAGGACTACATCCAGCATCTCTACGATCGTCTCCATGGGAGAATAGCAGCCTGCATTGCTGCGAAAGGTGGATATACACTGTACTAGTGCCGACATTGTGCATGCTCTGTTGCCTGTGTCTATGTGCCTGTGGTTCTGTCAATGTGATCATGTGATGTATCTGACCCCAGGAATGTGTCAATAAAGTTTCCCCTTCCTGGGACAATGAATTCACGGTGTTCTTATTTCAATTTCCAGGAGTGTATTTGACTATTTATATTTTATAATATCCTTTATACTATAATAAAATAGTGGGTAATGCAAATATTTAATAACCACATAGATCTCTGAGCACAATCATGCTAAACAATTTTAGTTCCTTATATAGTAACAAAGAAGCTTATGTCCGGCCCCGGTAGCTGAGTGGTCAGCGTGACGGAATGTCAATCCTAAGATCCCGGGTTCGATTCCCGGCTGGGTCGGAGATTCTCTCCGCTCAGGGACTGGGTATTGTGTTGTCCTAATCATTATCATTTCATCCCCATCGACGCGCAGGTCGTCGAAGTGGCGTCAACTCGAAAGACCTGCACCAAGCGAACGGTCTACCCGACGGGAGGCCCTAGCCACACGACATTTCATTTCATTTCAAAGAAGCTCATACTAAAAATAGTACTTTCACCTGTAAGCAGTTATATCACAGATATAATTTTCGCATCAAAACAAAGATGTCACTCGATATCATGGCGGATACTGGGCTGTTTTTGGGCAAGCGGGAAAGTGTTTGTGGTACTTCTATAACAACAAGCAGAATAGAAAATATGTACATAACCAGCAATACAGGGTAAATATACAACTCGGGCAGTATTATTTTGCACAGGGCAGCTGCAGTATCCAGTGTGCTGTCGATGTTTTAGAGATAAAAAAGAAAATGTCGCGTGACTAGGGCCTCCCGTCGGGTAGACCGTTCGCCTGGTGCAAGTATTTCGATTTGACGCCACTTCGGCGACTTGCGCGTCGGTGGGGGTGGGATGAAATGATGACGATAAGAACACAACACAACACCCAGCCCCTGAGCGGAGAAAATCTCCGACCCAGCCGGGAATCGAACCCGGGCCCTTAGAATTGACATTCTGTCGCGCTGACCACTCAGCTACCGGGGGCGGACTGTTTTAAGGATGTACTTACTGAAGATCCAAACACGTGTCACGCTAAATGACGATGGATGAAAGCCCGAAACGCGTATCAGCTCAAATAAAAATTACATCAAAAAGTTGACCAGGTGCGAGTGGGACTCACGCATCGAGGGTTCAGTACAAACTTAATTAAGTATACAGACAGTTCATCCACGGCGGGAATCGAAAAAGCTGCCATTTTTGTCTGTTATCGACAGTGATATTGGGAACATGTCGTTCTAAGAAATTCCAAGATTTTCGACAAGGTTTAGTTTCCGTAATACAAATGTGACGAAAAGTTATACAAGAGGCAGGCGACCATTACTGTAATAATCAACAGTTCTGCATTCAGACTGGTTGGGCGACAATGGTAAATGTTAATTGTTGAATGTTGAATTAGAGAGAAAGTCAGCGTTGGGCGTAATATTGATGGTTTATTGACAGCGAAATCGATTTTCAATCTCATAGTGACCATCTTCAGTGCTGTGGTGTACAAATTAAACTCATAGGCACTGGTGTCAAGTTATTATCAGCAACCAAAGCTTATGAAACGATCGTTTGCTGTCAATAAACCATCAGTATTACGGCCAAAGCTGACCTCCTCTCTAATTTCACGTATATGGGCGTTGTGCACACAGCACTCTACGGAGTCGCCAATCAATAAATGTTAAACATGTGACAAGGAATTGATCCACCATCAGATATCCAGGAGGATTACTGCACGTAGATATAGCATGTCAAGTGGTATGTGGAACAACCATTCGCATACTAGTCTGGATAAATTCCGAAACGCGCCATGTGAGCTGAGCAACGCAGTCATTCCTTATCTGATGCCTAACTGTTTATTGTACATATTTCACTTCCATACACAGCTTCTGTGATACTATAGCGGCCAGTGGGTTTAACGGTAAGGGAGGACACAGATTGGAACTTACACTGAGATGAAGAGAAAGCACAGAAGACACAGTTTTGGCGAGTTCATCAGACCAGTCACAAAACTGAAAAAAAAAGAACGCACTCTTAAAAATCCATATCCCTATTCGTTCAGCAAACAGTTTTCTATGCTCATATCACTGACTGACTGCCGTGTTATAAGCGTGAGTCCACAACTGCATTTTGTGGCCTGGGATTATTCTGAAAAAAAAAAAAAAATTAGTTGATTTGGTCTCCAGTACGTCGCTGTGAATTTGTCACCAAGTCATTTTTCTGCGCTCTGTACATAAAGGCTGTAGTTGCAAGGACCACCTACACAATCTGTCAATACTAAAATGAGTTGCCTTCACGGAGCACAATGAAGTAAATTTGCGAAAATTTGGGTGAGCAACCTTGGCTGAAGTTGTTGCAGAAGTAACTTTATGCGTATGTGGGAGATCGTTTGTTGAGAATTCAGAATGTTGCGAAGTTATGAACTTATTTTAAATGCTCAGGAACGTAAAATTCTGCATTTCATGACATGCTAAACTGTAATATCCTTTGACTACAATACCAATGAGTCACCACTGGAGGAAGTCAACTCATATGAGTACCTGGGTGTAACAATCTGTAGGGGTATCAGATAGAATGACATCACAGGCTCACCCATAGGTAAGGCAGGTGGTAGACTTCGTCTGCATTAGGAGGATATTCTGAAAATACTGCCAGTCTACAAAGAAGACTGTTTAAGAAACACTTGTCCAATATATTCTAGTGCATTTCTCTAGCATCTTGCAGCCACACGAAGTAGAGCTGGCTGTATTCCTGACAAGGTGTTGGCGTCAAAACACCCTGCATGCACTCACTCCAGTGGGCTCTCGTTTGCGATTAACTGACAAAAAAGAATTTCATGCGAAGTTCTAGACGCTCAAAATTAATGGTCTTCTCCAGAGCGCCAGTGTGGCGTAGCGATTGACATAGAATCCTGACATGCCGAAGGTTGTGGGGTCTAATTACATGACGTTCCTTAACATTTTCGTTTTCAAATCTTTATCTAAATAACTGATCGCTATTTTTATTCATTTAATTGGCTAAAACATTTTTTTTTAATCTTCCATCAACTCGCCACACCATTTTCATCATGGTATTATATAGTTTTCTTTTCTCTCATTTTCCTGCATAAATATGTTTTGGAATCTTTGTGCATGTAATTTTAATTATTTCTATTCATCAGCTTAAAAAAAATCGATTGAATTTCTCACATTATATTACTTTATATTTTCGTCCATGTTATTCCATTAATTGCGTCTATTACTGATTTTACTTGAATTTTCTTTTAATTATAATCCCTTCCGTCGTTTAAATCTTCATCTGCGTTATTTTGTACACAGTGCAACAACAATTTGTTTTAAATATTTGTGTGACGATTACCATCCGGAAAGATGTACATCTTGTTTGTATGACGACTTACAAATTTTAAAAGTATACGTTTAGATCAATTAAGTAAATAAAAACAACGAGCGAAGTCATATCGACAAAGACTTAAAAATGAAAATTATGAAGCACCTGGTATAATTTGGCCCCACAATCTTCAGGATGTCAGGATTGTATTATGCTTCGAACATTATGCCACACCGCCTTTCTGGACAACATTATAATATTCTACGTCTCTAGAGGATCACGTTAAGTTATTTTTCGGCAATAACTCACAAACGATAGCCCATTGCTGGCTGTGATTCCTGGCACACTAATCTACATCACCGGATTGGTGGCTTCACGTGTCGATGATGAACCCTGAGGACCTCGCCTTGTAAGGATGTGGGAGACAAAAAAAAAGCACTAACTGGAGATAGTGAAAGTATACAAAGAAGGGAAGCACGAATGGCCACAGGTTTGTCTGACGACGAGAGAGCGTCACAGAATTTATGAAAAACGTGAACCGGTAGCCGCTTGATGACGTACGTGAGCTATCCCGCGAAAGCTTACTTAAAATTTTTGAAGAACCAGTACTACCTGATGAATGTATTTGTACAGTCATTAACTTTGCGCTCCATACCTAAATGGAACGGGAAACTCTAATACTTGGTACAATGGAAAATACTCTCTACCATGCACTTCAGTCATTTGCGGATGTAGGTATAAGTAGATGAACTAAAATAGCTTCTGAGCCCCCTCCCCCCCCCCATCCTTTTCACACAGACGTTTGTATACATAGAGAAGCGCCGGTTTGTGTTTACGGTGCTGTCTCCGCTCTCTGAAACGCTCTCCCGCGTATGGCACATCCCGGTGCGATGTTGCTTTGTTCCAGACGCAGGTAGCTGTCTGTATCCCCAGGGAGACGTAGAGTCGACTGTTTGTCTGCCCCTTAAAGGCCGCTTCCTGCGAAACCTTAGCGTACGATGCGTTGCCGCATCCACAGGGGACTAGCCAGACGCCGTATAGCACACAAATGTTATATGTATTTTTGATTTAGGCGGAAACATAGAGTGGCCGTGGAAAGGAACGGAGACTATAGAAAATGGACGGAAGTGCATACCTCAAACAAATATTAGCGTGCGGCACACATACCCGATTGCGTAAAACATAACATCCTCTAAATTCGTGAACTGTTTAAGATATCTAAAAGCGCCTTTTGTGAAATGAGAAGATGTTCTTGATATTCTAGTCAGCTAGTTTGAAGCAGCTCTCCATGCTAACCTGTCCTGTGCACGCTTCTTAATCTGCGAGTAACTATAACAACCCACATCTCTCCGAGTCTGCTTACAGTATTCACCTTCTGGTCTCCATAATTTATACCTCCCATGCCTACCCCTCAAGTCGTCAACCGTTGATAATCTGACGTCAGCTACATCTACATCTACTGATTACTCTGTAACTTGCATGTTTGCTATCAAGCGAACCCTTCTTTTACTCCAGTTGTGCCACAAATTTCTTTTTTCCCCAAGTCTGTTCAGTGCCTCTTCATTGGTTTCATGATCTAACCCATCTAGTCTTCACCATCCTCCTATAGCTTGACATTTCAAAACCTTTTATAATTTTCTACTCTTAACTGTTTATTGTACATATTTCACTTCCATACTGTAATGGTTCTTTATTTACGTGACCATCGCGGCACTCCAACCCCAGTTCTCGATACCAGTAATATCGAACTACTTTTCTGCAAAGTAACAGACATATTTTTGTGACAATATTCACATTTGGTTTTATTAATGTATAGGTACTCCGATGTATCGATATATTACAGTGATATGGTTCTTGTGTTTATTCATTTCTTTGAGACTGTCATAATCTCTGACTTACTTGTAACCGTTTTGGCGTAAATGCGTACAGATCAGTCTCTGTTTCAATTTGCAGAAGTTATGTTGTTATTTCGCTTAGTAAAAGAAGAGTCAAGTCTTGTGTTTGGTGAAAGTCGAAATTCAATATGTGAAGATAGATACAAAACTGTTTTCTTAATGATGTGACGATTAAGAAGTATATGCGAATTTACAAGAAGTCTATTAAAAATGTGGATCGTGAACACCAAGTCAAAAATTATTTCTACCTTGCCATTGTTCCGATCTGGGATTGTTTGATCATTAAGAATTTCCTGAAAAACGCATTTGTTAGGTCTTCAAATATTGCTAAAATACAGATCCGGACCTTCTAGCAGCCAAAGTGGAATCACCCTAGAATCAACAAGATGAGCCATAACGACTTCGACGAAATCTACGTGCCAAATTAATGACTTTTTTACAGTGACCTCATTATTTCTATTCTGACGATACCATCCACAGTCAATAATTTAGTTGTTGCCCGATAAAGCGAACATATGCTGCGTGAGCAACATTATTAATCTGATTTCTAATCTACTTTGCAAGTGGTGGTATTGTTAGAACACACAGCTACAATCCGTACAAATGCCTTCACTAAAGACTGCCTAACACTTAAAAATTCATCCGACGTTAACGAATTTCTCTTCTTCACAAACGCCTTTCTTGCAATTGCCAGAGTACATCTTGTATCCTCTCTACTTCGTCCAACATCAGTTACTTTACTGCCCAAAAAACAAAACTCATCTACGACTTTACGTATCTCGTTTCCTCTTCCAATTCCCTCGGCATGACCTGATTTAATTCGACTACATTCCATTTCCAGCGTTTTGCTTTTGCTCATATTTATCTTACGTCCTCCTTTCAAGACGCTGTCTATTCCGTCCAACTGCTCTTCCAAATCTTTTGGGGTCTTTGACACAATGACGATGTCATCGGGAAACCTCAAACTTTTTGTTTCCTGTCCCTGAACTTTAATTCCTGGCCCAACTTTTTTCTTTGATTTCCTTGACTGCGTGCTCAATGAACATACTGAATAGCATCGGAGATAGGCTACAACCCCGCCTCACTCCCTTCCCAACCAGTTTCTCTTTCATGCCTCTCGATTCCGATAACTGCCGCCTGGTTTCTGTACAAATTGTAAATAGCTTTTCGGTCCCTGTCTTTTATCCCTGCCATCTTCAGAGCTGTAAAGAGAGTATTCCAACATTGTCAAAGCATCCTGTAAGTCTGCATATGCCATAACCGTAGATTTGCTTTTCCTTAACCTATCTTCGTCTTACAGTCAATATCGACTCGCGTGTTCCACATTTCTCCAGAATCCAAACTGATCTTCCCAGAGGTCAGTTTCTACTAGTTTTTCCATTCTTCTGTAAATAATGTGTCAGTATTTTGCAACGAAGACTTATTAAATTCACAAACTCATAATATTCTTATCTGTCAGGGCCTGCTTTCTTTCGAACTGGAATTGTTATACTCTTTACTGTCTCATAGATCTTGCACGCCAGATGGAAGAGTTCTGTAATGTCTGGCTTTCCCCAGGTTATCAGTAGTTTTAACGGAATGTTGTCTACTTCAGGGGCCTTGTTTTGACTTAGGTCTTTCATTGCTGTCTCAAATTATTCTCGCAGTATCATGTCTCCCATTCCTCATTGATGTACGTCTTCTTCCGTTTCTATAACATTGCCCTTAAGTACATCTCCTTCGTGTAGACCCTCCATATACTCCTTCCACCTCTGAGCATTCCCTTCTTTGCTTAGTACTGCTTTCACATCTGAGCTCTTTATGTCCATACAGCTGCTTCTCTTTTCTACGAAGGCCTCTTAAATTTTCCTATAGGCAGTATCTTTCTTTCCGCTAATGACATATACTTCTAACTCCTTCAATTTGTCATCCAGCTATTCCTGTTTAGGCATTTTGCACTTTCTGTCAATCTCATTTTTTAAGCATTTGTATTCTGTTTCATCTGGTTCATTTCCTGGAAAATGGTTCAAATGGCTCTGAGCACTATGCGACTTAAATTCTGAGGTCATCAGTCGCCTAGAACTTAGAACTAATTAAACCTAACTAACCTTAGGACATCACACACATCCATGCCCGAGGCAGGATTCGAACCTGCGACCGTAGCGGTCGCTCGGTTCCAGACTGTAGCGCCTAGAACCGCACGGCCACTCCGGCCGGTTCATTTGCTACATTTTTGTTTTCCCCTGTCATCAATTACATTCAATATGTGCAGAAGCAAATAATTTGTTCCGTGTTTAATTCTAACGTTTGTGTCAAACGATATACTTGAAACAATTTTTTTGTATCAAACGATGTAAATTTTACGGGAATTTGAACGCCTTTGAAGAGACGAGTACAAATTGGTGCTTGTTAATATTGTCGTTCAAAATGTTTGCAAGGAAGACTAAGACGTGCTGGAATCGCTATTGCAATGTGAAAACCTCCAGGCGGTGTTCTCATGCGAAGCTACGCCGCGTTTCAAGCCTTCAGACAGGTCACTTGCTCCCACAAAAGGTGGACTCATGAATATGAGCACGTCCTCACATTTGAAATAGTTTTACTTAGCCACTTCAGATACGCCAGTAGTTCCCGTTACAGCAATCTTAGCTGACCCTGTATCTATGGTGTACGAAGGACGGCCAAGAGAAAATAGGTTTTACCTCAGTAGCGTAGGCATATCTTCCTGCTGCGTATAGCGACAGTGAGAGCACCAGATCGCGGTGTTTACTCCCAACTGGCGAATTTCGGCAGCATTGCCTTTCAACTGTATCAAATGTTTCGGTTACTATTACGAAAGCGTAAACGCCAAGATGAAAAAAGAGTTGTATCACCTTACTCGCCTATTTAAGAGAATTGAAGTGCCATTAAGAGTGTCATATTTGCTTCAGTACTCGTTTGATACAAGAATTAAGTGGAATAAGAATGTAGCAAAATTACGTACTCCTCTGTACATTGTCATTTCCCGTAAACTTCATTTCGATATCTTTAACCGTTCAAGGAATAAATGGGGTGCTCCGTTTTACGCGCCTGGTCTGGAAGTACGTCATACACTACTGGCCATTAAATAAGGGTTTCGCAGGGATCGAATGAAGGGTAGAGCCACGGGTCGTAACACATCTGAAATGCAACGTCCACTGTTAAAGTGCCGTCAATACGAACAAGAGGTGACCGAGACGTGTAACCAATGGCACCCCATACCATCACGCCGGGTGATACGCCAGTATGGCGATGACGAATACACGCTTCCAATGTGCGTTCACCGCAGTGCCGCCAAACACGGATGCGACCATCATGATGCTGTAAACAGAACCTGGATTTATCCGAAAAAATGACGTTTTGCGATTCGTGCGCCCAGGTTCGTCGTTGAGTATACCATCGCAGGCGCTCCTGTCTGTGATGCAGCGTCAAGGGTACGCGCAGCCATGGCCTCCGAGCTGATAGTTCATGCTGGTGCAAACGTCGTCGAACTGTTCGTGCAGATGGTTGTCGTCTTGCAAACGTCCCCATCTGTTGACTCAGGGATCCAGACGTGGCTGCACGATCCGTTACAGCCATGCGGTAAGATGCCTGTCATCTCGACTGCTAGTGATACGAGGCCGTTGGGATCCAGCACGGCGTTCCGTATTACCCTCCTGAACCCACCGATTCCATATTCTGCTAACAGTCATTGGATCTCGACCAACGGGAGCAGCAATGTCGCGATACGTTAAACCGCAATCGCGATAGGCTACAATCCGACCTTTTTCAACGTCGGAAACGTGATGGTTACATTTCTCCTCCTCACACGAGGCATCACAACAACGTTTCACCAGGCAATGCCGCTCAACTGCTGTTAGTGTGTGAGAAATCGGTTGGAAACTTTCCTCACGTCAACACGTTGTAGGTGTCGCCACCGGCGCCAACCTTGTGTGAATGCTCTGAAAAGCTGATCATTTGCATGTCCGAGCATCTTCTTCCTGTCGGTTAAATTTCGCGTTGTAGCACGTCATCTTCGTGGTGTAGCAATTTTAATGGCCAGTAGTGTATATACGTTAAATGATCAAAAGTATCTACACACCTCTACGTGATGCGGGATCTCTGGGGAGGCGGACCCGCCAGTTTAAAGGGAGGCATGGAGTACTGTGTTGTCAGTATCGGAGCAGCGACAGAGAGTGGGGCGGTTAGGTGAGCTTAGCCACTTCGAATGCAGACTTGCCACTGGACGTCACGTGAGTAACAAATCCCTCAGGGAAATTTCAACCTTTTTCAAGCGGCCCACGCCGAGTATTAATGTTCAGACTGCCAAGAGGACACGCGAAGGAATAACCACAGCTACACAAAGACCTCGTGTTCTAAGCAGAAAGGGATCTTCGAACATTGCGGATGGTGGTTGTAAGGAAACGCATGAAATCAGCCGAAGGCGTCAGTCGTGCGTCCCGAAGTGCTGCCAGCAGTCAATCTGACACAGTGACTGTGCGTAGGGAATCGAGAACCGTGTGGTAAAATGGTCGAACAGCTCCTAATGGTCCACACGTTCCTACAGTCAGCGCTAAGCGGGATTCGAAGCGATGTAAATAGCGACGCCATTGGTCAATGGATGACTGAAAACGAGTGATTTACGGTGTTGAATCAAGCTGTGCTGTATGGTAAATCAGTGGAAGGGTTTGGGTTTCTCTAATTCCTGGGCTGGGTTGATTTGGAAGAAGAGACCAAACAGCGAGGTCATCGGTCTCATCGGATTAGGGAAGGACGGGGAAGGAAGTCGGCTGTGCCCTTTCAAAGGAACCATCCCGGCATTTGCCTGGAGCGATTTAGGGAAATCACGGAAAATCTAAATGAGGATGGCCGGACGCGGGATTGAACCGTCGTCCTGCAGAATGCGAGTCCAGTGTGCTAACCACTGCGCCACCTCGCTCGGTCGCTAATTCCTGGAGAATGGTACCTGCTGTCACGTACATTGTACCAAAAGGAAAGTACTGAGGAGGTGCTGTCGCGGCATGGAGACTCTTGTGGTCATCGTGCCGTCCTCTTACTGCGCTTATAAAACGCTGAATGCCGCAGGATGGGAGTACATTTAGCAGCATTGATTACTGTGTACAGTAGTTAGGAGAGAATGACACTTTATATCAGAACGTCAATGCATCTGCGTGGGAATGGTATGTGGACAACAACATTCCTCCCTTCGGGACGAGTTACAACGTCGACTTCGCTGACAAACCCAAGCCTCCAACATCAGTACCTTCTCTGGTTTAGATTCTTGAACAATAACTGACTGCCATTCCTCCACCAACACTCAGATACCTTAGTGCAGAGGACCCCCCCCCCCCCCCTCATCGAGCATGATTCGTACCTTGTCATATCACAGTATCAAGTGGACCACCTGTTGGGAAGCCCTGTAGAATGAAAGCTGTCGTAAAGATGAATGGTGGACATATCCCATATTAACGTCCATATGGGAGGTCAAGTTATAGCGTAATATTCGTGAAACATCGTCTTTAGCTCCTATTACGTCAATAACAAGCATGACAGGACGATCCTTTCATTCTGCAACAGAGTGCTTATTGCTGTGGAATTTCACAGAAAATTAAAATTGTTTGCCGAACTAGGACTCGAAACAGTGACTCCGCCTTTCACTAGCCGTTGCACAATTTTGGGCTAATACCGTTTAGTTTGTTCTTTTATGATTTGACCTGATTTGTTATATTGTATATATTGTAAATATTGTTGTAATGTTTTTGACTCGAAATAAATAAATACTAGCACAATTCTTATCAACCGATGTATCCAGGCCCGACTTACGAGGCGCGTCCTTACAACCTTCCTGCAGCCAGTAGCTCATCTTCGAAATTTCACAGTTACTCTCCTGCATATCTTACTGCACTAACACTCCTGGAAGAAAAAGTACTGTGCAGAAATGGTTCAGCCGCAGCCTAGAGCCCTACCCGCCCATGGAAATGTTCTACGTTTGGAACCCGGTCCGGCACACACTCTGAAGATGACAGTATGTTTCAGTACTATCTGTCTCCATTTCCAGGTGTTTCAATTCATACAAAATGTGGTGTTATAACCAAATGTGCACTACTGTAATTGTGCCAGGGAAGAGTGTCTTTATATGGACTGTGTTAAGACAGACTGTTATGACAATTAAATACGTTCTGCATTTGTGCGGCTACTGTATGACGGAAATGTATAGCTAATCCATCCTTAAAGAGGCTCATAACGGTCGAAACCGATACAGAATATACATAAAATTGTACAGTTCACGGCACGAATATTTTGTTTCCAAGATATACAGGGACAAGCCAGTCGATGCAAATAGTGCGAAAGGTTCACCGACGGCAGTCAAACGCGAATGGTGACAAGAAATCGGTCAATTTATAATTGCAGCTTTCAATTAGTTATGGGGAAGTCTTGAGCTCCAATATCATGAGAATATATGATACTTTGAATTAAAAAAATAATAAAATGAAACAGAATAAAATCTGAACTTGATGATCGCAGTGAAACTTCTAAGTTCATGGCAACTTAATTATTGTGTTAACAAGACTTTCCCACAATTATTATTATTTTCATCGAATGCTACCGAGATATCATGCCTAATGTCCTCAAAATAGTATATCTGGTTTGTTTTTACTAAGCAGAAGAACAAGATTTATCGAGATGATAAAAATATTAAGCATAGAAAATGTTGTCTGGGAGACTGTGTTTTTGTATGTAATTGATGAAAGTTTAAAACGTAACCAGGAAAATTTTCTTAGATAATCAATACTTCCCACCATAAGCCTGCTGATCTGACACTAAAGTGCGTGCTTGGAAACCGAGAACTCGTGGGATCGAATCCTGGGCGGAGGACAAAAAATTTTCAGTTTGTCTTTAATCGAGCGCCCAACTCTCAACGAAGTGAGCAGTCACCAGGATCGACACGTGATTCGCAATCCACGTTAAAGTAAAAGTCCCCTTTTCCTAGTCGGATACCTGCGTTAGGTTAGGGACACGCAACTCGCCAAAGTGACGTTCGAGTCAAAGATTAGCGCCAGGCCATTGAGCGACACGAAATTTATTATTACAATGATTCCCAGTATTGCAGTCTTATTTTGTTCATACTGCAGACTAGGTGAATATTTCCAGAACATGCTCGAAATTTTCAGAAGTCTCTGCATTCTAGTATACTGTTCAGGTCTGGAGACAAATTGAAGTCAGTTTGCTGTGAGGACTGAACAGCTGAATTCAGTAGAAACACACGCAGTTGTAGTCTGCAGACCATCACAGTGGATACAGTGACGGCAGGAAAACACTGATATTCATCGTCTTCAGAAAGCTGGAAGTGCTGGTAGTATCTGATCTGAGGGAAGATCAACTTTGAGAAATGTAGAAACATGCGAAGCAATATTCAGTGCTTGTTCTATGCCGTAAGACACGTTAAAAAGAAGATAACTCCACATTTACCGCAATTGTAGATTCACAAATCTTTTGACAACTCTGACAGGAAGACACTCTTCGAACTTCTGAAGATAACAGGGGTAAATTGCACGGAGTGAAAGACTATCCATAACTTAATACAGGGTGTTCATTTCAACTGAAGACATTGAAATATCTCGAAAACTACACATCGGATGAGAAAAAGTTAAGATTCCAATTCGTTTGGCTCACAGAGCCCATCCAATGACACCACTCTACATCCCCACCTCACCCTTTGCGGGAGCGGAAGAGGACGACGTTGGAATCTTAAACAGGAACTTCCATTTTTTATTGCAGATTACGGTTCTACGGCAAAATCTACTTGTATTGTCTGAAGCATTTTCTTTGTTTCGCCAGAGATGGCGCTGTAATCGGAGGAATAGAAATGGGTACACAGTCGTAATTTACTATATGATACTCAATGGCCATTGAATATCCAATGACACATGGGATCCCACCTCCATTCTGCGAGTGTAGGACAGGCCAGAATTTCATAGCCTCTAATTGGAAACCCCCCTACGTAACGTTGTATTCCTCCGACATATAAACAGGTGATTACTCCACGCGGCACTGTTTCTGTGGTTCGATGCGAACGCTACTCTACGTCTCCAGTTAGAGTAAGTGTTCAGACGTAGTACCGCCAGCTTCAGTACACTTAGTGCATCGCTCTTCAAATAACCGTACACAGGACAGAAGCATGTCTGCGGGACTGCCAGCACAGGCGTTTCTGATGCGGTTGACCATGTCTTCACGGCCTTCTGGCACTTGCTGGTACGCCTTACTGTTCAACTATACCCACAGAAAGAAATCCGGCGCAGTCAAATCGGGCGATCTAGCGGGCCAATTAGCAGAGCCACCTCTGCCAATCTACCGACCAGTGTAAACACGGTCTAATACCTCCCGTGCTTCAACTGCTCAATGCGCTGGGCAAGACTCATGCTGAAACGACAGAAGTTGACGAAAGTCCAGGGTCACATCCTGCAGTGGTATCGATAGTTTCTGTTCCAAAAAGTTCGATATTTGCGTCCATTTAATGTACAGTCCGTAAAATATGGACCAATGAGTTTGTTCCTCACAATGCCACACCATACATTAACCGACTAAGGACGTTGGTGAGTCAACTTGCTGTCACCAATGGGCATTGTCTAAACTCCAGTAATCCATGTTATGTCCCTCAGTGGTACCATGGGTTGTGAAAGTAGATTCATCGGAAAATGGTACCTCGGCAAAGAACGTGGGACCGTTTCCATTTTTTGAGGTACCCATTCACAAAACACTACGTGGTTGTGGAAATTGGCGCCATGAACTTCTCGATGCAGTGACATGTGGTATGGATGATGCTTATGACGATGTAATATTGCGACAATACTACGTACGGACGCTCCAGATTCGCTGTGTAATTGCCGGGAACTTTTAACACCACAGCTCTAATGCTCTGCTGATTTATTTTGCTTTCTGTTTTGTTCAACATCCCATCGCTGAGCTTCTGTAATTATTGTATCAGTAATTCAATACTGTATAAAAGTGTATACTCTCTTCCTCTGTTAAAAACTTTGGTGTCTTTTAGAGTGTAGGAAGTGTAATCTATGCAATATGTACAATATGAGCAAATGATATGTTTTGTCTTTCTCACATAACCTCTTTGGTTATCTTTAAGATTGAATAATTTTGTTTAAATAATTTTTGTAAAATTGTCAATATCAGCCAACGAAATGTCTTGTTGTTACTTTGTATATACTGATCCTCACTTAGGGTTCTTGTTTCTTTATAAGTATAAAAGGTGATGTGGTTCCCCCAGGGAACGGAATCATGCAGCTCGCGCAAAATATGGTTGTCATGAAGAAAGAGGTCGGAGAACGAGTTAGTTGGAGACGAGCTACCGAACTGCCAACAGCTTATGTCCTAACAGTGAGTTGTGCTGGTGCAGAGAGAGGCTTTTGTGCTGGTTTCCACTGTGCCAAAGCCTCGGATGGATGGATTAAATAACTAGCTCTATCTTGGAAATGGAATTTAATAATTTGGGGATCATCGCCACCAAGAAATGACAGAGCTCAACATTATCGACTGCAAATCCATCTGCCAAGATGTACTCTCCACCACACTGGGCAATCACTGCAACGGAACGAAGAAATTGTAGAAATGTAAAGTGAAGGATAAGCTTATTTGGATGTTTTGTTTGGTTCCAATAATAAGGTAAACCAAAAACAATACTTTGAAATCTTACCTTGATTTGTCCTTTATCACATAACCACTCAGGGTCCTATCCTTGTCAACTATAACTTCCGAGTGTCCTTGTTGTGAAAGTGAAGTTATTAAAGCCCAACTTTTAATTGAATAATACCACTTAAATTCCGTAAAAAGAAAGGACTTAAATTCAATGTAAGTGTGGCAAAATTATGTAAGATAGTTAATGCTACTTACTGAAAGTATCTCGGTAATTGAAACTGTTTACTTTAAAGTTTTGTGGGCTTTCAAAAGTATAAATTTAATCATTGATTCTAAAGCAAAAGACTGAAGTAGCAAAAACAGGCATTAAATCAATTTGCTGTTAGTTTAAAAAATAATTTCTTTCAAAACTATGGTTTAAAGTGTTTTTCATAGAAAACAATTTTTTTGAAAAGCACAAGAAGGTGAGTGAGAGCTTTTTTTTATTTCTTTTATGTCAGTTTATGTCTTACAGCAGTAAAGCCCAAAGGCTTTCACTCTTGAAAGTTAACTACTCAGACTTGCTAAATTTATTTTTGTCATGTGTGTTAAAGAATATATTGCCAGTTTAAAGAGATCCATATTTGCCTTTTGTGCTCACTGATAGAAATTTATTAACAGAAAGATCGTTACATACGAAAATAGTAAATTCTTTTCTTTAGAGGATAGTGAAAATTTGTTGGCCAGCGAACAATATTTAATTTTCATTCCAAGTAGAAAATCATTTGTTGAAGTGAGATTTAAATCATGCCCAGGTGTATAATTTAGCAGTGAATTTTAATAGTAATGCTATTGAAGCTATTCAGTTAGTCTAAGCCTTGAACATGAAAGTGTGTGTCATTAACTGTTGTGTTTAAGCCAGTAGGTTTGTTCTGCTATGACTGTCAGCACTTTCTTTAACGTTATCATATGCTTGTTACTGGGTTCATTGCACTCATGCCTGAGAAAGTAGAGGTTGTGTCTTTTCACTGAAGTTACTTATACCCATATCCTTTCAACAGAAATATTACATATTCCTATGCTTAATTAGGCTGGCGACCGTTTTTCTTTGTTATTTGAACAGTTTAAATAGGAAAAATATTACCTGTTACTTGTTGTATAAATACGTAATTCTGACTTTCACGTCCGATAGGCAACCTCCTTTAGGCACATCATGGTCAAAACAACAAAATTCCGTTCAGAGGGTAACATTGCACTGCTTCTTTATACCATATTTGATTAACAAAATAGTTTCATTGCGTAAATAAAAGGCAGCAAGGGTGTCAAACTTAGTTTCGCTTTCTGGAACAGTACTGCACCTAAGTTAAGCCGTAAAGAAAAATAAACGTAAAAGTTAATGACACCGCGTTCGGTAATATGTACCGCTTCCAGCTTTTGAAGTTATGGTATAACAGTAGCAGTGGAAGTGTTATAAACTTATCCGTGGGTTGTGGAGCGCTGCCGCTAGTACAGCCGTTTCATTAGCTTCCCCTGTAACACGCATGCTTCGTTTCCTTTTGCCAGTCTGTCCGCTGCAACCAGACATAAAAGCGTTCACAACCTTGTAGAAAAACGAACAAGAGCAAGTTTTCTCTGAAAAACGCTTGGCATACAGGGCAACAGCAGCCTCAACATTTCTCCTACATTCTCTGTAAATCAAGATTTTAATTTTTTCCTCTGTGGTTGTAACATTCATCGTCCACTTGCACATCTGTTCTCTAAATGATAGGTAGGTGCGCAGGATATAAAAACTGCTCAAGTATTGCAATCTTTAGAGCCGCTACCTGTTCCACGTCTGCACGAAACGTGAGCTCCGCCCATTATGATATGTCGAAGCTGTTATCAGTGATAACTGGTCATACACACTGTTTGTTAATGTTTAGTTTCACACACATTGAAAACTCGACTTTGAAACATACTTCTATTACCAAGAACACTGTATACCACTTTTACTCTTCCATTCATTTCGTTTGCTACCCAGCCTGTATTAGTGGTTGTTATTTGTCAGTGATAATAAATTACATTAGTGTCTTGTTCTGATCTGGAAAACTGACAAGTAAATACACTGACAGAAAAAATCAGCAACACGAAAAAATAATTAATGTAGAGTAATGAAATTTTGAGAATACATTTGTCTAGGTAACATATATGCACTCCGTCTTGAGGCGACAAGTGGTCCATCGGGCCATCCGACCGTCGTGTCATCCTCAGATGAGAATGCGGATAGGAGGGGCATGTGGTCAGCACACCGCTCCCCTGTCGTTATGATGGTTTTCTTTGACTGGAACCTCTACTTTTCGGTCGAGTAGCACCTCAGTTGGCATCACGAGGCTGAGTGCACCCCAAAAAACTGGCAACAGTGCATGACGGCCCGGATGGTCAGCCATCCAAGTGCCGGCCACGCCCGACAGCGCTTAGCTTCGGTGATCTGACGGGAACCGGTGTATCCACTGCGGCAAGGCCGTTGCCCTAGGTAACATATGCAAGTCATTAACGTTGCATGATGACAGGTTAACGTGGGCGCGAGACAAGCCATTGCAAATGTGAAATGGTGGTACATTAATAACCGGTTTAACCGCAAGAATGTTGAACGCAATCGTTCATACGTGCAAGCATTGCGTTTTATAGGTGCCTGATGTCAGTTTGTGGGATGGAGTTCCATGGCCGTTGCACTGGATTTGTCAGTCCAAGAACGGATAGTGACATTCGCGGGTTACGCTGGAGTTGTCGTCCAATGAGGTCCAAATGCGTGCTAGATTGTAGACAGATCTCGTGATGGAGCACGCTAAGACAACATGTCGACACTCTTAGAGCGCATTGGGTTAAAACAGCTGTTTGTGGGCGACCGTTATCCTGTTAGAAAACTCCCTCTGGTACGCTGTTCATGAATGGGAGCACAGCAGATCGAATCACCAGACTGACGTACAAATTTGCAGACGCGATGTGTAGGATAACCCCAGACTATATCTCCAGGTGTACGTCTGTAAGCAGGCTGTTTCGGTATTTATGTTGGTAACGTCACCTAGCGCTCGTTATGAAAATCACTGTCTGTGCTGTGTGCAGTCTGTGACTGGTTGGCATTGTTGGAATATTCGCCACTGTAGTGTTGGGCAGTTGGATGTGAACAGCTCGTAGCGTTGCGCAGTGGGAGGTGAGCCGCCAGCAATGGTGGATGTGGGGAGAGATGGCAGAGTTTTGAGAGCGGATGATCTGGACGTGTGTCCATCAGAAAGGGGAAACTTTTAAGACTGGATGTCATGAACTGATATATATATATATATATATTACGACTTTTGAACATTATTAAGGTAAATACATTGTTTGTTCTCTATCAAAAGCGTTCATTTGCTAACTATGGCCTATCAGTAGTTAATGCCTTCAGTACTTAGAATCTTTTATTTAGCTGGCAGTATCGGCTCTCGCTGTATTGCAGTAGTTCGAGTAACGAAGATTTTTGTGAGGTAAGTGATTCATGAAAGGTATAGGTTATTGTTAGTCAGGGCCATTATTTTGTAGGGATTTTTGAAAGTCAGATTGCGTTGCGCTAAAAATATTGTGCGTCAGTTTAGTGTTGATCAGAACAAGTAAAGAAAGTAATGTCTGAGTACCTCAGTTTTGCTCAGCTGTTTGAAAATCAATTAATGTAAGAGGTTTATCAGCACAGTCATTCATAAATTTTTCTAAGGGGACGTTCCTACGTCGACCCTTAGCCGAGGATACCTCACTGGAATCTTCTGATTTTTTCTTGTAGTTTGTGTAATTAGTGTAGCTATTGTTTATAGCTAGATCGTAATTGTGGAGAGAATTTCATTTGTAGTTGTAGTTTTTCATTGTTGTACAGTAAAACAGTTGTGACATGCATGTAGATTTGCACCAAGTATTTCGCAGCTGCGCTTGCAATTAACCAGATATTATTTTCAGTGCTATGTTAATGTGTTTTCTTATTTTTGCTCTTCAAATTGTTGTTGTCGTGTGAAATACGTGATAATTATGGCGTGTGAAAAACGTAACACAAGGCTCCAAAGTAAATTGAGAAATGATAGTGACGACGAACGTAGCTTATCAGCACCACCGTGTAATGAATTAACAGACATTCAAAGTAGTAATTTGGTAATAGTGCATAGGGAAAAGGAGCGGGCGGCAAAGAATGGTGTAGACAGTGAAACAATTAGTGAACAGGGAAGCATTATCGATCGATCGGTCGGTCGGCAACAGCTCGCCTCCAACTGCGCAACGCTACGCGCTGTTCACATCCGACTGCCCAACACTACAATGGCGAATATTCCAACAATGCCAACCAGCCACAGACTGCACATAGCACGGCCAGTGATTTTCATACAGAGCGCTACGTGGCGTTACCAACATAAAAACCTAAACAGCCTACTTACATGTCCACTGTGTTTTTTGCTTGCTGGCAGGTTGGTTGCAGGCACACATCTAGCCTCCTCCTAACCAATACACAGCCATCATTGGCACCAAGCAGAACCAGCTTTCATTAAAAAACACAACATACCTCTAGTCTGTCCTCCAACGAGCTCTCGCTTGACTCCACTGAAGTCGCAAATTGCGATGGTTTGAGGTCAGTTGAACGCTTGCTGCAGGACGCCAGGCTCGGAGCTGTCCTTTAAGCAACCTGTTTGTGACAGTTCGTTGTGTCACAGTGGTGCCAACTGCTGCTCAGAATGCTGTTGCAGATGCACTACGATGTGCTCCATCCATACTCCGAACGCGATGGTCTTCCCTCTCGGTAATGTCACGTGTCCGTCCGGAACCCCATCTTCTTGCGACCGTACATTTTGGTGACCACCGATGCCTGCAGTCATGTACATTGGTTACATCCCTGCCACGTCTTTCTGGGATATTGCAGATGGAACATCCACCTTCTCGTATCCCTATTATACGACCTCGTTGAAACTCAGTGAGGTTGTTGGTAAGTGCGCCTTTGTCATCTTAAAAGCATTCTTGACTAACGTCAATTCACCACGTCCAGCCACAAAAGTAACTAAAGCTCACAACGGTTACGGCGTGTATTTAAAGCAAACCTGACTCGTTTCCTCCACTGTTACACGTCTCACGTGACATTTGAATAGACATCATCTTTCAGCTGTAAAAACACGTCTCTCAACTTTGGTTTATATCATAAAACTCCTCCTTGGTGTTGCTACTTTTTTCCGTCAGTGTATATTGGTTCTAAGACCAGTTTCTGTGACTGGAGGAGCATCTTCACGAAGTGAAATTCGAGTGGAGGTACAGTTTCTTGGACTTCGAGAGAGGAACTCAATAGAAATATACTATCGTGAAATAAAGTGCCGGCCGCTGTGGCCGAGCGGTTCTAGGCGCTTCAGTCTGGAACCGCGCGACCGCTACGGTCGCAGGTTCGAATCCTGCTTTGGGAATGGATGTGTGTGATGTCCTTATGTTTATGTAGTTCTAAGTTCTAGGGGACTGATGACCTCAGCTGTTAAGTCCCATAGTGCTCAGACCCATTTGAACCATTTTTTGAAATAAAGTGACATTACTTTAGCGAAAGGTCAGTCGTAAGTGGCTGTCATTATAGCAAGAAATCTTACGAACATGCTTCACAAGCTACGACATAGTCGCGAATTTAACAGTGATCCTAATATGGAATCAGAAAAACTTATGATTCCAATTCGTTTGTCTCACAGGGCCCATCCAGTCACACTACTCTAAATCGCCACCCCAACTGTGCGTGAGTGGAAGAGGACGACGTTGGAATCTCCAACGGGAATAAATTTCCTTTAATTCGCGTGTATGGTCTCAAATTTTTGGTCATCGGACTACCGGCTTCGCTATATAATGGCTATCTTCAGATTTATTTTATGAAAAAATGTTCCTGATATATAAGAACATGTGAAAATAGACGTAAAATCAACGAAATTAAGTTAGGTATTCTTTCTTGCTTTAGTTAAAACCATAGAAAAAGCGTGTGTTAAATAGTTTGAAAATTAACTGAGTAATATAAATGATTTGTAACATTAAAAATGGGAGGTTTTTTTTGTAGTTTAAAGCTTAATTATGTCCTAAACTTTATTTACGATAATGTATGATATCTGATTTCGATCATGTGTAATGATCTCGAAAAGCTTTGGAATCACTGCTCTAGAGGGCCTAACCTCAGTGCGTGGCTTCATCTCACCCGAAGAGACTCGTGGACTGTCTTCTTCACCTTTATCAAGGGTGTAGGTGGTGTTACACAGTACTAGTGACAATTTCTTTTTTTTGCCCAATGCACTTAGCGTTGTCTTCAAAAATTTATTATATCGTTTTGATTTCCTGAACGAACATTTTCTTGCAGAGAACTAGTTATCTTACTTGGTGGCTATAATAGTGTGTTCCGAACTTGTGTTCCTGCCCTGCTTGGTGTACGTAAGGGCGGAGCTCTGTCTGACTATACGATCGCTGCCTCCCACAGCCCTTTGTTTACACTCGGCGGGAATCGCAGAGTCCTTTGCGGATGTTTGTACGCCGGGATGTTCGCTCCACCGGTTCTGACGGGAATATACGCGCCTGCGGGCGGTTGGATAGTTTGCCCGCGCAGCCGGTACGTTTGGTCAGTTGCCTATCCTCAGAGGCTAACCTTATCGGCTCCGAGGTACTGTATTTGCATTCGGAGCAAAACTTACGGCGGAGTGCGAATTGCGTGTTCCCAATTAGCCCTCCGGAGTGTTGTGCGTCAACAGATAACTACGTGGAGAGGTCCAGCGCTTAACGACTGTATATGTGCCTGTAATTTACATATTCATCCAGTACAATCAAATCACCTGCTAACCAACTCGCAGGAATTTCCGTTATTATTTCTGTGCTACTAGATAATCCCCCTTCCCCTCTTAGAGTTCTGGACGCTGGTAGAATATTAGCCTAAAGGCAGCCACATAACTAATTTCAAGCTTGACAAGCATGCATCGCCATGCTATTTGTGCAAGCTGGCTTGACCGCCTATAGCATAACTTTGCAAGCTGCTTGATGCCTGAGTGAATTTAATTCATGAAAATGTGTACACTCATATCAAAGTACATATTGTTGAGCCTACGAAGGGACAATGCACAGGTTTTTACAAGTAAAGATAAGCTGTCAGGAAATGCTTTGAGCGGCCCCGTACGAGGCGACATGAAGAAAATCAACTGTAACCTGCTGTGGAAGTCTTTTCCTGTATAGCAAGCTACACTTGTTGCAACAGCGGTAAATCTGAATCCTGTCACGGTAAGGCAAAGAAGCGTGTTGACAAGTTATACTTAAAAGAAATACAAAGCAAGTCATCATCATCATCATCATCATCATCATCATCATCATCATCATCATCATCGACAGTCTCCAGGCTCTGGCCGGGTCTGTATAGAACATACGCCTTTCCATCGTCTTCTGTCTTGCCACCATCTCTCCGCCTTCACCTTGATCCAGTCTTCTCCTTTCTTATGGATACATTCCTCCACTCCTTTCAGCCATCTGTCTCTCAGTCATCCTCTTGGTCTCTTTCCTTCCAGTTTCATCTCGTGTATCCACTTGGGTATCCTCTTCTCCTCCATTCACTTGCCCATACCATCTCAGCCTTGATTTCTACCGAGCGAGATGGCGTAGTGGTTCGACATTGGACTCGCATTCGGGAGGACGACGGTTCAATCCCGCGTCCGGCCATCCTGATTTAGGTTTTCCGTGATTTCCCTAAATCGCTCCTGGTTCCTTTCAAAGGGCACGGCCGACTTCCTTCCCCGTCCTTCCCTAATCCGATGAGACCGATGACCTCGCTGTCTGGTCTACTTCCCCAAACCAACCAACCAACCTTGATTTCTCTATCTCCTCCTGTAATGGTTCCATCTTCATTGACTCTCTGATCCTCTCATTTCTTAAGCTGTCAATCTTTGTCACTCCAATACTGTTTCTCAAGAATTTCATCTCACTAGCTTGTACTTTGCTTTTCTCTCTTCCTTTCATAATCCAGGTTTCTGATGCGTATGTCAGGAGCGAGACATAGTATGACCGGTATATAACCTTTTTACCGATTTTGGCTTCTGACTCTTCCGAAATGCTTATGCCTTTCTATCCCACTCGTTTATTTCTCTGTCTTTTTTTCCATCTTCCTGTATCAGGCTTCCTAGGCATTTGAAACTCTCCACTCTCCTCGATCGTTCCCCACCAATTGTTATTCCAGTTGTTCCTCTCTCCTCCTTTCTTGTTGTGATAATCATCTCACTCGTACTTATACTATTCTTGTACTGTTCGTTCCCATACGTCCAACTGCTCTTGTACTTCCTCCTCCCTATTCCCCCAAATTATCATATCATCTGCATATATAATAGCTTTCATCTTTCCTTCACCAATTACTTGCGCTACTGTACTCATTATATCATCCATCACTACAATGATGAGTAATGGTGAAAGTGCACTTTCCTGCCTCAACCCATTCTTCTGATCTCTCACCTCCCACTTTCACACAGCTCACACTTCCATGGTACATTTCCCTTATCTTCCAAATGATCTGTTTTGCTACTCATCGCCGGCCGTGGTGGCCGAGCGGTGCTAGGCGCTCAGTCCGGAACCGCGCGACTGCTACGGTCGCAGGTTCGAATCCTGCCTCGGGCATGGATGTGTGTGATGTCCTTAGGTTAGTTAGGTTTAAGTAGTTCTAAGTTCTAGGGGACTGATGACCACAGCTGTTAAGTCCCATAGTCCTCAGAGCCATTTGAACCATTTTTTTGCTACTCATCTGTTCTCCAGGGCTTTCCACACTTTGCTTCTACATACACTATCATACACTTTTTCAATGTCCAGGAAGGTCATTAGTAAATCTATTCCACATTCATAGTGTGTTCCTGCAGTCCTCTTAAAGAAAAAAATTAGACCCACCGTGGACTTTCCTGTTCTGAAGCCATGTTGCTCTTCTCTCATTCTTCCTTCTAATTTTTCCCGAATTCGTGCTTCCAGAATTTTCTCACAGATCTTTGTACAATGACCCATCAATGTTATCAACCGGCAGTTCTTGCACTGTTTTCTACTTCCCTTCCTAAAGATCGGGACAGTTATTCCCTTCTTCCAGTCTTCTGGGATCATCTGCCTCTACACACTTTTCATTACCCGACATAGCCACTGTATCCCACACCTCCTGCTGTTCTCACAATCTCTACACTTATCACGTAAACCTGTGGTATATAAACATGTCATTACTAAAAACATAAATTCTCCCAGAACCCACAACCAGAGGGAAAAAGTAGAAGGTATTAATCTTAGGCGGAGCAAATTAAGTACACAAGCCAGAAATCCCGCATTACAGATTTGTGTTGACGCATATTTGAAGTCTTCATAGCGCCGACTGGTCGCGGGAAATCGTAATATTACTACCAGTCTTTCAAGTGACGTAATAGCTACTGCCATGATCTTATCGTGCCGTTTAATCGAAGGCTCTTGCGAGTAATAGGAGATTCAAGTAATTTTCACTGTTTGTCTTGGACAACGGCGCTCAGGCTGATGCCATGTTCCTTGACTTCAGTAAGGCATTTGAGACCGCCCTGCATTGCCATTTAATGAAAAAAATACGAGCTTACGTAGTATTGGAGCAGACCTGCGAATGGATTAAAGACTTTTTTGCAGATAGAACTCAACACGTCGCTCTTAACGGAAATAAATCGACAGATGTAAAGTTAATATCCCGGGTGCCACAGGGAAGTGTGATAGGACCGTTGCTGTTCACAATATATATAAATGATCTAGTAGAAAGCGTCGGATGCTCTTTAAGGCTATTCGCAGATGATGCAGTTGTTTATACCAAAGTAGCAACGCCAGAAGACAGTAAGAATTTGCAGAACGACCTACAGAGAATTCATGAATGGTGTAGACACTGGCAGCTGGCCCTGAACGTAAATAAATGTAACATATTGCACATACATAGGAAAAGAAATCCACTGCTGTACAGCTACACTATAGATTACAAGCAGCTGGAGATAGCGTCTGCCGTAAAATATGTAGGCGTAACTATCCAGAGCGACCTTAAGTGGAATGACCATATAAAACAGATACTGGGAAAAGCAGACAGAAGACTGAGATTCATCGGAAGAATCTTAAAGAAATATATATATATGAAAATGGTATCTGTTCTTTCGGACATGTTCGAAGGAACAGATACCATCGGTGACCATGCAGGAAATGTAACTCGTCCACGAAAGAAGTGACTTGTAAGGCCTTGAGTATTGTTCATCTATCTGGGATCCCTATCAGGTAGGACTGATAGAGGAGATAGAGAATATCCAACGAAGAGCGGTGCGTTTCGTCACGGGATAGTTTAGCTGGCGGGAGTGCCTTACGGAGATGCTAGACAAACTCCACTTGCAGACGTTACAAGGTAGGCGTTGTGCACCACGGAGAGAGTTACTATTGAAATTTCGGGACAGCACTTTTCAGGAGGAGTCTGACAACATTGCTTCCCCGCACATTCATCTCGTACATTGACCACGAGGAGAAAATTCGAGAAATTAGAGCCAATACATTACTCTACCGGGAAATGCCTGTCGCAAGAAATCATTCTTCCCACTCACTATTCGCGAGTGGAATAGGGTTGGAGGGATCAGATAGTATTACCGAAAGTACCCTCCGGTACACACCATTAAGTGGCTTGCGGAGTATGATGTACATTCTCCTGGAACTCGCGCTGCTATTAAGTGGGTTCAGTGACAGCAGACAATGCCGCCATATATGTGTGTGTGTGTGTGTGTGTGTGTGTGTGTGTGTGCGGCTGGACTGCAGCGCACCCAACCGGCCGCCTCCAGCGAGTGCCCCATTAGACAGCCCTCTCAACTCCTCTTCACCCCTCACCCCACCCTGCCCTTCTTGTTCACAGCTCTCCACCGGCATAATTACCACACGAGTGGCCTCTCCAGCACGACGCCCGCCCGCTCTGCCACTCACCACCACCACCTCACGAACGCTGTAACGTGGCCAGAGGTAGGCGTCCGATAACCACAGCAGGAATGCTTCCGATACATTTCAGATCATGTTATAGTGATATTCTACCCTCCTAATTCTAGCTTACCGAAGCTTCTTAACACGCATCAACCTCTCGATGTAGTTCATTTGCATCTCTTCATTTCCTCTATTTTCTCAAATTGCCCTTTTTTCATTTTTTCTTTTTAATACCCTTTCGCTGATGGGGTTAGGGTGAGCTGCTGAATAGCATCTTGTTGCTCTATTCGACCAGGCATCTATATTTTGTATTGTTTTCCTTAATTTTACATTTTAATATTTACTTCTAATACTTTTTGTAACACATACATTTTTACTTTTTTTTGCTTATAGTCTCTAGTATGTTGGTAGTAATTGCTCTTGCCAGTTTTGCTTGACTTATATGTAAAGCATTTGGAATTTCCTTTGCTTTATGCAGAGGTAGTTGCTACAATTCTATTTACAGTAATGACATCTTCAACTTTTGTAGTTCTGTCTTCCTCAGTTGCGTGTAATATTACGGTATATTGATAATTTTTACTTATGGACCGTCTGACATACATCACAGATACTTCAATAATTACACTCGAAAGTTTGGCAATAACATTACTCTACCGGGAAATGCCTGTCGCAAGAAATCCGCGCAAATTCTGGCTGTATGCGAGGTCGCTCCGTCTTGTTGAAACTGTAATCGTTCCACATCCACATCGATCATACATAATTGGGGAAGAACGAAGTCTTGCAGCATCTTTAGGTAGCGTACACTGGAGACAGTTGCAGCCACACTGCTGTCATCCTCAAAGAAGTAAGGCCCAATAATCCCAACGGAAGCAACTCCGCACCACACTGTGGCACGACAACTGTGCAAAGGTTCGATGTGCAGTTCATGCTGGTTTACGTCACTCCAATGACGCATATTCTGTATATTCACTGAACCACATAACTCGAAATGAGCTTCACCAGACATCAGGATGGTGCGCAATATTTGTGGATTTTGGCGAAGGAGATCGCGCACGGTTAAGCAGAATGTTTCGCGTGAAACCCAATCGCGAGGCCTAATTTCCTGAACAATCTGCAGCTTATATGGGTAAAAATGGAGATCTTCGTGCAAAATTCTCCTGAATGAGCGATCGGACATATGAACAGTTTGCACATGGCGACGAGCAGATCTTTTTTGGGCTAGCAATTACAGACCAATATCCTTAACATCGGTTTATTGCAGGATTCTCGAACATATTCTCAGTTCGAATACAATGAATTTCCTTGAGACAGAGAAGTCGCTGTCCAGGCATCAGCACGGCTTTAGAAAGTATCGCTCCTGCGAAACGCAACTCGCCCTTTTTTCACATGATATCTTGCGAACCATGGATGAAGGGTAACAGACGGATGCCATATTCCTTGACTTCCGGAAAGCGTTTTACTCGGTGCCCCACTGCAGACTCCTAACTAAGGTGCGAGCATATGGGATTGGTTCCCAAGTATGTGAGTGGCTCGAAGACTTCGTAAGTAATAGAACCCAGTACGTTGTCCTCGATGGTGAGTGTTCATCGGAGGTGAGGGTATCATCTGGAGTGCCCCAGGGAAGTGTGGTAGGTCCGCTGTTGTTTTCTATCTACATAAATGAACTTTTGGATTGGGTGGATAGCAATGTGCGGCTATTTCCTGATGATGCTGTGGTGTACGGGAAGGTGTCGTCGATGAGTGACTGTAGGAGGATACAAGATGACTTGGACAGGATTTGTGATTGGTGTAGAGAATGGCAGCTAGCTCTAAATATAGATAAATGTAAATTAATGCAGATGAATAGGAAAAATAATTCTGTAATGTTTGAATACTCCATTAGTAGTGTAGCGCTTGACACAGTCACGTCGATTAAATATTTGGGCGTAACATTGCAGAGCGATATGAAGTGGGACAAGCATGTAATGGCAGTTGTGAGGAAGGCTGATAGTCGTCTTCGGTTCATTGATAGAATTTTGGGAAGATGTGGTTCATCTGTAAAGAAAACCGCTTATAAAACACTAGTACGACCTATTCTTGAGTACTGCTCGAGAGTTTGGGATCCCTATCAGGCCGGGTTGAGGGAGGACATAGAAGCAATTCAGAGGCGGGCTGCTAGATTTGTTACTGGTAGATTTGATCATCACGCGAGTGTTACGGAAATGCTTCAGGAACTCGGGTGGAAGTCTCGAGAGGAAAGGAGGCGTTCTTTTCGTGAATCGCTACCGAGGAAATTTAGAAAACCAGCATTTGAGGCTGACTGCAGTACAATTTTACTGCCGCCAACTTACATATCGCGGAAAGACAACAAAGATAAGATAAGAGAGATTATGTCTCGTACAGAGGCATATAGGCAGTCATTTTTGCCTCGTTCTGTTTGGGATTGGAACAGGGAGAGAAGATGCTAGTTGTGGTACGAGGTACCATCCGCCACGCACCGTATGATGGATTGCGGAGTGTGTATGTAGATGTAGTGCAGCACGAACTATTTCCACGGCTTCTGGTGTCCGCACAGTTCCTTCACTTCTTCCCGGTTTGCCATCGCAAACAGAACCTGTTGTTCGAAATGCACGTATCCACCTCACAACGGTCCGTCCATCTGGAACTTTCCAATGACCTCCCAAGTCGAAACGTTGCCGAAATAGACGCTCGGTAGCAATAACAGAGTCGTCATTCTTGAAACAACTTTCAACAACAAACGCACGATGCTGTGCACTCCACTACTCCACAGCCGCGCGGGATGAGCCGAGCGGTCTTAGGCGCTGCAGTCATGGACTGTGCGGCTGATCCCGGCTGAGGTTCGAGTCCTCCCTTGGGCGTGTGTGTGTGTGTGTGTGTGTGTGTGTGTGTGTGTGTGTGTGTGTGTGTGTGTGTGTCCGTGTCCTTAGGATAATTTAGGTTAAGCAGTGTGTAAGCTTAGGAACTGATGACCTTAGCAGTAAAGTCCCGTTAGATTTCACACACATTTGAACATTTTTGAACTACTCCATTCCACTGTCACACTCGAAATGGCAGCTCATTAGTACACGAATGCGGCACGAGCTGGCGCGCATTCCTGCAGTACGTCACTGTACTACGCAAGTCAAATTACGCTATGAACGCTGCCGCTCCCTCTATGTTCCGTGACTCTTAAATGTTGTGCTAGACTGCAAATCGCTGCTTACTATTGTGATTCACGAGAGGTGTAGTTACGTCTGGAATTTTTTGAGATGCGAAATAATCAACTGGTGCCAAACGGTCAGATGAATGCCACGCCAGACACAGTGCGTTCATTGAATGCAAAACGAAAAACTGAGAACAACTGCCATAATGTTTGTAAGCTAATCGTTGCCCTCCAGTAGACGATTGACAAAGTAAATGTTGTTGTTGTTGTTGTTGTGGACTTCAGTCCTGAGACTGGTTTGAAGCAGCTCTCCATGCTACTCATCCTGTGGAAGCTTCTTCATCTCCCAGTACCTACTGCAGCCTACATCCTTCTGAATCTGCTTAGTGTATTCATCTCTTGGTCTCCCTCTACGATTTTTACCCTCCACGCTGCCCTCCAATACTAAATTGGAGATCCCTCGATGTCTCAGAACATGTCCTACCAAGCGATCCCTTCTTCTAGTCAAGTTGTGCCACAAGCTCCTCTTCTCCCCAATTCTATTCAATACCTCCTCATTAGTTATGTGATGTACCCATCTAATCTTCAGCATTCTTCTGTAGCACCACATTTCGAAAGCTTCTATTCTCTTCTTGTCTAAACTATTTATCGTCCACGTTTCACTTCCATACATGGCTACACTCCATACAAATACTTTCAGAAACGACTTCCTGACACTTAAATCTATATTCGATGTTAACAAATTTCTCTTCTTCAGAAACGCTTTCCTTGCCATTGCCAGGCTACATTTTATATCCTCTCTACTTCGACCATGATCAGTTACTTTGCTCCCCAAATAGCAAAACTCCTTTACTACTTTAAGTGTCTCATTTCCTAATCTAATTCCCGCAGCATCACCCGATTTAATTCGAATACATTCCATTATCCTCGTTTTGCTTTTGTTGATGATCATCCTATACCCTCCTTTCAAGACACTGTCCATTCTTTTCAACTGCTCTTCCAAGACCTTTGCTGTCTCTGACAGAATTACAATGTCATCGGCGAACCTCAGTGTTTTTATTTCTTCTCCATGGATTTTAATTCCTACTTGAACTTTTCTTTTGTTTCCTTTATTGCTTGCTCAATATACAGATTGAATAACATCGGGGAGAGGCTACAACCCTGTCTTACTCCCTTCCCAACCACTGCTTCCCTTTCATGCCCCTCGACTCATAACTGCCATCTGGTTTCCGTACAAATTGTAAATAGCCATCCGCTCCCTGTATTTTACCCCTGCCACCTTCAGAATTTGAAAGAGAGTATTTCAATCAACATTGTCAAAAGCTTTCTCTAAGTCTACAAATGCGAGAAACGTAGGATTGCCTTAGGGTCAGTATTGCCTCACGTGTTGAAACATTTCTACGGAATCCAAACATATTCCCCGAGGTCGGCTTCTATCAGTTTTTCCATAAATAAATAAGATGGAATACATACAAATAAGTAATAATATCTTTGGTGGGACGTTTAACACTAACCTTCCTTCCTTTGTTGTCGAATTTGTTTCGCGAATTTTACGCGATGTTATTTCACAGTGCACTAGTCTATAGCAAAGGGTAGTACTGCATAGTTTTCGCTCAGTCCAGCGCCGACAGCGCTGAATACCTGAGTCTGCGCTAAGTACCCGAGCTAAGGCGGGCACGCCTCCCTCATAACGAGCTCCTTTTCACACCTGAGAGCCGCAAGATGAGAACCCGGGCGCAATCAGGCACCGCCAAATTGCGCAGTGGCGTCACGCCTACCCGTCTCCTAGGAATGAAACAGGGGCGACTAACGGCCTTCCGTTGTCTCAGAGACAGGCGAGCCAGTTTCTGCCCTATTTACTGCCAGAGCACCGCCGTCAAAGAAATCCGTGTGAGCTGCTTTCTCTTACAGCGGCGGTAACACAGGGAGAGGTCGTGGCAGACGGGGATGAGGAATTTAGTTACGTCTGCACGGCAAACGAAGTTAGCCTCAAGTTCTGTCTGGGGCGTCTGAGCGGCCGTTGTTACACGCTGCGGTGCGAGAAGCGTGGTTTTCGCACACAATTGGTCCCGTAATCCAGTTTTCTGAGCTGGAAAATCCAGATACTGAAGTAGCTTGGCAGGGGCAAGTCAATCGGTTGTATCTCAAATTTTGGTGTCTTAGTGGATGTGGAGGAGAATGGAGAGAATAAGCTGGAGTAATGAAAGAGTATCGGAAAGGGTTGGTGAAAGAAGATGTCTGCTGAAGGTTGTAAGAGAAAGGAAAAAGAACTGGTTGGGACATTCATTGAGAAGGGAGTGCTTGCTAGCAGGTGCTTTGGAAGGATTGGTTTGTGGGAGAAGACTGAGAGAAAGAAGGAGATACAAGGTGATAGACGACATAAACGGAAGAAGAAATTATGCAGACCTGAAGGGGATGGCAGAAGACCGGACAGCCTGGAAAACTACCATGTGAAAACGTGCCTTTTGGCAGAACACTGGTGGTGGTGATGAAGTGGCAACTGAAGACACAGCAGAAAACTCAGGATGGTAATGAAATAATTAGCAGGGCTAACGCAGAAATGAAACGTTCTAAGCCTTTGAAATGGGTTGTTACGGCAGATTGTTGGTGAGATGGATCGACTGAGTTAGGGATGAATTACGAAACATAATTCTTTTCAAAACCCATTATTACAGTTTAATAGCACTGATTTTTCTTAGAGTCATTACATAATAAAACCGAGATTATTACAACAGTAGTCTAGTATTTATATTGAGATGCATCCATTTCGGCTGGACTGCCATCTTCAGAACATCTGCGAAAGTTACATAACTTTACATAATTTTTGATTTTATTTTATAATAATGTTGTTTATTGTATTTTGAGAAGTACAAATTTTGTACTTACGTCCATATACAGTATAATCAATGATCGCTGTCACTCTGTATTCTATTATAACGTGGGTTACTTTTAGGACTCTTATGCTATAAGCCGTTTTGTGATGATATATGAATGTAAGCACAAAATTCGGATCTCTGAGAATACGATAACCAACATTATCATAGAATAAAATAAAAATATTATGCAAGTTTCACAGATGGTCTGGAGATGGCGGTTTACCGAAACGGATCCATCACAATAAAATACACTACACTACAACAGCAGCAACGTGGATTTTATTGCACAGTACCTCTAAGAGATATATTCAATGCTACGGGCCCACTGGATTGTAAATCAAATTTTTCTGAATACGAAATTATGTAATTTTGATAAATTCTATATTTTAATTACAAAATTATTGCCGTTAAAGAACTATAATGTTCTAGAACATTCTGGCGCCAAACACTAATGTATAAATAGACCAAAAGAGCGGCAGCTGCGGTATTTGTAGTTTTTTTTTTTTACATTGGCAATGCCGTCACGGGTAATTTTAGATTGAAACCCAGTCTAACATTTGTATATGATTGTTCAGATCTTAAAATGTTGTGACTTTTTGCAGAAATTATTGATGACTCTGAGCACTTAGGGACTTAACTTCCCCTAGAACACAGAATTACTTAAACCTAACTAACCTAAGGACATCACACACATCAGTGCCCGAGGCAGGATTCGAACCTGCGACCGTAGCAGCAGCGAGTTTCCGGACTGTAGCGATAGAAGCGCTCGGCCACCCCAGCCGGCGAAATTATTGATCAAAATGTATATTCTCAAGTTGTGTTTGTTAGGATGTCATTCTGAAAGAAAGCTAACAACATAGGAACGGTGCATGAGTGTGTTTCAGTCGAAGTACTATTGAACCCACATCACAGACAAAGTGTCGCAAGTGATCTACAAGACACCCAAGGAAGTTAAGTAGAATTATATATTATTTGTAATTAATCCTTCCCAATAGTATTAATAAAGTGTAACATTAGTATTTGTGAAATGAATATCGTGATATAGGATTGTCGACTGAGTCCATTAGAAATGTGTTACATATTTCATATTAAATACACTACTGGCCATTAAAATTGCTACACCACGAAGATATCGTGCTACACACGTGAAATTTACCCGACAGCAAGAAGCTGCAGTGATATGCAAATAATTAGCTTTTCAGAGCATGCACACAAGGTTCGCGTCGGTGCCGACACCTACAACGTGTTGACATGAGGAAAGTTTCCAACCGATTTCTCATACACAAACAGCAGTTGACCGGCGTTGCCTGGTGAACCTTGTTGTGATGCCTCGTGTAAGGAGGAGAAATGCGTACCATTACGTTTCCGACTTTGATAAAGGTCGGATTGTAGCCTATCGCGATTGCGGTTTATCGTACCGCGACATTGCTGTACGCGTTGGTCGAGATCCAATGACTGTTTGCAGAATATGGAATCGGTGGGTTCAAGAGGGTAATACTGGAACGCCGTGCTGTATCCCAACGGCCTCGTATCACTATCAGCCGAGATGACAGGCAGCTTATCCGCATGGCCGTAACGGATCGCGAAGCCCCATCTCGATCCCTGAGTCAACAGATGGGGACATTTGCAAGACAAACGGTTTAACAACTGAAAATGCTATAGTCTCTTTTCTCTGTGAGGTTTTGGACGGATTAAATAAAAGGTTGCGAACGTTAGGTGTTTTCTTTGATTTAACGAAGGCTTTTGACTGTGTTGACCACAAAATATTACTGCAGAAGTTGGAACATTATGGAGTAAGGGGAGTAGCTTACAATTGGTTCGCCTCCTACTTTAAGAACAGAAAGCAGAAGGTAATCCTCCGCAATATTGAGAGTGGTAATGATGTTCAGTCCCAATGGGGCACTGTTAAATGGGGCGTTCCCCAAGGGTCGGTGCTGGGGCCACTGCTGTTCCTTATTTATGTAAATGATATGCCTTCTAGTATTACAGGTGATTCAAAAATATTTCTGTTTGCTGATGACACCACCTTGGTAGTGAAGGATCTTGTGTGTAATATTGAAACATTATCAAATAATGTAGTTCATGATATAAGTTCGTGGCTTGTGGAAAATAATTTGATGCTAAATCACAGTAAGACTCAGTTTTTACAGTTTCTAACCCACAATTCAACAAGAACTGACATTTTAATCAGACAGGATGGGCATGTTATAAGCGAGACGGAACAGTTCAAGTTCCTAGGCGTACAGATAGATAGTAAGCTGTTGTGGAAAGCCCATGTTCAGGATCTTGTTCAGAAACTAAATGCCGCTTTATTTACCATTAGAACAGTATCTGAAATAAGTGACATTTCAACACGAAAAGTAGTATACTTCGCATATTTTCATACGCTTATGTCATATGGTATTATTTTTTGGGGTAATTCTTCTGATTCAAAAAGGGTATTTTTGGCTCAAAAACGGGCTGTTCGAGCTATGTATGGTGTAAATTCGAAAACCTCTTGTCGACCCCTATTCAATAGTCTGGGAATTTTGACATTGCCCTCACAGTATGTATTTTCTTTAATGTCGTTTGTTGTTAGCAATATTAGCTTATTCCCAAGAGTTAGCAGCTTTCACTCAGTTAATACTCGGCAGAAATCAAATCTGCATGTGGAATGCACTTCCTTGACTCTTGTGCAGAAAGGAGTGCAGTATTCTGCTGCATCCATTTTCAATAAGCTACCACAAGAACTCAAAAATCTTAGCAGTAGCCCAAACACTTTTAAGTCTAAACTGAAGAGTTTCCTCATGGTTCACTCCTTCTATTCTGTCGAGGAGCTCCTGGAAGAGATACAAAATTAAGCAAATTCCAGTGTACATTTTTGATTTTCTTTATTTAAACTAACGACTTGTCGCCTGAATATGTTTCTTATATTTCATTTTATCTGTTTCTACAATCGTGTTATAATTTCATGTATTGACTCGTTCCATGACCATGGAGACTTCTCCTAAATGTGGTCCCACGGAACAATAAATAAATAAATAAATAAATAAATATGCACGAACAGTTCGACGACGTTTGCAGCAGCATGGACTATCAGGTCGGAGACCGTGGCTGCGGTTACCCTTGACGCTGCATCACAGACAGGAGCGCCTGCGATGGTGTACTCGACGACGAACCTGAGTTCACGAATGGAAAAACGTCATTTTTTCAGATGAATCCAGGTTCTGTTTACAGCATCATGACTGTCGCATCCCTTTTTGGTGACATCGCGGTGAACGCACATTGGAAGCGTGTATTTGTCATCGCCATACTGGCGTATCACCCGGCGTGATTGTACGGGGTGCCATTGGTTACACGTCTCGGTCACCTCTTGTTCGCATTGACGGCGCTTTGAACAGTGGACGTTACATTTCAGATGTGTTACCACCCGTGGCTCTACCCTTCATTCTATCCCTGCGAAACCCTATAATTCAGCAGGATAATGCACGACCGCATGTTGTAGGTCCTGTGCGGGCCTTTCTGGATACAGAAAATGTTCGACTGCTGCCCTGGCCAGCACATTCTCCAGATGTCTCACCAATTCAAAACGTCTGGTCAATGGTGGCCGAGCAACTGGCTCGTCACAATACGCCAGTCACTACACTTGATGAACTGTGGTATCGTGTTGAAGCTGCATGGGCAGCTGTACCTGTACACGCCATCCAAGCTCTGTCTGACTCAACGCCCAGGCGTATCAAGGCCGTTATTACGGCCAGAGGTGGTTTTTCTGGGTACTGATTTCTCAGGATCTATGCACCCAAATTTCGCGAAAATGTAATCACATGTATAGTATATTTGTGCAATGAATACCCGTTTATCATTTGCATTTCTTCTTGGTGTAGCAATTGTAATGGTCAGTTGTGTATTTCCGTGATAGCTCTGATTTCCCTTATTTTTCCTACAAAATTCATTTCTCTCTATGTAAGTAGAAGTCAACAAAATATTGAAGGAGTAAGTTGGTGGTGGTGGTGATAATGTTTGATTTGAGGGGCGCTCAACTGCTTGGTCATCAGCGCCCATACAAAGCCCCGATTTTTACACAGCCCAATTTTTCCTCAATCCAATCTAGCCACTGTCACGAATGATGATGATGAAATGAGGACAACACAAACAGCCAGATCCCAGGCAGAGGAAAATCCCCAACGCGGCCGGGAATTGAACCCGGGACCCCGTGATCCAGAGCCAGCAACGCTAGCCACTAGAGCACGAGTTGCAGACGAATAAGTTGGTGCTTGAAGTTTCGTGAAGTGTACCACCGCAACGAAGAACGCCTTTGGTTTAAGGATAGACTCCCCTCCCCCCCCCCCCCCCCCCCCCGTCACATACACACACTGCAAATTTGCCTCTCATATCCGTAAAGCTACCTTCCCGATTTATCGAGAACACGAGTACAAAGCGTGCTGTCCTCCTATGAATTTTCTCGATGCACTCCGTTAATCGTATCTGGTAAGGATTCCAGACCTCGCAACAGTACTCCAAAAGAAGGCGGACAAGCGTAGTGCAGACAGTCTCTTCAGCAGATTTCTTGTATCTTCCAAGAGTTTTGCCAATAAATCGCAGTCTTTGGTTCTCCTTTCCCACGGAAATATTTAGGTTCATCTGCTACTTCTCGCACCACAAAGATACGTTGTCTAAATCATTTTGAAATATTATTGTGTGTGCTGATGACTTTATTAGCCGGCAAATGGCAGCTTCATCTGCAAACTTTCTAAGACCTCGCCTCGCATTGTCTCCTAAACTGTTTATATAGATTAAGAACAGCAGTTGGCCTTTAACATGATCTTAGTGAACTCCAGGTATCTCTTCTGCCTTACTGCGTGACTTCCGTCGATTACTACGTACTGTGACCTCACTCTCAGGAAATCACGAATCAGTCTCACAACTGAGACAATACTCCACGAAGGCACACAGAAGGATCAGAAGTCGCTTGTGAGGAATGTTGTCAAAAGCCTTCTGGAAATCTAGAAATATGTAACCAATCTAAGATCTCCTGTCGATAGGACCCATCACTCCGTGTGAACAATAAAATAGTTGAGTTGCACAAGAACGATGTTTTCTGAATCCGTGCTGACTATGTGCCAATACTTCAACGTAATTCATTATATTTAAGCACAGTGTACGTTCCAAAACCATATTGCAAATAGACGTTAGTGATACGGGTCTGTAATACATTGGATGTCCTATGTTGACTATTAGTGTTACCTGTGCAGATTTCCAGTCTTTAGTACAGATTTTTCGTCAAGCGAGTAGTTGAGTATGGTTGCTCCGCTGTAAAGTTCAGCTGTTTCACCGGCATACTCTGAAAGGTACATAGCTGGTATACAATCTGCATCGGAAATCTTGCTTCCATATAGTGACGTAAGTTGCTCCGCTGCACTTGGGGTATCAACTTCTTATTTGCTCATGATGGCAGCTGTTCATAACTAAATTTCTGCAATATTTACTACAAGTAGTATTGTCTTTAGCTTCTTTACTGATTTCATAATATGTAGACTGAATAATTTGGAGCTAGGCTACAACCGAATCTCAATTCCTTAACAACCACAGTGTCCTTCTGACATTCTTCACATCTTGTAACTACAGTCTGCTCTGCGTATAAGATCTAGATACACTGTAAGACCAAAAAAATAGATGCACCACAAAGGAATTATCCCAATGGGAAGGATATCCGTAGATGTGGGACAATAAAGTAAGGAGACTGATTTTCTTTGCAAGATGTGGCAACCCTGCAGGCTTGCATAGGCACAATATCTTTGACCTTGGTCTATAAGCTGCTTCTAGTCCAAGCGGCACATCGATGCAACTGCCCAGTCGTGAGTAGTGCTGTAATAAATTAACATGTGTTTGTGTCTCTCGTCACGGAAATGGAACCGCATAATATTGCGCTATGGTATGACATTTCTTTTTGCTTTAAATTGGGTGAAAACCTACGGTAAGCTTCAGAAGGCTTTTCGAGAGGAGGTTATGTCAAGAGCTCAAGTTTTTCGTTGGCATAAAATGTTTAGTGAAAGCAGAACGAATGTTGAAGATGAAGACCGCAGTGGACGACCATCAACCTCACGGACGGATGTCAACTTGACCAGTGTGCGTGAACTCGTACGATCTGATCGAAGATTATCCGTGAAAATGATTTCAGAAGAACTGAACATCATTCGAGAAACGGTTCATCTAATAATAACTGAAGATCTTGGTATGAGAAAGATTAGTGCAAAAATGGTCCCCAAAAATCTCACACCACAACAGCGATAAACACGGAAAAATGTGGCAGCCGATCTGTTAGATCAATCAGAAATCAATCCAGAATTGTTGAGCCGTGTCATCACTGGTGATGAAAGTTGGTTTTCTCAGTAGGATCGGAGACAAAACGCCAAAGTTCGCAATGCTTCTCAAAGGTATCACCAAGACCAAAAAAAGTTCGCATGTCAAAGTCGAAAGTGAAATGCATGCTTGTGTGCTTCTTTGATTCCAATGGAATTGTTCATAAAGAGTGGGTGCCTCCTGGACAAACAGTTAACCAATATTACTACAAAGAAATTTTACGAAGACTTCGTGAAAGAGTTCTTCGTGGCCGTGCCAACATTGCTGATAATTGGATTCTGCATCACGATAATGCGCCATCCTATACTGCTCTGTCAGTACAGCAATTTTTAACCTCAAAACAAATTTCAGTACTACCACAGCCACCTTATTCACCAGATATCACTCCGTGCGACTTTTTTCTGTTTCCAAGAGTCAAAACGGCGGTCAAGGGACACCATTTTCAAACAACGCAAGATGTCCAAAAAGCTGTGACAAGGGTCTTGGAGGACAGTACAGAAGATGAGTTCCAGAAATGTTACCATCAATGGCAGAAGCGCTGGAAAAAAGAGTGTGCAATCAGAAGGGAACTACTTTGAAGGAGGCAACACTAAACTTGACTAAAACGGTAAGCAATATTTTTTTCACATCAGTCTCATTACTTTATTGTTACACATCGTATACAGAGAAACAAATTATTGCAATTTGAGAGAAAATGGAGGATGTATTTAACAGAAAGAGATTCGCATATCATCCAAGTCCATAACGTTTTGGTTCACCTCTGGCCTTCACGCAAATAGTTAATCGGGTTGGCATTGATTGAGAGAGTTATTGGATGTCCTCCTAATGGGTTAATGCCAGATTCTGTCTAATTGGTTACTGACTTGTTCAATTTGTGAAGGTATTTCTGTTGATCAAATTGCCCATTATTTTTCTTAAATTTTAATCATCTGTTTGTCTTTACCTGTACATAACATCTACTGACTTTCGTCCTATTCAGTTAATTCATAGGTGGTGTGTCGTTTATGTTTGGCTGAGAGCGTGTTCTTCCAGTCCCTGTATTTTTATCCCGGCTAACTTTAGAATTTCAAAGACTGCGGAATTAGACAGACTATTTAAAAAGGATAATTTGTCAGTCGCACATTGATTATGCTTTCCAGTGACTAGTTCCTACACTGTAGATATGGAGCATATAGGTGTAGGTAGGAAGAGAGGAAAGGTCTCTCTTCTACGTCGCATTAATCAGCCACGGTTTATGCACACTGTATCATATAGCGCCACATTCTCCGCCTGTCGTGTCTGAGCTAGAGACCACATAATTACACCTACACCACAGTGACAATATTACCCCACCGTTGAGAAGCGATTACGTCTCGCTCAAGATGGGACGTTAATTTTGTATGTAGCCGCTTTGCGTCGTTAATGTCAGCCACGCCAGAATGGTCCTCCGCCAGACAGGACAAAAAGCTCCTATTTTACAACGCCCTTCCGTTGATAGTAAAACGAAACCTTTATGGCACCGACCATTATTCCCGTCTCCTCCCGCTCACCGCTTATATTCGCATTTTGTTCCCATCAAAGACACCCGCGAGCAGGTGGGTTATAGATACTTGCCAAGCAGCCAGTCAGGAGGGGAAATGGGACTAGGGTGTAACGCCACAACGACAATGAAGTTTACAACCAAGTTCTTGGCATGGTGAAAGAAAAAAATGGCTTATAGATAGTGCTAATCAACGAAAACAACTCACAAAAATCTAAAGGCGATTCGAGGGGTTAGAGATTTTAAAATGTTTCTGAGAAAATGCAGTCCATCTGTGAAGAAAATCGGATATAAGACGCTAATGCGACAATTTATGGAGTACTGTTTGGAGTACTTACTAAGTGGGCATTGTAGGTTCTGTTTTTGTTTTAGTGGAGACGATTTCTATACCGCTATCAGCATCTAAAATAATTCTCACTTATTCTTCACTCTCAGTTGCACGTATTTAATTATATGAACTGTATCGATCACTCTGAATAATCTTCATATCTAAAAGAAAGTAAAAATGAGTATGTACCGTCGAATATTTTACAATAAAAAGTAAAGGATCGTACATAAAGTGTGGAATTTACCTGTGTAGTTGCGTTAGCACCCTGTCTTGTCTACCCGTAACCTCATATCGGAATACTGTGTTTTGCAACTGCCGTCACGGTTTTAAGCAGATGTCTGGTGGGGGTAGGGGGTTGGGGATAGGGGATGGGCGGAAAGGGGAACAAGAGGAGGAGCGGGGGAGTGGTGGGAGGGGGGAGGAGGGGGAAGTGGAGTGAGCGTCACTGGGAGAGGAGAAGCAAAGCAGTAGCTTACACAAGTGGCGGGTATGTCAGGAGTTTAACGAGAGGGATTCTGCGACAATTGTAGAAAGCGTAATTACATAAAAGTTCTTGTTAAAATTTACTAGTGTTGATCAGTGGGTGAGTGAAATGTAAACGACATAAAAAAGCAAAATTATAAAATGCAGCGAGGGGGACAGAGTGGGGGAAAAGGCCGGGCGGAAGTAGGGTAGGAGGGAGGGGAGGGTAGGAGGGGGGGAGGGTAGGAGGGGGGAGGGTAGGAGGGCGGGAAGAGGGGAGGGGGGGAGGGTGCGAGGTAGAGGGAGAAGTACGATCTCGCAGTGCCTGTGTTATCTGAATTACGATACAAAATTCCTTCAGACATGCATGCATATCCAAAGGAACAGGCATTGCATTAACTACAGCCGATATGAAATACTGGGTGATCAAAGTGTCAGTATAAATTTAAAAACTGAATAAATCACGGAATAATGTAGATAGAGAGGTACAAATTGACACACATGCTTGGAATGACATAGGGTTTTATTAGAAAAAAAAATATAAAGTCTCAAAAAATGTCCGACAGATGGCGCTTCATATGATGAGAATAGCAATAATTAGCATAACAAAGTAAGACAAAGCAAGGATGATGTTCTTTACAGGAAATGGTCAATATGTCCACCATCATTCCTCAACAATAGCTGTAGTCGAGGAATAATGTTTTGAACGGCACTGTAAAGCATGTCCGGAGTTATGGTGAGGCATTGGCGTCGGATGTTGTCTTTCAGCATCCCTAGAGATGTCGGTCGATCACGATACGCTGGCGACTCCAGGTAACCCCAAAGCCAATAATCGCATGGACTGAGGTCTGGGGACCTGGGAGGCCAAGCATGACGAAAGTGGCGACTGAGCACACGATCATCACCAAGCGACGCGCGTAAGAGATCTTTCACGCGTCTAGCAATATGGGGTGGAGCGGCTGGTTCTAATAAAACCGCATGTCATTCCCAGCATGTGAGTCAAGTTTTAACTCTATATCTACATTATTCCGTGGTTTATAAAGTTTTCAAATTTATACTGACTTTTGATCACCCAGTACATTGAATGTATTCGCAATTGCAAATATGGACTACCATCAGCTGTGCAATGGAATGACGACAATGAAAATTGGTGGCGCACCGGGACTCGAACACTTGTTTCCAGTTTATCGCAGGCGGTCGCCTTACCATTTGGCTATCCGAGGACGACTCACGATCCTATCCAAACTTCCGTAGGTCGCCAACCGAGCATCCATCTCCAAAGGAGCTGTATCCTAATTCAGAACACAGCCATTGCAATATGGTATTTATCTGCCGACATCAGACAAGAGACTTTCGAGTAAAATGTCTCCTCTGTACGGGGATATAGATAATGGATGTACGAGTACTGGTTGCGGACACGTGGTTGACGATACGTGGAAGTTCGAATTGGGCCGTGAGTCGTGCACGGATAGCCAAGTGTTAAGGCGACCGCTCGTGGTAAGCGAGAAATTCGGGTTCGAGGCCCGGTCCGGCACAAATTTTCATTGTCGTCATTCCAATCTACAGGTGATGGTTGTCCACATTCACAACTGCGATAACATTTAACGAGGGACAGGTAGTGGCAGGTGTGCTGTGGGTTGAATTGGACAAGGTCTTACACAAAAATTGCAAAACGCAATTGTGTAAAAAGTTTTCCGTTAACATACTTAAAGCGTAGAACGGTGGATGGGTACAAGTGTAAAACAGTAAATTATAAAAGGAAAAATAAAGCAGCAAAAACTGAATTCCTGTCTTAAAATATTAAAAGTGTGAAACTTTTTAATTTTTACCGAGAATTTTTAAACAATTTTATTTGTTAAACTTTTAGGGTAAGATCTTACGGTTTTATACTTTCAAAGTTTCACTCTTTTAATAGTTCAAGACACTAATTCAGTTTTAGCCGTTTTGTTTCCATTCTTATAATTTAATATTTTATTATTTTACAGTTTTGCACATCCAATGCACTACGCTTTCAGTGTTTTAACACAAGATTTTTTACCTACCGAAATCTGAGTATAATACACTCCCTTGTTGAACCAACAGCATTCCTGCTACTACCGCTCCCTCTCCCAGCCACCCCCTCCCCCTCCCATCCCTCCGCTGCAGCCTTCTTTCTTCGTTCTCAATCCCCCTCGCTCCACTTTATAATTTCAATGTTTGATGCCGTTTACAGTTTACAGACCTATTGTTCTATACTACTGATATTTTAACGAGAACTTTCAGATAACTGCAGTTGCTTCTACAATCATAGCAAGCCCCCTCTTGTTATAATCGTGACATCCCTACCACTCTCCATCCCTGCTTCCTCTCCCCTCCCGCAGTCATCCTCATTCCATTTTCCGCCTCCCCTCTTTTTCCCCTTTATCTACCAGATACCTGTTTAAAACACTAACCGCAGTTGCAAAACATAGTTCTGTGATATGAGGTTGTGAACAGACTTGGCGGCTTGCTGACGCAACTGAACAGTTAAATGCTTCATATATGTACAGTTCTTTTCTATTCAACTGCACAAATTTAGTTTCATTTAGATATGAAGATGATCCACAGTAATCGAAACTTATCGTGTAATTAAAAACATGCAATTGACAAAAAAAATGGTTCAAATGGCTCTGAGCACTATGGGACTTGACATCTGAGGTCATCAGTCCCCTGGAACTTAGAACTACTTAAACCTAACGTAAGGACATCACACACATCCATTCCCGAGGCAGGATTCGAACCTGCGACCGTAGCGTGCAATTGACAGTTAACAGTAAACGAGAATAATTTTAGATATCAATGCAGCTGCTGAATCTCTCAAGACGAATATTACGGCTACAGTATTATTAATACCGATGACGCAATCTGTGTATTTATGTGACACAAATATGAAGTTCATTTTCAATACACCATCTGAATATTTATTTTGCTGTATTAGTTAGTGACATAGCCTCTTTAATCAGTTCGCCGCGCGGGATTAGCCGAGCGGTCTAGAGCACTGTAGTCATGGACTGTGCGGCTGGATTCGGCGGAGGTTCCATTTCCCCCTCTGGCATGGGTGTGTGTGTTTGTCCTGTAAATAGTGTGTAAGCTTAGCGACAGATGACCTTAGTAGTTAAGTCCCATTTGATTTCACACACATCTGAACGTTTTTTTTCTCAGTTACGCAGCCTGACTGTTTTTCCCATCTGTACTACGCCAATAGATAGCGTAATTGAATGAACTGTTGTTTGAACCGTGTTAGAGCTTCTCATCACGAAACACCTTGTATCAGTGTTGTATTAGTTTTAATCAGGCCCTTGTTCCATGATGTAAACACAACGTATTTCTAACTTACATAGGCACCATATGGCTTCTCATCCTCTCAAAGGAAATTCAGGCCGTCACCTCTAGCTAGATCTGTAATATAAGTTTATTATATTTCGTTATTCGATTTTCAAATCATGCCGTTCACTTCGCGTGTACTACATTCTTCTTCCGAAATTAGAAAAAATTATTCTGAAGGAGTAAGATTTTTCCAAACGTGAAAAACTGTTTACGTGTCCTACCTCAATATGTACGAGTGCATGCTAAAATGTAATGCCCCCGAATATTTTCTTGTGTTCTCAGCATCGGGTGAGGTATTACAGGTCATGTACACTACTACCCATTAAAATTGCTACACCACGAAGATGAAGTGCTACAGACGCGACATTTAACCGACAGGAAGAAGATGCTGTGATATGCAAATGATTAGCTTTTCAGAGCATTCAAACAAGGTTGGCGCCGGTGGCGACACCTAAAACGTGCTGACATGATGAAAGTTTCCAACCAATTTCTCATACACAAAGAGCAGTTGACCGGCGTTGCCTGGTGAAACGTTGTTGTGATGCCTCGTGTAAGGAGGAGATATGCGTACCATCACGTTTTCGACATTAATAAAGGTCGGATTGTAGCCTATCGCGATTGCGGTTTATCGTATCGCGACATTGCTGCCCGCGTTGGTCAAGATCCAATTACTGTTAGCAGAATATGGAATCGGTGGGTTCAGGAGGGTAATACGGAACGCGGTGTTGGATCCCAACGGCCTCGTATCACTAGCAGTCGAGATGACAGGCATCTTATCCGCATGGCTGAAACGGATTGTGCAGCCAGGTCTCGATCACTGAGTCAACAGACGGGGACGTTCGCAAGAAAACAACCACCTGCACGAACTGTTCGACGACGTTTGCAGCAGCATGGACTATCAGCACGGAGACCATGGCTGTGGTTACCCTTTACGCTGCATCACAGACAGGAGCGCCTGCGATGGTGTACTCAACGACGAACCTGGGTGCACGAATGGCAAAACGTCATTTATTCGGATGAATCCAGGTTCTGTTTACAGCATCATGATGGTCGCATCCGTGTTTGGCGACGTCGCGGTGAACGCACATTGGAAGCGCGTATTCGTCATCGCCATACTGGCGTATCACTCGACGTGGTGGTGTGGGGTGCCATTGGTTACACGTCTCAGTCACCTCTTGTTAGCATTGACGGCAGTTTGAACAGTGGACGTTACATTTCAGATGTGTTACGACCCGTGGCTCTACCCTTCATTCGATCCCTGCGAAACCCTACATTTCAGCAGGATAATGCACGACCGCATGTTGAAGGTCCTGTAAGGGCCTTTCTGGATACAGAAAATGTTCGACTGCTGCCCTGGCCAGAACATTCTCCAGATCTCTCACCAATTGAAAACGTCTGGTCAATGGTGGCCGAGCAACTGGCTCGTCACAATGCGCCAGTCACTACTCTTGATGAACTGTGGTATCGTGTTGAAGCTGCATGGGCAGCTGTACCTGTACACGCCATCCAAGGTCTGTTTGACTCAATGCCCATGCGTATCAAGGCCGTTATTACGGCCAGAGGTGGTTCTCTGGGTACTGATTTCTCAGGATCTATGCGCCCAAACTGCGAGAAAATGTGATCACATGTCAGTTCTAGTATAAAATATTTGTTCAATCAATACCCATTTATCATCTGCATTTCTTCTTGGTGTAGCAATTTTAAAGCCAGTAGTGTACTTCCTAACAATGAACGGATGTACTTCAGTGCTGTGCGTGCGACGAAACTCGGAGCTGATGACGAAACTGTGTTCCTGGAACTGCTGCTGTTGTTGAAGACGGTAGCATCTCGTGGAGCCACGGCCAATTATAGGAACGGGCAATCGTAATTGATACAGCCTCTTCCGCCCGTACTCCTTCTCAAGACATCTGGCCAGCGCGCGTACATTATGCCGCCGAAAATGGTACACACTACTGCGAGAGCGGTAACACCACACTTCCGCACACTGCAAGCGCTGTAACCCGTTTCGCGCGCTCTGCGCAACAAACCCGTACACAAAGATTTTACAACGCACAAGCACTGCTATTAACAAGCAAATAACAATTCCTTTGGCTTTTTCCCAGAGCTTATAAGTTTCACTGTAAAACACACATAAATACAATGAAACGTCAACAGACTTCTACCTAAATGTACACATACAGTGAAGCAATGTCCTTACTTATTAAAAGAAAGCATTTAAATTCCGAATATTTACATACAATTAAAACAAATTATATATCGGGAGCATGTGCCATGCATTCTGCATTTTCGGTGTCACAACGTGTAGCCGCTATACGTAGCCTTCAAAATGGCGTCTGCTTGCCAAGCAGAGAGCTGTCACTGAATTTCATCTGTCGGAAAAACAGAGCATCGTCAATATTCACAGTTTTATTCAGAACAAAAGCACGTTGAGTCGTTGGACGAGGCGTCCGTAGTCATCGAAACAAGGTGGCGCAAACCTGCCCGATGTCTCTTGTGCCACCCGGCTGCACTCAGCTGTGACTCGTGCGCAACGTTGGAACATGCGGACATTGTCATTCGAGATGACCGATGGATGCACGCGAGATTCTCCTTGCACACGACAACGCAGAGCCTCACTCAAGTAAGTGCAGCCAAGGGGAGCTCACGAAACTTCATTTGACAGTCTTTCCTCGTTCGCGCTTCAGTGCGGATCTCGCATCTTCCGGCGTCCATTTGTTGGATCCAATGACGGATGCACTCCACGGGCAGCAGTGCGTGGATGATGGGAAGGTTACTGATGCAGCAAGGCGTTGGCTCCAATGACAACCAATAGCGCAGTACGATGAGGGCGTACGAGGTGCGACAATTAAGTAATGAGACTGATTTTCTTTGAAAGATGTGGCAACCCTGCAGGCTTGCGAGGGCGCAATATCTTTGACTTTGGTCTATAAGTTGCCTCTAGTCCAAGCGGCCCATCGATGCAACTGCTCAGTCGTGAGTTGTGCTGTAATAAGTTAACACATGTTTGTGTCTCTCGTCACGGAAATGGAACCGCATAATATTGCGCAACGGTATGACATTTCTTTTTGCGTTAAATCGGGTGAAAACGCGACGAAAACTTACGGCAAGCTTCAGAAGGCTATTGAAGACGAGGTTATGTCAAGAGCTCAAGTTTTTCGTTGGCTTAAAATGTTCAGTGAAGGTAGAACGAATGTTGAAGATGAAGACCGCAGTGGACGACCATCAACCTCACGGACGGCTGTCAACTTGACCAGGGTGCGTGAACTCGTACGATCTGATCGAAAATTATCCGCGAAAATGATTGCAGAAGAACTGAACATCAATCAAAAAATGGTTCGTCTAATAATAACTGAAGATCTTGGTATGAGAAAGATTTGTGCAAAAAATGGTCCCCAAAAATCTCACACCACAACAGAGAGAAACACGGAAAAACGTGGCAGCCGATCTGTTAGAGCAAACGGAAATCAATCCAGAATTGTTGAACCGTGTTAACTCTGGTGATGAAAGTTGTTTTTTTCAGTACGATCCAGAGACAAATCGCCAAAGTTCGGAATGGTGCTCAAAGGGCTCCCCCACACCAAGAAAACCTCGCATGTCAAAGTAAAAAATGAAATGCATGCTTGTGTGCTTCTTTGATTCCAAGGGAATTGTACATAAAGAGTGGGTGCCTCCTGGACAAACAGTTAACCAGTATTACTACAAAGAAATTTTAGGAAGACTTCGTGAAAGCGTTCTTCGTGTCTGTGCCAACATGGCTGATAATTGGATTCTGCATCATGATAATGCGCCATGCCATACTGCTCCGTCAGTATAACAATTTTTAACCTCAAAACAAATTCCAGTACTACCACAGCCACCTTATTCGCCAGATATCGCCCCGTGCGACTTTTTTCTGTTTCCAAGAGTCAAAACGGCGGTCAAGGGACACCATTTTCAAACAACGCAAGATGTCCAAAAAGCTGTGACGAGGGTCTTGGAGGACATTAGAGAAGATGAGTTCCAGAAATGTTACCATCAATGGCAGAAGCGCTGGAAAAAGGGTGTCCAATCAGAAGGGAACTACTTTGAAGCAGACAACACCAAACTTGACTAAAATGGTAAGCAACTTTCTTTTCACATCAGTCTCATTACTTATTACTCATTACTCGCACGTCGTTCAGGTCCTGTCAGTAAGGTCGTGTATAGCCGTCGCATTGAACGAAGATTATGTTGCAGGACATAGTTTGTTGACAAAAGAGTGGCGAATAATATGGTGTACTGGAATCTCGAATAAAACCAACCTACCTTCAGAAATTATCTATTGGATAAGATGCTGAGTGCCTCTCGTATGTCCTCATAAACACTAAAGATGTAGAATGTTGATAAGTTTTTTTTTTTAAAAAGCTTTAACCGAAATTTCATAAAAAAATCGTAGGCGTTACTTTTCGGCACGCCCTCGAAAATGGAACACATTTCTCTTTCCACAACGCTGTTCGAATTTCCTCCATTTTCATAACACTCGACCACTCTGTTTGCTAGAAGGCCATTACAGAAACGATTAATTATTCGCAGGAAAACTCCTCTCTAGAAGATCAAAAGACGGTACTAGCGACTCTGTAAAATTTTATTCCCGTGGACGGGGAATTTCACGGTAGTTTAATCGCAACTGCAGAAGGGGCCGCAGGGAACAAAATGCGAAATTGACAGAGCGAGCGAACGGCAAAGGTGCGCCCGTTTTTAGCGACACCATCCCGGGCTCTTCAAAGATGTCGAAAGTCGCCCGACTCTTTGGAAAGTTAATTAGCACCTGCCATCACTCCACCCCCACCACTCCCACATCTAATCCCCCCTTTTTCCAGGTCCCCTGCCTCAGCTACAAAGACGACGACTTTCACAGACATTTTAGCCAATGAACTCTCGCCTGATCGCCCGACAGAGCTTATTTTAAAACCTTTCTGCACGTCAATACACGGCAGATCTCACAGGCAACGGAACCGGTAAAATAATAAAATGTCTCTCCCTACGGCGTGGAAAGGCTTAAACATGTTATACAGGGTGATTCAAAAAGAATACCACAACTTTAGGAATTTAAAACTCTGCAACGACAAAAGGCAGAGCTAAGCACTATCTGTCGGCGAATTAAGGGAGCTATAAAGTTTCATTTAGTTGTACATTTGTTCGCTTGAGGCGCTGTTGACTTGGCGTCAGCGTCAGTTGGTGCTAAGATGGCGACCGCTCAACAGAAAGCTTTTTGTGTTATTGAGTACGGCAGAAGTGAATCGACGACAGTTGTTCAGCGTGCATTTCGAACGAAGTATGGTGTTAAACCTCCTGATAGGTGGTGTATTAAACGTTGGTATAAACAGTTTACAGAGAATGGGTGTTTGTGCAAAGGGAAAAGTTGTGGACGGCCGAGAACGAGTGATGAAAATGTAGCATGCATCCAGCAAGCATTTGTTCGCAGCCCAGGAAAATCGACTCGCAGAGCTAGCAGAGAGCTGCAAATTCCACAATCAACTGTATGGAGAGTCCTACGAAAAAGGTTAGTTATGAAACCTTATCGTCTGAAATTGGTTCAAGCACTGTCTGCAGCTGATAAGATTAAAAGAATCGATTTCTGTGATTTTATCCTTGCTCAAGTGGAAACAGATGAATCTTTCGTTTCAAAGATTGTGTTTAGTGATGAAGCAACTTTCCACACTAACGGGAAAGTCAACCGTCACAATGTCTGTATATGGGGCACTGAGAATCCGCGGGAAACAACTCAGTATGAACGTGATTCGCCTAAGGTGAACATTTTCTGTGCCATTTCAGCCAATAGCGTTTTTGGTCCCTTTTTCTTCAAAGGTGCTACTGTAACTGGACTACAGTATCTGGAGATGTTAGAGAATTGGCTGTTCCCTAAGCTCGAACAAGAAGCACAACAATTCATATTTCAGCAGGATGGAGCGCCACCACATTGGCACTTATCTGACCATAACTACCTGAACGTCAACTACCCGAGGTGATGGATCGGCCTCCAGGCAGCCCGTGACAGAGCACTTCATCACTGGCCTCCAAGAAGCCCTGATCTTACCCCCTGCGATTTTTTCTTATGGGGGTATGTTAAGGATATGGTGTTTCGGCCACCTCTCCCAGCCACCATTGATGATTTGAAACGAGAAATAACAGCAGCTATCCAAACTGTTACGCCTGATATGCTACAGAGAGTGTGGAACGAGTTGGAGTATCGGGTTGATATTGCTCGTGTGTCTGGAGGGGGCCATATTGAACATCTCTGAACTTGTTTTTGAGTGAAAAAAAACCTTTTTAAATACTCTTTGTAATGATGTATAACAGAAGGTTATATTACGTTTCTTTCATTAAATACACATTGTTAAAGTTGTGGTGTTCTTTTTGAATCACCCTGTATATACACTCAAATTTTTAAACGAAATGAACAAGGGGCGAATGTTCTCTGTGTACACTTCTCGCCGATAAAACTGCTACACTATGAAGCCAAAATGCAACGAACGTCAAACTGGCATGTAGTGACACTAAGTGTTGAGGTGGTGCAAAGAGTGGCAACTTGCTTAACCCTTTCGTGGGCAAAATGATTGAGCAGTTTTTTTTAAATTAATGGAGAGCAGATAGTAGTTAACAGATAGGTGTATTTATCATAGAGAACATCATATTTGCTCCTACCGTGAAAGTGAGGTCACACAACAAGGTGGGAAGTATTCTTCCTACTGCCCTTCCTTGGAGTTAAATGACAAAAAAAACTTTTTCAATATGTCATATTTATTTGATAAATTTACTTCTCTTGTTACAATGATTGTTCACAATTACTTGCAATGAAATTTTCTGAAACATGGGTCTATGCAAAGTGGTATTTGACAATATGTACAAACACAGCGAGTGCTATTTTCCGCAGCTTTGGTACTACAATGACGGCACGTCCTGTAGGTTTCTCCTAAAATGGGTTGATGCTCCCCTACAGCCACATGACGAAGCTCTTCAGGTACTTTACCCCTTTTTTGCCAGAAAGACAGGTTTTTGTCCAGGCCTTTTCTGGGATGAGAAGCCAGTGCTCAATTGTCTGGTAGATGGATCCTGTATGAGAGCTGATCATGCTGTCCACTTTCTCTTTTACTTATTTTCCACAGGATGAAACTGTTCACTGCAGCAATGTCCACCAGGAAATAAAATATTCTGTGCCACCATTTTACAGAACGTCTGCCAATAGCATACCTTTCTCGTAATTGATCAAACTTATCGACACCACCCATTATTTTGTTGTATTCTGCCACAACTTCAGGACAAGAAATCTCTGTACTAGTACCATCCTTGTTTTTCCTTTTCACTTTGGCTGTTTCTCATGGGTCATGAATTGAGGACAGGAAAGTGACTGGACGGTTATCCATCCATTTTACTGCAGAAATGGCTCCTTTTGTTTCTAACTGGAATTGTCCTCGTTCCAATTTTACGTTTTCCTTCATAAATTTGGGTAAATCAAAAGTATTTACCTTATACTACAGCTTTGAGGAAAAAAATCACAAAATGTCACGCAAACAGCACTGAAAGGCTCCTCTACAGAGCAACACTCAGCTATACAATGCCTCTGCGCGAAGGTACAGCAAAAACGGCGGGAACTTCCGATTGGAAGTAGTACCCTGTACTGTTCACTTGGTAGTAGCACCGTACAGAGGTGGGAACTGTGAATCCCACGGGACTAGGAGCAAGTTCATTGTTGTGGAAAGCATGTTTCCCACGGCTCACGGAAGGGTTAAGTGTTCAGGAGTGTAAACTTAACTAAATGAAAAAAACGTAATGACTATATTATCAGTGATGCACAGTTAGAATCGGTCAACTCATACAAATTTATGTGTGTGTCATTTCGTTGCGATATGATATGGAATGATCACGTAGGTTCAGATGTGGGCAAAGCAGGCAGCGAATTTCGGTTTATTCGCAGAATTCTGGGGAAAAGCATCACCTCGGTTACGAGACTTCCGGAACCTTTACAGGAATAGAGTTCAACATAAAAAAAAATTATTTCCGCCCTTTTTGTTGCCCATGAAAACCGCACATTGCATGTTGCACCACCATACAGCGAGACCTTCAGAAGTGGTGGTCCAGAATGCTGGAAACACCAGTACCTCTAATAACCAGTAGCACGTCCTCTTGCATTGGTGCATACCTGTATTCGTCGTGGAATACTATCCACAAGTTCAACGAAGCATTGTTGGTCCAGATCATCCCACTCCTCAACAGCGATTCGGCGTAGATCCCTCATAGTGGTTGGTGGGTCACGTCATCCATAAACAGCCCATTTTAATATATCCCAGGCAAGTTCGATGGGGTTCATGTCTGTAGAACATGCTGGTCAATCTAGTAGAGCGATGTCGTTATCCTGAAGGAAGTCACTCACAATATGATCACGATTGTGGCGCGAATTGTCATCCACGAAGACGAATGCCTCGCCAATATGCTGACGAAGCGGTTGCACTATCGGTCGGAGGATGGCAGTCACGTATAGTAAAGTGGTTACGCCAACTTCTGAGACCACCAGCGGCGTACGTCGGTCCCACATAATGCCACCCCAAAGAGCAGGGAACCTCCACTTTGCTGCACTCGCTGGACAGTGTGTCTATGGCGTTCAGCCTGACCGGGTTGCCTCCAAACATGTCTCCGATGATTGTCTGGTTGAAGGTATATGCGACACCCATCGGTGAAGAGAAGGTGATGTCAATCCCGAGCGGTCCATTCGGCATGTTGTTGGACCCATCTGTACCGCGCTGCATGGTGTCGTGGTTGCGAAGATGGATCTCGCCATGGACGTCGGGAGTGAAGTTGCGCATCATGCAGCCCTATTGTGCACAGTTTGAGTTGTAACACGACGTCTCGTGGCTGCACGAAAAGCATTATTGGAGATGGTGGCGTTGCTGTCAGGGTTCCTCCGAGCCATAATCCGTCACCCGCTGCAGTAGTAGTCCTTGGGCTCTTCTGAGCAGCACTTTGCAACGCATTCCAGATATGCTCAATAATTTTCATGACTGGGGAGTTTGGTGGCCAGTAGAAGTGTTTGAACTCAGAAGAGTGTTCCTGGAGCTACTCAGTAGCAATTATGGACGGGCGGGGTATCCCATCGTCCTGATGGAATTACCCAAGTCACTCGGAATGGACAATGGACATGAATGGATGCAGGTGATCAGACTGGATGTTTGCCTATGTATCGCCTGCAGAGTCGGATCTAGGCGTATCAGGGGTCCCATATCACTCCATCTGCACACGACCCATACCAGTACAGAGCCTCCGCTAGCTTGAACAGTCCCCTGCTGACATGCAGGGTCCACGGATTCATGTGGTTGTCTCTATACCCGTGCACGTCCATCCGCTCGATACAATTTGAAACGAGACTCACCCAACCAGGCAACATGCTTCCAGTCATTAACACTCCAATGTTGGTGTTGACGGGCAGGCGAGGCGTAAAGTTTTGTGCCGTTCAGTCATCAAGGGTACACGAGTGGGCCTTCGGCTCCGAAAGCTGATGTCGATAATGTTTCGTTGAACGGTTCGCACACTGACACTTGTTGATGGGCCAGCACTGAAATCTGCAGCTATTTGCGGAAATGTTGCACTTCTGTCACGCTGTACGATTCTCTTCAGTCGTCGTTGGTCCCATTCTTGCAGGATCTTTTTCCGGTCGCAGCGATGTCGGAGATTTGATGTTTTACCGGATTCCTTATGTTCACGGCACACTCGTGAAATGGTCGTATGGGGAAAACCCTCACTACATCGCTACCTTGGAGATGCTGTATCCCATCCCTCGTGCGTCGACTATATCAATACTTTCAAACTGACTTAAATCTTGATAAGGTGCCACTGTAGCAGCAATAACCGATATAACAAAAGCGGCAGACTTTTTTGTCTTACCGCAGCACCGTATTCTGACTGTTTACATATCTCTGTATTTGAATACGTATGCCTATACCAGTTTCTTTGGCGCTTCAGTGTAATTTCTCATATGCGCGAGTGGCTCGGAGACTTTAAGCAATAGAACCCAGTATCTTGTTCTCGACGGAGAATGTTCATCAGAGGTAATCGAATCGTCAGGAGTGCCCCAGGGAAGCGTAATAAGACCGTTGTTGTTCTCATATACATGAATGATTTGGCGGACTGTGTGGACAGCAATCTGCTGTTGTTTGCTGATGCTGCCGTGGTGTACGGTAAGGTGTCGAAGATGATTGACAGTAGGAAGATATAAGACGGCTTAGACAAAATTTCCAGTTGGTGTGATGAATGGCAGCTAGTTCTAAATACGGAAAAACGTAAGTTAAATGCGGATGAGTAGGAAGAACAAACTGGTAATGTTGGGATACACTACTGCTAGTGACCTGCTTGACACAGTGAATTCGTTTAAATATCTGGGCGTAACGTTGGAAAGCGATATGAGGTGGAACGAGGAAGTGAGAACAGTGGTAGGGAAGGAGAATGGTCGACTTCGGTTTATTGTGCGAATTTTCGGAGAGAATGGTTCGCCTGTGAAGGAGACAGAATACAGGTCGCTGGTGAGACCTGTTCTTGAGTACTGCTCTAGTGTTTGGGATCCGTACGTGTTCAGACTGAAGGAAAACATCGAAGAAATTCAGACTCAGGCTACTAGATTTGTTAACGGTAGGTTCGAACAACACCGAAATGTTATGGGGGCTGCCGTCGGTAACTCAAATGAGAATCACTGGAGGGAAGGCAACTTTCTTTTCGAGGAACACCTTTTAGATAATTTAGAGAACCGTCATTTGAAGCTGACTGGTGAACGATTCTACTGCCGCCAACATACTCGGGTGTCGAAAATTGAAGGAAAAAAAACCCTTTATTTCCCCGTCTTTTGTTCTAATTCACGGTACACTTATAGAAACTGTCAAAAGATGTCCATACAATCGTGTTCAGTACGGAACATGGCATTCCAGTCAACGGACAACCACGCCTACGATGGCCCGTCCGGTTAGCCGTGCGGTCACACGCATGGCTTTCCGGGCGGGAAGGTGTACCGGTCCCCGGCACGAATCCGCCCGGCGGATTAGTGCAGAGGTCCGGTGTGCCGGCCAGCCTGTGGGTGGTTTTTAAGGCGGTTTTCCATCTGCCTGGGCGAATGCGGGCTGGTTCCCCTTATTCCGCCTCAGTTACACTACGTCGGCGATTGCTGCGCAAACACGTTCTCCACGTACGCGTACACTATACTTATTGTACAACGCAAACATTGGGGTTACACTCGTCTGGTGTGAGACGTTCCCTGAGGGGTGAGGAGGGGGGGGGGGGGGAGAGATCCACTGGGGACCGAACCGGACGATAACCCTGGGTTCGGTGTGGGGCGGGGGTGGGGTGAGTGGACTGCTGTAGCCGGTTGTGGGATTGTATACAACTGTGGGAACCAAGTCTCTCCGTCGTTTCTAGGTCCCTAGTTTCATACAATACCTTACAATACAATACGCCTACTATGACGTCAGGGCACCTGTCAAAGAGGTTAGTGTGTGCCGGGTAGTCCCACATCCACGATCGCTGTGTACGCAGTCACAGACGGGGCGGTATGCCACGGAGAAGAGACCAACGAGACTATCTGTTGTGGAGGGCCTGGGAAGAATGGAAGCAGGACAGACGCAAACTGATGTGGCCCGATGGCTTAATGTGAATAGTTCTGTTCGTTTTTCGGATGTGGCGACAGTTTATAGAGACCGAAACTGTAACCCGAAGACCAGGGCAGGGCAGACGACGTGCGATACCAGAAAGAGAGGAGCATTATTTGGCTGTAAGGGCAGGGCACTGGCATCTGACCTTGTAGCATACATTGGACGTGTTGTGTCGGGACAAACGGTGCACAGAAGGCTTCGGCAGAGTGGTCTTTACTGTAGAAGACCTGCTGTCTGTCTACCTCTGGCGCGTCTTCACAGAAGGGAACGTCTGGAGTAGAGACATCAAGATACCGTCGAACGGTGGACCAATGTTCTTTTCACGGTAGAGTCTCGATTTGGTCTGGAGAGTGATTCTCCAAGCATTCGCATCTGGAAGGAACGTGGAAGACGACTTACGGACCCAATTATAGCGGAAGGAGACAGATATCGGGGAGGCTCCCTAATGGTGTGGACAGGGATTATGTTGACCACTCGAAAACCTCTTCACAAAATAATACGGGTGAATCGCCAAAATGTAACTGCTTTCGGGTACCGTGAGGAGATCTTGGGATCTCATGCGCGGTTGTTGCAAAGTGCTGTGGTTCTAGACATCGTGTTCATGGACAACAATGTTCGATCTCATACAGCACATATGGTTGATGTTGTCTTGGGAATAGAAGATATCGACGCTCGGTCTGCTGATTTGAATCCCATAGAGCATGTCTGGGATGCACTAGGGAAGCAGGCTGAATCACTTCAGTATCCACCAACCACTCTGCAAGACTTGTGAGCAGCTCTGCTGGAAGAATGGGCGTTATTGCCTCAACGTGAGACTAACGACATCATCCACAGCATGCCCTGTCGTTGTAGGGGCTGTAATGCTGTTAGATGTGACCATACACCATATTGAGCACATTGACCAATAGTCGGGTGCGAGCGGATCCGTTAAGTTGGAAAAAATGAACATTTTTGTCTACCGCTATGCTTATAGCAGTTATGTTCTTTATTATTTACATTGTTTCTACTTTACTATCACCTGTTTATATTGTTTCGTGGCAAAATAAACACAAAGTTGCGGAATTTCTGTTTGAATTTTGAACAACAGTGTACATTGCGCGTAAGGACCACAAGAAATCAGGGCTCATACGGAGGCATACAGACAGTCGTTTCTCCCTCGTTCTGTTTGCGAGTGGGACAGGATGGGAAATGACTTCCTCTTGTACAGGGTACCCTCCGCCATGCACCGTACGGTGGCTTTCGGAGTATCTGTGTAAATGTAGATACAGATATAGAAATTTCTATAGTCAGCTGGCCATTTGTTCTACTTCTGCCCTTAAAAGAGCTCTCTAAGTGTCGAGGATTCCTGTCGGACGAGGGTGTACGGCAGGCCGTTACGGGCTTCATGAAGCAGCGGGAGACAGTGTTTCACCAAGCGGGAATCTGCAAACTGGTGCGTCGGTCGGATGGTTGCCTCAATGCTAACGGCGATTTTGCGTGATTGGCGCACTGATTACGGAGTGTACGGCCTTCGAACGAAAATTTTTCGATCAACCCTTATAGTACGCAGTTCAGTATGCATACACTTACAAGTATACATTAAACTAATTAATGAAATTTTTGAACTGTTCGACATCCTCGACTGGGTTGGGACGTGAGAAAGGGACATCAGATTATAAGCGCTTTCGTAAATATGCTACATGCATTTTCTGATACGTTCAACATCGTTAAGGATTACCTCACCATGGGTCTACGAAGTGAGCTGTCTCTAGAATCTTACTTAACGCTGAATCTTTTCGAACAACCGACAGACTCTTCAGAGTAAAAAAAAAAAGTGCCTGCAAGAGTGATAGCTAAAGTAAGCAGGAGAAAGCTTTCTAGAGAAATCATCAGAAAATAGAAAATACTAACGAGTTACTCTACGTACATTCTGCAGGCAATAATTTTTGTGCAGCAAAATCCAGAATATAACAAACAGTAACGGACATACACTATGCGATCAAAAGTATACGGACAACCCCAAAAACATACGTTTTTCATATTAGGTGCATTGTGCTGCCTCCTACTGCCAGGTGTTCCTTATCAGGGACCAGGTGATTGGGTGTCACTTGTGTCGTATGTCTGTACTCGAGATTTCCACACTCCTAAACATCCCTAGGTCTAAAAAATGCCTCTGAGCACTATCGGACTTAACACCTGAGGTCATCAGTCCCCTAGAACTTAGAACCACTTAAACCTAACTAACGTAAGGACATCGTCACATCCATGCCCGAGGCAGGATTCGAACCTACGACCGTAGCAGTCGCGCAGTTCCGGACTGAAGCACCTAGAACCGTTCGGCCACCGAGGCCGGATCCCTAGGTCCACTGTTTGCGATGTGATAGTGGAGTGGAAACGTGAAAGGATACGTACAGCACAAAAGTGTACAGGCCGACCTCGTCTGTTGACTAACAGAGACTGCCGACAGTTGAAGAGCGTCGTAATGTGTAATAGGCAGACATCTATCCAGACCAACACACAGGAATTCCAAACTGCATCAGGATCCACTGAAAGTAGTATGGCAGTTAGGCGGCAGGTGAGAAAACTTTGATTTGATGGTCGAGCGGCTGCTCATAAGCCACACATCACGCCGGCAGATGCCAAACGATGCCTCGCTTAGTATAAGGAGCGTAAACATTGGACGATTGAACACTGCAAAGGGGTTGTGTGGAGTGACGAATCACGGTACACAACGTGGTGATCAGATGGCAGGGTGTCGTTGTGGTGAATGCCTGGTCAACGTCATCTGCCAGCATGTGTAGAGCCAGCGGTAAAATTCGGAGGCCGTGGTGTTAAGGTGTGGTCGTGAGTTTCATGGAAGGGGCTTGCACACCCTGTTTATTTGCGTGGCACTATCACAGCACAGGTCTACATTGATGTTTTAAGCACCTTATTGCTTCCCAGTGTTGAAGAGCAATTCCGGTATGGCGATTGCATCTTTCAACACGATCGAGCACCTGTTCATAATGCGCGGCATGTGGCGGGGTATTTACACGACAATAGCATCCTCGTAATGAACTTTCCTGCATAGAGTCCTGACCTGAACCCTATAGAACACCTTAGGGATGTTCTGGAACGCCGACTTCGTGGCAGACTTCACCGATCGTCATCGATACCTCCCCTCAGTGCAGCACTCCGTGTAGAATGGGCCGCCATTCCCCAAGAAATCTTCCAGAACCTGATGTAACGTATGCCTGCGAGAGTGGAAGCTGTCATCAAGGCTAAGGGTGGGCCAACACCATACTGAATTCCAGCATTACAGATGAAGGGCGCCATGATCTTTTAAGTCACTTTGAGACAGGTGTCCGGATACTTTTGATCACATAGTGTAGATACAATACAAGGGGAAGGGCAAAGTTTCACAGTATCACAAATAAGAAATGTGGCTGCAGACCATAGTCCGCATACATTAGGAACAATCTTTTATAACACACTACCTCTGACCTCAAGACAGCTAATTTTAAAACCATATAGAATGAACTTAAACATTAATTAACAGAAAAAAAGCTGTTATCCAATAGAAGTTTCAAGCTTTAATACCCATTTTTAAAACAGGGAATATAGAGCGTAAGTTTGTTTTTTTGCAACAGAAAAATGGTTATTTCTGATCTTCAGTCATGAAATCAATGTATGCCTATATATTTCAAGTTATGTCTCTCTCTAAAACAGTGTA